>NW_027361704.1:39160000-39865000 GCF_039654945.1 Dendrobates tinctorius
TTTATTGGATATGCTCGCATCAGAGCACACTTTCACTGCAATCTTGTTGGTGGTAGTTTGTATCTCCAAGTGTTATAGGTCAGTTTTGGTATGTAATGCTGTGATTTAAAACTAATTTATTGTTTTTTAATTCCCCACAGATTTCTTGCAACTGGAGAATCCCTTTCGTCACTGCATTTCCAGTGCAGACTCGGGATTTCCACCATATCTGGAATTGTGAAGTACACATGCCGTGCACTGTGGGACTCCTTAGCTGAAGAGTTTTTACCAGAGCCCACAACAGAGAGGTGGATTGAAATTGCTGACAAGTTTCAACAGATATGTCAGTTTCCAAACTGCTTGGGCGCTGTGGACGGGAAACATATCCGCATTGTAAAGCCAGCTGGATCGGGATCGGAATATTTCAATTACAAGAAATATTTTTCAATTGTCCTCATGGCCATCGCTGACGCGGAATACAAATTTATTGCGGTTGATATTGGGGCCTATGGCCGCTCCAATGACTCTCAAGTTTTCAATCTGTCTGCCATGGGGCGTAAACTGTATGGAAACACCTTCCAGTTCCCACCACCTAGACCGCTGCCGCAAACATCTGGTCCACCTATGCCATTTGTCTGTGTAGGGGATGAAGCCTTCCAGCTGTCAGAACACCTTTTGAAACCGTACTCTAGCAGAGGATTGACAAGACCAAAATGCATTTTTTAATTACCGCCTCACAAGAGCAAGAAGAATGGTTGAATGTACCTTTGGTATTCTGACAGCCAAATGGCGGGTCCTATTGACTGCGATCAACCTCAAGACAGAAACTGTGGACGAGGTGATCAAAGCGTGCGTGGTACTCCACAATTTTGTTATCTGCAAGGAACCCATTTCCATTGAGGACACCTCTGAAGAAACCACCTTGCAAGATTACCATGACATTACCACTAGAAGTTCTGTGACGGTTTCAGTAATGAGGGACAATTTTGCAATATACTTTATGTCACCTCAAGGCAGAGTACACTGGCAGGATGACAGAGTGTGAAAGATTTGTGCCCTAGCCAAACTTGTGTACCTTCTGGACCAACAGTATATACCTTTGCCAACCAAAGTTGGCTATCTTGTCATGGTCTTACTATTTTTAGCTTTAGGCCACAGGTGTGTACCTGGTTGTGTTTTATGCAAAGTATTTCACCTTTTAACAAAAGTTGTGTACATTGTTAGGAAATCACCAACAATAAACACAACTTTTTAGGTGAAATACTTTGCTTCAAACACAACCAGGAACACAACTGTGGCAAAAAGCTAAAATTTACCCACAGTTATATACCTAGTTTTGAATACCATTTCATCTTTTAAATACCCTGTATTTAACCTTTTTCGCCGCAGAAAGAAATGACAGACAACCAGTGTAAAATAATTTAACTTTTATTGAAAAATGTTTTTTTTAGTAAACTTTTTTAAAATGTTAATAAACTTGTTTAATAAAGCTTTGAAACCATAAAACTGGTCATTTTTATTTAAATACACACATTATAAATCTGTGTAGTGTGTGGTGGAAATACTGCTGTAGGGGCTGCGGGACACTTCGACACTGGGAGTGTGGAGAGAGGACTGGGATCGTGGTGGGGAAGGAACAGTTAGAGGTGAAGGTGTGGAAAAAACTACAGAATGGGTGGACATGTGGGAAGCAGAAGAGGTGGTGCGTGGTGGAGTGGAGGGTTGGGCAGGGACTGTAGGAGCAGATGATGTTGATGGCAAGTTGTATGGGGAAGGAGTTTGGTACGGGGCAGGTTGCTGGAAGTGGGGAGATGTCTGGTACGGGGCAGGTTGCTGGAAGTGGGGAGATGTCTGGTACGGGGCAGGTTGCTGGAAGTGGGGAGATGTCTGGTACTGGGGAGGTTGCTGGTACTGGGGAGTTTGCAGGTACTGGGGAGGTTGCTGGTACTGGGGAGGTTGCTGGTACTGGGGAGGTTGCTGGTACTGGGGAGGTTGCTGGTACTGGGGAGGTTGCTGGTGCTGGGGAGGTTGCTGGTGCTGGGGAGGTGGATGGTGCTGGGGAGGTGGATGGTGCTGGGGAGGTGGATGGTATGTAATAGGAGGGGGAGGATGGAAAGTGGCTGGAGGGGGTGTAGATGTAATAGGAGGGGGAGGATGGAAAGTGGCTGGAGGGGGTGCAGGTGGAGGAACTACTGTGGTGGGAGGAGGAGGTTGGGAGGTAACTTGCTGGAGAGCAGCGTGGCATGAATGCATTACATGCATCTGCTGGGCAGGAGAGAGCGTTTCCTTGCGCTCCACAACAGACCTGAAAAAGGTGTGGTTTGGCGAAGATCTTGCTTCTGAATGCATGGTTTGCAGAAGTGTCTTCACCTCCAGAATGCTGGAGTTGATCTGCTGATAGCCTGCGGAGATTTGCTCTGACAAGACTTTTAGACAGTTCTGGAAAGATGCATTCAGATGCAAGAACTCTGGCGCATAAGTCTTTTCCTGACCCCTCTGCCGCTGCCGCCCAGTACCCGCAGGTGTACTAGAGGTGGCAGGGGCAGAAGGGTGGGGTAAAGGGAAAGCGATCTCCTCACCAGCAGCTTCATGTAATGTAGGCGGCCACGATGCTCCTGTGCTGGTGGATGGGACAGATGGGTCGAATGTGTGGGAAGGCTGGGAAGGTGCAGATGTACTGGGGCGGTCGAAGTGTCCCTCGGTGCCGGTCTCCTCAGGGATCGCCTCAGAAGGGTCCAATCGTGCAGGCTCCCGAGTGCTGCTCACCGTGCTGTGGAATAAAGAGAAAAAAAAACAATTAAAATACTGACATGGTATGGCCCTGGCTGAAAAAAAAAAGTTACATCTAACATTTTTTTTCACATGTGGTGTGTAATATTTACCTTCTAGTGACCATTGTTTCCCGGAGGAACGACAGGGCTTCTGCGTACTTGTACTTGCTCCTGCGTCCTCCAGATCCACTCGGGGCCCGCATCTCTTTATTGAACTCCTTCTTGAAACGATCCCTCACAGACCGCCACCGATTCACAATTCTGTTCCCTGAAATGAGAAAGGACAAAGTGGTTAGTATACAACATCAGTGTTTCCCAAACTCCAGTCCTCATGGTCCCCAGGGGTCATGTTTTCAGGATTTCCATAGTAAATAGAAATCCTGAACACATGATCCGTGGGGACCACGAGGACTGGAGTTCGGGAAACACTGGTTTACATCAAGCAACCGGTACTGTATATACTTACGCTCTTTAATCTGGGCCCGAACATCGAGGTCCTCCCAGCGGCCCACAAGGAGCGAACAGATTTCCTCCCAGAGTCGTCGGGTAACGATAAGGTCAGCGTGGCGGCGGTCAGCCATATTCCAGAGCGGCTCCCTTTCTCTGACGAGATCGATGAGGTGGTCCACATCGAGTCCTCCATCCTCACCGTCAGAGTCGGGAGCACGCTGTGAAGGCTGTTAAAGAAAAAGACAAAAATAACATAATTAGCCTCCACAAAAGAAATTAAATAAAAAGTGCAAAAAAACAAAGCAAAAATATTTATACTTACACTTTGGTGACCGCCGCGTTGCTGTTGCCGACGACCCTGGGAGGCACTGCGAGGACCTCTTGGCCGAGCACCAGATTGGGAAGACTAGAGAAGAAAACAAAAAATGTTATGTCTTTGGATGTAGGCATTTGTTTGCTGTGTGTGGTCTGCAGAACATAGTTTTCTATGTGTTGTGTGTAGTGTGATGTTGTGTTTCTGCGTTTGATGCAAAAAACTTACCAATTGTGAGCCCACTCCAAGTGTCTGTCCACCCCTTCCTTCTTCTGGGAGCTCCTCTTCATCTTGTGAATCCTGTTTTGAAATTAAAGGCAATGAATAGACATATATTACAGAGATGATGGATTTTGGAAATAAAAACTTACCATCAAACGCTGACGATGCGAGGGAGGGCTCCCAGAAGATGATGTGCTGTCTTCCTGGTGGCCACACTCCATGCCTGTGGGTGGTGTTCCACCTGCTGCCATTGCTGCTGCTGCATCTATTGGGCGGCTGTTGAATAAAGAGAAACAAAGGGCCAATGAATATCTTGATATTCAATAGCCCTAGTTTGGAGGAATGGGGGATTTGATAATTACCGTCTCTCATCTGCTGCTGGCCTCCCCTCCTCAGCATGTTCCATTTGCTGCTCCATTTGGGGTGGTGGTGGTGCTGATGGTGCTGCAGTGGTCTCCTGCCTTCTCCTGCTGCGCTTGGTTGCTTTCTTGGGTGGCATGTTGGGTGTGGCTGTGGGTCCCACTGTCTTGCTTTTATATATGTCTTGTGGGCAGAGCTACTGAGCATGCTCAGACCCAAAAAACCGGATCCGGCGCATTGCGGCGCTCATAGGCTTTCATTGTGTGAAAAAGCCGGACGCGCCGGATCCGGCGTGTTCGGCTTTTACGCCGGAGACAAAAAACGTTACAGTAGCCGTTTTTTCCAGACGCCGAATCGCGACACATTGCCGGATCCGGCAAAAACCGGATGAAACGCATGGCCATCCGGCGCGATCCGGCGCAAATGCAAGTCAATGGGGGGGAAACCGGATCCGGCATTGCATTTCGCCGGATCCGGTTTCTGTCAAAAGCGCCGGATCGCGCCTGACGGCGAAAACCTGATGTGTGAAAGAGGCCTTAGATCCTTCTCTACTCAGATCTTTTCTCTAGAAAAGTCTGAATTAGCAAGTTGGTTGATCAGACTTTATTACAAACAATGAGCAGCCAATACTAGCGTTAGGGCTCATTCTCATCTAGGGGAAGTGGACTGACCTATGGACCTGTCTGCAGTAGGAGGGTAATGTACAGTGTGCTGGACGTGGACTGCTGGATATGAAGGTGAGAGACAGCTAGAAATAGGAGAAGGATGGTGAAGTTCTGGGTTTGGCCACTAGGGGGGAGTAAAGACAGCAGAAACAGAAGGAGGTGTAATAATGTAGTTTGGCCACAAGATGGCAGCAAAGAGCAGTGAGGAAAGGGCTTAACATCAGCTTAAGGCTACGAAACCACAGAGTCCTTGGGGGGCGGAGTTACAGGAGCTCTAGAGGGGAATTCCCAGAGAGCAGAATATAAGGGTATGTGCACATGGTGTGGATTCTGCTGCGGATCCACAGCGGATTTGCCTCTGCGGATCCACTGCGGATCCGCAAGCAGAGTACAGTACAATGTTATCCAATGGCTTTTAAAAACCGCAGTGCACATGCTGAGGATTTTTCCGCGCGGATTTGCTGCGGTTTTAAATCCGCAGCATGTCAATTCTTTCTGTGGATTCCACTGCGTTTTGACACCTGCTCCATTGTCCAGGGTGTCAAAACACAGGGGGAATCCACAGGCAAATCCGCAGGTAAACCGCAGGTCATTTTACCTGCGGATTTACCTGCAAATCCGCGCGGAAAAATCCGCAGCTGAATCGGCACTGTGTGCACTCACCCTAAGTAGGGGTAGAAAGTTCCAGAAGAAGCCAGTCCAGGTACCTCTACTCAGAATCCCAGGACACTCAGCCCCAACGCGCGTTTCGCATTGGCTTCCTCGGGGGGCTTCCGCATTGGGGCTGTATGTCCTGGGATTCTGAGTAGAGGTACTATGGGTAAGAGTGGCGCTACCTATATTTTGTGGCTATTTTTTGTGATTTATGGGGAGATTACCTGTTCCTATTGGCTTTTTTAGCCATAAGGTTTTCCTATACTAAGCCTTGGGTATTGGTCTCTTGTGACTTTACTCTTTATTTGTTATTTTAACACAAACTTTGGCCTCATTTCATATGTGACTTTTTTGTAATCTATGTGTAGTAGTTGCCGCTCCCCCACCTCTTCACATATTCATTCAGACCTGGTGTGACATATACTTTTGCTTACCCTTCCCCTGTATTATGTAACTAGTCATTTTTGTGATATTGTATTACCTTTTCCAATAAAGTATTGTATTTTTATATATATGGGATCTACACCTTGTTTTTTTGGTCTTCATGTATGGAATAGAGGTAGCTTACAGACAGAACACCGACCAATGCAAGTCACATGAATGTTTTTACACATGGACCCATGATCTGTGACCTATTTTAAGTCAGTGGCATGTAAAAGGTTTGGCACCCCGGATCAAAATTACTGTTGTTGTGAAGAGTTAAGCTAGGTTATCGCATTGCATTTTTGAATTGTTTTTTTATGCCAAGTTTAATCTGAATTTAAGTTGCTTACAAAAATTAGGCTTTGCTTAGTTTTTGCTGCGTTTTTTACTGATTGATTTCAATGGATGAAAAACACTGCAGAAATGCTGAAAGAAGTGACATGCAGTTTGCAAAAATGCAGCTCTTTTGACAAAACAGTCAGGAAAAAGAAAACAAGATGTGTGCATGAAATTTCAGAAATCTCATACACTTTGCTGGTACTTTGAAACACAGCTGAAAATTTGTATTAAAAAAGGACAATAAACACTGCAAAATTGCAATGTCTGAACATAGCCATAAGCAAGTTGAAGATAAAATGATCTCTAAAAGGCCTAAAGTTAAAGATGACACATTTTTTGTATTTTAAACAACAAAAAAATTGTCATTTTTTACATTATAAAAATTACAAAAAAGAAAATGGTCTAATGCAAAAGTTTAGGCACCCTTCGAGATTTATGTTCTCAGATAACTTTGACCAATGTTTCTGACCTTAATCAGGATGTTAGGGTTATGGCTTGTTAACTAACATCATTAGGAAATGCCAGGTTATGAAAATTTCACAGCTTAAGGCCAGGGTCACACTGGTGAGGAATACGGCCGAGTGAGAGGCGCTAAAAGCACGCATTAGACACGGACCAATGATTCTCTATGGGGTCACTCGCACCAGCCGTATATTTCTCATCCGTATTCTAGGCTCCGTGCCAATCGCAGCATGCTGCGATTGTCAGCGTAATACGGCCGTAGTACGCCAATGCAAGTCTATGGGTGCGCAAAAAATACGGATTACACACGGACCACACATGTGACTTGCGAGAAATACGCACCCGATGTCTTTTAGCAAAGCCGGCAATTCAGTGCGCTATACAGTAAACTCACACTGACAGTTTTAATAAAGAAATGAAAGAATAGATATAGACACATAGAATACATATATATATATATATATAATATATATGCATTCTATGTGTCTATATCTATTCTTTGGTTACTGTTATAAACCCTGTCATAGGGCTCCATTATATGTCCATTTTGCAAGCCTGCGAGAAAATCTCGCCATACGGATGCCATACGGATTACATACGGATGCTGACATGCGCAAAATACGCGACCACACCTTGATTACGGATGACATACGGAGCACTGTTTAGGGGCCATTCTTCCGTATTACGCATGTAAAATACTGACCGTATTTTGCGCAGGTTAGTGTGACTCCAGCCTTATAGTAAAAACCCAGCCTCCTCTATCCTTGCGTCAAAAAAACATCAGCCATGATCGCTGCCTAGACTCTGAAAATGAAAATGGTTGAGGCCCACAAAGCAGGAGAAGGTGATAAGAAAAAAGCAAAGCATTTTCAAGTTGCCCTTTCCTCAGTTTGAAATCTAATAAACAAGTGGCAGTTAACAGGACATTAGGGGTCAAGATAAGGTCTAGAAGACCAAGCAAAATTTCAGAGAGAGTTGCTCATAGGATTACTAGAGAGGCAAATCATTACCCCTGCTTGACTGCAAAAAACCTTCAGAAAGGTTTACCAGACTCTGGAGTTGTGGTGCATTGTTCTACTGTTCAGAGACAACTACACAAATATGGCCTTAATGGAAGAGTTGTAAGAAGAAAACCTCTGTTGCATCCTCACCATAAAATTAGCTTCAGAAATATGCAAAAGTAGAACTCTTTGTCCACAATGAGCAAAGGAATGTGTGGAGAAAAAAGGGCACAGAATTTCAGGAAAAGAACATTGCGCCAACCATTAAGCATGGGGTGGATCAATCATGCTTTAAGGGTTGTGTTGCAGTCAGTGGCACAGGCAATATTTCACTGGAAGAGGGAGGAACTGATCCAATGAAATTTCTACAAATTTTTGATGCAAAAATAATAACATCTGTAAAAAAGCTGAAGTTGAAAAAAGGATGGCTTCTACAAATGGATAATGATCCTAAACACATGTCCAAATCCACAATAGGTTACGTCCAAAGGCACAAGCTGAAGGTTTTGCAATGGCTCTCACAGTCTCCTCATCTGAACATCATTGAAAATCTGTGGCTAGATGTCAAAATAGCAGTGCATGGATGAAAATCCCTCAAACAAAAAATTAAAGCCTCTTGGCTGGCACTACTAAGTACTAACCATGCATGGTGCCCAAACTTTTGCATTGGCCCACTTTCCTTTTTTTAATTTTTAAAATGTAAAAGATGAAAATGTTTTTTTTATTGTGCCAAAAATACAAAGGAAATGTCTCATCTTTAACTTTAGACCTTTTACAGACAATTTCTTCAACTTGCTTGACTGTTCACAATACAGTAATTTTGACCAGGGGTGCCCAAACTTTTACATGACACTGTATCACCAGAATCACTATCATACCTATGGATCACATACAGATTACCTACATGCATATACAGCATTACCAGAATCACCAATCACCATCATACATAGGCATACCTTCAAACCTTTAAAGAACAAAAAGAGGGACAAATTATGTGGTACGCAGAGTGCACCATGGCACATTTTGGTCATGCCCCTGGCCACACCCCAGCCCACACCCATTTATGCTGGCAGTGAGGGAAATTTAGCAGATGCTCGAGACTGCAAGGCATAGATCCAAATCTGGGACTGTCCACTGTATCTGAGACAGTTGGAACTAAAGAAGAGCGGATCGATTCATGGGATTCTAGATCAGTGGTGTCTGGCGGCTGGACAGGAGGCCCGGGAATGTCTTACCTTCTGACATCCCTGAAGCAGCTTTTGATTAACCAGGGCTAATGTGACATCATCTCTGTGTCATGCTCATCTCCACTTTGCTTGGAATGTTAAACACAGCAAAATTTCTGTGCAAAAAAAAAGCAGCAGAAAATACACAGCATTTACACTACATGTGAACATGGCCTAAATTTTGAAGCAAAGTGGATGTGATTCCATGAATTCTCCGCCCTCTGTGCATCTAAAGATGCTGCTGAACTCCTCCATTTTGGTTCTTTCCATACGGTGCCCTCCAAGCTGCCCTCTCTCCATACTGAGTCCTCATGCTCTTCTCTCTCCATACTGAGCCCCTCATGCTTTCCTCTCTCCATACTAATCCCACCATGTAGACCCTCACCTAATACTGAGCCCTTTTTGCTGCCTTTTTTCAACAGTGGGCCCCTCATGCTACCATTTCACCATTCTGAGCTCTCACGCTGCCATTTCTTCATACTGAGCTCCCCACACTGCCCTTTCTTCAAGGTGTGCCCCTCTTTGCTACCGCTTTTCCATACTGAAAACCTCTCATGCTGCCCTTTATCCATACTGATTACAACAATTTAATGGCTTCCCCTGACTGGTGTCCAGTAGGTTGGGACCCGGTCCTTGTCTGCCCTTATTCACACAGACGTCAACTTTGACACATGATAAGGTTATTAATACTAGACAGTGTAGGACCGCACCTACCACAGAGTCACCTTGTCGATGGTGGGACGGCTCTTATGCTATGTTTGATCAGATACAGTATTACTAAGAACTCTGTATGATTTAAATGCACTTTTGCTTTTTACTTATTTAATTATAGCAGGGTTTTTTCATTTTGTCTTTTGTAGGCTTTGTATGCTTTTTGGCCATGTGAACATGCATTTATATGCTGCATGTGTACCAGCTCAAACCAAGCTCAATTTTTGTGTTTTTGCTTGGTATTTTTGCATTCTGTGCAAGCTGGGGTGTGGCCTCCCTCTCCTGAGCTGTAAATTGTATTTAAAGACTTCCCCTGACTGGTGTCCAGTGGTTGGGACCCGGTCCTTGTCTGCCCTTATTCACACAGACGTCAACTTTGACACATGATAAGGTTATTAATACTAGACAGTTTAGGACCGCCCCGACCACAGAGTCACTTTGTCGATGGTGGGATGGCTTTTATGCTATGTTTGATCAAATACAGTATTACTAAGAACTCTGTATGATTTAAATGCACTTTTGCTTTTTACATATTTAATTATAGCAGGGTTTTTTTCATTTTGTATTTTGTAGGTTTTGTATGCTTTATGGCCATGTGAACATGCATTTATATGCTGCATGTGTACCAATTCAAACCAAGCTCATTTTTTGTGTTTTTTCACTGATTACAACAATGCAGTGCTTTCTCCAAGATGTGCCACCCATGTTGCACCATTTTCATACTAAGCCCCCATGCTGTCCCTTATTCATACTGATCCACCTCGTGTTCCATTGTCTTCATACTGAACCCTCCAAGCTGCTTCTTGTCCACAGTTAGCCCAACAATGCTACCTCTTCTCTATATTGAGACCCCACCGATGCTGAAGTTTATGTCCCTTCATGCTGCACTTCCCACAATGCCATCTCTTCAAACTATCTCGGCTCCGTACTGCCACTCACATTACACTTTACTCTGTAAGCCCTGCTCGCACATTCCAAAGTAATGTTTCCCTGTTTTTTCCACCGTCTCCAGCACCTTATCCTCCTTTGCGATATTTTCCATTGAGATCTCTAGCATGAGGAGGAACCACATCACACTACAGAAACATCAGTATCATGAGTACACTGATATTAGTCAGGACAGGAAGTTTATTGGAGCTTCTCTGACACCAGAAGGTCCAACACACTCAAAGCGTCATGTGAATTCCAGCCTTATAGATGTCTTACAGATGTCTTACAGACTTAAATACAAATGAATGTCTGGTTCCTCCAAACCACCCCTTTGCACCTCTGCAAATATGCTGGTTTGGCTATTTGGTCCAGCAGAGGTAAGGAGAGGGATAGAAAAAAATCTCTACAGCCAGTTCTGTTCCCTGAAAGGTTCTGCCCTAGGCAAAGCATTGATAATGATTATATATCTCACTCACTTATTTATACTCTATCTATCTATCTATCTATCTATCTATCTAACTATCTATTGTGGGACAGCATAGTGGCTAAGTTGTTAGTGTTAGGAGGTTGCGGGATGCAGTGACGCAAGGGAGGCAGAGCAAGGGTTAACAATTTAATGGGACCAATAGAGAAACTCCTCGCAGGGAGAAAACAGCTAAATTGAGAAGGGGAAATTGTAATGTAACAACAGACAAGTAATCCCATCTCTCACCTCTCTGCGTGAGTACGGTCTCACTTTCAGCCAGGTGCACGGTGCTCTCCAATCTCACCGTTCCACCCAAGTGTCCAATGGAAGCCGGCCGCAACATGTCGCGGCGCTGATGCTTGGGGTGCGGAGCGCGTTGCTCACCCTGCTGCGCACTCCCCGACGGCGGGAAACTGACTGCTGCTTTGCTCATTTTCGGCTCTGCTTCCAGTTTAACCACGCCCCCTCGCCCTGGGTCATGGGACCCGTCCTGCCCCCTTTACATGGGACGCAGCCTCAACACTTCTGGACCCGGTTCAATACAGGTAACCGCAACCCAGTCTGCCTCCTTACACTCCTCCTCTCCTTTAGCTTGCCATTCCATGGGCCAGAGTTCCTTCATCAGACGTTCATGCTCCTTCATTTCTTGAACAATTTGTTGCCAAATAAATTGATCTTGTTCATAATGGTGGGGAGGTATTCCAACTGTTGCCCGCTCAGTGCGGTGTGGTTCAGGTTGAGTACTGGGGCTAGGTTGAGTAGGGGAGCTAGGTTGAGTGGTAGAGCTAGGGTGAATGGGGGACAATGGGAGCATGATCGGGTCTGACGAGTCAGCCATCTCTGAGGTTTCAGGCCTGCGCACTTCTCTTAGACTGGCTGGTTGATGACTATCCAAGCCCGGGAGTAATGCAAATGACTCTTCCTCATGACAATTGGGGACCACGAGAGTGAGTGTCTCAATGGGGCTTGACTCTCTCTACTCGACAGGGTCCCGAGACAGGCAGGGACGCAGCATACTACGGTGGACTATTCGGGTAGATGCCCTCTCCTCCTTCGGGTTGAACTTCACATGCTGGATCATCGGTTCCAACTTGGCATTTCACCCGATATGGGGTCTTTTCCCATTGATGCTCTAACTTGCTCCGAGGCTGCTTGTCTCGGATCAGCACCCAATCTCCTACCTTAAGAGCTGTCCCATGAAGGGTTGGCACTTCATGGTGCTCGAGTTCCCGGAAATTAGTCTGTACCAGTCGATGAAGAGTCTGCAACCGATGTCGATGTTCCTGGACCCAGGAAGACACCCCTGTTGTGAGTTCATTTTCCCCTTCGTCACTGAGGTCTGGTGAACTCCCTATTCTGGTAAAGGAAGGTAATGAGCCTGATTATCAGGCACCTGAGCCTAATGATGATGACTGGCTGAGTGGAGTCACGGACTGGATATAAGGCTGCCGACGCCCTTCTGCCCTGCGGGTGATTTCTCTGTGGACTTCTAGGAGACCAGTCTGATTCCTGCTCCTCTAAAGCTAAGTTTTCTGCTTTGCCTGTTAGCATTTGTGTTTTGTTTTTGTTTGCCTTGCTTTTCTGGATTCTGCCATTCCCTGCTGGGGTGAGCTGAATCTCCTTTTGCCTGTTGCTCTGTCTTCAGAATATTCCTGAGTACTGACATAGCCTTTTTGAAGCCTAGCGTCTTCAGGGCCTTTTTCACTGTCAGCTTGTTGGCTCTTATTTTCATAGGGTTTTTCACGGATTGCAGACAGCAGCCTTCCTGTCCTTTCCTATCTAGTTAGCTTGGGCCCCGTCTTTGCTCAGTCTATCTTTCTGTCTGTGTTAGTGTTCTTTCTTCTTGCTTCACCGTCATTATATGTTGGGGGCTGCCTTTTGCTTTGGGGTCTGCTGTGGGGCAGTTTAGATTTCCCTTTCTGTCTTTAGGCTATATAGTCCTCCGGCTGTGATCGAGGGGTCTAGGGCATCGTAGGAACCCCCCAAGGCTACTGCTAGTTGTGTTGATAGGTTCAGGGGTCTGCAATCCGATAGCTGCCAACTTCTCTGGTTTTCTGGACTTAGCTAGCATTTCTGTTTTTGCCTCCTACGGTGACTCATTCATAACAGAATCACCCGCCAGACCGCAGATCCTAGGGTACTCAATAGCAGGAAAGAATTGTGTTAAAAAAAAAAAAAGTGTGTATATTCTTTCCTCTATATCTCTGAGGCCGTAGGGGGAATTTTTTTTTTCCTCTCATTGGAGATAAAGCGATTGTCTGATCATGTGGAGCAGCTCGCTGCAGAAGTGCGGGGAATTTCCGCCTACCTTGCTCGTTCGCATGCTGTTGAACCAAAGATCCCTACACCTGATGTATTTCTTGGGGATCGATCTAAATTTTTGAGTTTCAAAAATAATTGTAAATTATTTTTTGCCTTGAAGCCTAACTCGTCAGGGAGCTCCGCGCAGCAGGTTAAAATTGTCATCTCTTTGCTGCGTGGCGATCCCCAGGATTGGGCGCTTTCTTTGAAACCAGATGATCCTATTCTGACTAATGTGAACGCATTCTTTCAAGCTTTGGGGTTGTTGTATGACGAACCTAATGCTATTGATCAGGCTGAAAAGACCCTGTTGGCATTGAAGCAGGGTCGAGATTCTGCAGAGTTGTACTGTCAAAAGTTCAGAAAGTGGGCGGTCTTTACTACCTGGAATGATAATACCTTGGCTGCTCTCTTTCGGAAGGGTTTGTCAGAAGCTGTAAAAGATACTATGGTGGGATTTCCTGTTCCCTCTGGTCTGGACGATTCTATGTCATTAGCCATTCAGGTTGATCGGCGTTTACGTGAACGCAGGGTTGCACGACGAGAGGTGTTGCCACCGGTTGAACAGACGTCTGAACCTATGCAATGTGATAGAGTTTTGTCTAGGGCGCAACGTCAGGAGTTTAGAAGGCGTAATAAGCTGTGTTTTTTCTGTGGAGATGCCTCGCATATTATTTCTGTTTGTCCTAAACGAGAGAAACGCTTTGCACACACGTTTTCTTTTGGTGGTGTTCAACCTAAGTTTCTTCTGGCGATTACTCTGATCTGCTCCCTGTCCACATTTTCCGCCAAGGCTTTTGTGGATTCAGGAGCAGCGCTAAACCTAATGGACTTGGATTTTGCTAAACGTTGTGGATTTCCGATGACACCTCTGCAGACGCCTATCCCTTTGAGGGGGATTGATGCTACTCCTTTGGCGAAAAATAAAGTTTTGGACCCAGGTGGTCATGCGGGTCGCCCCAGACCATCAAGAAAATTGCAGATTTTTGGTGTTGCATGGTCTGCATGATGCCGTTGTTCTGGGGTTTCCCTGGTTGCAAATTCATAATCCAGTTTTGGATTGGAAATCTGTGTCTGTGGTGAGTTGGGGTTGTCGGTGTGCCTTTAGTGAGGCTCCGTTTTTTTCCACCTCTCCTCAGTCGCATGATGTTCCTGACTATTTGGCGGACTTTTATGATGTATTTAGTGAGAATGAGTCTGCATCTTTGCCTCCTCATAGGAGTTATGACTGTGTAATTGAACTGAGCCCGGGGTGTAAATTTCCCAAGGGTCGGCTCTTCAATTTATCTGTACCCGAGCACGAGGCTATGCGATCCTATATTAAGGAGGCGTTGGAGAAGGGTCATATTAGACCATCCTCGTCACCCTTAGGTGCCGCTTTTTTTTTTGTGGCCAAAAAGGATGGTTCTTTAAGGCCTTGTATTGATTATCGTGCCCTCAACAAAATTACTATTAAATATCAGTATCTGTTACCCCTGATTTCGGATCTATTCTCTAGAGTTAGAGGTGCTTGCTGGTTTACCAAGTTTGACCTCAGGGGGGCGTATAATCTTATCCGCATTAAGCAGGGGGATGAATGGAAGATGGCGTTTAATACTCCGGAGGGACATTTTGAGTACCTGGTGATGCCTTTTGGGCTCACTAATGCCCCTTCTGTCTTCCAGTGCTTCATGAACGATATTTTCCGAGACTTTGTCGATAAATTTTTGATTATCTATCTGGATGATATTGTGATCTGCTCCAAGGATTGGGATTCTCATGTGGAACATATTCGGACTGTGTTGCGGATCTTGAGGGAGAATTCCCTGTATGTCAAAGGATCGAAATGCCTTTTTGGAGTACAGAGGATTTCATTTTTGGGATTTATTTTGTCTCCGTCAACTATTGAAATGGACCTGGCCAAGGTACAGGCCATTTATGATTGGGTTCAGCCCACTTCTTTGAAGGCCCTCCAGAAGTTTTTGGGTTTTGCTAATTTTTATCGGAAATTTATAGCAAAATTTTCTAGTATTGCCAAGCCATTGACTGATCTGACTAAGAAGGGTGCTGATGTGTTGAATTGGTCTCCGGAGGCTGTTGCTTCCTTTCAGGAGCTGAAGCGAAGATTTACCTCCGCCTCGGTGTTGCGGCAACCTGATGTCTCACTCCCGTTCCAGATAGAGGTGGATGCTTCTGAGATTGGTACAGGAGCTGTTTTGTCCCAAAAGGATCCTGTAACATCTAAAATGAATCCCTGTGCTTTCTTTTCCCGAAAGTTCTCTCCATCTGAACGTAACTATGATGTGGGGAATCGGGAACTGTTGGCCATGAAATGGGCATTTGAGGAGTGGAGACATTGGTTGGAGGGAGCCAAACATCAAGTTGTGGTCCTCACTGACCACAAGAATTTGATTTACCTAGAGTCGGCTAAACGCTTGAACCCTTAGACAGGCTAGATGGGCCTTGTTTTTTACACGTTTTGATTTTGTGGTCTCTTTTCTTCCTGGAACTAAGAATGTCAAGGCAGACGCCCTCTGTAGGAGCTTCTTTGCTGATTCTCCTGTGGTGACCAAGCCTGCTACCATCTTAGGCGAAGGGGTAGTTCTTTCTGCCATCTCGCCCGATTTGAGACTTGCTCTGCAAGAGTTCCAGGAGGACAAACCTGAGCGTTGTCCCAGTGGAAAGTTGTATGTTCCTGACCAGTGGAAGAAGAGAGTGATGTCTGAAGTTCATTGCTCTGCATTGGCTGGTCATCCAGGTATTTTTGGTACTAGAGATCTGGTGAGTCGCTCTTTTTGGTGGCCCACCTTGTCTCATGATGTCAGGAATTTTGTGCAGTCCTGTGGGACTTGCTCCCGGTCTAAATCTTGTTCTCGCTCTAGTGGGTTGTTGATGCCTTTGCCGGTCCCCAGGAGGCCATGGACCCATATTTCAATGGATTTCATCTCTGATATGCCGGTCTCTCAAAGAATGACTGTTATTAGGGTGATTTGTGATAGGTTCTCTAAGATGGTTCATCTTGTACCACTCCCTAAGTTGCCGTCTTCCTCTGAGTTGGTGCCCCTGTTTTTGCAACAGGTGGTTCGCTTGCACGGGATTCCTGAGAACATTGTATTTGACAGAGGAGTTCAGTTTGTGTCTAGATTTTGGAGGACTTTCTGTTCCAAGCTGGGAATTCAGTTGTCCTTCTCCTCTGCTTTTCACCCTCAGACCAATGGGCAGACAGAGAGAACAAACCAGACCTTGGAGTCGTATTTGAGATGTTTTATTTCCGCTGATCAGGATGATTGGATTTCATTTTTGCCCTTGGTCGAATTTGCTTTAAATAATAGAGCTAGTTCTGCCACTTTGATGTCACCTTTTTTTTGTAACTTTGGGTTTCATCCTCGATTTTCTTCAGGGCAGGTGGAGCCTTCTGCCTGCCCAGGTGTTGACACTGTGGTGGAGAGAATGCACCAGATCTGGGACCAAGTGGTGGATAAGTTATCTCTCTCCCAGGAAAAGGCCCAGCGGTTTTCCAATCGACATAGGACCATTGGTCCCCAGTTTAAGATTGGTGATATGGTGTGGTTATCATCAAAAAATATTGCTATGAAGGTGGCTTCTCCTATGTTTAAGCCTAGATTTATTGGACCTTACAAGATTTTGGAGATTATTAATCCGGTCTCTTTTCGTTTGGCACTTCCTGTCACATTTAAAATCCATAATGTGTTCCATAAGTCCTTGTTGAAGAGGTTTGTTGAACCAGTTGTTCCTGGGGTGGCACCTCCGGACCCTGTATTGGTTGAAGGTAACATGGAATATGAGGTAGAGAAAATACTGGATTCCAGTCTGGCTAGACGGAGACTCCAGTATTTGGTTAAGTGGAAGGGTTATGGTCAGGAGGATAATTCCTGGGTCTCTGCCTCTGATATTCATGCCAAAAGATTGGTGCGTGCCTTTCATCGGGCTCACCCTGATCGCCCTGGTGGCGTGGTTGAGGGTTCGGTGACCCCTCCTCAAGGGGGAGGTACTGTTGTGAGTTCATTTTCCCCTTCGTCACTGAGGTCTGGTGAACTCCCTATTCTGGTAAAGGAAGGTAATGAGCCTGATTATCAGGCACCTGAGCCTAATGATGATGACTGGCTGAGTGGAGTCACGGACTGGATATAAGGCTGCCGACGCCCTTCTGCCCTGCGGGTGATTTCTCTGTGGACTTCTAGGAGACCAGTCTGATTCCTGCTCCTCTAAAGCTAAGTTTTCTGCTTTGCCTGTTAGCATTTGTGTTTTGTTTTTGTTTGCCTTGCTTTTCTGGATTCTGCCATTCCCTGCTGGGGTGAGCTGAATCTCCTTTTGCCTGTTGCTCTGTCTTCAGAATATTCCTGAGTACTGACATAGCCTTTTTGAAGCCTAGCGTCTTCAGGGCTTTTTTCACTGTCAGTTTATTGGTTCTTATTTTCATAGGGTTTTTCACGGATTGCAGACAGCAGCCTTCCTGTCCTTTCCTATGTAGTTAGCTTGGGCCCCGTCTTTGCTCAGTCTATCTTTCTGTCTGTGTTAGTGTTCTTTCTTCTTGCTTCACCGTCATTATATGTTGGGGGCTGCCTTTTGCTTTGGGGTCTGCTGTGGGGCAGTTTAGATTTCCCTTTCTGTCTTTAGGCTATATAGTCCTCCGGCTGTGATCGAGGGGTCTAGGGCATCGTAGGAACCCCCCACGGCTACTGCTAGTTGTGTTGATAGGTTCAGGGGTCTGCAATCCGATAGCTGCCAACTTCTCTGGTTTTCTGGCCTTAACTAGCATTTCTGTTTTTGCCTCCTACGGTGACTCATTCATAACACACCCCCATCCGTGGGTAGTCTTCTTCTGGATCCAGCTCCAGTTCTGTGATCTCCCGTGATTTCCACCCGAACAGCAGGGTATACGGAGTGTTCCTGGTTGTACTGTGCACTCGGTTGTTGTACACCCAGACCAATTCATCTACGTACTCAGGCCATCATACCTTCAGGTCTTCCTCCAATGTTCTCAGCATCTGGAATAGTGTCTGATTGAAACTTTCCCATGCTCCATTCCCTTGAGGATGATAAAGCGTCATCCTTGACTTTTCAATCTGGTACAGACCATGTAACTCCTCCATCACTCGGCCTTGAAAACACATGCCTTGATTGGAATGAATCGTCTTCAGACAACATTACACTCGGATGAAGTCCCGACAGATAGCCTATGCAGAGGACTCGGCAGTCTGATCCCGGGTTGGAGTCACCACAGCAAACTTGGTAAAGTGATCGGTCATCATCAGACAATGTTCACACCTAAGATGAGCTGTGCCTACTGTCAAATAATCGATCAATAACTCTAAGGTGGCAGAAGTCACGATGGTCTGTGTGGGGGCTCGCTGTCTCAGGGGCTTAGCTAGTTTGCAGCTCCGACATTGCTGACAGTCCTCTTCCACTGCAGTCTTCAATCGGGGGTGATATACCAGCTTCTGTAACCACTGGAACGTCTTCTCTGGACCAAAATGCACCCCTCTCTAATGAGCCTCCATAGCCACTATGCCGGTCATCTTCTCTGGGAGCATCACTTGCCAGGTAATTCCCAACTCCCGTACCAACTGCACTTTTCTATACAGCAAGCTCTCTTCTAATTGGAGCCACTCCCACTGTCAGAGAATCTGCTGGGTTCCCGGGGACAGAGCGTCTCTCTCACTCTGGTTGGGGAGTCACCTCAAAGCCACCCACTGTCTCAATTGGCTATTACGCTGTCTTCCTGTTGGAGCCGCACCCTGTCAACTCGAGGTCATCCCATCACTTGTTCTACAGACGCCTTTCTGATCTGTCCCTGCATTGCCACCAACAACCTGGGGAGGTCCCCTAAGCCAAGAATCTCTTCTGCCTCTATCTCAGTCACGTCCCGATCACTCATGAGTCACTCGGGATAGAACATCAGCATGTGTGTTCTTGGCTCCTTTCCAATATGCAATCTTGTATCGATACTTGGCCATGCAGGCCACCCATCATTGCTCCAGGATCCCCAGTTTTGCATTTTCTAGGTGAGCCAGGGGGTTGTTATTGGTGCGCACCAAAACTTCAGACCCCGACAATTATTCAGCACAATTTTAGGTCATGGCTCACACTAACGCCAACAATTCCAACTTGAAGGAACTGAAATTGTCAGGGTTCGGTTCCAAGTCATGGAGGGACTGGCTTGCATAGGCAATCACTAGGTCTTTCCCTTCTTGCATTTGCGATAGTATAGCCCCCAGACCATGGAGACTTCAACCGGTGTGTAAAATGAAGGGCTGTGAAAAGTCTGCGTAGGCGGGTATTGGAGCCTCAGTCAAGGCCATCTTCAAGGCTCAGAAGGCTTCCTCTTGGCTATCTCCCCACTGAATGATCTGATTCTTGTCACCAGACGGCACCCCTTCAATAGTTCCAGCAGCGGATTAGCGATGCAAGTGAAATTCTTGATGAACCTTCGGTAGTTCCCTTTAAGCCCCAGAAAGGCCCGAATATCCTTTACTGTCTTCGGGGTGGGCCAGTCCTGGACTGTCGCTATCTTCTCACGTGCAGGTCTCACTCCTTCAGTGGAGATGAAATGTCCCAGGTACTCGATTTGCTTATGGAAGATATGACTTTTTTGGGGCTTCCCTTTGAGGCTGCGCTTCTGCAGTCGACTCAGCACTTGCTCCAGCTGCCGAAAGTGTTCTTCAAAAGTGGTTGCGTAGACAATGATGTCATCCAGATATATGAGTGTAGCTTCAAAGTTCAAATCTCCCAGGCATCTCTCCATCAATCTCTGAAATGTTCCAGGGGCATTAGTCAGGCCAAAGGGCATCCGATTGAATTAAAACAGTCCCATAGGCAGTATGAACGCCGTCTTTGGCAGATCATGCTCAGCCATAGGCCCTTGCCATTATTCGCCGGCCAGATCCATGGACGAGAAATACTTCAACTTCCCCAAGGTGGACAGCGACTCTTCAATTCTATGAAAAGGTTGTAATCCACAGCACACAACTACTTGATACTTTGCAAAAAATCAGTGAATTTTTATTCAAAAAGAGTTTTCTAGTCCAGACAAAAAAAGGGGCCACAATTTACAAGGACGGTGTATATACATTAGTTTTCCAATAAGCTACCCAACGTTTCGATCCTCCCGGATCTTACTCAAGGGGTACTACAAGACAAGGAAAACAGTGCATAAAATTACAAATCATACAATAAAGCAGGGGTACACATAAAGAAAGAGGTCATATTCAAGGGAAAGCAAAAAGAGGGACTGTAGACTGGCAATAGCGAAAACAGATATGTATAAGACAGTAATAATAGTACACCAGGAATTAATACTTGTCAGGAACTCAGAAATATATATCAAACAAAAGAGATATAATAAATAAAAAATAGCACTGTATTTATGAATGAACACAGGTTCCGAGAGGGAGAGGGACCCAAAGATTATTTACCTTGAAGAAAAGAGAGTCGGCATAAGGCACTTTATGTGAAAAAGAAGGTCACCCTTCCAGGTACTCCCAGGTACTATGTTGAATATAGATGAGATATGACTGTAACTGCCTAGGCTTTTGAAGAGAAGTACAAATATTAATAGGATTGGGACCCATGTGTAAGGAAATTTATGAAACCAAAGTATTATGTTGCACCTCAGAATTAAATCCAGGATTGAATATGGACTGTAGTAGCCATCACATAGTATTTTTGACATGAGGGACCAACCACATATAGAAGGAAGGTAAATGATCTGAGAATATACCTTCAGTATAAAGAGAGCAAATGCGGCCTTGGTATTTTTACCTTAAATAATCTGTTGCAGCCGTATAGAGGGCGTTATATGAGGTAAACCTATAGGAGGGGTGAAAACCCATTAGTTTAGTGTTTAGACAAATGATTCATCTATAGGAAAAGAGTCAATACCTTTTGTGCACAGCCAGGGCAGAATAGATAGTATTTAGGCTGTTTTTGATAGCAGTCCTAAAGAGTAAGCAACATGCTATTAGAAAAATTATATTATATGCATTTAGATTGGTGATTCATCAGTGAAGAGGAATTGATACCTTATGGATGCTGTCAGGGCAGAATAGATGGATTGCGGGCCGTTTCTGATAGTAGTCCTAAATAGCAAATGGCAGAACATTAGGAACCCAACGCTGGAGGAGATCTAGTTCCAGGAGGGGAGGTGAAGAGAGTTACCTTGGAGAAGGTTAGGGATGCGTAGGAGCCTGGGTAGGGGCGCGCACTCCTACGCCTTGCCCTATGAGTTCTGGGGATGCCAGTGTGGCCCAGAGCCGACAAGCGGCATTGAAATAGGCCCACGCTCACCGCCGGACCGGAAGTGTGTCATCCGGCCCGGAAGTGATGCAGCGGCGCAGGCACGCTAGCGGCCAAAGCCGCCATGTTGGAGGAGGTCGCGGTTCGAAGTACCGCATGTGTAGTAGCGCGGCGGCGCAGGCGCAGTAGCGGTTATGGCCGCCATATTGAAGGAGGCTGTAGATGAAAAAGACGTTAAGTGTACAGCGGTGATAATGGCCATAATAGAGGATGAGTAGGACGGTCTAGGGCAAGAATACATGCTTGAAGGCTGGGGAAGCATACTTAGTGGTATATCCACTAGAAGGACAAAAATTATATAAGACAATAATTCCGGCTAAATATTAGAGGGGGGCTTTTGAACATGCACGTGAGATATGGGCTAAGAGAAATGGAGGTAACCCTAATGAAAATAAAAATAAAAATAAATAGTCCTAATAATATAAAAATAAAATAAAAGACAAAAAACAAAAACAAAAATAAGAAAAAAAGAAAATTGCAAATAAAAATAAGAAAAATAAGAAAACATTGAAAAAATAAAAATAAAATAAAAGTAAAAATATAAAATTAATTAAGTGGAAAAAATAATACACTTACCAAGTGTGGCAGTTGGTTATCGTGTCTGAAAAAATAATAGACATGATTAGGATCATAATAGCCAATCCATCTCCCTATTCAGGCCTTTTGGAGATAGGGTATCAAGTTTGTGAATCCAAAATGTTTCCCTTAATTTTTATAATCTAACGTGGTTGCCCCCTCTCCTTGGTATTGGTACCTGTTCAATGATCTGATATTTATGTTGTGCTACCGTGTGTTTATGTTTGATGAAGTGGTCCAGTAACGGTAGCCATGTCTTGCCACAACGTATGGTGGACTTATGGCTCGCAATTCTATCCCTGACATGTTGTGTCATCTCTCCCACGTACAGGAGGCCACACGGGCATTTTATCACATAGACAACAAAGTTTGAGTCACAGGTATAGTATCCCTGAATGGGGAATGATTTTCCTGTATGTGGGTGGGTTACTGTGTCAGACTTGATGATATTAGAGCAGGAAGCACAACTAAGGCACGGAAATGTCCCTCTGCGTCGAGTGGCGAGTTGGCGTTGTACAGGGCCTGACCCCTTGCTTCCAATGTCAGCTTGTACCAATTTGTCTTTAATGTTAGGAGCTTGCCTATTACACATACAGTTGTGGCAAAAAGTATTGACACCCCTGCAATTCTGTCAGATAATACTCAGTTTCATCCTGAAAATGATTGCAAACACAAATTCTTTGGTATTATTATCTTCATTTAATTTGTCTTAAATGAAAAAACACAAAAGAGAATGAAGCAAAAAAACAAAACATTGATCATTTCACACAAAACTCCAAAAATGGGCCAGACAAAAGTATTTGCACCCTCAGCCTAATACTTGGTTGCACAACCTTTAGCCAAAATAACTGCGACCAACCGCTTCCGGTAACCATCAATGAATTTCTTACAATGCTCTGCTGGAATTTTAGACCATTATTCTTTGGCAAACTGCTCCAGGTCCCTGATATTTGAAGGGTGCCTTCTCCAAACTGCCATTTTTAGATCTCTCCACAGGTGTTCTATGGGATTCAGGTCTGGACTCATTGCTGACCACCTTAGAAGTCTCCAGTGCTTTCTCTCAAACCATTTTCTAGTGCTTTTTGAAGTGTGTTTTGGGTCATTGTGCTGCTGGAAGACCCATGACCTTTGAGGGAGACCCAACTTTCTCACACTGGGCCCTACATTATGCTGCAAAATTTGTTGGTAGTCTTCAGACTTCATAATGCCATGCACACGGTCAAGCAGTCCAGTGCCAGAGGCAGCAAAGCAACCCCAAACATCAGGGAACCTCCGCCATGTTTGACTGTAGGGACCATGTTCTTTTCTTTGAATGCCTCTTTTTTTCTCTTGTAAACTCTATGTTGATGCCTTTGCCCAAAAAGCTCTACTTTTGTCTCATCTGACCAGAGAACATTCTTCCAAAATGTTTTAGGCTTTTTCAGGTAAGTTTTGGCAAACTCCAGCCTGGCTTTTTTTATGTCTCGTGGCAAGAAGTGGGGTCTTCCTGGGTCTCCTACCATACAGTCCCTTTTCATTCAGACGCCGACGGATAGTACGGGTTGACACTGTTGTACCCTTGGACTGCACGGCAGCTTGAACTTGTTTGGATGTTAGTCGAGGTTCTTTATCCAACATCTGCACAATCTTGCGTTGAAATCTCTTGTCAATTTTTCTTTTCCGTCCACATCTAGGGAGGTTTGCCACAGTGCCATGGGCTTTAAATTTCTTGATGACACTGCGCACGGTAGACACAGGAACATTGAGGTCTTTGGAGATGGACTTGTAGCCTTGAGATTGCTCATGCTTCCTCACAATTTGGTTTCTCAAGCCCTCAGAAAATTCTTTGGTCTTCTTTCTTTTCTTCATGCTCAATGTGGTACACACAAGGACACAGGACAGAGGTTGAGTCAACTTTAATCCATGTCAACTGGCTGCAAGTGTGATTTAGTTATTGCCAACACCTGTTAGGTGCCACAGGTAAGTTACAGGTGCTGTTAATTACACAAATTAGAGAAGCATCACATGATTTTTCGAACAGTGCCAATACTTTTGTCCACCCTCTTTTTTATGTTTGGTGTGGCATTATATCCAATTTGGCTTTAGGACAATTCTTTTTGTGTTTTTTTCATTTAAGACAAATTAAATGAAGATAATAATACCAAAGAATTTGTGTTTGCAATCATTTTCAGGAAGAAACTGAGTATTATCTGACAGAATTGCAGGGGTGTCAATACTTTTGGCCACAACTGTAAGAGCGGGTGTGGAGAATGCCTCAATGTTGGGATATGCCCTAGATAGGAGAGGCCAATATTTACGAATGATCGTATGGACTTTTGGCGTCAGGGGATGGTATGTGTGTACAAACGGAACTCTTTCTGGTTTAGAAATGGCCAGGTCCGAGGCTGGTGGATCAAGGATCCGTGTCATTTCGTGTTCAAGTAATTTATTTGGATAGTTTCTATCCCTGAACTTGTTACACATTTCTCCTAGTCGAACTGGAAGTAAACTCTGATCAGTGACTATTCTGGATATCCGTGTAAACTGGGACCTTGGAAGGCTGTTTTTTCTGGCTTTAGGATGGCTGCTCGAATAATGTAGAAGACTGTTACAGTCCGTTGGTTTAGTATATAGATCCATAGTAAGATTACCCTGTGGATCTTTGAGTACTCTAGTATCTAAAAATGGAATGGAAGCTGTATCATAGTGGATAGTGAATTGTAATTGTGGGTCTTGAGAATTAAGATACGTAAAAAATGATTTTAGAGAATTAGTGGAGCCTGTCCAAATTAGAAAAATATCGTCAATGTAACGATAATAGCATTTTATGTGTAGACGGAAGTCATTTGTGGGATAAATGAAATGTTCCTCAAAGGAATTCATAAAAGCATTTGCGTAGGCCGGTGTGACGTTGGAACCCATTGCGGGCCCCTGTCGCTGAACATAATACATATCCTCAAATAGGAAAAAAATTTCATATAGTACTAGTGTAAGTAGATGAAGGCACAGTTGGATCATGTCAGCTGTCATGTTGGAAGTCTCCAATAGTGATTTAGTGGCTTGTAAGCCTTTATTATGGGAGATGGATGTGTAGAGACTGTTCACGTTCAATGTGACCAATAAACTGTCAGGAGAGGTTATTTTAAGGTCATTAATTACTTTGAGGAAATGCCCTGTGTCGAGTAGAAGTGAACGAGTAATCTTTACCAAAGGTGTTAATATTTTTTTTTAAAAAATTGAAAGTGGTGAAAGTATGGAATTAGTAGAATCCACAATCAGTCTGCCTGGTGGCTTAATGAGAGATTTATGTATCTTTGGTAAGATATAAAAGACAGGAATGATAGGATGTGGATTTGATAAAAATTTGGCTGTTTTGCTGTCGATAATATGTCTATCCAGATTGTCATTAATCAGAGATTGAATTTTTTTGCTTATCTCTGGAGTAGGATCCCGTGGGATCACCCTCTGTTGTGAGCTCATTTTCGGGTTTGCCTCTGGCTTCTGGTGAGGGTTATGGAGCTGGCTGTGCTGACAGAGGAGTAGTGAGTTCTCTATCTGGACTCCCTCTGTTGGTGAAGGGAGGTAATGAAGCTGATCTAAATGGCAGAGACCGGACACCTGAGGAAGAGGACTGTGATTGGACATCAGGAATTTCTGATTGGATTTAAGGCAGCCGACTCCCTAGTTTCTTGCTGGTGATTTCTCCTGACTGTGGCTTCTGGTTTCCAGTTTGGTTCCTGCCTTCTTAAAACTAAGTTTTCTCTGCTATTGTTCATTTGAGTTTTCTTCTGGTTTGCTTAGTTTTTGTGTTCAGCCAGCCCTGGCTGGGACTGGGCTGAATCCCCATTTTGTCTCTGATCAGTTGATCTCTTTTGCTCTGTCTTCAGAATATACCTGTGTGAGTGCTGATATAGGGATTTGAAGTCTAGCGACTTCAGGGCCTTTTTCTATTAGACGTGTTGGACATTTTTTGGCAGGGTTTTTTGCGTGATTGCAGACAGCAGCTTTTCTTTCCTGTCCTTTCTAGTTAGTGAGGGCCCCATCGTTTGCTCAGCCTATCTTTCTATCTGTGTTTGTGTTTTCATCTTGTTTCACCGACAATACATGTTGGGGGCTGTCTATTGCTTTGGGGTCTGCTCTGGGTCAGTTTAGATTTTCCCTTTCTTTCTTTAGGCTTATTTAGTTCTCCGGCCGTGATGAGGCGTCTAGGACCACCGTAGGCACGCTCCACGGCTACTGCTAGCTGTGTGTATAGGATCAGGGGTCTGCTCTCCGCTAGTTACCAACCTCTCCAGTTTTCTGGGCTTAGATTGCTTTTTGTTTTTTCCTCCTCGGTGACTCATTCATAACAACCCTGTATGTCTGAGTATCGGAGAGTTGTCTTATAATCTCGTTAGTATACATAGAGCGCTCCATAATCACAGTGACCCCGCCCTTATCCGCTGGTTTAATGACAATGGATTTGTTTTGCTGCAACGAACTAAGTGTTTGTTTCTCTAGCAATGTAAGGTTGTTATGTTTAGGAAAGAAGCCTAAGCGTTGTTGATGTGTCAGGTCTTTAACCTCCCGATCGACAAAAGAAATAAAAGTTTCAGTAGCGTGAAAGGTCTGAGGAGGATTAAACGAACTAGGATTGCGTAGCCCTAAATTAGACACGGAGATCTCCGCAACAGAGACGTCCCCGGCTGGAGACACTCTGATATCGGGATTTCCCTGTAATGTCCCAAAGTGAGTTTTGAGCCTCACAGCACGATAAAAACGTTGAAGGTCCTTTTCCAGCTGGAATGCATCCCAGTTGGGGGTAGAACAAAATGAGAGTCCCTTTTGAAGCATCGACAGTTCAGCAGGTGAAAGCATGTAGCTTGAAATGTTGATCACTAGGTTGGATGGTGTCTTACCTGTGATCTGGTGGTCATTTTTTCGCCTCCTAGATCTTCGTGTCTTTCGTTGCGTTGGAAGCCTCCCCTGCGACTTTTGGATAAAAAGCGTTGCCTCGTTGAGCCCGTGGAGGAATCGCTTTCTGTACTGTAGGAGCCCAGTCTGCGATTCGGTTGATGCCACCAGGAATTCACTCCAGATGAATCGCTCCATCTATAGACTTTATTGTTTGTATAGTCGTCGGTGTCCCGTTGGAATTTTTGATGTTTCCTTTTTTGTAAACATTTCTGCTGATCGGCTATAATCTTATCTGTTTTATCCTTTAGACTTGACCAATCTGTTGACGAAAGAGTGGATGAAAGTTTTGTCTCGACAGCTTGTATTTTTTCTTTTGTGTCGGTAATGGCTTTTTGTAGAAACTCAATATTCAAAAGTATAATATCAAGAGAGCACTTGTTTAAAATTGTTCTGTACTTGTCGCAGAATTCCTTGTTGTCACTAAACAGAGTTGGGCATAGGTTGCTCCTTAGGCCCCTTGGGATCTTCCCCTGTTTGTGATACTCGGCCAAAGTAATGCAGTGAAGGTCATATGATAGTAACCTGCGCCTTTCTTTCTCGTAGTCCCTCGTTCTCAACTCCTGTATTGGAGTTTTCAAAAAATCATTTGAATTAGATACTTGAGATAGAATATTTGAACAAGTAGCATTATCATAGGCAAAATATCTGTAGATATCTGGTAGACCGGTGCAGTCCCTAGAAAAAATCGTAAATCAAAGGAAAAGGATGGTGTGCACTCTAGTCATATAAAGGGGAGGTGCTGGTGGATTGGACCGAGTAGGCCCTAAGTATATGAAAAGGTGGTAATCCACCGCACACAACTACCTGATACTTTGCAAAAAATCAGTGAATTTTTATTCAAAAAGAGTTTTCCAATCCAGACAAAAAAAAGTGCCACAATTTACAATGACAGTGTATATACATTAGTTTTCCAATAAGCTACCCAATGTTTTGATCCTCCCGGATCTTACTCAAGGGGTACTACAAGACAAGGAAAACAGTGCATAAAATTACAAATCATACAATAAAGCAGGGGTACACATAAAGAAAGAGGTCATATACAAGGGAAAGCAAAAAGAGGGACTGTAGACTGGCAATAGCGAAAACAGATATGTATAAGACAGTAATAATAGTACACCAGGAATTAATACTTGTCAGGAACTCAGAAAAATATATCAAACAAAAGAGATATAATAAATAAAAAATAGCACTGTATTTATGAATGAACACAGGTTTCGAGAGGGAGAGAGACCCAAAGATTATTTACCTTGAAGAAGAGAGAGTCGGCATAAGGCACTTTATGTGAAAAAGAAGGTCACCCTTCCAGGTACTCCCAGGTACTATGTTGAATATAGATGAGATATGACTGTAACTGCCTAGGCTTTTGAAGAGAAGTACAAATATTAATAGGATTGGGACCCATGTGTAAGGAAAATGATGTAACCAAAGTATTATGTTGTACCTCAGAATTAAATCCAGGATTGAATACGGGCTATAGTAGCCATCACATAGTATTTTTGACCTAAGGGACCAACCACATATAGAAGGAAGGTAAATGATCGGGGAATATACCTTCAGTAGAAAGAGAGCAAATGTGGCCTTGGTATTTTTACCTTAAATAATCTGTTGCAGCCGTATAGAGGTAAACCTATAGGAGGGGTGAAAACCCATTAGTTTAGTGTTTAGACAAATGATTCATCTATAGGAAAAGAGTCAATACCTTTTGAGCACAGCCAGGGCAGAATAGATAGTATTTAGGCCGTTTCTGATAGCAGTCCTAAAGAGTAAGGCCTGTTTCACACATCAGTTTTTTTGTGTCAGTTAAAATCTGCCAAAATGCCGGAAAGCGGATCCGTTGTTAACTGATGTGAACGGATGCCACCGGACCGTTTTTATGACGGATCCGCCGAATGAAGAATTTTAAAGGAATCGCTGCCCGGGAAGGAGAGAGAGAGAGAGATTTTTTTCTGTCCGCCAGAAATGATTTCAGGGTTACATTTCCGCCTGACTTCATTCCTCCGGGCATGCGCACTATAAAAATGCGGATCCTGCAGTACAAAAAATGTTACATGGTCCTTCCAGGCATCTTGGCAGATGCAAAAAAATTGACGCATCCACAAAAAACCGGATCCAACGGATGGCCATCCGTCAAGATCCGCCGGTAATGCAAATCAATGGGGAAAAAAACGGATCCGCCAAAAAAAATGGCGGATCCGTTTTTTTGCAAAAACGGCGGATTTTGAATGATGGTCAAAAACGGAAGTGTGAAACAGGCCTAAGCGACATGCTATTTGAAAAATTATATTATATGCATTTAGATTGGTGATTCATCAGTGAAGAGGAATTGATGCCTTATGGATGCTGTCAGGGCAGAATAGATGGATTGCGGGCCGTTTCTGATAGTAGTCCTAAAGAGCAAATGGCAGAACATTAGGAACCCAACGCTGGAGAAGATCTAGTTCCAGGAGGGGAGGTGAAGAGAGTTACCTGGGAGAAGGTTAGAGATGCGTAGGAGCCTGGGTAGGGGCATGCACTCTAGCGCCTTGCCCTATGAGTTCTGGGCCGCCGCGTCGCTTCCGGGCCGGATGACGCACTTCCGGTCCGGCGGTGCGTGCCGGCCTATTTCAATGCTGCTTGTCGGCTCTGGGCTACACTGGCATCCCCAGAACTCATAGGGCAAGGCGCGGGAGCGCCGCCCCTACCCAGGCATCCATAAGGTATCAATTCCTCTTCACTGATGAACCACCAATCTAAATGCATATAATTTTTCTAATAGCATGTTGCTTACTCTTTAGGACTGCTATCAGAAATGGCCTAAATACTATCTATTCTGCCCTGGCTGTGCTCAAAAGGTATTGACTCTTTTCCTATAGATGAATCATTTGTCTAAACACTAAACTAAGGGTTTTCACCCCTCCTATAAGTTTACCTCATATAACGCCCTCTAAACGGCTGCAACAGATTATTTAAGGTAAAAATACCAAGGCCGCATTTGCTCTCTATATACTGAAGGCATATTCTCAGATCATTTACCTTCCTTCTATATGTGGTTGGTCCCTTAGGTCAAAAATACTATGCGATGGCTACTATAGCCCGTATTCAATCCTGGATTTAATTCTGAGGTACAACAAAATTCTTTGGTTACATAAATTTCCTTACACATGGGTCCCAATCCTATTAATATTTGTACTTTTCTTCAAAAGCCTAGGCAGTTACAGTCATATCTCAACTATATTCAACATAGTACCTGGGAGTACCTGGAAGGGTGACCTTCTTTTTCACATAAAGTGCCTTATGCCGACTCTCTCTTCTTCAAGGTAAATAATCTTTGGGTCCCTCTCCCTCTCGGAACCTGTGTTCTTTCATAAATACAATGCTATTTTTTATTTATTATATCTCTTTTGTTTGATATATATTTCTGAGTTCCTGACAAGTATTAATTCCTGGTGTACTATTATTACTGTCTTATACATATCTGTTTTCGCTATTGCCAGTCTACAGTCCCTCTTTTTGCTTTCCCTTGTATATGACCTCTTTCTTTATGTGTACCCCTGCTTTATTGTATGATTTGTAATTTTATGCACTGTTTTCCTTGTCTTGTAGTACCCCTTGAGTAAGATCCGGGAGGATCGAAACGCTGGGTAGCTTATTGCAAAACTAATGTATATACACTGTCATTGTAAATTGTGGCCCCTTTTTTTGTCTGGACTGGAAAACTCTTTTTGAATAAAAATTCACTGATTTTTTGCAAAATATCAAGTAGTTGTGTGCGGTGGATTACAACCTTTTCATATACTTAGGGCCTACTCGGTCCAATCCACCAGCACCTCCGCTTTATATGACCAGAGTGCACACCATTCTTTTCCTTTGATCTTCAATTCTAGGCAGCGGGTCCGACGCTCACATGATCCCGCTTGGCGATCGCTGCGTGCACCTCCTATAACGCATTCATATATTGGGTCACGGATTCCCCCTCCTCAATTCTCCGACATCAGTTGGGTCCCCATGCATTTCTTCCAACATTTGCAACAACTTATTGAAGATGTTCCACACATGTAGGGACGAAAACATCACGGAACATCTAGCCACCCCATCCAGGGCCATCACAGCAATCTCTGCTTGCATGGCGGGGGTCATACAGTGTATCCTCAGCATCCCCTTAACCCGCTCAGTCCAGTCGCACAGCAGTGAATTGCTTCCCGTAAACTTTGGGAGATTGCTGAGCATGGCCCTCAGTGGCAAGCTGGCCCTCGGGGCACCCATGACCACTTGGTCTGCTGCCTCTGCGCTCGTGGACTTCATCCTGCTGACTACGCCAAATGTAAGCAGGTTGCGGGATACAGTGAGGCAAGGGAGGCAGAGCAAGTGTTAACAAGTTATCAATTTAATGGGAACAATAGAGAAATGCCTCACAGGGAGAAAACAGTTAAATTGAGAAGGAGAAATTGTAATGTAACAACAGTTCAGTAATCAGACTTATCCTGTCTTTAAGGTCCTCCGCCACAAGTGATCAGATGAGGGTTGAAGTCTGGGGAATGGCAGTTGTGGTGTCCTGAGAAGAGGTCCAAAAGATAACAATCCAACTTCTGGCGGCAGCGGGCGGTCACCGGTTTTACCCGCTGAGCCCCTGGTCCATAATCCTGTGCAGCTGAAGCAAAGAGAGCTGCTGAAGTCCCGGTGTCAAGTGTGGCCGGCAGAGAATAGTGCAACTTAATGTCCTGCAGCCGTCTCTTACCTCTCTGCGCAAGGGCAGTCTCACTTTCAGCCAGGCGCATGGTGCTCTCCAATCTCACCGTTCCACCGGAGTTTCCAGTGGAGGCTGGTCAAAGCACGTCGCCCCTCTGATGCTCGGGGTGCAGAGCACGGTGCTCACCCTGCTGCACTCTCCCCAACGGCGGGAAACTGACTGCTGCTTGGCACGCTTTCGGCTCTGCTTTCGGTTTAACCATGCCCCCTTGCCCCAAGTCATGGGGCCTGTCCAGTTCCCTTTGTCTTGCCTTGAGCAACATGGAATGCAGCCTCGACAGTTCCGGACCCAGATGAATACAGGTACCCGCAGCCCGGTCCGCCTCCTTACATTAGCACTGCAGCCTTGCAGCGCTGGGGTCCTGGCTTAAAATCTCACCAAGTCCAACATCTACAAAGAGTTTGTATGTTCTTCACGTGTTTGCGTGGGTTTCCTCCGGGTTATCCGGTTTCCTCCCACACTGGACATACTGATAGGGAATTTAGATTGTGAGCCCCATTGGGGACAGCAATGATGATGTATGTAAAGTGCTGTGGAATAAGATAACGCAATATAAGCATAATAAATAAATAAATGGTAAATCTATCTGATATGTATATAAACACTGTATATGTATAGATACAGTATATATACAGAGAGAGAAAAGAATATTTCCTTTGAAAACTATGTGTAAATAACATTGAGAATTGCTTTATGTTAAAGCTCATGTTAAAATCGCATTGCAATCAGATCGCATTAGCATGTAAATCGGATATCATTCAAATGTAGGTGCTAAAAATCTCATTGTACTCAAGAAAATTGCATGACACTCTTCCCACTTTTTTGGATCGATATCGTATTTTTTTTAATGGTGATGGGTATAAGCCCTCACTCCTTCATTGAGTTTGAGAGAGAAGTTCTCCCGCATCCAAATCGGTTTTAAGCTTTATTTCTATTTTATTGCCTCTATACAGTTTTTTTAGACACTCATAAGTTTTTTGGTGATGTCTTTGAAAATTTCTGACTACAGTGCAAATAGTATACAAGGATAAAAAGACTGACTGACACTTCTAAGCTAATGTGAGAGGTATTCACATTAGACACGTTAGGACCCATCAGTTTTGAGACCACCTAATCATTGGTTGATGGGCATGCAGGAATTGGCCAAATTATGAGCTAGGCGTCTCATTTTTTCCTTGTATCCAGAAGCTGTCTTGCTATTCAGCCTTTATATATTTCACATTTATGTGCTTTAGCACTACAGAGTGCAGCTTTTTTGTTTACAGTTCAACTAGGTCTGGGACAAGAATTTTTGGTGTCCTAAGCACATGTAGGGTATATGCACACATTTAGTATTTGAAGCAGACTTTTTTCTGGTGCAAGAATCAGAATGCTGGAAGGGAAAACACTTCACAAAATACAATTATTTTTTGTTGCGCTTTATGTGTTTTTTATACGTTTTTACTTGCGTTTTTCCTCGTTTGGGTGAAAAACACTGCAAAAACACTGAAAGAAATTATTTGCTGCTGATTTTAGCAAACTATTTGAAGGTTCAAAATTGCAAGGAAAAAATAAGCAGTGTGTGCATGAAATTTTAAATTTCTTATTCACTTTGCTAGTACTGTAAAACCTTGTGTTTTTCCAGGGCAAAAATGCAGCAAAAACATAATGTATGAATAAGTTCATAGACCCCCACATACATATTGTAAATGAAAAAATACTAGACTTCCAAATAAATACAGGTTTGACCTAGTCTGTGGAGAGTTGATTCTTTGTCCTGTGGCATCATTTGGCAATATCTACAGTACACAGGTACTAACATTTTGAAAGATGTTTAACCCCTTAACGACCAAGCCACTTTGTAGGTTAATGACTAGGCCTTCATTTTGAAATCTGACCACTGTCACTTTATGTTGTTATAACTCTGGAACGCTTCAACGGATCCCACTGATTCTGAGAATGTTTTTTTGTGACATATTGTACTTCATGCTAGTGGTAAAATGTATTCGATATAACTTGTGTTTATTTATGAAAAAAATGGAAATATGGCAACAATTTTTAATATTTTGCAATTTTCAAAATTTTAATTTTTATGCCGTTAAATCAGAGAGATATGTAACACAAAATACTTAATAAATAACATTTCCCATATGTCTACTTTACATCAGCAAAATTTTGGAAACAAATTTTTTTTTTATTAGGAAGTTATAAGGGTTAAAATTTGACCAGCGATTTCTCATTTTTTCAACAAAATTTACAAAGCCATTTTTTTAGGGACCACATCATATTGTAAGCGACTTTGAGGAGTCAATGTGACAAAAAATACCCAAAAGTGACACCTTTCTAAAAACTGCACCCCTCAAGGTGCTCAAAACCACATTCAAAAAGTTTATTAACCCTTCAGGTGCTTCACAAGAATTGAAGCAATGTGAAAGAAAAAAATGAACATTTTACTTTTTTTCACAAAAATTGTACTTCGGATACAATTTTTTTATTTTGTCAAGGGTATCAGGAGATAATGAACCACAATATTTGTTGTGCAATTTTTCCCGAGTACAGTGATACCCCATGTGTGGAGGAAGACTACTCTTTAGACACATGACAGGGCTCATAAGAGAAGGAGTGCCGTTTGAGGTTTTGATAGTAAATTTAGATGGAATCGAGAACGGATGCCATGTTGCATTTGGAGAGCCCCTGATGTATCTAAACAGTGGAAACCCCCCATAAGTGACCCCATTTTGGAAACTAGACCCCCAAGGAGCATATCTAGATGTGTGGTGAGCACTTTGAACCCCCAAGTGCTTTGCAGAAGTTTATAAAGTTGAGCCATGAAAATAAAAAATCATATTTTTTCCACAAAAATGATTTTTGCCCCCAAATTTTTAATTTCACAAGAGTAACAGGAGAAATTGGACCCCAAAAGTTGTTGTGCAATTTCTCCTGAGTATGCTCATACTCCATATATGGGAGGGAACCACTGTTTGGGCACATGGTAGAGCTCGGAAGGGAATTAGCAGCGTTTGACTTTTCAATGCAAAATTGACTGGAATTGAGAACAGACGCCAAATTCCCCAATTCTAACTCCATCTTTAACCCCAGCCTTAACCATAACCCTAACCACAAACCTAACCCTAATACACCCATAACCCTAATTCCAACCCTAACCCAAATTCCAACCCTAACTCTAATCCCAACCATAATCCCAACCCTAACCCTAACTTTAACCCTAACCCTTACCCTATCACTAACCCTAACCCTAACCCCACCAGGTGAGATCTTGCGTGGAGCCGCAGATCAAGGGAGATTATCAGTGGAGGTAAATCTTCGCTTCAGCTCCTGAAAGGAAGAAACAGCCTCCGGAGACCAATTTAACACATCAGCACCCTTCTTAGTCAAATCAGTCAATGGCTTGGCAATACTAGAAAATTTTGCTATAAATTTCCGATAAAAATGAGCAAAACCCAAAAACTTCTGGAGGGCCTTCAAAGAAGTGGGCTGAACCCAATCGTAAATGGCCTGTACCTTGGCCGGGTCCATTTCAATAGTTGACGGGGACAAAATAAATCCCAAAAAAGAAATCCTCTGTACTCCAAAAAGGCATTTCGATCCTTTGACATACAGGGCTCAAGATCCGGAACACAGTCCGAATATGTACCACATGAGAATCCCAATCCTTGGAGAAGATCAAAATATCATCCAGATAGATAATCAAAAATTTATCGACAAAATCTCGGAAAATATCGTTCATGAAGCACTGGAAGACAGAAGGGGCATTAGTGAGCCCAAAAGGCATCACCAGGTACTCAAAATGTCCCTCCGGAGTATTAAACACCGTCTTCCATTCATCCCCATGCTTAATGCGAATAAGATTATACGCCCCCCTGAGGTCAAGCTTGGTAAACCAGCAAGCACCTTTAACTCTGGAGAATAGATCAGAAATCAGGGGTAACGGATACTGATATTTAACAGTAATTTTGTTGAGGGCACGATAATCAATACAAGGTCTTAATGATCCATCCTTTTTGGCTACAAAAAAAAAGCGGCACCTAAGGGTGACGAGGATGGTCTAATATGACCCTTCTCCAACGCCTCCTTAATATAGGATCGCATAGCCTCGTGCTCGGGTACAGATAAATTGAAGAGCCAACCCTTGGGAAATTTACACCCCGGGCTCAGTTCAATTGCACAGTCATAACTCCTATGAGGAGGCAGAGACTCAGACTCATTCTCACTAAATACGTCATAAAAGTCCGCCAAATAATCAGGAACATCATGCGACTGAGGAGAGGTGGAAAACACTGGAGCCTCACTAAAGGCACACCGACAACCCCAACTCACCACAGACACAGATTTCCAATCCAAAACTGGATTATGAATTTGTAACCAGGGAAACCCCAGAACAATAGTATCATGCAGATTATGCAACACCAAAAATCTGCAATTTTCTTGATGGTCTGGGGCGACCCGCATTACCACCTGGGTCCAAAACTGAGGTTTATTTTTAGCCAAAGGAGTAGCATCAATCCCCCTCAAAGGGATAGGCATCTGCAGAGGTGTCATCGGAAATCCACAACGTTTAGCAAAATCCAAGTCCATTAGGTTTAGGGCTGCTCCCGAATCCACAAAAGCCTTGGCGGAAAATGTGGACAGGGAGCAGATCAGAGTAATAGCCAGAAGAAACTTAGGTTGAACACCACCAACAGAAAACGTGTGTGCAAAGCGTTTCTCTCGTTTAGGACAGACAGAAATAATATGCGAGGCATCTCCACAGAAAAAACACAACTTATTACGCCTTCTGAACTCCTGACGCTGCTCTCTGGAAAAAACTCTATCACATTGCATAGGTTCAGACATTTGTTCAACAGGTGGCAACACCTCTCATGCAGCTTTGCGTTCGCGCAAACGCCGATCAACCTGAATGGCTAATGACATAGAATCATCAAGACCAGAGGGAACAGGAAATCCCACCATAGTATCTTTTACGGTTTCTGACAACCCCTTCCGAAAGAGAGCAGCCAAGGCATTATCATTCCAGGTAGTAAGTACTGCCCACTTTCGGAATTTTTGACAGTACAATTCTGCAGAATCACGACCCTGGTTCAATGCTAGCAGGGTCTTTTCAGCCTGATCAATGGCATTAGGTTCATCATACAACAACCCCAAGGCCTAAAAAAATGCGTTCACATTAGTCAGAATAGGATCATCTGGTTTCAAAGAAAACGCCCAATCCTGGGGATCGCCACGCAGCAAAGAGATGACAATTTTAACCTGCTGTGCGGAGCTCCCTGACGAGTTAGGCTTCAAGGCAAAAAATAATTTACAATTGTTTTTGAAATTCAAAAATTTAGACCGATCCCCAAAAAATACATCAGGTGTAGGAATCTTTGGTTCAGCAGCATGTGAATGAGCAAGGTAGGCGGAAATTCCCCGCACTTCCGCAGCGAGCTGCTCCACACGATCAGACAATTGCTTTATCTCCATTGAGAGAAAAAAAATTCCCCCTACGGCCTCAGAGATATAAAGGAAAAAAATATACACACTTTTTTTTTTTTTTACAATTCTTTCCTGCTATTGAGTACCCTAGAATCTGCGGTATGGCGGGTGATTCTGTTATGATTGAGTCACCGTAGGAGGCAAAAACAGAAATACAAGCTAAGTCCAGAACACCAGAGAAGTTGGCAACTATCAGATTGCAGACCCCTGAACCTATCAACACAACTAGCAGTAGCCGTGGGGGGTTCCTACGATACCCTAGACCCCTCGATCACAGCCGGAGAATTAAATAGGCCTAAAGAAAGAAAGGGGAAATCTAAACTGCCCCAGAGCAGACCCCAAAGCAATAGGCAGCCCCCAAACATATAATGACGGTGAAGCAAGATGAAAACACTAACACAGACAGAAAGATAGACTGAGCAAAGCCGGGGCCCAAAACTACCTAGATAGGAAAGGACAGGAAGGCTGCTATCTGCAATCTGCCAAAACCCTATCAAAAACATAAGCCAACAAGCTGATATGAAAAAGACCCTGAAGCAGCTAGGCTTCAAAAACTAAATCAGCACTCAGGTATTTTCAGAAGACAGAGCTAAAGGAATTCAGCACACCCCAGCAGGGAATGGCAGAAATCCAGAAAAACAAAGCAAAACAAAGTCAAAGCACAAATGCAAAAAGCCGAGCAGCAAACTTAGTTTTAGAGGAGCAGGAATTCAGACTGGTCTCCAAGGATCCCACAGAGAAATCACCCGCAGGGCAGAAGGGCATCGGCAGCCTTATATCCAGTCAGTAACTCCACTCAGCCAGTCATCATCATCAGCCTCAGGTGTTTGATAATCAGGCTCACTACCTTTCTTTACCAGAAGAGGGAGTTCCTTGGGCCTCAGTAGTGAAGGGGAAAATGAACTCACAACAGTCTCACTGAAATTTTGTTTTGTCTTCCAGACCTTATCTTGTTCTCTGCTGTTTGTGCTAACTGAGGAAAGAGCAACTTGAAAATGTTTTTCTATTTTCTTATAGTCTTCTCCTGCTTTGTGGGTCTCCACTATTTTCATTTTCTTTTTAAATATTTTTATTGAAGTTTTTTTCAGAAAACTGGGAGGGGGAGGGGGAACAGAACAGGAAAGGGAAGGGGAGGGAGAAGGGTATATGTACACAGAATGGGTGAGGGTCATAAAAAATAGAGAACCCTTGTAACAAAGCATACCTTAATAAGTATACAATATACTTATAACACTAAGAGTTACAATAATACTAAACCTTTAAAGAGGAGATGCATGAGGGCAGTCTAGTCCAACCACTTAAGGAGGTGCATGAAAGAAATTTAAACTTGTCTATATTTACTGTTCCAGACCTTCCACTTATTAGTGTAGGCGAGAATATTATTATTACTGACTGCGTACCTCCTTTCTATAGCATTATGTTGGTAGATTTTGTCTAGGGTGTCTGAAAATTTGGGGGGTCAGATTTCTCCCAAAAGAAAGCCAAGTTATTTTTAACTACCAAAAGGATGTGTATAACTACCTGTCTGACCGACAGATCACTATTTTCATTTCCAGAGTGCTAAGCAGCTGCTTAGAAGAACCCATGGCTACTGATTTTAGGTTAGAGGAGACTGGGTTTTTATAAAGCTGGGAAATTTGCATGACCTGGCCTTTCCTAATGGTGATAGTGAACAAGCCACAACCCTACCAGGCTAATTAAGGTCTGAAACCTTGGTCAAAGTTATCTAAGCACACAAACATCCAAGGGCGTAAAAACTTTTGCATTGACTCATTTTCCTTTTTGCAATTTTTGAAATGTAAAAGATGAATATATATAATGTGATGCAGCGGTATCCACGCTGTGCAGTGACGAGGCAGTGACCCCGAAAAGTTCAAAGTAAAGTCTCTTTTAAGGCACTGTGTACTCACAAACAGAAAGTAAACCAGATTCTCTGGATCGCAGCCGGGGAAAAAAGACAGTCGGTAACCGGTTGCCATGGACAACTGCACTGCCGTGTAGGCTGAAGGTGCCAGGCCTTTTGGCTCCGCTGGGGCCTGTGTTGCCTCATAAAGGTTGAGCTCTGCAAAGCTGTCTGCTTGCTTTCAAGCCCCAAAACTGACACACCCAACCCTCTGCTACAGGGGTTTTACAAACAAACCTGTGGCCTTAAGCCACATGAAAAACGTGGGTCAGGGAAGGAAATGGACTGCCCCACTACCATCCTGTAGTCTATATAAAAAACACAAACCCATGGCCAGTTTTCTTAAAATCTGCCTTGGACAAATAGCTTGCCCAAACTCAACCCTTACTTCTATTCTGCCTTGCAATCACAGCTATGCCTGTGACTGCAACACACATCCCTGGCCTCCATATGCTTCATTACACATCCTGGGGGACACATAGCAACTCTTGCCTATGACACCGGTCACTGCCTCACAATATATATATATATATTGCACCTTGATTTAGTGGACACACCTTGAGTTAACATGTCCCTTTTGTCACATTATTTTCAGTGGTACCACCATTTCTGTCCAGACCTATTTCATGAGTTATGTATTTTAAAAAATTTCTGTGGAAGCAAGGTTGAAAAGCAATGTCTGACTTTCATTTGTTCATTTTCATAGATTTTTTATTTATTATTACTTTTGTCAGATTCAAGTTATTTCTGTGACTAGTGTTGAGCGACTTTTGCTTTCTTAGGGTCGAGTTTCGTTTCATGAAACCCGACTTTTCCAAAAGTCGGGTCGAGCAAAATCGGCCGACTATAGGGAAAAGTCGGGGTAGTCCCGAAACACGAAACCCAATGTAAGTCAATGGAGAATTAAAGTCGGCAGTGAGAGGAGGACAGGAAACACACCAACAGTGCCCATTTGAATGCCAAAAGCATAAATTCTTGTTACTGAAGCTTGTCAACCTTAATTAACTTCATAATACTAGTTACGCACTGAAAAATGGGGGTTATTTGGCTACAGTTGTGGGGGGGTAGGGCTGGCTCCAGGTTTTCGTGGGCCCAGGGCCAAAGAGCGCCCCTTTAACACATACCACAACTCATGATGCTGCGATATGGCAGAGAAATAGCAGTATAGTACAATGAAAAATACTTCACTTCTTACATCTCATGACTGATATCCATTTTAAATTCTCCAATACCTCCAAAAACGGACAGTATATAACTCCATACAGTATTATGGCCAGTGCTTCGTGCGCTATACAGAGTAATGAGGCCCATATATTTCTCCATACGGAATCATTATTCCCATATAATGTTTCAAACCGTATATGATGAGCTCCACATAATGCTACAGTATATGTTGGTCCCAATGGATGAAGCTCCACTGTCTTATGGGCCCAAATAATGCTCCATATATAATGGGCCCTATTTCTACTGCTCTAGTGTATAATGGGCCCTGTAAATGCTGCTCCAGTGTCTGATGTCCACCTTTGGAATGCTCCAGTGTATGGTGGGCCCCATATATCATTCACCAGAGTATAGTGCTCCCCAAAAATTGCTGTCCCAACATTGAAAACAATTACATAAGTCTCCTTGCTAGGGAATCCCTGCACTGCTCTGAACTCCTTGTCGTCCCCATCTTCCATCTCACTGCACTTGGCTGTTTAGACCCTCCCACCGGCAGAGACACTTTTGCGTACTATGCGGTGCCCTGTGCCAGTGCCATCGCCCATGAGTATGCCCCCCCACCTGCTCAAGGAACCTGCACTTTCATCTGCACCTTCCTCTTTGTCACCGTGTAAGGTGGTATAGTATGCGGGAAGGGGAACCTGAGTTTCCTCTGGGTCAGATTCTGGCTGTGTAGAGTGCGAGGGGAATGTAGTGGTCTGGGTCAATGTACCAGCAGCATCATCCAGCAGTGGCTGGGCCTCAGTGCACTTGTGGCGTCCCCAAGAGTACGGTCGCCACTGTGGCATTGGCTTCCTCCTAGGGAGTGTTTTGTCAAGCTTGGGAGCAACGAAGGATCTCTCTAGCAGTGAAACCAACACACAACACATTTCCCACTCCAGGCCAGCAGGGAGACCTCTGAACCTGACTGCTGAGGAGCTGCTCTCTGTGGTCGGGAGGAGGTAAGTTAGGGCACTTTGTGCAGGGAAGGGGAAGTGTGTGGACATGAGAAGGGGAGCTGGAGGATGAGCAGAGTTAAGGCTCACTCCTAGCTGGAGCGCATGGTCCGGATTCCGGTCTCCGAGTTTGTAGGGACACTGACTTTCCTGCAGCAGAAACCGGGGGAAGTAGCAGCTATAATTGCTCTGTACCCAACTATGGCTCGGAGGCCCCAGCATCGACGTATGTGAGGCAGAAGGAAAAGGCTACAGCTGTCTTCCATACAAGTAAAGTCTGAGGAACATCTGTTAGACAGGAAGCGTTTCAGTGAACCACGGTCCTGTGAGTGCTTACCCCACAAGCGCTAGAAAGGAGACTTCAGGAAGGTCAGGAATGTTGTCGGAGTGTTGGAAGGGAGCTTTCCATTCTGGTCCCGGAGGTTGGCAGAGGTCCTGACCTGGAGGACACAGCACGGAGGCAGGCATCTGTGTAACCTGCAGACTGTGAGTAAAGCTTTGGAACTGCACGCTCTGGTGTCCTACAGTTATTCCAGCACCGCTACATCTGGGTACCAGCACCTACACCACCTGTGCCTTTCCCCCATCACTACATCTACACTTCCCTGGGACTCCAGTTCCACCTGTGGGGAGCTTCACCATCTTTGCTGCACAACACCATCAGTCCCAGAGGATCTGCATGCAGAGTCGGCCTAACATCTATGTTGCCGAACACCACAGGTGGCGTCAAACTATCTATATAAACTCTTTACCATTATACCACGCCATTTACATGGGTGCCCAGGGCCACCGTCCGGGTCACCGCTGCTGTGACACATCCCACTGACACCGGCCCGGTACCGAGTACCCCACAGCCCTGGGAGGGCGACCCATATGCCAACTGCTGATTGGGCGGCATTATTCCCACGAACCTCCAATCAGCGTCCCTGAAGGCAAAGTTTTTGGTTTCCGGGGGCAGTATGATTGCAAAGCTGAACCTTAAAGGAATGTCCAAAAGGGCACCACCAGGAGTGGAGCCTGTGGCTTAATTGGACTGCACCTGGGAAACCACTACCATACAAGCTACAGAAAAGATGGACAGATTGCAAGCTTTGTCGATTCTGTGTGTGGTGTGGTATGTCCGTTTGTAGTTGTGCTAGCGATTTCTCAGCTTTATTCCGTTAACGACCGAGACTCCGGCATGGCCCCGCGGTACGCGTCAAGCTTACCAGAGGGATACGCAAGGCTGTGGCACGTGAGATCGAGCAATAACAGGTCTAGCATTCCAGTACAGGTCCGGGGCTGCATGCACGCTACACTGAAAGGACCAGCTTTTGTCGCTTACAGGTGCAGATAACCTGCTGAACTCCATTAGTGATTGGGATCTGGGATTCAGATTATTCCCCGCGAACGATGATTTCCCAGTAAGTTCAGGTCAACCGCAATTCCGGAGTTAGGCCTAACCGTCATTCCTGAAAAAATTACGTGTCCAAACCACAGGTGCTATAGCTTGCTTAACAGCTCGGCAGCCGTTCTCAGGCCCAGTATGGATTCAACAACATTGTAGAAAGTTGATAAAGGGTACAGTTTTACCGGATAACACGTATATATGTAGCCTAGTTTACACATTAAAAATATATGTCTATAGATCAGGAGGCAGACTCAGATCTTCTCAGGCCCAGTATGGATTTGACCAGATTGTACAAAGTTGAGAAAGGGTACTTTATCACTGGATAGCAGGTATTTATAGCATAGTTTAAACATGTAAAATCTCCGTGTTCTCAGTATGGATTACACAGCAATCTAAAAAGTGGAAAAAAGGAAATGCATTTGAGGCGTACACAACTATATACTTTTGGTGTTATTTTTAAATCTTCATATATATTTCTGTCTCAGTAATACAGTCCAGCCTCTCCGCAATAGGAAATAAGATGCATACAATTAGTGACATAAAGGCTATTGATTGCAGAAATCTAGGAATTATTATTCACGGGAAAAACTTCCATCACAATTCTCATAGGCGATGCTGACCCTCAATTAATTTGTGTGTTGAGACAGTGAAAACATTTTTTTGTGCATACAGTCTTGCTGTATCGCACTTCCGATGATTCCATCAGTTACTCATCTCAATCCAATTTTTATCACAGGGAGCGATGTAAACATGGTGCTCACTGGCTATCATGATCTGTCACGTAACTTTGGAGTGCAAATGACAGAAGCCACAGGCCGTAGGCGATTCTATTTGATTGGCATGAGAGAGCACATTTTGAAATGTGCGCCGGAATGCCACACGTTTGTGAGTAGGAAAACTGTGAAAGCTGATGATAAACCACCACTGCATGTAATTGTGAGTCGACATCCATAAGAAATGGAAGCCACTGATCATCTGGAGCTAGAGCCCGGCCAGCAGGACAGGGCATAGCTACATCTTAACCATCATCTTTCAGTTCAATCAATTTGTAGTGGCAGTCCCAGTGAAGGATTTGACAGCCCAGACTACACAGCGGAGGAGCAGGGAGAGGTAAACATTGCAAATGCTGGGGCCCTGCCCAAGCAAGGGGGACACACTCGTGGGCGTCGGTACTGGCACTGGGCCCCTCATAGTACGGCGGTGTGTCTGACGGCTGGTGTGCACCACCACTGTCAGAGACACTTGATTGCACTATGAGGGACCCTATGCCAGTGCCCGCGCCCAATGAGTCGGCCTACCCACCTGTCCAGGGCAACGGCACTCGCACGGTTTTGTGCGCTAGGTGGTGTCCCCGGCCATGGGGGGGGCGCCCACTTAGGGAGGTTTACAAAGTGGCATATGTAGATGTGGGTCATTCAGCTTCTGCCAAAGGCGAAATAGGTCAAGTTCGCGGAATAGGAGGAGGACCAAAGCAAGCCATTTTTCTGGCAACCTATGTGTCATCAAGGGAAGGTGGGACAAAATCCTTGGAAACCCATGCATGGTTCATTTTAATGAAGGTTACATCATCCACATTTTGGGTTGACAGACGGGTCCTTTTTTCTGTCAGGATTGATCCAGCTGCACTGAAGACTCTTTCCGATAGCACACTTGCAGCTGGGCAAGCGAGCTCCTGTAAGGCATATTGTGCCAATTCAGGCTAGGTGTCCAGTTTAGCGGCCCAATAGTCAAAGGGGAATGACCTGTGCGGGAGAACATCGATATGGGAGGAAAAGTAGTTGTTAACCATAGTTGACAACTGCTGTCTCCTGTCACTTTCTATTGATGCAGTATTACCAGTTGTGTGAGCGGTCCGTGAAAAATCAGTCCACAACATTGTCATGAAACCCCTGTCTCCAATGCCACTCCTGCTGTGTGCACCACGAACACCTCTGCCAAGCTGCCCCCGGCCCGTACGGCTCGTGTGAGAACCATCACCGCTGCTGTGTGCTGGGAATGCCTCAACCAACAGGTTAACCAGAGTTGCTTGTTTAGTAGCCAATATTAGGTCAAGGTTCTCCTGTGGCATGATGTTTTGTAATTTGCCTTTATAGCATGGATCCAGGATGCTGGCCAACCAGTAGTCGTCATCGTTCATCATTTTGGCAATGCGTGGGTCCCTTTTTAGGATCTGCAAGGCATAATCTGACATGTGGGCCAATGTTCCTGGTGTCAATGATGCACTGCGAGTGCTGGGTGGAGGAGCACTTTCTGGCAAATCCACATCCCTCCAGTCATGCACAAACCCTGTACCAGACCTTGCCACACCAACATTTTCACTTGCCCCACGAGATGCATCCTCCTCCCCTAAGTAATCATCCCCATTATCATCCTCCTCCTCCTCTTCTTCCTCCACCTCGTCCAGGAGAGGTCCCTGAGCAGACAATGGCTGAATGTCATCAAGGATTCCCTCCACTTCTTCCTCCTCGTCAACATTGGCTGCAGATGCCTGCTCCTTAAGGTGCGTCAAAGTTTGCATGAGCAGACACATAAGTGGGATGCTCATGCTTAGGATGGCGTCGTCTGCGCTTACCAGCCGTGTGCCTTCCTCAAAACACTGAAGGACTTTACAGAGGTCTTTCAGCTTCGACCACTGCACACCTGTGAACTCCATGTCTGCTCTCAAAGTGCCTGGCCGTGTATCCTCCCACAAATGCATTATGGCCTGCCTCTGCTCGCACAGCCGCTCAACCATGTACAGGGTGGTGTTCCACCTTGTTGCAATGTCGATAATGAGGCAGTGGTTGGGAAGGTGGAGCAATCGCTGCAGCTTCTGCATATGAATGGAGTGTACAGGCGACCGGCGGATGTGCGCGCACAGTCTTCGCACCTTCTGGAGCAGGGCTGTTAACTCCGGATAGTTATTGAGGAAGCACTGCACCACCAGGTTCATGGTGTGAGCCAAGCAAGGTATGTGGCTGAGTTTTGAAAGGGCTTTGGCTGCCACAAAATTACGGCCGTTATCACTAACTACCTTGCCTGCCTCAAGATGTACACTGCCCAGCCATAACTCAGTTTGTCGCTGAAAGTACTCGGCCAGCACCTCAGCGGTGTGTCTGTCGCCCAAACACATCATCTGCAACACAGCCTGCTGACGCTTTCCACTAGCTGCTCAATAGGGGGACACCTCGTGTGCAACAGTGGCAGCTGCAGATGGAGTGCTCGTGCGACTGCGCTCTGTGGACAAGCTTTCGCTTCTGGAGGAGGAGGAGGAGGGTCGAACGCCTACAGCCAACTGTTTCCTATACCGTGGGCTAGGCAGCACTGTCCTACCACCGCTGTCCCCTGTGGACCCTGCATCCACCAGATAAACCCAGTGTGCAGTGATGGACACGTAACGGCCCTGGCCATGCCGACTGGACCATGCATCAGTTGTGAGGTGCACCTTTCCATTCACTGACTGCTTGAGTGCATGGACAATACGGTCTTTCACATGATGGTGGAGGGCTGGGATGGCTCTGCGAGAGAAGAAGTGGTGACTGAGTAGGTCATAGCATGGTACTGCATAGGCCATGAGTTCGCGGAAAGCTGCTCTTTCCACCAACCGATAGGGCATCATCTCTAACGAGATTAGTTTGGCAATGTGGGCGTTCAAACCCAGTGTACGCGGATGAGAGACTGAGTACTTTCTTGACTTACTCATAGTCTCTGGGAGGGTGAGCTGGACTTGAGAGCTGCATATGGTGGAAGTAGCGGTGGACAGGGTGGACTGAGAGAGGGTTGATGATGGTGATGGAGTTGGCGTTCTTTCTGATGACCTAGATTCAGTCTTTTGTTGATATAACAGTGGGATTCCCTGACTGCTGTGGCCTTGCAGCGACACCTCAACATTTGCTGCTGTGCTAACCGGTGGGCTTACAGTGGGGGAAACAATGTAGCGTTGCTGACTACCTTCTTTGTGATCAGTTGCACATGTGGTACTTGAGGTTTGGTGTTGTGTCCACGCTTGCAAGTGCATGCTGGTTAAATGTCTAAGCATGCAACTGGTATTCAAATTTTTCAGATTTTTCCCTCAGCTAAAGGTCTTTGCGCACTTCTTACAGAAAACCTTGGCCTGATCATGAGGATTTTGTTCAAAAAAGTGCCACACTGCACTCTTCCTACTTTGGCAGACATTTTGCGGCCTAGCACGCTATGATATTTTGACCCTCTGGACAAGCTGTCCAGCAACTCTTTTGATTTTTGGAACCTGTCTTTGGAGTGCTCCGGGCCTGCCAGATAACAGCTGTTGTGATGTCGATGTCTGCTGTGGATGCTCCTCCTCCTCATCTGAGCTATTGGAAGCAGCACCCTCTTCCCCCAATGGATGCCAATCTGGGTCAACAACTGGGTCATCCATCACCTCCTCTTCAATGTCAAGTGCACCTTCCTCTGTGTCACCGTGTATGGTGGTATAGTGTGCGGGAAGGGGCACCTGAGTCTCATCAGGGTCAGAATCTGGCTCTGTACACTGCGAGGACAATGTAGTGCTCTGAGTGAATGTACCAGCAGAATCATCTATCAGTGGCTTTGCATGAGTGCACTCCATGTCAGATTCATCTTGGCCAGGGTAATTCACCATTTCACTTGATAATCCAGGCATGGTATGTGAAAACAGCTCCATGGAGTAATCAGTAGTATGGCCTGCATCATCCTTCAATCTTGGTTGGGGTGAAGGACACAAGGAAAGGTGTGGTTCATGAACATGAGCCTCCAATGACGACTCAGTGCTTTTATTTTTTACAACTTCAGAAGAGGAGGCGATAGAGCTGGAGGCTGAGTCAGCAATGTAAGACAAAACTTTTTCCTGAAGCTCTGGCTTTAAAAGCGGTTTGCCAACTCCTGGAAAACTAAGCCTTCGAGGCCTTGTGGAGCCAGATGATGACGCAGGCTCAACACCTCCTGCATTCGGTCCTATTTTGCTTTTGCCACTACCATCAGATCCAACACCATCATTACCAGCTGCCAACCCCCGCCCAATTCCATGGCCTGTTCCACCAGCCTTCCTCATTTTTGGTAGAAATGTAGACAAAATCCAACAAACTATATAGTAATGTAAAACAAGGTACAAGGTGTCTATAGGACAGGGGAGATTTTGAATTTCTGCACACACTTGTGGACACTGGACATTTTTGGATTGTGTGAGGCCCATTGAATATCACAGCTCTATGTCACAGGCTCGATGTCGCAGGTGTGAAAAATGTCACTAGAGGATAATGGAGATTTTGAATTTCTGCACACACTTGTGGACACTGGACATTTTTGGATTGTGTGAGGCCCACTGAATATCACAGCGCTATGTCACAGGCTCGATGTCGCAGGTGTGAAAAATGTCACTAGAGGATAACGGAGATTTTGAATTTCTACACACATTTGTGGACACTGGACACTTTTGGATTGTGTGAGGCCCACTGAATATCACAGCGCTATGTCACAGGCTCGATGTCGCAGGTGTGAAAAATGTCACTAGAGGATAACAGAGAGTTTGAATTTCTGCACACACTTGTGGAAACTGGACACTTTTGGATTGTGTGAGGCCCACTGAATATCACAGCGCTATGTCACAGGCTCGATGTTGCAGGTGTGAAAAATGTCACTAGAGGATAACGGAGATTTTGAATTTCTGCACACACTTGTGGACACTGGACACTTTTGGATTGTGTGAGGCCCACTGAATATCACAGCGCCATGTCACAGGCTCGATGTCGCAGGTGTGAAAAATGTCACTAGAGGATAACGGAGATTTTGAATTTCTGCACACACTTGTGGACACTGGACACTTTTGGATTGTGTGAGGCCCACTGAATATCACAGCGCTATGTCACAGGCTCGATGTCGCAGGTGTGAAAAATGTCACTAGAGGATAACGGAGATTTTGAATTTCTGCACACACTTGTGGGCACTGGACACTTTTGGATTGTGTGAGGCCCACTGAATATCACAGTGCTATGTCACAGGCTCGATGTCGCAGGTGTGAAAAATGTCACTAGAGGATAACGGAGATTTTGAATTTCTGCACACACTTGTGGGCACTGGACACTTTTGGATTGTGTGAGGCCCACTGAATATCACAGCGCTATGTCACAGGCTTGATGTCGCAGGTGTGAAAAATGTCACTAGAGGATAACAGAGATTTTGAATTTCTGCACACACTTGTGGACACTGGACACTTTTGGATTGTGTGAGGCCCACTGAATATCACAGCGCTATGTCACAGGCAGAAGTTGGCTAGTGTATGACAAACTACAAGGTGTTTATAGAATTGGGCAGAATAGGAATCTCCCTAGTGTGTAGGTCTGTAAGAACGGAACAAGTCCTCGACTTATCCTTACAGAGCGGCACACAGATAGCTTCACTGTGGCCGTGATAACAGCCGTTACACGGTACTGAGAGAGGAGCATGCACGTACACGGCTGTCCGGTGTACGTAAAATTGTCAAGCTCCGTTTTTTTTAGTATACGGACTGACACACGCTGTCTCTCTATAGTTTTGAATGTGATCAAACAGCAAATATATTTAACGGTTTGAAAACTAGACAAAACTAGAAGGTGCAGGTCTGTAAGAACGGAACATGTCCTCGACTTATCATTACAGAGCGACACACAGATAGCTTCACTGTGGCCGTGATAACAGCCATTACACGGTACTGAGAGAGGACCATTCACGTACACGGCTGTCCGGTGTACGTAAAATTGTCAAGCTCCGTGTTTTTTAAGTATACGGACTGGCACACGCTGTCTCGCTATAGTTTTGAATGTGATCAAACAGCAAATATATTTAACTGTTTGAAAGCTAGACAAAACTAGAAGGTGCAGGTCTGTAAGAACGGAACATGTCCTCGACTTATCTTTACAGAGTGACACACAGATAGCTTCACTGTGGCTGTGATAACAGCCGTTACACGGTACTGTGTGAGGAGTGTGCACCGCTGTATGGTGTAAAAAAATACACGCTCAGTACCTCACCAGGACAAAAAAAAATTGGGATTGCTTTTAAAAAAGCAGTTTGCAGAGCAGTGGGTAAACAGCAATGCAGCCGTCAGGAAGCCTTAGAAGGCAGCCTAACAACCAACACCGCTGATCCAGCAAAATATAGCCTCCACTTGTACTGCACACACAGTGACTGGTGTGTTGTACAGGCAAAATTGCTAGCAGCAGAAGCAGTTTTTGGTGTCTTCTTCCCTGCCTAACGCTCTCCCTACAAAATCAGCAGCAGCTCTCCCTATTCTGAGATCAGCATGAGTAACATGGCGGTCGGCGTGCACGCCCTTTTATACCCCCTGTGACGCCCACCAAAGCAAGCCAATCACTTGCATGCCCTTCTGAAAGATGGTGGTGACCCCTGCCTATGTCATCACGTTGCCCACAGTATCCGTGGATCCTGATTGGCTGAAAAAGAGCGGAAAACAAACTTTTGAAACGCGACTTTGGCGACTTTTGAAATTTTTCGACCCGTTTCGCTCAACTCTGTCTGTGACCATTGTGGGTTTTTCTGTCATTAAACGAGGGGTGCCAACAAACAATTTTGACCACCTGTGTATATTGCCTAAAATGCAAAGGAAATGTGTAATCTATAACTTTAGGTCTTTTAGAATTCATTTAATCTTCAACTTGCTTAACTGTTCACATTAACAGTAATTTTGACCAGGGGTGGTCAAACTTTTACATGCCGCTGTAAGTACGGTATAAAAATAAAATCTGCATAAACACACAAAAATGAATATGTGATCTAGATATTAGTACATCTCAGAGTTGACCCAGACCTATAATTTTTTTTTTTGCAATGGTGATTTTTACTGTTGAAAAAGGAAAACTATTGAAGGAACAAGTCTTTATAATATATTCCATCACACATTTTAGCATTTCGTTTCCTGCTACGTTTGAGCTTGTGCCATGCAAGGATAGTCAAATTGTCCTTCACTGTGCGTGCGGGCTTACTGTTTAATCTGCATTACAGCGTTGTTTTACTTGATTATATTATGAAGTTGTGCTGTGTTGAGTTGAATAAGCCCTCCCATGAGGATTTTTACTTAAATTCTGTGTATATGTGTATGTAATGTAGTATTAATATACTCGCCTACCATTGCCTTGTCTGAGTCAAAGAACAGTGACATCAATGAGAAGAGGAGCGGAACGACTGCTGGATCTGGGAGAAGGTGGTGATAGGTGAATATATTAACACATGCTCACTACATTACATGCACATATCCTCATATTTATAAAAAAATTCTTTACCAGATGACTGCTTTAAGTGGCTCCTTCCATTTTAAGCAGCACTATTGCTAATCTTTGATAATCCACTTGAAAAATCCATCCCTGGCTTCATGATGCTGAAAGCAATTTTCACTGATTCGACCCTCTGCTACAGGAGAACATGTCATGACATTATGCAGAGAAAACAGATTCCCCCCACCTCAGAAAATGAGACCCATAAGCATAGATACTGACAAGAGCGTGATTACTGACAGTTCATTGTTGGAAACTCGTACTATTGGAATCCCTCAATTATGGTGACTTCATCTGGTGTAGCTCGCTGAACTCTTCATTAGTGTTGGAGTATTGTAACAGCTTTTACAGGGAAATTCACCAGGGAAAGAAACATTTCTGTTGCATTAATCCAATTAAAAACTGGAAGAAGCCTGCAGCAAAATGCGCGTCGGGGTGTGGGTATGCCACTCCATTACACTCAAGGTAAAAACACTTTGAATATACCCTTATACTGTGACGGTATTGGCACCCTCCCCTCACTGTTAGGTATCAGCTTAGAAGCGGTTGAGACAAAACCAGGTCATAGGTGGTTTACTGTTGGCTCTAATTAGTAGTGACTTTTCATGCCCTGAGTCAAATATATTGCTCATCAAATTAGATGCTTGGCAAGATCACCTTTTTTAAGCATTATTACCTTATATTGTAACATATAACTATTTAGATTGACTATCGATCATTCTTCTATTCCATTTGAACTTGTGGCGTCTCCATTGTGAGACACTCAGCTGTTTTTATATTTTGGTCTATTTATTGCTTTTAAACAAGCATAAATACAATTATTGTTTTTTGTTGTCTTGGATATTTTGGTTTTTCTGATGTTATCGGACATCAGGACTGTGTGATAATTAAGAACTATTAAAGCATTGCGCCTCCTCAAGACTTTCAATATGCGAATGTGCCTCACTGACGTTGTAATATTACTCTTGTCCATATAAAGGGTAAGGTTTGTCTGCATTTGTGAACCATATCTACTATATTCCTTCAAGGGTGATTGGCATGATGGACATCGCATGGAGCAGCACAAATGTAAACCATCAGCCGATGCTTCCTCCTCCTGTCTCGTAGGACATGATGCAGGTTACCACAATAGCCATCGACATGGAGGGACATTTTTATCTAGTATAGAAATTCCGTAGATGTTAAATAGGAGCATTTTAGTAATTCTAGAAGTTGTACTTTTTAAATGAACAAAATGTGCATTCTGTAAATTCCGGTGTTTGGTGTAGCATAGATGATTCTTCTGAATACTGCTGTAGTAGGTGGCATCTTGAAAGGTGGCGCACTGACCTGTTTGAAAGCTGCACTCCACCAGCCAAGATAATTGTTTAGTAGAGCTGGAACTCAGAAAGTAAATGAGCAGTCACATATGCTACCAATAGTTGAGCTCTATGACGCCCCTCGCTGGCTAGTTTTTACTTTTACCTGTTGGTACGTGAAGATATGCATTTTTTCATATGATTTCTGCAGAATGTACAGGATCCTCTAAAGTAGAAAAGGCCCATAATATTACCACCAACCTAGTTTTCAATTAAGATCCTGATTTGATAACACATAACTAATGCTGTTTATGTCTTAAAAACACTACCTGTATGTGAAAGGGTTGAAGGCAGAAACATAAGGCTAAACATGATTGATTTAGATAATGTCTAATAAAATTACAATCAAATATATATAGTAATAAATCAAAAAGTAATGATCATGTGAAAGGAACGCGACCTTGTAATGCACTCGAATAATTTCGAGTTTCCGCGTTACATACAGAATGCATAGAACATGGCTACCTAATCTGTACTGATCACTTATTAGTCGCACTTAAACTGTAGGGCTCCAGTTTAACTACATTTTTATAGACTTGTATAAAAGGAGAGAGTACTTGTTGCATAGTCAGATGCTAGAAAGCCAATTCACATAAAAATAGGTACATAAGATTTTGTGAAGCGTGTTTAAGCTACCGTGAGTCAAGCTAGTAAAGATGGCCCCCGAGTTGGAGGATTTAGAATGATCTTTTACTACGTGGAAACCTAATATACATGAGAATTGAAATGCATGCAAAGCCACAGAGGCTGGCGTTACATAAACTTTTCGGCTATTAGTGCGGCTATAATCTACGCAGCGCCACACACACATCACATCAATCAGCTTTATTTTTCCTAAAACACATGTTGGTATTTATAAAAAAAAAAACTTAAATATGTTTTAAAAGAAATTGTGAAAAGAAAAAGAATGATAATTGATTTTTTTTTAAGATTTTCTTACTATTGATGGCACTGCGAAATCTAAGAAAACTATTGGAGGGCGATTTTCGCATTGAGGACTCCTTTCACTTTGAGGACAAGGTTTCCAACTTGATTTTTTATTGGACAACTTAGGAGAAAAATTACGGACGGCCAACATTTTTTACAGTCACATATGAATACCATAATAAGTCATTAAGGTTTTAAGTGATTAAAGTCAACAGGACTTAATTCTGCAACTAAAACATTAGCAGCATTCACTGTGAACCATAAAATAATCATAGTTAGGGCTCGCTCATATACATTGGACGAGTGTTAACCCATTTTATTTTATCAGACAGCACTCGGGCCAATGTTATACTATCGGGCAGTGCTAATGACCCATTTATTTCACTAATAGAATATGTCAGTGAAAATTATTGCGGCTGCAATTTCATTCCAGAATTGAAAACCACTTACCCATCCAAGTCTATGGAAAACATCATCTGATGTCATCCGATTTCTACAGACTCACACAATGGAGATGATGAAGAAATTTGGTTCTCCATCTTCTCATCCCAATTTGCCCTGATTCTCTTATCGGAGAAAATTGGCTCACACTATTTTGACAATCGGATCAAAGTCTGATCAGAGTTGGATTAGAGTGTCATTAGCAAAATCGACCCATCTCTCTCGGATGAGAAAATCTATGGTCGGAGTGGCCCTGCCCTTACAGTTATAATAACATTGCAAGTTCCTTGTGGACACATCAAATTCTTTATACGGACAAGGGTCTACTGAACTAGGGGTTCTATATCTACTAGCCCACCTACCCACCCTACTAAAGACCAATTCATAATTATATTTAGAAAAAAAGTCATAAGGTGTTGTAAATGCACGAGTATGGGTCTATCTTTTGTAGCCCTAGGGAGTCACTGTCTTGCCTGTCTGCAGAAATCACACCCATGGTCACCTCTCCAATTATGGTAGTATTTATATAAAGTGATAGAAAATGGTTAAAATTAATTTTCAGATTTTGCTTTTCATTTTACATGATTTTCTGACAGAAACCTAACAATAATACCGAGGTGTGTTTGACTTTCAGAAGGCACTTTAAGTAATTTCATAATAAATATTGCTGTATTTTGCCACTTGCATAAACAAGTTTTTCAGGAAAGTATTTTTTTACTTCATAGTTTCCAACCAAGTGAAAATAACAAACAGGCTTCAGTCACCCTCACTTGCTCACTTACTCACCTTGCTCTTTGTGCTGCCTTCAGTCCTTGTTGACAAGCTGCAGCAGTAATGTCATGTCAATGGTGCTGCAGCCAATCTCTGGGCTCAGAGGCGCTACTGATATAGATGGCATAAGTCACTGAGCCCAGTGACTGGCTGCAGTGCTGTTGACATGGTATGCCCACTGCATCTTGTTTTGAAGACCAGAAGTGAGGTGAAGAGCTGGTACTGGAGTATGAGAGCGAGAGGAAAGCCCCGTTTGTTATTTTGTTTTCACCCAGTAGGAGCCTATGAAGTAAAAAGTAATAAATATACGTGGAAATCCTGTTTAGGTACCAAAGAAGGCCTAGTGACTTAAAAAACAGCTTCATTTACCTCAAAAGTCTGAAACAAGGAGCAGGGTACAAATTACAGCACATATAAGTTGACTGAGTATGAATTTTGTGCTAAGCTTCTCATTTTTTCCTAGTATCCAGAAGCAGTATTGCTATTCATATTTCACATATTTCATATTGACATGCTTTAGCACTACAGAGTGCACATTTTTTTGTTTATTGTATGTGGAGATAACTGCTCCTAGTTGGCACCTGTACACACTAGCTTGAAAGTGCCAGTCAGTCTTTTGTCTTATATTTATTAGTTCTCTGTCCGAGCACCCCGCCCTCCAGGACATGGTGGATTTTAATTTCAACAGGACCCTGCCTACCCTTAAAATCAGACTTTGAAGAGAGGTATTCACATCTACCCAGGAATTCAAACATTTTAGTGCAGTTTTTTTTTTTTAACAAAAACTAATGGTAACTTCTAGAGATGAGAGGATCTGAGCCCGACATGGGCTGTAGACATGTATCACCACTTATTAATCATAATAAATTATTTTGGTTTTCCAATGTGTCTGTAAAAAATATTATCTGTCCGTGAATTTTTGATGAGCTGCCCAGAAAAAAAATAAAAAGTCAAGTTGGCAACTCTTGATGGGGACCTCTCTCTTGCTCTCCGGTGGAGTGTAAACACTTATGATCAGCAGGGTTCTCACGTTCTCTCTATCCGCTCCTCACGTACTTTCTGAGCATGTACAACCATCCCAGTTCTAGGATTCGAGCAAATTGATTCACCGCAAATGAAAATATACAACTGGGGCAAAACCACCATGGGAATATTTCATAGGAGGAATATCAAGGTCAGTTTTTATAGAATCCAAAAAGGATTTGAGAATTGGATTCTAGACCACTTTGTTATCTCAGCTTGCAACCTTGTAATGTGACTGTTTTGCTACTTAATTTCAGATCACACATGTTTTATGTTTTGCAGGGATGTAACCTTTCAGTATATTACTTTTTGTTCTCCTCCCATCTATCCACAGGTGAGCTAGTAATTGTTGCCTATAAAATTTGCTTATAAAATTCTGAAATTTGAGAGCTGAGGAGTCCCTCTCTTAAAAAAAGCAATTAAATACATATTATAATTTGAAACTGCTTCTCCTAAACCATTGCCTTGAATTTTACGAATAATAATTATGCTCTGCATTTATTTTGTGCCAACATATTCCACTATGCTTTACAATTGGGAATGTAACAAACAAAATGCTAGAAAAACCTTCCTATAATATTATTTACATACAATACATAGATGTATACATATCAAACAATCCACAAAAATAGAATGCTACCTTCCAAAACAATATATTTTCACAGAATCCCACATAAAATTAATGTAGGAAAAGAAAGGCACAAGTCAAAATATAAAATAACAATTTATTCATAGATAGTTAAAAAATGACAAGACAAATAAATTTCCAAAAATTGCCAGGATCAAATAGTTACACCAGAAAAAAATGAGACAACACTGTGATGTAATCTCATGACAGCTGATTATCAATTCATCAATAATTGCAAATATATATATATATATATATATATATATATATATATACACAAGGCACCAAAAGGTGCTCAATTCCGGTTAAATAAGAATAATATATAACAATTTGCATAATGCAAGATAACACTACCCAAACAAATTAACCGGTAAATAATTACGAAAGGAAAAATTACTACAAGATATTATCAGCTGCCAAAACACACATGTAAGTATAACTAATGGCGATATATGAAATGCAAGAATTGTGTACAAAAATGCAAAAATACCCAATTAAATGTAAAATAGTTATTTGCTGAAAAACTTTATTCAAGCAAATTTAAATATAGCCATTAGTGATATATAGATTGTATGCCATTAATACAAAAATGTGCATGTAAAAGTACAAAATGCAATAAGCAAATAGTTATTAGAAGATAATAAATTAATAATATGCTCAATGCACAGTAAAAATATCCCCAATACAACTGCAAATTTAGTCAAAATCCACATACAATTACAGCCATTGGCGATGTATATATTGCATGCTGTTGGTGCAAAAAGTGTGCATACCAAAAGCATAAAGTGCCAGTGGGCAAATAGTTAAATGGGAGATAAATAAATAATATGTTCAGAGCACAATAAAAATTTCTCCAATATAACTACAAAAATTCATAAATATACTTACTTACTATAAATTTAATAATTGAAATACCAATATACTCTGTGCACATTACAAATCTGTCCTCAGAGTGACTATAAAGCTACATGAAGTAAATTTACAAAGTTACTGTTAGGCGTCAGATTCCAGGGTCTGCACAACAGTAATCCAGAGCCGTACACCCAGCAGTCTCCCATTCCCCTACAACCGCTCAGGGACCTGCTCAGCAAACCTGGCGATCCAGGCGTCATGCTCAGACTCGCTCTGTGAGCCTGGATGTTGCTGCCACCTCTGGTGCAGCAATGGTAGCGCAACCTGCTTTGCAGGGAACGGCTCCAGAGGCTAAGTCCTCTCGCCGTGCTGCTGGGCATGTCCGCAAGATGACCTCTCAGTGGAGAGCAGGGGTCGCATGCTCAGGGCCTGTGCCGGATCTGATTGGTCCTTCCCAGAGTATTGAAGGTCCCGGAAGCACATGGCTATAAAAAGCCCGCTTGGCCACTCGGCCATGCGCTAGTGTAGACTTATTATGCTGTGTGTGAATGGTGATGGATGCATGTGTCTGGTGACTGAATTATTTGAAACCCCTACCCTCGGATATTACGAACGGTGACAGAGTGCTGGTTTAGTCAGCGCCAGGTAGTGGCTAGCTATGAGCCACTGAGCTACCATACCATACACTAGCGTCCGTCAGTGACCGCTCCTCTGGCACTGAGGTTAAGCAGCCTCAGTTTAAGCCGCACTGCAGTCAGCAGCATCTCTTGGCGTTCGCGGCTGCGACACCACACACCGGCAGCCTGTGAGGTTAACAGGTCTGGCCCTTAAGCCTTATTTCCATCAGGGCGTCTCTGTGCCTGTAACAGAGCCGCACCTAGCACCTTGGGTGATGCTAATCCGAGTGCAGTGCTCCGCCTCCTAGCTAGTCCGCCATTGTTCAGCAGCGGTCTTGTCCCCTACCGCACGGTGGACCCCGGGCGGCGAATGCACCTCCTATTATTTATATTTGGTGCGTTCCGCCATCCATAACAGTTACACATTGAAAGTATCAAATAACTTACATGGATGTCACTATTGCTGGAGCCCTCTAATCCTAGGCTACCCCGACAGTGCCATTTCTCCGTATGGCCTCCTCAATAAGGAGCAACATATATGGGCTGTGTGAGCGCTCGTCTAAAAATATCCCCATGATCAGCTGTTTTCAATGTCGGCATCTCCGGTACAACAGTGCGCATGCGCCACTCCCTGAGCATACTCCCATACATAAGAGTGACTTCTCGTTTACCGCTCCTGGAACGCAAGAGTAAGACGCTTCAGCGTATCCATGGTGAGCAGAACGGGAAATCAGGGAGCTGTTCTGAGCCACGCATGCGCTGACCAAGCGCCGAGATATAACAGAAGTATACATAACTGGAAGACTAAGTGCGAAGTTGATAAAACCAAAATAAATATGAATCATAACTGAAGTGGCAGTGCATAACTAAATAATACAATTAATTACATAATCTTAATACAGATATATCCGCACAAAAATAATATGAATACAAAATACAAATCAATAATATATAAATATGTATATCTATATATAAAAAATACATACAATATTTAACAAAGTGATATAAAAAATTATAATGAATAAAAGTGAAAAAAGTGAAATGAAAATAAAATATTAAATAAGAAAAATAAAAATAAAAAATAAATAGAAATTCTTCAGTATATTCATATGTTGAGGTTGAAGACTCCTCTCGATTGTCCACAAATATGCTTGTATGCCACATCACATCAGCTAAAGAAATTTTACCTAAGCACCTGTCCACCTGTCCCTAGCTGGGTGTCTAATTTAACCCTAGAGAAAAATAGAGCTTTAAGAGAATTGCAGTCATTGAGAAATGTAGGCCGAAAAGGGTGGCAACACTATTATATGGCCAAATAAGATGTATGAAAGGCAGGCAGCGAAGATTCCAGGGAATAAAGGATGTTATAAAAAGTTACATTATAACCCTTTGACCCAGTTTCAGCAACAACTGATTGACATTTTGGAAACAGCCTATCAGGATGGGATCATTCCCAAGAGGTTAGTGGATACAATAAGTAAATTACAGCCAAGATTGGCTACTTTCTACTTATTGCCTAAAATCCACAAGGATCCTGTGGATCCTTCAGGGAGACCTATCGTCTCCGGCATAGGTAGCTTATGTGAGGTGATTTGCACTGTGATTGATTACTATCTCCAACCGTTAGTGCAAACTTTGCCCTCATATATAAAGGATACTGCTATGATGCTGAAAAGACTTGATTCCATACACATAGAGGAGGGAGCTGCTTTAGTTACAGCTGACGTAAAGGCACTGTATTCATCTATAAAACATGAAGATGGGTTAGTCGCGGTCTCCCATTTTTTATATGAAAGCAATTTGGAGCCCGAATTAAATGAATTGATTTTGTCACTACTAAAATTTGTTCTGGAGCATAACATTTTTACGTTTAACGATGATATATATTTACAACAGCAAGGTACAGCGATGGGGGACATTTGTGCTCCCGCTTACGCTAATCTATTTATGGGATACTGGGAACGGCACATTTTTCATGATGACAGTATCATAGGTAGTGGGGCTATTCAAGGGTGGAGTCAATATATCAACGACATCCTTTTTTTTTGGGAAGGATCCGAAGACAATTTGTTGTTGGTAATGGATAGACTCAATCAGAATGATAGCAACATTAGGCTGACTTACAATTTTGGAAGGAAAATAGAGTTCCTAGATTTGCAAATAGAAGCTTTGGGTGATGGGAGAATTATCACATCATCATTTCTTAGGGTGAAGAGAATTTGTACGAGAGAGGAAGACTATGAGGAACAAGCATCTGACCTTATCCGTAGGTTTAGTGATAGAGGATATAGTAAAAGGCAAATAAAGAAAGGGTACAGAAAAGCTGAAAGAGTTTCTAGAGAAGAACTTTTATATGGTAGTAATACTCATGATAAATCTACTGATAATAAGTATGTAAGGTTTATTTCTGGGTATAATAAACAATGGCCTGAATTGGTGGCAATTTTGAAAAAGCATTGGAATATATTACAAGTAGATCCTGTTTTAAAGAAAATTCTGCCTGACCGCCCTTTAACAGTGTCAAGACGCAGAAGGAATTTAAAGGATTTACTTGTACATAGTCATTATTCTGTTGATCCGCCTATGGTGGTAAGGTTAGAGTCTAATGGTTTTTTCCCATGTAGCTCATGTAAGGCTTGCGGTAACCATTACAGAAGCAAGACATTTGGCAATCATGATGGTTCTAGAACATATCAGATACGCAAGAGACTTACCTGTACATCAAAAGGAGTTGTATATCACGCTCGATGTCCCTGTAACAAAATGTATGTTGGCTTAACAACCAGGGAATTAAGGGTGCGAACTAGGGAACACGTAAGGGATATAGAAAAGGCATTGGACATTGAAGATTATAGTACTCTCAAAACTCTGCAGAAGCACTTCAAGCAGTTTCACAACAGTGACCCCTCTAGTCTCAGGATTTTAGCCATTGACCAGGTTCATTTAGGTTTTAGAGGGGGAAATCTTGCCAATGCACTAACACAGAGGTAAAGCAAAAGGATTTATTGGCTTGGAAGTATGGCACCACAAGGGTTTAATGAAACCTTGGGTTTCAATGCATTTTTGTGAATTTTTGTTCCTATAAATATTGTTTCCACCTATTGTTCTGTTTTATGTGTGTTTTTTATGTTGATTTTAATTTTTTTGCCTTATTTTATTATAGTAACATGAATGCTTAGGTGAAATTTCTTTAGCTGATGTGATGTGGCATACAAGCATATTTATGGACAATCGAGAGGAGTCTTCAACCTCAACATATGAATATACAGAAGAATTTCTCTTTATTTTTTATTTTTATTTTTCTTATTTAATATTTTATTTTTATTTCACTTTTTTCACCTTTATTTATTATAATTTTTTTTATCACTTTGTTAAATATTGTATATATTTTTATATATAGATATACATATTTATATATTATTGATTTGTATTTTGTATTAATATTATTTTTGTGCGGATATATCTATATTAAGATTATGTAATTAATTTTATTATTTAGTTATGCACTGTCACTTCAGTTATGATTCATATTTATTTTGGTTTTATCAACTTAGCACTTAGTCTTCCAGTTATGGATACTTCTGTTATATCTCGGCGCTAGGTCAGCGCATGTGTGGCTCAGGACGGCTCCCTGATTTCCTGTTCTGCTCACCATGGATACGCTGAAGCATCTTACGCTTGCATTCCAGGAGAGGTAAACGAGAAGTCACTCTTACTGTATGTATGGGAGTAAGTTCAGAGAGTGGAGCATGCGCACTGTTGTACCGGCGATGCCGACATTGAAAACAGCTGATCATGGGGATATTTACAGACGAGCGCTCACACAGCACATTATTATTATTTATTATTATAGCGCCATTTATTCCATGGCGCTTTACATGTGAGGAGGGGTATACATAATACATACAAGTGCAGTAATCTTAAACAATACAAGTCACGACTTGTAGAGGATGAGAGAGGACCCTGCCCGCGAGGGCTCACAATCTACAATGGGATGGGTGAGGATACAGTAGGCGAGGGTAGAGCTGGTCGTGCAGCGGTTTGGTGGATCGGTGATTACTGCAAGTTGTAGGCTTGTCGGAAGAGGTAGGTCTTCAAGTTCATTTTGAAGGTTTCCATGGTAGGCGAGAGTCTGATATGTTGTGGTAGAGAGTTCCAGAGTAGCGGGGTGCGCGGGAGAAATCTTTGTATGCGATTGTGGGAAGAGGAGATAAGAGGGGAGTACAGAAGGAGATCTTGTGAGGATCGGAGGTTTCGTGCAGGTAAGTACCGGGTGACTAGGTCACAGATGTACAGAGGACTCAGGTTGTGGATGGCTTTGTATGTCATGGTTAGGGTTTTGAACTGGAGTCTTTGGGTAATGGGGAGCCAGTGCAGGGATTGACAGAGGGGAGAGGCCGGGGAATAGCGGGGGACAGGTGGATTAGTCAGGCAGCAGAGTTAAGAGTAGATTGGAGGGGTGCGAGAGTGTTAGAGGGGAGGCCACAGAGCAGGAGGTTGCAGTAGTCAAGGCGGGAGATGATGAGGGCATGGACTAGGGTTTTTGCAGATTCTTGGTTGAGGAATGTATGGATCCGTGAAATATTTTTGAGTTGAAGTCGGCAGGAAGTGGAAAGCGGTTGTGTTATGAATGAGTCACCGAGGAAAAAAAAACAAAAAGCAAGCTAAGCCCAGAAAACCGGAGAGGTTGGTAACTAGCGAATTGCAGACCCCTGATCCTATCCACAACAACTAGCAGTAGCCATGGAGCGTGCCTACGGTGGTCCTACACACCTCGTCACGGCCGGGGAACTAAATAAGCCTAAAGAAAGAAAAGGAAAATCTAGACTGCCCCAGAGCAGACCCCAAAGCAATAGACAGCCCCCAACATGTATTGTCGGTGAAACAAGATGAAAACACAGACACAGGTAGAAAGATAGGCTGAGCAAACGATGGGACCCTCGCTAACTAGAAAGGACAGGAAAGAAAAGCTGCTGTCTGCAATCACGCAAAAAACCCTGCCAAAAAGAATGTCCAACACGTCTGATAGAAAAAGGCCCTGAAGTCGCTAGACTTCAAATCACTATATCAGCACTCAGGTATATTCTGAAGACAGAGCAAAAGAGATCAACTGATCAAAGACAAAATGGGGATTCAGCCCAGTCCCAGCCAGGGCTGGCTGAACACAAAAACTAAGTAAACCAGACAAAAACTCATATGAACAATAGCAGAGAAAACTTAGCTTTAGGAAGGCATGAACCAAACTGGAAACCAGGAGCTACAGTCATTAAAAATCACCAGCAAGAAACTCGGGAGTCGGCTGCCTTAAATCCAATCAGAAACTCCTGATGTCCAATCGCAGTCCTCTTCCTCAGGTGGCCGGTCTCTGCCATTTAGATCAGCTTCATTACCTCCCTTCACCAACAGAGGGAGTCCAGATAGAGAACTCACTACTCCTCTGTCAGCACAGCTAGCTCTGTAACCCTCACCAGAAGCCAGAGGCAAACCTGAAAATGAGCTCACAACAGGCTTGGATATGTGGTTTGAAAGAGAGATCAGTGTCAAGGATAACCCCAAGGCAGCGAGCTTGTGGCACTGGGGAGAGTGAGCAGCCGTTTACTTTAATGGATAGGTCCATTGGGGGGGGTCACATGATATGGGCGAAAGATGATTAATTCTGTTTTGTCCATATTAAGTTTTAGAAATCTAGCGGAGAAGAAGGATGAAATAGCAGACAGACATTGAGGGATTCTGTTTAGTAGGGAGGTGATATCTGGTCCAGAGATGTAGATCTGTGTGTCATCAGCATAGAAATGATACTGAAAGCCATGAGATTCTATGAGCTGTCCGAGGCCGAAGGTGTAAACGGAGAAGAGCAGGGGCCCTAAGACTGAACCTTGCGGGACTCCGACGGGTAGGGGGCGCGGTGAGGAGGTGGTGTGTGAATGGGAGACGCTGAATGTCCTTATTGGGGAGGCCATATGGCGAAACGGCGCTGTCGGGGTACCCTCGGATTAGAGGGCACCAGCAATACTGACATCCATGTAAGTCATTTGATACTTTCAATGTGCAACTTTGTAAATTTACTTCATGTAGCGTTATAGTCACTCTGAGGACAGATTTGTACTGTGCACAGAGTATATTGCCATTTGGGTATTTCAATTATTAAATTTATATTAAGCAAGTTTATTTATGAAATTTTGTGGTTATATTGGAGATATTTTTATTGTGCACTGAGCATATTATTTATTTATTATCTCCCATTTAACTATTTGCCCACTGGCACTTTATGCTTTTGGTATGCACACTTTTTGCACCAACAGCATGCAATATTTACATCGCCAATGGCTGTAATTATATGTGGATTTTGAGTAAATTTGCAGTTGTATTGGGGATATTTTTACTGTGCATTGTGCATATTATACATTTATTATCTCCTAATAACTATTTGCTTATTGCATTTTGTGCTTTTACATGCACGGTTTTGTATTAATGAAATACAATCTCTGTATCACTAATGGCTATATTTAAATTTGCTTGAATAAAGTTTTTCAGCAAATAACTATTTTACATTTAAATGGGTATTTTTGCATTTTTGCACACAATTCTTGCATTTCATATATCACCATTAGTTATACTTACATGTGTGTTTTGGCAGCTGATGTTATCTTGTAGGAATTTTTCTTTTTGTAATTATTTACCGGTTAATTTGTATGGATAGTTTTATCTTGCGTTATGCAAATTATTATATATTATTCTTAATTAACCATCATTAAGCACCTTTTGGTGCCTTGTGTGTATATATATATATATACGAGATACTGTATATATACAGTATATATATATGTTTGCAATTATTGATGCATTTATAATCAGCTGTCATGAGATTACATCACAGTGTTGTCTCAGTTTTTTCTGGTGTAACTGTTTGATCCTGGCAATTTTTGGAAATTTCCTTGTCTTGTCATTTTTTAACTATCTATGAATAACTGTGAAAATATATTGTTTTGGAAGGTAGCATTCTATTTTTGTGGATTAACCCAATACCGATAAGTATGGTGGAAGATGATGCTGACAGAGTGCCAAATGGAGGTAATATATACAGCAACACGTGAAGATAAATAAAAACACCTTTATTGAGATATAAATGGGTGTACACTTAAAATAAATAAATAAAAAGACATCCCAAATAAATGCGTAATGTTGGATTATAATAACCTACAACATAGGGTTAGAAATATACCCATAAGGCACAGGCTCAATGCTATGAGGAAAGAAAAATCAATATAAATAAGTACTTAATGCAGCCCCCAGAAGGAATGTGCATGCAGTGCACCATATAGTAATAAATATCCAAAAGTTGTATATACGCGGTGTGCAAAAAATAATAACAACAACTGCTGTGCAGACAGTATATAATAAAATGAGAAGTGCAATGAAAAGTAAAAAAATATGTGCAGTGCACAAAAAAAGAGACACTACTGGAGTGCCTCACAATGTGAGAAAAGAAAAAAATGGAAGCTGGGAATGAAATAATACCTAATGAGCCAGTGGATGATGCCTGGGGATGCCTGTGAACGTGCCCCGATGCACGTTTCGGAATAGAACTTCCCCCTGACGAAGGAAGTTCTATTCCGAAACGCGCGTCGAGGCGTGTTCACAGGCATCACCAGGCATCATCCACTGGCTCATTAGGTATTATTTCATTCCCAGCTCCCATTTTTTTCTTTTCTCACATTGTGTGGCACTCCAGTAGTGTCTCTTTTTTTGTGCACTGCACATATTTTTTTACTTTTCATTGCACTTCTCATTTTATTATATACTGTCTGCACAGCAGTTGTTGTTATTATTTTTTGCACACCGCGTATATACAACTTTTGGATATTTATTACTATATGGTGCACTGCATGCACATTCCTTCTGGGGGCTGCATTAAGTACTTATTTATATTGATTTTTCTTTCCTCATAGCATTGAGCCTGTGCCTTATGGGTATATTTCTAACCCTATGTTGTAGGTTATTATAATCCAACATTACGCATTTATTTGGGATGCCTTTTTATTTATTTATTTATTTTAAGTGTACACCCATTTATATCTCAATAAAGGTGTTTTTATTTATCTTCACGTGTTGCTGTATATATTACCTCCATTTGGCACTCTGTCAGCATCATCTTCCACCATACTCATCGGTATTGGGTTCTTTCACCGGATGGTCTGCCATCCACATTTCTAGAGGGGTTGTGGATTTTTTAATTTTTTTATTATTTTTATTAGTATATTACCCTCATTGTTCTAAGTATTTTTGTGGATTGTTTGATATGTATAAATTTGCTATTCTGTTTTCTAACAGATTGTCCGCTTCATACATAATGGACCTGAAAGCCATGGAAACCACTTGGCGGTCTAAAGCTTCAGATCTATTCAAGCAAGGAGTTTCTTCAGGAATACAGGATTTTATGGTGGAAAGCAGGGACCTTTCTATGCAGTATAAGAATGCCTTATACAAAAAGACAAAACTATGGTGGAATAGGACTACTTTAGAGAACTACCTAGGTCATAACATTGTCCCTAGAGGTCTAAAGTGCAGGTGTACCCTTCATTTGATTTGGAAGACTCTGAATTAATTCAGAGATGGAAAAAAGCCTCTTTTGCATGTTCATTAGAATTTATTAAAATTATCATTGATAAAAATACAGCGAGTATGAATACCTTAGATAATGAGATTGAAGAGTTGAATAAAAATTTGAGGAAACAATTGGTGGCAGACAAAATGGAAAATTTGATCAAATCTATAGAGAAAGACATTGATAAGTGGGAAAGTGATATAAGTCAACTTAAGATCAAGAAGTTCAAAAGAGACTCTATGGATTTTGAAACAGATAAAATTTTTAGATGGCAATTGCCTAAAAAACATAGTGGGGTTACTGGAAATAGACCAAATGGTGGAGGTCAAGACCAGCCATCGTATGCCGAAAGCAGTACCTCATGTAGTGAAGCAGAAAGCTCTAATGATTATCATGTTCACACAAGGACAAGTAATCAGGAAAAAAGAAAATACCCAGAAATTTTCAACGGAAGGAATAAGCGTAATAATGATAAATTAAAGGTGATACATTTATCAAATCATGTTTTGAGTGATGTGTAGATTAAATTATTAGAAAAGGGTTTGACTTTTTCCCCTTCTTCACATCTAGACAAATTTCAAGTAATCATTTTACAAAAACTGCATTTCAGAAATGATGTGGACTTTATGTTCCCCACTGATGTGGAAAGGGATGCTTTGAGGAATTTGGAGGAGCTTATGGAGGAGAATCAACCCAGTAAGGAGGGTAAGTTTCCAACGCATTTGATTGGAATAAGTTCTACTTTTCCAAGCTTGAGCACTTGCTCAGCTGTGGAGATTTTTACCAAAGTAGTAAATGAGGAAGTGGAAAGTTTACCACCTGTCCCTAGCTGGGTGTCTAATTTAACCCTAGAGGAAAATAGAGCTTTAAGAGAATTGCAGTCATTGAGAAATGTAGTTATAAAGCAGGCCGATAAGGGTGGCAACACTATTATATGGCCAAATGAGATGTATGAAAGGCAGGCAGCGAAGATTCTAGGTAATAAAGGATGTTATAAAAAGTTACATTATAACCCTTTGACCCAGTTTCAGCAAAAACTGATTGACATTTTGGAAACAGCCTATCAGGATGGGATCATTCCCAAGAGGTTAGTGGATACAATAAGTAAATTACAGCCAAGATTGGCTACTTTCTACTTATTGCCTAAAATCCACAAGGATCCTGTGGATCCTCCAGGGACCCATCGTCTCCGGCATAGGTAGCTTATGTGAGGTGATTTGCACTGTGATGGATAACTATCTCCAACTGTTAGTGCAAACTTTGCCCTCATTTATAAAGGATACTGCTGTGATGCTGAAAAGACTTGATTCCATACACATAGAGGAAGGAGCTATTTTAGTTACTGCTGACGTAGAGGCACTGTATTCATCTATAAAACATAGAGATGGGTTAGTCGCGGTCTCCCATTTTTTTATATGAAAGCAATTTGGAGCCCAAATTAAATGAATTGAATTAACTACTAAAATTTGTTCTGGAGCATAACGTTTTTACGTTTAACGATGATATATATTTACAACAGCAAGGTACAGCGATGGGGGCCACTTGTGCCCCCCCTTACGCTAATACTGGGAACAGCACATTTTTCATGATGACAGTATCATAGGTAGTGAGGCTATTCAAGGGTGGAGTCGATATATCGATGACATCCTTTTTATTTGGGAAGGATCCAAAGAAATTTTGTTGTTGGTAATGGATAGACTCAATAAGAATGATAACAACATTAGGCTGACTTACAATTTTGGAAGGAAAATAGAGTTCCTAGATTTGCAAATAGAAGCTTTGGGTGATGGGAGAATTATCACAAATGTATTTAGGAAGAAGACCGCTACAAATACATTATTGCATGCCTCATGGGCCCATCATAGATCAAATATTAATGGCATCCCCACGGGACAATTTCTTAGGGTGAAGAGAATTTGTGCGTGAGGAACAAGCATCTGACCTTATCCGTATGTTTAGTGATAGAGGATATAGTAAAAGGCAAATAAAGAAAGGGTACAGAAAAGCTGAAAGAGTTTCTAGAGAAGAACTTTTATATGGTAGTAATACTCATGATAAACCTACTGCTAATAAGTATGTAAGGTTTATTTCTGGGTATAATAAACAATGGCCTGAATTGGTGGCAATTTGGCAAAAGCATTGGAATCTATTACAAGTAGATCCTGTTTTAAAGAAAATTCTGCCTGACCGCCCTTTAACAGTGTCAAGACGCAGAAGGAATTTAAAGGATTTACTTGTACATAGTCATTATTCTGTTGATCCACCTATGGCGGTAAGGTTAGAGTCTAATGGTTTTTTCCCATGTAGCTTGTGTAAGGCTTGCGGTAACCATTATAGAAGCAAGACATTTGGCAATCATGATGGTTCTAGAATATATCAGATACGCAAGAGACTTACCTGTACATCAAAAGGAGTTGTAAATCACGCTCGATGTCCCTGTAACAAAATGTATGTGGGCTTAGCAACCAGGGAATTAAGGGGACAAACTAGGGAACACGTAAGGGATATAGAAAAGGCATTGGACATTGAAGATTATAGTACTCTCAAAACTCTGCAGAAGCACTTCAAGCAGTTTCACAACAGTGACCCCTCTGGTCTCAGGATTTTAGCCATTGACCAGGTCCATTTAGGCTTTAGAGGGGGAAATCTTGCCAAAGCGCTAGCGCAGAGGGAAAGCAAAAGGATTTATTGGCTTGGAAGTATGGCACCACAAGGGCTTAATGAAATCTTGGGTTTCAATGCATTTTTGTGGATTTTTGGTCCTTCAAATATTGTTTCCATCTATTATCCTGTTTTATGTATGTTTTTTATGTTGATTTTAAGTTTTTTGTCTTATTTTATTATAGTAACATGAATGCTTAGGTGAAATTTCTTTAGCTGATGTGATGTGGCATACAAGCATATTTATAGACAATCGAGAGGAGTCTTCAACCTCAACATATGAATATACAGAAGAATTTCTATTTATTTTTTACTTTTATTTTTCTTATTTTATATTTTATTTTTATTTCACTTTTTTCACTTTTATTTATTATAATTTTTTATATCACTTTGTTAAATATTGTATATATTTTTTATATATAGATATACATATTTATATATTATTGATTTGTATTTTGTATTCATATTATTTTTGTGCGGATATATCTATATTAAGATTATGTAATTAATTTTATTATCTAGTTATGCACTGTCACTTCAGTTATGATTCATATTTATTTTGGTTTTATCAACTTAGCACTTAGTCTTCCAGTTATGTATACTTCTGTTATATCTCGGCGCTTGGTCAGCGCATGGGTGGCTCAGGATGGCTCCCTGATTTCCCATTCTGCTCACCATGGATACGCTGAAGCATCTTACGCTTGCGTTCCAGGAGCGGTAAACGAGAAGTCACTCTTATGTATGGGAGTAAGTTCAGAGAGTGGCGCATGCGCACTGTTGTACCGGCGATGCTGACATTGAAAACAGCTTATTTATTATCTCCCATTTAACTATTTGCCCACTGGCACTTTATGCTTTTGGTATGCACACTTTTTGCACCAACAGCACGCAATATATATATCGCCAATGGCTGTAATTTTATATGTGGATTTTGAGTAAATTTGCAGTTGTATTGGGGATATCTTTACTGTGCATTAAGCATATTATTCATTTATCTCCTAATAACTATTTGCTTTTACATGCACATTTTTGTATTAATGGCATACAATCTATATATCACTAATGGCTATATTTAAATTTGCTTGAATAAAGTTTTTCAGCAAATAACTATTTTACATTTAATTGGGTATTTTTGCATTTTTGTACACAATTCTTGCATTTCATATATCGCCATTAGTTATACTTACATGTGTGTTTTGGCAGCTGATAATACAGTATCTTGTAGAAATTTTTCTTTTTGTAATTATTACCGGTTAATTTGTTTAGATAGTTTTATCTTGCATTATGCAAATTGTTATATATTATTCTTAATTAACCGGCATTGAGGACCTTTTGTGCTTTGTGTATATATATATATACAGTATATATATATATATATATTTATATATATGTTTGCAATTATTGATGCATTTATAATCAGTTGTCATGAGATTACATCACAGTGTTGTCTCATTTTTTTCTGGTGTAACTATTTGATCCTGGCAATTTTTGGAAATTTCCTTGTCTCGTCATTTTTTAACTATCTATGAATAAATTGTTATTTTATATTTTGGCTTGTGCCTTTCTTTTCCTACATTAATTTTATGTGGGATTCTGTGAAAATACATAGATGTACTCTGACTTAATGACTTGTATTATTTAAACACATTGCATAATAAGCATATGTAAAATAACAGATATTTATGAAATTAATTATTATACATTTATAATTGACAGAATATGATGAAGATGAGTGAAGGAAAGCTCTGATAGGAAAGCTCTGTTTAACCCCTTAACAACTGCCGATACGCTTTTTAACTGCGGTTATTAAGGGTAATTATTTCTCAGCGCCACTTTCTAATGACGCTGAGGAATAAGGGAACAGCACCACCGAGCGGTGGAGATTCCTCCAGGTATCAGCTGTACATGAAAGCTGACACCCTCCTGCATCGGACCCGATTTTACGACCGATCGGGGCAGGTTAACCCCTTAAATACCGCTATCAATCACGACAGTGGTATTTAAGTTGCTACAAGGGGGTCACAAGATTCCCTTCTTAACCATCGGATCCCACGATGAGAATCCAGGATACAGTAGCCTGGGAGATTTAGCAATAGGCCGGAGTCACACTAGAGAGGAATATGGACTAATGCTATGCAATTAAAAATCGCATAGCACTCGTGCCAATGTTAATCTATGGGGCAGCTCCCATCACCGTTTTTTTCTCGGCCATATTATACATGCGAGTGAAATCGCAGCATGCTGCGATTTGCACCATATATCGACCGAGCCAATACAAGTTTATGGGTGCAAGAAAAAAACGGACAACACACGGACCATGCGTGTGACTTGCGAGAAATATGCAAGCATTCTCCAGGTGCCAGGAAATTGAATCAGTCATTGTCAGGAATCTTTGGCATGCAAATTTCCCTGGCAATCTCAAGAAAAATCCCGGAAACACCTCCATGGAGTCCAGCATCATGGCCACACACATTAACGTGGAGATGCTCATAGTTCTGGTGCAAGAGAGGCCAGAACTATGGGATAAATAGGACGCACACTATGCAGACCAGGCATGTAAGGAGGCAGAAAGGAGGATAATCTGCACACAAATGTTCCCCAATTTTGCGGAAAGACCTCGTGAGGTCCAGCAACAAATTGGTAAGTACAATCATGAAAAAATAATATGTAACGTTTCACATGAAGTACCAAATTAAAATAACCTCATCATGTGTGATGTGGTTTGTAATATGTGGCATATTTCAGACTATACACATGCTAAGTAGCAGGCCACATTACACTGAAGCCTACATTTTGGAATCCACACACTGTGATTGAACGTTAATATATTTTGTGTGTTTCTTTGCAGTGACTGATGTCATAAGACGCTGACAAAGTTGCTGAGATCAATACCGACGTGAACGGCAGCATTGGGGTCGGAGTGGCAATGCAGCTCCCAAGAAACACAAATATCTATACTATGACAGGCTCAAAGTTCTTGCATCGGTGATGGATTTCAGATCGTAAGTGCATGCATGACACCACATCTTTTAAACAAGCTCTAACGGCCATATTTTAATATTTTTTTTACAACTTTGTGTTTTACAACAGAACGGAGTCAACCCTTACAAAGAGACAGCTTTGGACTCTGAGATCAACATTGACCCAGTTGGGGAAGGTGACAAAATGGCTGGCCCATCTTCGGCACCAACAGGCAGCACCCACCCACCACCACCAGCAGCTTCTTCTGCCACACAGGAGCAAACCCAGAGAAGGAGGACCACCCCCACAGCAGCAGTCCAACCTTGCCTGGATACCTCACCTCAGCTTTCTGCAATCCCATGCCGTGGGTGGCGTAGGAGGGAGCTACCCACCACAGGTAACAGGAGGCAAGTGGGCACTGGGGTGTTGGACTACTTGTTCAGGACTGTTAATCACGATGGGGCGAAGCATACACATGCAGTCTGGCATGCTACTTACGGCCCATTCCGCGTGAGGTGAGGCTGCAGGCCAGAGGTGCCATACAAATCCTCATTGATGCCAGTGTAAGGAGATAGACTGGGCTAGTGGTACCTCTCTCATATCAGTGCTGGAACTAGTGGGGCTGTCAACATTGCTGACCTGGATGGGCCTTTGCACTTGACTACAGGGGGCAGGTTCATGATAAAAGGGACAGAGTATGCCAAAACAAGTTCTTTGGCGGGAAGACAGCTTGCGCAGCAGGACAAGGTTTACTCACTCTCCACAGCGCAACATCAGGATACCAGGCCACTTTTCCAATGGACGACGCATGAGCAGCCAGACTTCGAGCAGAGCGTGACTTCGGGCCCTCGCACTTCCGACGCTGGGGAGACGTCCCGTATCGTGCCGCTGTCTGTTCACGGTGCGCGCTGTGGGCCGGACCGGGGTAAACAAACAAAGACTGCCAGGATATTCCTGGTCCCCACCGCTGACCTCCATCCTTCTGCACCTCCACGGACACTTCACTCAGGTACCACGAGGCTGCACCTAGGAGAGCCAAGATACTGTATGTCGCGGCTGTCAGCAGACAGTGCATCACATTCCTCCAGGACCAGGTCAGAGACTTCTCGCATCTCCTGCGACGCCACCACAGGATCTCCAAGCCTCCATCCTCTAGAAACATCAGACTGATAAGTTTTCCCATTATTTGAACCTTAATCCTCTTCCTGAACCTTAACTTCCCATACCTCCCTTATTCTCTCCCTGCGTGGAGTAGTTCCTGTATTAAAAACCGGTTAACTCTTGATCTGCCTCCTGCTCCTCACTGCATCCCGCTTTACCTTATACTTGCACACCTCCAAACAACCCTAACCCTCTTTTTCTGTTCCTGGAAAGGTGGAAAATGTCATCAAATAACCTTCTGCAGATGCCAAGAATCCCATAAGAGCAGGCAGGATCAGTCACTGCACCACCTCCTCCACGTATGGCACCTCAGTCACAGCCCACCCAAACCCAATGTCAGCCCCAACCTGTGCAGGTTTATGAGTAGCACCTGGCCAATATGGCCACTTGAGCAGACCCACTGTTGGAGGCTGGTCCCAACATGCTCGATATGGCCATATTGGGAGGTATGAACAAATGGGCCACTCCACTACCCATGAGTTCATTCAGCCATACCCTCAATCTCACTATTATGCTCAGCAAAAGGATCGATCCTTGGTCCAGAATCCTGCCTCCGCGTCTTCCATCCCACAGGTTGACAGTCAGGTTGGGCTGCAACTTAGGCCTACTAGCTCACATGCTGCCCTCCTGCCATCACCACCCCCAACCTACCAGAACCTGTAAGGTTCATTGTAGATGGCCCTTTTTTATGTTGTTTGTATTTTTTTACTTTAATATAGGCTAAGTTTTATAGGCCAAATATTCCATATGATGGATGGTTGATTGTTAAAAAAACAACATGTTTTGAGTAAAAACAATTTAAACAATATGAGTGTTTTGTGGTGTTATGACGAGATAGATTATGTGCTTATTTTCAGAGTCTACACATTATTAGGCCAACAAAACACACACTTCAAACAGTAACATTACTATATTTTTAAAGAAATAAAAAAAGCACTACATAGAAACAGCATTGTCTTTCCATGGAGTATATCCCTCTGGTGAAACAAAAAAATTTGTAAACACATCCCACACTTTAAGTCCAGAGGGCTGATGACGTGGATGAATTACATGTGTATTAGGCCTGCCATTAGTTCCAACCGCAACTTCAGCACCATCATATGAGGAACAAGTCATGCATTCTGGTGAAGTTGTGAAGTATCACACAGGCTTTAATAACCTCATTCACATTTCCTTCACTAAGTTGAATGGCTGATTGCAGGACTCGCCATTGGCACAAAGAATGCCAAAGGCACACTCCACTAGTCATTGTGCGCGGGATAGGCAGAAATTAAATAATCTGCACCGGTGGTCCTGGGATCTACATTGATAGGGCCTCATGACGTGGCATGTTAATTCAAAGGCCTCATCTGAAAACTTCACATAAGGCACCGCTTCCATAGTGGACCCTGGTAGCTGACGTGGGGGTGGGAGGTCAAAATCATTATTGCGCAGCCGCCGACCCATAATGGAAGAATTAGGCCCCAATATCTACAATTATAAACCTGTAGGCACTGTCGACCAGGTCCAACTGCACTATAGAAAAATACTGTTTATAATTTTGTTATTGGGACCCTGAGATTGGCGGCTTACGCATACAGATGTGCTTTCCATCCAGTGCGCCAATACAGTTCGGAAACTGGCATGTTTCCTCAAACCCACGGGCTATCCACAGCCAGTCTTCCATTTTGGGCTCAGGCATGACCGATTGATGTAGTCGGGACCATATTTCTGAGCAGGTAGAACAGACAATGCCTGAGATGGTGGAGAATTCAAGATGCAGTGTCGCATAGGAAAGCCCAGTGGAAAGGAATCTATAAGGGAAGATAAAAGATATAAAAAATAAGAATCCATGCCGCCATAAACTAGTTTAGTCCATACTAAAAGTTATGGGCAATAACTAATAAGCCCTACCTTTAAAAAATTAAACACCATGCAATTCCTTTGCTCATATTAAAACCAGCACATAATGTCAAAGGACAAATATTCGAGTAAAAATAATGAAAGAACATGGATCAAAAAATGGAAGGGATGAGTGCATTCAAGAAAAAAGAAAGAAAAATACATTATCAACATAGAGGATGACTACATACCGTAATGAAAGTAAAAGGCACTCCTCTGCGAAAATGCACTTGCGCATCTTTGTGTCCTTAAAGGTGAGCCCAGGGTGCACAATCTCCTCAGAATGTCAAATGTGGGCAGGCTCATCCGACAATACTGGTAGAACTTGTCAGGATGGCTATGTAGAGAAGCATATAGATGGTGGAAATGGCCTTTAGTCAGCCGTCGCGTCAAAAGCGGATGTGTGATGTCAGTGTAACAAGCGTGCAGGAATAAGTATGTCACCATGGAGCAGATGGACCAACAGTAAAAGGGGAGGTTTATTTACAGGGGATAATGCTGGTAAAGTATACAGTATAGGAATGCATATAATGTGAGCGGGTTTAGCAAACAGCCGAAAGGCATAAACAGAATTCAACGGTAGTAAGAGTTATTTTCCTATGGTGAAAACGTATCAGTCTGCAGGGGTCTTGATTGAAGAGGTCACTCTTCTCCAACGTCGGCGCCGAACCACAAGCGGCGCTTGTAGTCTGTAGTCCTCTGTGTCTTGGGCCTTTAACGTTGTCCAGCCGGGGTACGAGGGGGTAACGCGGGAGCCAGAGGGGTATGAGACTGACGATATCCCCCTTTGCTCCAAGTCCTTCTCTCTTACTCTGCCGTGGTGTTCTCTCACCGGAATCGGGGGCTCTGCATAAACACATAAGTCACCGCAACCTTGAACGTGGCTCAGTCTCTCTATACAGGTCACAGCCCCGTTACTGAATGCAGTCTCTTTACAGGGAAGCATCTCGCATTATAACACAGCCTTTCTGTGGGGGAGCGTACTGTCACGGATCATAGTCCTTCTGCGGGGCAGCGTCTTATCACAGGGGGGAGAGTGCAACCTTCCTGACACTGCAGTCCCAGGCTTCATGTACTCACTGTCTGCAGTCTTTGCCCATGGTCTCTCTGTCTCTAGCGGCTGTAACAGAGTTCAGCGTCCTCCCCTCTTGGATGTCTGCGCTGCTCTGAGGACAGTGCTCGCTGTTTTCCCACTCTCAGTCCTCCTCCCTTCCTTTTCCTGGCTGCTGAACAGGCTCCTAAAGTGTCCCCCGGGAAACCTGCTGCCCTGCTCGATGGTTCTGGGCACGGAGCAGAGAAGGCAACCCCCCCTCAGCTCTTTCTGTACTTCACTCCCTTACATCAGTACAATTAAGAAGAGAAAGCGTACTATCATTACCATGGTGATACAATCATCTCATATGTGTACCTGCGCCCAACGCGATCCAAGCGTCAGTACGCTCAGGCAGAGAGAGCGTCCTGTCATTACCATGATGATAGGATGCTTTCTCTTCTTAATTGTACTGACTCTTGGATCGCTGTGCTGTCATGTGACTTGGTCAGGTGGCCGCCCGCTGACGTCAGTGCTCCACTGCGCAAGCGTGATGGGCGCAGGTACACATATGGGGGAGTAATGAATGGCATCCTTTGTTAGAAATGGTATAGCATTGTCAGTTACTTTGATTTGCTGCAGACATTAGCGGTTTGGGCGCCAAAGGAGAAATGAATGATGATTGGTAACAAATGTAAACACACTGTGGGGTGAGTTATGATTGGATTCTGGTTGCTGTATCAACATTTTGTGTTAAGTAATTCAATTGGATATCTTTCTGAAATAGATGTTACTTGTAAATCTTTATGTTTTTTTTATATTTTTGGTAGATTATGTGTAAAAATTAAGTGATTTTAAATTGTGAATATGATATTGAGAGATTTGATGTTTTACTATTTGTATATTTTGTATTTGATTGGAGTGGGCGGTACCTTATGAGTGATTCGTGTGCATGTGCCACCACACTATATAAGGCCGCCATTTTATGAACTGTGTATGCTTGATAAAGACCTGTAAGAGTCGAAATGTTGCATCATGGCAGAATAAAGTCTTTATGAAATTTTCAATCACCTGGATGGGATGCTGTTCCTTTTCTTCGTTGGAAGTTTTCTCACACAGGTCTGCAGCCACAGAAACTCCACTTTTTTACCCCCTACAGTCAGGGTGAGTGAGAGCCCGTCAACTGTTACAGAAGTAGACATGACTGCTATTTTTGTGTCACTTAGCACAACACATCTTTTTCAATTCACCATAACATCTCTCTGGCACCTCACTCACAGTCTAGCAGTTTGTTCTATTCTATGTACTCCAGACTCTCTCAGCACTGCAGCCAACCCTCAATCCCACAGTTGTGGTCACATAAAAGAATGTTTCCTCCTACACATGCCAAAGCTAGGAGCTTTAACTTCACCATCTCCAATCTGTTGGACACATGTGACACCCCAGAGTCCGGTTGTCACAGTGATATTGCCTCCCTCTATGAGGTAAAGTCATGCTTGGAGGCAGAAAGGGGACCCCATGCTAGGTAACATAGATTAAATCACAATTCCTGCTGCAGGTCAGAAAAGGGAGTTGCCTTATAAATTCTGGCCAGCAGAGGGGGTTGGAGAGTCAGCTAGAGGTGAGCTGAGGGGGTTGTCATGGAAACGAGAGCAGCTGTGAGCTGTGAGGAATTGACAAGACAGTTAAAACGTGAGGTAAAAAGATCTTTCTGGAAAATCCAGTCAGTTCAGAGGAGGGAGCTGATCTGAGAGGAGTTCAAGACAGGCAGCTGATCTGACAAGAGGAAAAGGACGCAAGCAGAGATAAGAGGCTCTGGGAAAGCTAAAACTGCATATAGCAAACCCCTGAGCGAAGCACTAATAGGGAGAAAAGGGACGTCAGAGTCCTGGGTGGACAGGAGCTGTATGTCCTGCTGCCGAATCTGAAAGTACAGGGAATTGTAAATTCCTGTGCGACATTGAATACCTGAGGGCATGACAGCAGATAAGGAACCCGGGGCCGACGGTGAAAAGGACGGTACCCGTGGAATAGGCTCATGCTGACAGCGGTACAGGTTAGTGAAATCATCACGCAATTGAGGGTCGCAGCATAGTTATAAACAGCGGAGACCCACACACAAAGCGCAGAAGGAAGGTCCTAAATCCCCACCTGGCAAGGTGGATCCCCTGAATGCCTCCAGGTGAGCCGGACTCATTCCATCACCTGTATGTGGTACTCTGGATTACAACCACTTTCAAGTAAAAGGTAAAGAAACTGCACCTCTCTGTGTCTTTCGCTCATTTTTCTGCACCCCAACGTTCACAGCCATTTTGACTATTAATTTAACATCTTTGCCCTGAGACTATTGCTCTACCTGTGGAGAGCTATTTTCACCTCAGCTGCGACACACCAACAGTCTCAGGGGAACAACACCGCAGCGCTGGTCACCCCTGACCAGAATACCACAGGTGGCATCACGTATTTAACCATCTATAAACTCTATCTTAATTTTTACCACATAAATACAACACAACTTTCCCCTATTTTATTACTGGATGCCTCTGGGCCACGGACCGGGTCGCCGCCGCCGTGACACTGTCCCCCATGGAAGTCAACGGGCCCGGTACTGAGTATCCCCAGGCCCCACAGGGCACTCCACACAGAAATGCTGCCTTTCTGCTTGGTGGATACAGACGGTTTCCGAAAGTTGATGGTTGTCACAGTCCCTCAGTACCAGTTGCCCAGTCTCCATTACTTCTCTAAGAAAGCGGTGCCTGCATTACATCAGCATGTCTCTGACAACATTACCGGTTCTCTGAAATAATTTATGTCTGCCGGGGTGCGTTTCACCACTGACACCTGGACAAGCAAACATGGGCAGGGGCATTACATCTCACTGACTGGGCACTGGGTGACTCTGATGGCTGTGGGGGCAGGCGATCAAGGGGCTGCTACACAAGTTTTTGAATCCCCAAGGATTCCAGGACAAAACTCTGTATCTAACACTTCTTCCACTGCTTCTGGCTCCTCCACCTCCTCTAGGGCCTCCACCTGGGCCCTCAATCTCTCCCTTAATCTGACATGCGTTCCAACAGTGCTGATAGAATCCCCCCAGCTCCGTAGTGCACAGCCATGGCTCACCACAATCAGGCACTGTTCAAATTAATATGCCTTGAGGAATGCAGTCAAACAGCTCAAGAGTTGTGGACAGCTATCAAGGCTGAGTTAGAGCAATGGCTGTCTCCACTGAACCTGGAGCCATAGTAGGCTGTGTGCATTAACGGTGAAAACCTGGTTGCATCCCTAAGCCGGAGCATCATGACACACGTGCCTCGCATGGCTCACATACTCGACCTGGTTGTACAGCAATTTATCTTCCACAATCCTAGCCCGGATGTGCTGCTACAGAAAGAACGATCGCTATGTGTTCACTTCTACTGATCGCACCCAGCAGGTCATCGACTTACATTGGTACACAGGTCTTTCGGCCTACTGATAATCGTTTGATTTGCAATGTTCCAACATGGTAGAATTCCATTCTGAACATATTGCAGCAACTCTGGCCACAGTGACGAACCCTGGTGCAGTATGTCCTTCTGTTTAGCCTTGTCCAATGCAGTATGGACGTGGTGCAAACCACACTTGCAGACTGGCCACAGATGAAAGACCTCTGCACCCTTCTGCACAGTTTTAAAATGGTTACTGAGATGATTAGTGCTAATTATGCAGTCATCAGTACCACTATTCTGATTATCTACGTGCTGGAGCACACTTTGAATAGTCTGCGAAAAGAGGTAGTGTTCCCAGAGGAAGAGTTGAAAGCAGAGGAGGATGTGTAAGGGATAACAATATATCATATTTCTGGACTGTCATCCCACAGGCTGATACCATAAGAAGGTGTCTTACAGTGATTGAAGGGGGTTCATGTGAAGGTGCAGTACCCTAAGGAACAAATGATGGAGAATGGGGTGATGGATGTGCAGCAGTCAAGAGATGAAGAGGTTAATCCTCCCCTCACTGTTGTCCATGGTTTGCGGGAGGGGACAGAGGAAGCAACCTTGAGTGTTGCCCTGTCATCAACACATCATGGACTTGAACCTTATGGAAGCACCCAACACATGAGCACTTTCTTGCTTCTATATCTTTAACATGCTGCTTGTATTCTTAGGGTTAGAAAAAATGTTGACTAATGGGTCATCACAGTAAATTTAGTCTGATACTTCCCCCCGGAAAGGGATGCACGCATGCTGCAGTATCGAAACACACTTGCAGACACTCTTAAGAATGGTTATCCCCAAGACATCAGTGAGGCACATAGTGTGCATACCAGTTCTAAACGTCCAACCCCCGGGAACATCAAGGTATCATTGCAAAAACTTTAGCAGCAGTAGCAGCAGCAGTATAAGTGGCATAAGCAATTTCTGTGAGTAGTTTCAAACATTTTTAGACCAGCCCATGCACCAGAAAAACAGAGTACAAGTCTAACAAGTTGTGAACGACTGGAGAGGATGGTGCAGGAGTATTTGGAGCTCAATACCAATGCCATAGGGGGGTTGGACCCTTTTACATTTTTGTCTTCAAAAACGGAAGAGTGGCCTGAGCTCGCCTGTCATGCTTTGGAGGTTTTGTCATGTCCGGCAGCCAGTGCTCTCTCAGAATGTGTCTCCAGTGCTGCTGGTGGTGTCCTGATGGTTAAGCACATCCAGCTGTCCTCTGAAAGTGTGAACTGCCTAACTTTCATCAAAATGAACAAATCATGGATCTCCAATGACTTTTGCATCCCAGTCGCAGATTGGGCAGACTAGGCGATGGTGTCATTTTTACTGTCATGCATTGATCTCACGTTACTGCAGTCTGTGCCATGTTTGTGATGTCTTCTGTGCCTGCTGTTGCTACTGTTGCTGATGTTACAAACAATTTTTTGAAATGTAGAGACTTCAAGTTGGGTCTTCGTCTGGTGTGTTTCCTGTGGTGAAAGGTGTGTCAGAGGCCTATTTTACTGTTTATACTCTGTGGAAATTGATGCCATTTTAGTGGTGTTGCCTATTATACTGTTTATACTCTGTGGAAATTGATGACATTTTAGTGGTGTGTGACAATTATTTTTTGAAATGTGGAGACTACAAGTTGGGTCTCCATCTGGTGGGTTGCCTTTGTAAGTAGGGCTCCAAGACAGGCAGGCCTGCACTCACTTTCTTTCAACTTCCTGTGTTACTTTCCTTACATTTTTCTATCAATAGTACTATATGAAACTAATGTTTTGTGCCATTTGAGTGTGGCTTAACAAAAATGGAGCTGTCAGGGCTCCCAGATAACAAGGCTTACACTGCTCCCTTAGCCACTACGTCTTAATTGAAACTTCAATTCAAAGCTCAAAATGCTGGTCCAGACCTGATACCTTAGTCATGGCACATGGCTGACATTTCGGATTTTAAAATCATTTTTCAAGCTGCTGTTCTAAAGTATTCTAATTTACGGAGATAATGACTTTTGGGTGTTCATTGGCTGTAAGCCATAATCATCAACATTAACAGAAATAAACACTTGAAATAGATCACTCTGTTTGTAATGACTCTGTATAATATACAAATTGAAATAAGTTAACTTTTTGATGATATTCCAATTTTGTGAGAAGCACCTGTATGTTTGTTTACAATATAGCTATAGGATTAGTGATGGATAAGTGTTTGATAGACACCTTTCCATTACTAACCCATGAGCTTGATGTCACTAGTGATATAGCAGAGTTAATGGTTTGCTTTTATATCCCTTTAAATGCCTTTAAGACTTCAATTGCCTTTTGCCTAATATTGCTAGAATTATTCTTATGTAGACTATTAGTTTCTGTCTTCAAGGAAACTATACTTGTTATCATATTTGTTCTCAACAACATGTTCTGGGCACATTGTAAACATGGTAAAACTCTGAAGGTGATGGTGGGGGCTACATGAGCTCCATAGAATTACATATTGTTGTAAATGGTATAAAAGTTTGCCTTGTATTTCATTACGTCAGATAAAGTGATTTGACCACGGCTCGTGTGTGTTGAGTCTCTTTGTCTCCAAGCGCTTGTCAACAGAAGGGCGAAAACCTCCTAATCCGAACTCACTGGTGATCTGGCATACCTGAAGCTTGGTCAGAACAAAAAGCAGCTATGACACTAGACAAAGGTGACAGCAACCCCACAAATATGAACCGCACTTTCCACCTCCACAGGGCAAGTGGGAAGAACCGGGCAAAGCTCCAGAATTGGTGCATCTAGTAGTTGTGCCTTTTCTGGAGCGGCTGTGGGCTGCTATTTTTAGCCTGGGGGAGAAAATATCCATGACCCCTTACCAGCCTGAGAATACTGTCTGCTTTAGCTTGGTTGGTTGTCAAAAATGGAGGGGGGAACACACAGTTTTCCTTATTATTTTTTTAATAATTAAAAAATACGGCGTGGGGACCCCTCTATTATATATGCTAACCCTGAGAGCTAATGGTTGCTGCCCACAGCTGTCAGTTTTGCCTGCTGGTTATCAAAAATACAGAGGAACTCACGTCAATTTAAATTATTAATTTAAAGTGCAATTAATGGGTCAATTGATGCCACGTTTCCTGGTGTCTGTCCTTAAATGGAGCTATTTTGGCAGCTTTTTGGCCACCCTGAAGGTGTTGTCTATGCATTTGGTTTTGCCTTCCATTGAATTCAATAGTTTCGATTTGTTCATCAAACTTTTCACTGAAACATTTTTTTTAAATTTATTTACATATAGCGCAGGCGGCAGTAGGTGAGTACTCACATCAGCTGCCACCTGTTCTCACTGCTAATAGTTGAATACAACTCCCAACATTGTCCCCTGCTAGAGCTGATTGAAGTGCGAGCAGGTCACAGTGATAGAAGCTGTCTTCACGTCAGCACCCAATGCCGGGGAACAGCATGCACAGTAACGCTGATTCGCCGGTGCTGGTACGTGTCAGACTGACTACACACGGATATCATTCGTGTGTCATCAGTATATAACCAAAAAAGAAAACTAACGGCCTAGCAATGGCACTTCCCATATATAAAAATTCCTACAGAAAACGGAAATATACGCCCAGTTCAAAGTACATCATAATCCATCTTTATTCAAAACATAAATATTAAAATCAGACAATGGAGATACATATGCAAATAAAGACTACTAACCACAGATCACTTATAGTACAAAAATAGGATTTTTTGGAGGATTACATATATTATTTAGTAGCAGAAATGTATATATGACCAAAATAATGGTCTATACTAAACATTAAACTCCTCAAAAAAAAAATTCCAAAAGACATAAAGGTTTTTACACAAAAAAGGCATATTGGTTTCTACATAGAAAATTTGATCAATATCCAAAAGATATTACAAGGGATAAAATTTATTCCAAAATGTCTCCAAATTTACCAGCAGCACTCTCATAAAGAAAGAATCTCTAATAAATTAACATAAAGTGCAATAGTGCTATAAAGTACACTGGTGCAGTACAACTACAAAATATAGTATAGCTCAATAGACTTTGAGTCAATCGTAGTGATAGTATGCCTGCAAAAATACAATGGAATTGTAATCTGCCTACAAAGTGCAATTAGTGTATAGTAGCCTAGGTACACATATGGAGATTTAGTCTACTGAACACATTATTGTGTAATATTGTCCCCCATAGAAGAAGATAAACGTGAAACGCACGTCGGGGCCCTAGGACTACTTTCAGGTCAGGTACAATTTATAAGGTGTTATTTTTTACACAATAATGTGCTCAGTGGACTAAATATTTCCGTTTTCTGTAGGAATCGTGTGTCATCAGTGTGTACGTGTGCGGGACATATTGCGTCTGAAAGAGCCCTTATTGATCTCGATCATTTACTGAACTTTTGCCGATTTTTAGGCAAAAAAGTAGGGAAACTGAACAGGAATCCGAATGTGCTACAGTCTTGCCGAATTTGAGATTGGTAAACATTTTCCGAATTAGTTAGCTCAACTCTATTTACTAGTAAGTAAAGTATTCTCGATTTTACAAATGAATACATGATTCCCCACGGTTTTAAATTATCCTACTGATTTAATGTATTCATACTAATTTCTTTATATTTTTGTTGTGCTATTTAATTTATTCATTTATTCATTCACATTTTTGCCATTAATGATGCACTTCCGTTGTTTGTCTAATGATATAAATTGCTGTTTTGTGTTTTTATTACTCCATGACTCTTGTGAGTTTGAAAGGCATAAGCCAGTCATATGTATGCTTCCCTTTTTTATGTCTACATTTTTATGAAGATGGAAATCAAATAAAGTTAGACCTTTTTAACATTTTTTACACTGTTGCTATCCTTTCAACTTCAACATTAAATTTATTTTGCAGCAAGAAAATATCAAGAACTTATATTTATTCTCAGAAGAGTGGATTATGAATCCTGTTGACTAGGGATGAGCGAGTAGTGAAGTATTCGGGCTCACTGTACTCGGTACGACTACCTCTTAATACTCGGGTACTCGTAACGATTAGCGAGTCCAATATAAGTCTATGGGAAAGGCGATTAATGGGCTGTGTGTGTGTGCTGGGCTGGGTGGGGACTGTGCAAAAACTGTGCTGGGCTGTGCGGGACTGTGCTGGCCTGTGGGAAGACTGTGCCGGGCTGTGTGGGACTGTGCTCGCCTGTACGAAGACTGTGCTGGGCTGTGCGGGACTGTGCTGGCCTGTGCGAAGACTGTGCCAGGCTGTGCAGGACTGTGTCGGGCTGTGCGGGACTTTGCTGGGATTTGCAGGTACTGTGCGGGGACTATGCCGGGCTGTGTGGGACTGTGCTGGGCTGTGCGGGACTGTGTTGGGCTGTGCGGGACTGTGCTGGGCTATGCTGGACTGTTCTGAGCTGTACAGGTTCTGTGCGGGACTGTGCTGGGCTTTGCAGGTACTGTGCGGGACTGTGCTGGGCTGTGCGGGACTGTGCTGGGCTGTGTGGGACTGTGCGAGACTGCGCAGGTACTGTGCTTGGCTGTGCAGGTACTGTGCGGGGACTGTGCGGGACTGTGCAGGACTGTGGTGGGCTGTGTGGGGACTGTGCGGGGACTGTGCTGGGCTGCGCGGGGACTATGCGGGCTGTGCTGAATATTGCGAGGCGAGTAGTGAAATACTCGTCACGCCAGGATTCGAGTACTGCGAGTACCGCATTACTCGCCGAGTACCGAATCTTATCGAGTATACTCGCTCATCCCTACTGTTAACTTGTCAAAATGGTGACGATCGCATAACTTTACAGATCAAATATAATATGTAGGAAGCATGTAGTAGTGGGAAGATGTTTTGAACCCAAGTGGATACTTCTTTTAGCAATTACTGCTAACTGTATATTATCCATAACCATAAATATTTGAATGAATATAACAGAGAAATACCAGAATTAAAAAAAGAACAAAGATTATAAAAAGAATACTTAAAATAAAATGAATACTATTTCCTCGCGGCTCCTTTTTCGATGCTATCTCATTCCTCTTTCAGGCTTTGTGCTTCCTGTTATGGACTGTCCGGCATTTGACCACTGCAGCTAATGATTAGGTTGGACTCAGCTGCAGCCAGTCATTGATGTCAGCAGTCACATGTTCTTACTGCAAAATGTACATAACAGCAATTGAGGTGGAAAAATCAATCTGGAGAAAATTAGTATTCAATAAAAGGTACCATAATTGTATCTCTTTAGGCCACTCTGTGTGGGATCAATGTGTCTGTGCATACCTTCTTGGGTTTTTCCCAGGACAACAATGGGAGAAATAAAATAAGTAATTTTTGCACTGAAAGCATTTATAGAGCAGCTTTTAGAGTAGATGTGGGCATAAAAATCCAGTTGCACCACAAACCACACTTAGTCATTTCTTGTTTAACTGACCTCATGGTCTCTTTACATAAAATTCAGCGGTAATAATAATATAATATACTTTAAGAAAGGAAATATACAGTATATATTCATTTTCAGTTGCTAGTTTAGTTCATAATTTAGGACTTACAATCTATTATTGCCAGCTTTCAAAGCCACCAAAATAGTTGAAAGGTACTTAGATATTAGAATATATACATATTTTCTGTACGTTTTAACCTTTACTGGCTACTAAAGTTTATTATATGTAAGAAAATGTATATATTAAGGACATTTCTCTACTACTAACATAAATATACAATAGATTGAAAAGTCTATTCTGTTTCAAGTAGATTTTTATTAGGACACTGAGGTTAAGAAACATAAAACCAAGTTATTTGTAATGTGTATTTCATATTAGTAATGGAAAAATATTAAAATCCACAAACAATGTGGTTATGTAAAAAGAATAGTTCTTAAGGATTTTAAAAAGCTGATACGATAGCCCTGGCAAGTATGATGTAGGGGAATGTTCACGCATGGTAGAAGCCATAACTGAAATATACATTTTGATTCTGATTAATTCAATTATAACATTTTCTGTTTTAGTTGGATTTAACTGACATTTTCTTATTTACATTTTACAATGAAAGCTATGGTCTGTAAACAGCTTACAACATGGCAAAGGGACCTCACTTTTGAAAGTTATCAGTCAGGAGAAAGGTATAAAATATTTCAAAAGCATTAGATATACAAGGAACTTCATGAAGATAGTCATCAGGAAGAGGCTTAATGGGGTGGTCTGAAACTAATAATTATTTTAATCCTAAATGTCTATCTATTTAATGTAATAATCTAGTTTTTAATATATTTTAATTAAAAAGTCCCTAATGTTGCCTGTCTAATCTTTCTATCTGCTTTATTTTTTTCTACTTCCAATTCAATTACATTTGTTTGAGAATCTTAAGTGCATGTTTTGATATTCAAATGGCACATTACTGCCACAGCCTTTGTCCTCACCCTGAAACAGAGTGTCATCAGCAATATCCACTTCAGGGGCTAGGCTAGTACCTGCCCTACTGAGCATCTGTCTGTTGTCAATCCTGATGTAATGTCAGGCTGGGTCTTCAGTAAGGAAGAAGGGCCTCAAACTGTCCCTGGAGCTGGGACTCTTATTATCCCTGTCCCAGGGGTACTCTTAAAGGTAGAGAGGCCTGAGTCTCTGACCTTACTATGCTCCTGTAAAAACTATAATATGTTCTCTCCCTCACCTCATGAAGCATGGGACAGAAATGAAAGGTAAAGGAGATACAAAGTCAAAACAGGGGATAACAGAAAACCTCTATCATGCAAAAGCACTAACAAACAAAAGGGAGTGGATAGGGACTGGGAGGAATAAACTAAATGGCAAAATGGACCAGGATATAAACACCCATGTACAACAGCAAACTACAGAACACCAAAACTCCAACTCCAAACATTAACTATTTACCTTTTATGCAAATTGTCTCTTCAGAGAGGAAGAGGACTAGAACTCTAGTGCCACCTATTGGAAGCAGCAAGTAGGTGGCACTAGAGTTATAGTCCTCTTCCTCTCTGAAGAGACAATTTGCATAATTAGCATATTTCCCAGAGGAGCATTGCGGCTTTAAGTCTCCTCATCTTGACATGCTTAGCATGTCATTCTTCGCAAGGAGAAGCGATACTTCTATTTACCTTTAGCACACAACACAGGAAGACAAATGTCTAATAGCAAAAATGAACTCCTATTCAGCACAGCATCTCCTAAGAGCAAGGAAGCCGAGCATTCACTGGCATGCCAGAGAATCTGGCCAGATTTTATGGGAAGCGTTAGCAACCAGATCAGAAGCAGGTGAAATGAAGCTGCATCTTTCTGACACATTACAAAGTGTAGTAAATTTCTTCAGCACCAAAAGGAAACCAAATTCATTTAACATGGGATCCAAATATGCAGGTAAATGTAGAGTTGAGCGAAACGGGTCAGCCAAATTCAGAATCCGACGACTTTTGCTAAAGTCGAATTTCGCCGATCAAAACCCGACCATAGCATGAGGTCGGCCATGAGGTCGCCGACTTGAGCGCCAAAGTCGCGTTTCCCACAATGCTTCCAGCGCCTATTTTCAGCCAATCATGAAGGACGCACACTGTGGGCAATGCGATTACATCGGCAGCGGCCCCCAGCATGTTAGAGAAGGGCATGCAAGTGATTGGCTGGCTTTGTGTGGCGTCACAGTGCCTATAAAAGGCCGTGACCGCCGACCGCCATCTTACTTCTGCCGATCTTAGCATAGGGAGAGGTTGCTGCTGAACGTTCTCAATAAGGAGAGTGTTTAGGCAGGGAAAAAGCAAAAAAAATTGCTTATGCTGATAGCGAATGTCACTGTAAAACACAACTCTATAGTGTGCAGTGACAGGGGAGGATATATTTGTGTGCAGCAGCTCTGCTGGTGATTAGGCTGCCTTATAAGGCTCCCTGATAGCTGCATTGCTGTTTGCACACTGCTGTGCAGAGTGCTTTTTTAAAAGCAAAAATCCTTTTATTCCTTTTTTTCTGCACAGTAGATACTGAGCGTAAATTTTTTCACACACCGTATAGAGGTGTACGCTCCTCACACACTACCATGTACCGGCTGGTATCACGGACAAATACATGCTATATGTTTGTGACTCCATAAAAAAATACACGGAGATTAACATTTTTCTATACATACACCATATTGAGGTGTCCGATTATCCAACAGTATCGGATATCTGGTGTTCTTATTACTGTCACATCTACACAGAGTCAGCGTGTGTGTGTGAAACTCCATAAATACATATACGGACATTTCCATTTCTTTATACACCGTATTGAGCAGTCCGATTGTCAAACAGTATCTGATATCCGGTGTTCTTATTACTGTCACATCTACACATAGTCAGCGTGTGTGTGTGACACTCCATAAATACTTATACGGACATTTCCATTTCTTTATACACCGTATTGAGCATTCCGATTGTCAAGCAGTATCGGATATCTGGTGTTCTTATTACTGTCACATCTACACAGAGTCAGCGTGTGTGTGTGACACTCCATAAATACATATACGGACATTTCCATTTCTTTATACACCATATTGAGCAGTCCAATTGTCAAACAGTATCGGATATCTGGTGTTCTTATTACTGTCGCATCTACACAGAGTCAGCGTGTGTGTGTGACACTCCAAAAATACATATACGGACATTTACATTTCTTTATACACCGTATTGAGCAGTCTGACTGTCAAACAGTATCGGATATCTGGTGTTCTTTTTACTGTCACATCTACACAGAGTCAGTGTGTATGTGTGACATTCCGTAAATACATATACGGAGATTGACAGTTTCACCAACAACGTATACAGCTGTACACCTCTGATACAGATTACGGTGAAATACATACTGGGTGAGTGTCTGTGACTCAAAATATATACGGAGATTTCACTTCTTACATACACCATACACAGCTGTACGCTACTCATACAGTACCATTTCTCTGCTGGTATTTTTGGTACATTTTCCCAAACATGAGGAACTCTGGTAGAAGAGGCTGCGGACGTGGTTTGGGGGGGCGCAGCTGGTACCAATGGTGGTGGTGGTGCATCGGCTGGTTCTGGCAAAAGCACAATAGCAGCTAAGGCAGGAGGTGTTGAGCCTGCATCATCGTCTGGCACAAGAAGGCCTTTAAGGTTCCCTTTTCTGGGAGGAGGTAAACCGCTTTAATGCCGGAGCATCAGGAACTGGTTTTGGCTTACATTGCCGAAACAGCCTCCAGCTCTATTGCCTCCTCTTCAGAAGTTACAAAAATTGCAAGCACAGAGTCGTCAGTGCAGGCCTCTGATCAGGAACAATACCTTTCTTTGTGTCCTTCACCCACACCAAAAGTGAAGGATGCTGCAGCACACACTTCAGATTACTCCATGGAGCTCTTTTCACATACCATTCCTGGGTTATCAAATCAAATCCTGAATTCCCCTTTCCAAGATGAATCTGACATGGAGTGCACTGATGCAAAGCCACTGCTAGACAAATCTTCTGGTACATTCACCCACAGCACTACAGTGCATTGCCCTCGCAGTCTACTGAGCCCGAATCAGACCCTGATGAAACTCAGGTGCCCCTTCCCGCATACTATACCACCTTACACGGTGACACAGAGGAAGGTACAGAGGAAGGTGCAGATGACATTGAAGACGAAGTCATGGATGACCCAGTTGTTGACCCGGATTGGCATCTATTGGGGGAAGAGGGTGCTGGTGACAATAGGTCAGAACAGGAGAAGAATCCGCTGCAGGCATCGTCATCGCAGCAGCGGTTATCCGACAGGCCCGTAGCTGTCAAAAAACTTGGCAAGAAAACTAAAAGAGTTGCAGGACAGCTTGGCCAGATGGTCAAATTAGCACAGCGTGCAAGCCCTGAAAATTTGTACCATAGTAGGAAGAGTGCAGTGTGGCACTTTTTTGAACAAAATCCTACTGATGACGCAAAGGTTACCTGTAAGAAGTGCCGAAGGACCTTTAGCAGAGGGAAGAATCTAAGAAATTTGAATACCAGTTGCATGCTTAGACATTTAACCAACATGCACTTGCAAGTGGAGTGCCCCGCAGGGCCTGGAGGTACTCGGTATCCGGTCCGTCGACTTCCATGGGGGACGGTGTCACTGCGGCGGCGGCCCGGTCCATGGCCCAGAGGCGTCCAGTAATAAAATAGGGGAAAGTTGTGTGGTATTTATGTGGTAAAAATGAAAATAAAGTTATTAGATGGTGAAATACGTGATGCCACCTGTGGTATTCTGGTCAGAGGTGACCAGCGCTGCGGTGTTGTTCCTCTGGGATGGATGTTGGGCGCAGCTATGATGTTGTAGCCCTCCACAGGTAGGGCTGTAGTCCCAGGGCAAAGATGTTAAATAAATAGTAAAAATGGCTGTAAACATTGGGGTGCAGATAAATGAGAGAAAGACACAGAGAGGTGTAGCTTCTTTACCTTTTACTGGTAATAGGTTGCAGTCCGGAGTACCATATACAGGTGATGGAATGAGTCCGGCTCGCCTGGAGGCATTCAGGGGATCCACCTTGCCAGGTGGGGATTTAGGACCTTCCTTTCTGTGCTATGTGTGTGGGTCTCCGCGGTATATAACTATACTGCGACCCTCTATTCGTGATGGTTTCACTAACCTGTACGGCTGTCAGCGTGAGCCTATTCCACGGGTACCGTTCTCTTCACCGTCGGCCTCGGGCTCCTTATCCGCTGACGTGCCCTCAGGTGCTTAATGTGCACAGGAATTTACAATCCCATGTACTTTTAGATTCGGCTATCAGGGCGTACAGGTCCTGTCAGCCTAGGACTCTGATGTCCCTTTTCTCTTTATTAGCGCTTCACTCAGGGGTCTGCTATATGCAATATTTTAGCTTCCCTAGAGTCTCTCAGTCTCTGCTCTTGTCCTTTCCCTCTTCACAGATCAGCTCTGCCTATCGAGCTCCTCTCAGATCAGCTGCCTGTCTTCGTCTGACAGGATCTTCCAGAAAGATCTCTTTACCTCACGTCCTCACGTTATAAACTGTCCTTATTTCTCCTCACAGCTCACAGCTGTTTTGTTTCCATGACAACTCCCTCAGCTGACTTCTAGCTGACTCACCAACCCCCTCCGCTGGCCAGAATTTATAAGGCAGCTCCCTTTTCTGACCTGCAGCAGGAATTGTGATTTTATCTATGCTGGCATGGGGTCCCTTTCTGCCTCCAAGCATGACTTCACCTCTTAGAGGGAGGCGATGTCACTGTGACAACCGGACTCTGGGGTGTCACATCCCCCCAGTTAAGTTCAGTACTCCTGTACTGAGGAAAATAAAACAAGAATTGTTAACAGCAACAATTAATGCAAATCTACAAAGTCTTAAAAATTGTAAAAATTATCAAAAACCAAACAAGAAAAAGAAAACAATAGCACAGTTACTGCAGCGACCAGTCCTTAAGCTGCTATCCAGGAATTGTCTTTCTGCTTGTGTGGCGCCCCTGAGGCTCAGTTGCCACAGAGGTACTGCACCTTCCCCTAAGGTGTAGTGCCCCACCATCCAGGTAAGGTGGGAACTCCTTTCCATGCTCCAACACTCACACCCCACACACCAGGGTAGTTCTGCACAACCACATTGCGGCTCAGTGCTTAGAGAGTAGCAGAGCACCTTTGGTGGTTCCCTGCTTGGAACACTGGACGTGCTGGGAGGTGGGTGGAGTTAGAATACATAAAAGACTGGGAAGGTTTAGAATTAAGGGTCAGTCTGCAGTCCCTTAGGGGTGTCCAAGAGGGAAGTCTGAGAAGGAAGCCACTCGGAGAGGAGTGGGGATCCCTGGAAGAAGGGATGGAGGAAGGAGTGCTGCAGCAGCCTCAGTGACCTGAGCCAGCTGGCATGGGAAAGGAAGGAAGAAGGACACTGATCTGTAACCTAAGCATCCATAAGAAAGAGAGAATAGTACGGAACGAAGGAGAATAGAACAGAGAGGACGTGGGTTGGAAGGAAGCACCCTGCCTATAGGTTCTAAGCACAAGGCCGGGGCCTGGTCCCCGAGGTTGTATGGACACTTATGGTTCTGCAGCAGACACCGGTGGAGTAGTTGGCTGTAAATGCACTACTGCCATCTAAGACTTGGGGCACAACAGCATTTGGATAGAGAGCTGGGACTCAGCAGAAGGGAGTCCCCGAAGCAGGCTACAGCTGTCTGCCATACAAGGAGAGTTCTTGGGAACATCTGATGAGAGGAACTCCAGTGTAACTCAGTACTAGGAGATCTTCACACTTTAAAGCGCTATAGAGGAGACGTTCAGAAAGGTACATGTTGGCGGAGTGTTGGAGGGGAGCCTACCATCTTGCCTGGAGGTTGACTGAGTCTCTGACCTGGAGGACACGGCCCGGAGGCAGGCACTTGTGTGCACTACAGACTGTGAGTAAAGCTTTGGAACTACAAGCCCCGGTGCCCTCCATTCATTATCGCGCCTACACCCTCAGCACCACTACATCAGGGTACCAGCTCCTACACTGCCTGCGCTTCTCCTCATCCATTACACCTACACTGCCCTGGGGCTACAGCTCCACCTGTGGTGAGCTTCACCATCTTGGCTGCCACACACCACCAGCCCCAGAGGATCTGCAAGCAGCGTCGGCTTAACACCTCACTTGCTGAACACCACAGGTGGCGTCACGAACTATTCATTCAAACTAACTACAATACAAATTTCCCCCATTACTTGGGCGCCCAGGGCCACGGACTGAGTAACCGCTGCTGTGACACATCCCGCTGACACCGGCCCGGTACCGAGTACCCCGCAGCCCTGGGAGGGCGACCCAACTTGGCATCACGAACAGGATGATGAGACCCGATGCCATTGGGTTCTGTGTGCCTGAGATTTGTTGGACTTAGAAATTTTGAAAATGTGCAGAAGACCCAATTTAATAGACTATGACATGAACATTAAAAATGGCCGCTGGTGTGGAGAAGAAGGGCGTGAAGAGATGGGAGGTCCTAGGAAAATACCGCGAAGAATCTTGGGCCTCCCCTGCCTGAATTACTATGTGACAGCAACATGGCCCACCCCCCGAGGGGTTCGTATACTGGCTTGTTATAGAGGCGCTGGAAGAAGCCGCTGCCCCCGGAAGGAGGGGCAGAAGAAGCCAGTGGCGGGAGACGGGCCGAGGCAGGAAGAAGAATGCCAGAACACCATGATGGAAAGAGAAGAGAAGTCAGAAGAGTGGGGGGAGGAGAAGCCGCTTGCCCCCAGGCCGCCCCTGCGGAGGCTGCAACCACTGATACATCCTCTGCAGCGTCCTCCACCACCTTACAACCGACATTGCCATTGGATGAGTCCCATCTGGAGGAGATATATGAGGGCTCTGGAGCAGAACGGAGGTCCGGGACCGCGTCCCCGTCTGGACCAGGCGCGGTTGCACCGGCCTCCACTGATGACCCCGGCCGAAACCGGCCTTGCCCCTGCCCGAATCCGACTGCGGTCCACCCCATCAACAACTCTGGGAGTTGAGGCTGCCCCCGTCCACCACCAGGTACCGGAACCGCAGCTGGGAGCGCTTGATGTTATTACTGCTCCAGGTCTGACCCTGGTTTTAGGAGCGGAACCCACGAATAGGAATGGCCCAATTCACCTCTGCCGGTGACCCCCGACTGCAGTGCCGCTAGCTGAGGTCCTGATGGACACAGAAGAATCGGACTCCGAGGTAGCAGCGTCAGCACCGGCTGAGTCACCAACCGCAGCCACAGTGCCATCGGTGGTAGCAGATATGCCATCCCCGCAAGCAGTGGACATTTCTATGGCTCTTTCAATTACCCCGACCAGCCCTTATCTCTCCCTTTGGGAGGCAGAGTACATGCGCTTAGCAAGCAACCAGCAACAAGATGAAGACACCCAGAGTATTTCACCTGGTAGCGGTTCACCAACTTCCAGAACCCCAGGAGGAGATCAGCATTAATAACTCTCGCTACCCAGGAGGGTATTTTGCACCGTAGTGCCTTTTTGGTTTTTTTGCATCATGGTTTAGTTATTTTTCCAGTGTTGCCCCATTTTATTGGCAGCGTCTTCTAATTTGAACTTCCGTGATCATGAACTTGGAGTGCATCACAAACTTTATTGTAAATAGTTGCACCTCTTAAGGTGCCTTCTCTTGGTTTTACATAAAGACACTTTTCGAAGAATAGAAGTCTACCTCAAAGGACACTGCAAGAGATCCCGGCTGGGAGCGGTGTCCAGCACTTACAAGAATTTTTGAAAAGTTTTACTGTGAAATGTTTAATGATGTGTCTTATGATAATAAATGGCTTTTATATTGAAGTTTATGAAGAAGAAGAGGGATTTGAACAAAGAATTGTATGTGACGAACCAGGTAGTTGCGGTTATCGTCCAGAGTCCAGAAGAGACAGTGAAAAGAAAGAATTGTATTGGTGAAGAATACACCAATACACTATTTAACCAACAGAATTTATTTTTATGTTTTAGATCGTCTTTATGAGACACACCAAAAGCTGACTCAGGGAAATTATGGGTAAATAGTGATGTTTCCGTAGCTCAGCAGGTTTTGTGCCAGTCGCACAATTCCTAGAAAAATATTAGCTATTTAAGCAATTGACAAGGAATATTATTTAGCAATTAGCTTTTAAAAAGGATATTACTATATGCTGGCACTGAGGAATATTATTTAGCTGTAAAAAAATGTTTTTTATATGCTGGTACACAGGAATATTATGCAGCTCCCAAAAATTTGGTTTAGTATATGCTGGTACTAACTATACTATTTGGCTCTTAAAAGAGCTTCAATATTATGGTAGTGGATAAAACCCTGCCTATCTCATCCTAATCCCACAGTCTAATCTTAGGCTACTTTTACACATGCCGGGTTTTTTGCAGCCCGTCTTTACGGGCCGTTTTTGGCGGCCATATTGCAGTGATTTTTGAGGTCTCCCATAAAAATGAGCCACAGAAAACCTTCTTGGATCGTCATTTTTCCCTGTTGTAACAAATTGCAGTGAAAAAAAGGTGATCCGCAAATATGGTGTACCGCAAAAACAAGCTACTGTTGTTTTTGCGGTACCATTGATTTAAATGGAGGCCGTGTCCATAAGCTGTGAAAAATATTGAGCAAGCTCGATATGTTTTCACGGCTGTATATACCGCCCTCACGGCCATACGGGACACAGCACTCTGATGTATACTGCTCAAAAAAATAAAGGGAACACTTTACCAACACAATGTACTAGGATGTGTTACCTTTATTTTTTTGAGCAATATATTTTTGTGGGCCGTTTTTGCGGCCCCATAGAAATCTATTGGGGCCGCAAAAATGGCCTGCAAAAACACGGCAAGTGTACAAGAAGTAATCCTCAACTATGCAACACAATGCAAACTAGCATGTACATGCAATGATGATGTGATAACACTCAGGTGCTTGCCTTTCCCTCTCCCTCCTCTTAAATTTCTCCACTCCATAAAGAACTAATCTTCACCCTCATGAGCTCTTAAAAGAGCTTTTTGGAATTACAAACTCTCCCTATACGCTCCTTTCACTCTCCCTATGCTCAAGCTATGCTCTCCCGGCGCTGTTTCCGGCTGCAATGTGCTCAAGATGGTGTCAGCAGGGATTAAATATCCCCTATAATGCTGTAATGCCAGCCAATCATAGTAATGCCACACCAAAGATGGCGTCGGCATTACTGTGATTGGCAAGCAAGCCCAGCATGTTCATTGGCTGCAAATAAAGTGCCAAAAATGCTGGGCAGGTAACTCAAATATACTGAGGCAAATAGCAAATTACTCGCCAAGTAATGAATAGCCCAAATAGCGTACTAATTGTGTAAGTAACGAATAGTGCTAAATGTATTCACTCATCACTAGTAGCCAGCCAATAATCTTTCTATTCTTGTTTAAGGGATTTTCATCAATTTTTCTTTAGAAAATTCTTCCAGTTCTGTGAGATTCCTGGGTCAACTTGCATGCACAACTATTTTGACATCCAGCTAAAGATTTTCAATGATGCTCAGATTAAGGGACTGTAAGGGACGTTGCAAAATCTTCAGCTTGCATCTTTTGAGGTACTCTATTGTGGATTTTGACCTGAGTTTTGGATCATTATCCATTTGTTGAAAACATTCCTCTTTTCAACTTTTTTACAGATGAAGTTATGTTTGCATCAAGAAGTTGTTGAAATTTCATTGAATCCATTTTTCCTACTACCCGTGAAATGCAACACAACCCCAAAGCATGTTTGATCCACACCCATGCTTAACCCCTTCCTGACATCCGACGTACTATCCCGTCCACGGTACCCAGGCCCGTATGACCATGGACGGGATAGTACGTCGGGCCCTTTAATGCGATACCGCGACTAAAGTCGCGGTGATTGCATTAAAATTCCGACGCCATCTCACCTTACAAAAGATGGCGTCGGCATCCCGGGCTGCGATCCCGCCCCCCCGGCATCCAGAGCGCTGTGATTGGCTGTTCAATTCTGAACAGCCAATCGCAGCGTTTCTCATTGTTTCAGCCAATCAGCTTGGCTGAAACAATGATGTCCTAGGCTGGGATCGAGTTCTGATGGACTCGATCCTAGAGCCGGTGCCTGGCAACGCCAGGCACCGGCAAAAAGCACCCGTATTGGCGCGATCGCCGATCTGATCGATCGCGCCAATCGCAGTGCACAGCGGCGCTATATCGCCGCTGTGCCCTGCCAGTACCGGCCGGATCGGTGCTATATTAGCACCGATCCTAGGCTGGAGCCTGATGCAGGCCCAGCAGGGCCTGCAGGAGTTGGCTGGCGCGATCGATTAGATCGGCGATCGCGCCAACCACAGGGCACAGCTGCGGTCACCATGTGACCGCTCTGTGCCCTGCTAGTGACCTGGGCATGACCTGCCTAGTAATCAGAGCTGTGAGCTCCGATTCTAGGCAGTTGCCATGGTCACCAGGCAGATCAGGGATTGGTGGGATCGATGTAATCATTCGACCCCACCAATGACAGGTCACAGCAGCGATGTGACCGCTCTGTGACCTGCCCCCTGACCTGCCTCTGACCTGTCTGACCTGTCTGCAGGGGTCCTCACTCTAGCTGAGGATTCCTGCAGAGAGGTCGGACGCAGCAAGAGCTCCTGTGCTGGGTATTGTGGTGCCACAGCTTGTAGCATCACAATCCCTGCAGAAGAAAGAAGAAAGAAAACTACAACTGTAAGTGCTAATTGATCCCTGATCCCCTGCCCAATCTATCTTCACCCCCCCAATCTATCTTCAACCCCCAATCTATCTTCAAAGTCTTTTTCTCTGAGGATTTTGTTAACCTCATGGTGGAGCAAACTAATTTGTACGCTCGTCAATTTTTGGAGCAAAACCCGCGTTCAACATTTTCAAACTGGTCTCCTGTAGACGCAGTTGAAATGACGCAGTTTTGGGGCCTGGTCCTCCATATGGGGATACTGAAGAAGCCGGAAATTCGGCAATATTGGAGTGTTGATATTTTATACAACACTCCAGTGTTCCGAATGGTCATGGCCCGGACGTGTTTTGAGGCCATCCACAAGTTTCTGCATTATACTGATAATGCAAAGTGTCCCGCACAAGATGACCCCAACTTTGACCGTCTGTTCAAAGTTTGGCCGGTCATCGAACACTTCAACAAAAAGTTTGCTGAAGTGTACGTGCCCCAAAGGGACATCTGCGTGGATGAGTCCTTGGTTCACTTCAAAGGAAGGCTGCGATTCCGTCAATACCTGCCCAGTAAGAGGGCCAGGTATGGAATCAAACTCTATAAGTTGTGTGAGAGTACCTCAGGGTACAGCCACAAGTTTAGAGTTTACGAAGGGAAGGACACCCGGATTGAACCCCCTGAGTGTCCTTTCCTGGGAGTGAGTGGGAAAATTGTGTGGGATTTGGTGCACCCACTGCTGGATAAAGGTTATCACCTCTACACTGATAACTTTTATACCAGCATCCCACTCTACAAATCCCTCTCTGAGCGACGTACTGCAGCCTGCGGTACTGTCCGCAAAAATCAGAGAGGCCCCCCGAAGACGCTACTTGGGCAGATGCTCCGAAAAGGTGAGAGCAGAGCCCAATGTAGTGATCACCTGCTGGTGGTCAAGTACAAGGACAAGAGAGATGTCCATCTCTTGACCACCATACACGGTGATGGCAGTACCCTCTGCACTGTACGGGGTACCTCTACACAGGTCCTCAAACCGACGTGTGTAGTGGGGTACAATAAAAACATGGGGGGAGTTGATCTCTCCGATCAACTCCTCCAACCGTACAACGCATTAAGGAAGGCCAAGGCATGGTACAAAAAGCTGGCCGTGCACATCGTCCAAATGGCAATGCTCAACGCATTCCTGCTGTCACAATGTGCATGCCCCAGCGATACGGCGTACCTTCATTTCCAGGAGGTAGTGGTTAAGCCCCTGATGTTTGGCGCTCAGGAAGGAGTGGGCCCCAGTACTTCTGGTACTGAAGGTGCTCGTATTGTCCCAGGTCAGCATTTTCCAGGGGTGGTCCCGCCAACCCCAAGAAAAGGTAAGCTGCAAAAAAGGTGTCGAGTGTGTTACAAAAAAGGAATACGCAGGGACACCACTTTACAATGCGACACCTGCCCCGAAAAACCTGGCCTGTGCATGAAGGATTTCTTCAAATTGTACCACACCTCCATGCACTACTAATTTACATTAGATTAGCTGGGGGCACATCTAGATTTGTTCTTTGGGGGTCTAGTATCCAAAATGATGTCATATGTGGTTTTTTTTCCTGTTTAGGCACATCAGGGACTCTGCAAATGGAACATGACGCCAGCAGACCAGCAAAGTCTGCATTCCAAAACAACACTACTTCCCTTTCGAGCCCCGACGTATGCCTAAACAGTTTTTTCCCACATGTGGGGTACCAGAGTACCCAGGACAAATTGGACGACTTTTGGGGTCCAATTTCTCCTGTTACTCTTGTGAAAATAAAAAATTGCGAGCTAAAAATTCAATTTTTGAGGAAAAAAAAGATTTTTTATTTTCATGGCTCTGCGTTACAATCTTCTGTGAAGCACTTCGGGGTTCAAGGTGCTCACCGCAATTCTAGGCAAGTTCCTTATGGGGTCTAGTTTCCAAATTGGAGTCACTTGTGGGGGGTTTCCACAGCTTAGGTACATCAAGGGCTCTGCAAATGTAACATGATGCCCGCAGACCATTCCATCAAAGTCTGCTTTCCAAAACGTCATTACTTCCCTTTCGAGCCCTGACGTGTGCCCAAACAGTAGTTTTCTCCCACATGTGGGGTATCAGGGTAATCAGGACAAATTGGACAACAACTTTTGGGGTCCAATTTCTCCTGTTACTCTTGGGAAAATTAAAAATTTGGGACTAAATGATCATTTATGAGGGAACAAAACAGGATTTTATATTTACACGCCTGGGCATTATAATCTTTAGTGAAACACTTGGGGGTTCAAAGTGCTCACCACACATCTAGATAAGTTCCCTAGGGAACTGTTACCCTTGGGAAAACAAAATATTGGGGACTAAATGATCATGTTTGTTGAAAAAATATGATTTTTTATTTTCACGCCCGGGTGTTATAAACTTCTGTAAAGCCCTTGGGGGTTCAAAGTGGTCACCACACATCTAGATAAGTTCCCTAGGGGGTCTAGTTTCCAAAATTGGGTCACTTGTGGGGGGTTTCCATTGTTTAGGCACATCAGATGCTCGTCAAACGCGACATGCGTCCGATTTCAATTCCAGCCAATTTTAGGTTGAAAAAGTCAAATAGGGCTCCTTCCATTCTGAGCCCTGCCATGTGCCCAAACAGTGGTTCTCCCCCACATATTGGGTATCAGCATACTCAGGACAAATTTGACAACAACCTTTGGAGTCCAATTTCTCCTGTTACCCTTGGGAAAACAAAATATTGGGGACTAAATGATCATGTTTGTGGAAAAAATATGATTTTTTATTTTCACGCCCGGGTGTTATAAACTTCTGTGAAGCCCTTGGGGGTTCAAAGTGGTCACCACACATCTAGATAAGTTCCTTAGGGGGTCTAGTTTCCAAAATGGGGTCACTTGTGGGGGTTTCCACTGTTTAGGCACATCAGACGCTCGTCAAACGCGACATGGCGTCCGATCTCAATTCCAGCCAATTTTAGGTTGAAAATGTCAAACGGGGCTCCTTCCCTTCTGAGCCCTGCCATGTGCCCAAACAGTAGTTTCCCCCCCACATATTGGGTATCAGCGTACTCAGGACAAGTTTGACAACAACCTTTGGAGTCCAATTTCTCCTGTTACCCTTGGGAAAACAAAATATTGGGGACTAAATGATCATGTTTGTGGAAAAAATATGATTTTTTATTTTCACGCCCGGGTGTTATAAACTTCTGTGAAGCCCTTGGGGGTTCAAAGTGGTCACCACACATCTAGATAAGTTCCTTAGGGGGTCTAGTTTCCAAAATGGGGTCACTTGTGGGGGGTTTCCACTGTTTAGGCACATCAGACACTCGTCAAACGCGACATGGCGTCCGATCTCAATTCCAGCCAATTTTAGGTTGAAAAAGTCAAACGGGGCTCCTTCCATTCTGAGCCCTGCCATGTGCCCAAACAGTGGTTCCCCCCACATATTGGGTATCAGCGTACTCAGGACAAATTTGACAACAACCTTTGGGGTCCAATTTCTCCTGTTACCCTTGGGAAAACAAAATATTGGGGGCTAAATAATCATGTTTGTGGAAAAAATATGATTTTTTATTTTCACGCCCGGGCGTTATAAACTTCTGTGAAGCCCTTGGGGGTTCAAAGTGGTCACCACACATCTAGATAAGTTCCTTAGGGGGTCTAGTTTCCAAAATGTGGTCACTTGTGGGGGGTTTCCACTGTTTAGGCACATCAGACACTCGTCAAACGCGACATGGCGTCCGATCTCAATTCCAGCCAATTTTAGGTTGAAAAAGTCAAACGGGGCTCCTTCCCTTCTGAGCCCTGCCATGTGCCCAAACAGTGGTTCCCCCCACATATTGGGTATCAGCGTACTCAGGACAAATTTGACAACAACCTTTGGGGTCCAATTTCTCCTGTTACCCTTGGGAAAACAAAATATTGGGGGCTAAATGATCATGTTTGTGGAAAAAATATGATTTTTTATTTTCACGCCCGGGCGTTATAAACTTCTGTGAAGCCCTTGGGGGTTCAAAGTGGTCACCACACATCTAGATAAGTTCCTTAGGGGGTCTAGTTTCCAAAATGTGGTCACTTGTGGGGGGTTTCCACTGTTTAGGCACATCAGACACTCGTCAAACGCGACATGGCGTCCGATCTCAATTCCAGCCAATTTTAGGTTGAAAAAGTCAAACGGGGCTCCTTCCCTTCTGAACCCTGCCATGTGCCCAAACAGTGGTTCCCCCCACATATTGGGTATCAGCGTACTCAGGACAAATTTGACAACAACCTTTGGGGTCCAATTTCTCCTGTTACCCTTGGGAAAACAAAATATTGGGGGCTAAATGATCATTTATGAGGGAACAAAACAGGATTTTATATTTACACGCCTGGGCATTATAATCTTTAGTGAAACACTTGGGGGTTCAAAGTGCTCACCACACATCTAGATAAGTTCCCTAGGGAACTGTTACCCTTGGGAAAACAAAATATTGGGGACTAAATGATCATGTTTGTTGAAAAAATATGATTTTTTATTTTCACGCCCGGGTGTTATAAACTTCTGTAAAGCCCTTGGGGGTTCAAAGTGGTCACCACACATCTAGATAAGTTCCCTAGGGGGTCTAGTTTCCAAAATTGGGTCACTTGTGGGGGGTTTCCATTGTTTAGGCACATCAGATGCTCGTCAAACGCGACATGCGTCCGATTTCAATTCCAGCCAATTTTAGGTTGAAAAAGTCAAACAGGGCTCCTTCCATTCTGAGCCCTGCCATGTGCCCAAACAGTGGTTCTCCCCCACATATTGGGTATCAGCATACTCAGGACAAATTTGACAACAACCTTTGGAGTCCAATTTCTCCTGTTACCCTTGGGAAAACAAAATATTGGGGACTAAATGATCATGTTTGTGGAAAAAATATGATTTTTTATTTTCACGCCCGGGTGTTATAAACTTCTGTGAAGCCCTTGGGGGTTCAAAGTGGTCACCACACATCTAGATAAGTTCCTTAGGGGGTCTAGTTTCCAAAATGGGGTCACTTGTGGGGGTTTCCACTGTTTAGGCACATCAGACGCTCGTCAAACGCGACATGGCGTCCGATCTCAATTCCAGCCAATTTTAGGTTGAAAATGTCAAACGGGGCTCCTTCCCTTCTGAGCCCTGCCATGTGCCCAAACAGTAGTTTCCCCCCCACATATTGGGTATCAGCGTACTCAGGACAAGTTTGACAACAACCTTTGGAGTCCAATTTCTCCTGTTACCCTTGGGAAAACAAAATATTGGGGACTAAATGATCATGTTTGTGGAAAAAATATGATTTTTTATTTTCACGCCCGGGTGTTATAAACTTCTGTGAAGCCCTTGGGGGTTCAAAGTGGTCACCACACATCTAGATAAGTTCCTTAGGGGGTCTAGTTTCCAAAATGGGGTCACTTGTGGGGGGTTTCCACTGTTTAGGCACATCAGACACTCGTCAAACGCGACATGGCGTCCGATCTCAATTCCAGCCAATTTTAGGTTGAAAAAGTCAAACGGGGCTCCTTCCCTTCTGAGCCCTGCCATGTGCCCAAACAGTGGTTCCCCCCACATATTGGGTATCAGCGTACTCAGGACAAATTTGACAACAACCTTTGGGGTCCAATTTCTCCTGTTACCCTTGGGAAAACAAAATATTGGGGGCTAAATAATCATGTTTGTGGAAAAAATATGATTTTTTATTTTCACGCCCGGGCGTTATAAACTTCTGTGAAGCCCTTGGGGGTTCAAAGTGGTCACCACACATCTAGATAAGTTCCTTAGGGGGTCTAGTTTCCAAAATGTGGTCACTTGTGGGGGGTTTCCACTGTTTAGGCACATCAGACACTCGTCAAACGCGACATGGCGTCCGATCTCAATTCCAGCCAATTTTAGGTTGAAAAAGTCAAACGGGGCTCCTTCCCTTCTGAGCCCTGCCATGTGCCCAAACAGTGGTTCCCCCCACATATTGGGTATCAGCGTACTCAGGACAAATTTGACAACAACCTTTGGGGTCCAATTTCTCCTGTTACCCTTGGGAAAACAAAATATTGGGGGCTAAATGATCATGTTTGTGGAAAAAATATGATTTTTTATTTTCACGCCCGGGCGTTATAAACTTCTGTGAAGCCCTTGGGGGTTCAAAGTGGTCACCACACATCTAGATAAGTTCCTTAGGGGGTCTAGTTTCCAAAATGTGGTCACTTGTGGGGGGTTTCCACTGTTTAGGCACATCAGACACTCGTCAAACGCGACATGGCGTCCGATCTCAATTCCAGCCAATTTTAGGTTGAAAAAGTCAAACGGGGCTCCTTCCCTTCTGAGCCCTGCCATGTGCCCAAACAGTGGTTCCCCCCACATATTGGGTATCAGCGTACTCAGGACAAATTTGACAACAACCTTTGGGGTCCAATTTCTCCTGTTACCCTTGGGAAAACAAAATATTGGGGGCTAAATGATCATGTTTGTGGAAAAAATATGATTTTTTATTTTCACGCCCGGGCGTTATAAACTTCTGTGAAGCCCTTGGGGGTTCAAAGTGGTCACCACACATCTAGATAAGTTCCTTAGGGGGTCAAGTTTCCAAAATGTGGTCACTTGTGGGGGGTTTCCACTGTTTAGGCACATCAGACGCTCGTCAAACGCGACATGGCGTCCGATCTCAATTCCAGCCAATTTTAGGTTGAAAAAGTCAAACGGGGCTCTTTCCCTTCTGAGCCCTGCCATGTGCCCAAACAGTGGTTCCCCCCACATATTGGGTATCAGCGTACTCAGGACAAATTTGACAACAACTTTTGGGGTCCAATTTCTCCTGTTACCCTTGGGAAAATAAAAAAATTGTTGCTAAAATATTATTTTTGTGACTAAAAAGTTAAATGTTCATTTTTTCCTTCCACGTTGCTTCTGCTCCTGTGAAGCACCTGAAGGGTTAATAATCTTCTTGAATGTGGTTTTGAGTAGCTTCAGGGGTGCAGTTTTTATAATGGTGTCACTTTTGGGTATTTTCTGCCATATAGACCCCTCAAAGTGACTTCAAATGTGAGGTGGTCCCTAAAAAAAATGGTTTTGTAAGTTTTGTTGTAAAAATTAGAAATCGCTGGTCAAATTTTAACCCTTATAACTTCCTAACAAAAAAAAATGTTGTTTCCCAAATTGTGCTGATGTAAAGTAGACATGTGGGAAATGTTATTTAGTAACTATTTTGTGTCACATATTTCTCTGTTTTAAGGGCATACAAATTCAAAGTTTGAAAATTGGAAAATTTTCAAAATTTTCACCATATTTCTGTTTTTTTCATAAATAAACGCAAGTTATAGCGAAAATTTTTTACCACTAACGTGAAGTACAATATGTCACGAGAAAATAATCTCAGAATCGCCTAGATCCGTTGAAGCGTTCCAGAGTTATAACCTCATAAAAGGACAGTGGTCAGAATTGTAAAAATTGGCTCGGTCATGAACGCAAACCACCCTTGGGGGTGAAGGGGTTAATGGTTGTCGAGATGTTCTTTTCCTGAGATTCTGTGCTCTTTTTTCTTTACTCATACCTTTGATCGTTGTGGCCAAAGAGTACTATTTTAACCTGATGAGTCCACAGGACTTGTGTCCAAAATTTATCAGGCTTGTTTAGATGCATACTTCTGATGCTGAGTTTTATGGTGACGATGCACAAGAGATTTTCTTCTGATTACTCCATCTTGAAGGCTGTATTTATGCAGATGACTCTGAACAGGAGAACAATGTACAAAAACTCAAGAGTCTGCTAAATCTTTCTGAAGGTCTTTTACAGTCAAGCGAGGGTTTTGATTAGCCTCTCTACTACTCTAGCAATCCTATGAGCAGATCTCACTGAAATTTAGCTTGATCTTCCAGACCTTAACTTGACCTCCACTGTTCCTGTTAACTGCCATTTCTTAATTACATTTCGAACTGAGGAAATGGCAACTTGAAAATGCTTTGCTATCTTCTTATACCCTTTTCATGCTTTGTGAGCCTCCACTATTTTCATTTTCAGAATGCTTGGCAGCTGCTTAGAATAACCCATCACTGATGTTTTTTGACACAAGATTAGAGCAGGTTGTTTTTTATAAAGATGTGATATTTGCATCACCTGGTTGTCACGTCACCGCTTCCTTCTGCCGTGCCACCGCTCCCTGTGCCCCGTCAGACTCACCAGATTGAAGCTTCCCGGCGTGTCCCCGTCTGTTCCCCTGCTCTGACAACAGCGCTTGCTTCCTCCCGGGTGCGCGCTCCCCGCAGCTCTCTCCATGCATGAGCACTTCCTCCTCTCTGAGCCGGTCACTCTTCCTGGTCCTCTCTATGGTCAGGAGGACCCTGACCCGGGAGCTCCTCCCCATGCTCCCATATCAGGCTGTCGCTCCCTAGTGATGCTGCCTGATCGTCACTTGCCTTCCCTTGTGATTCTGGCCCCTCTTGCTGGCGTTCGCCGCCGCTACCTCCACGTCTCGTCCCCTGGCTTGCTATCTCACATTTGTTACCTGTTCTCTTCTATGTTCCAGTGTTCCTGCCTTGCCAGCCCACAACTCCAGTCTCCTTTGCTCCCGCCGCTCTACCCTGGTCCAGTCTCCTGGGTTCCTGCCGCTCTTCCCCAGTCCAGTCTCCTGGGTTCCTGCCGTTCTACCCCGGTCCAGTCTCTTGTGTTCCTGCCGTTCTACCCCGGTCCAGTCTTCTGTGCTTCTGCCCTAGGTACCAACTGCCACGATAATAGTTTCCCCTGGGCCTGCCCCTAATACTCCCTGTATAGGGGGTGGTTCACCTGGTCCGCTCGCCCAGGGAAGGTTCATTGCCATGGTCCAGTGGGTTCACCTTCAGGGTTCCTAACAGAACGATCAGGCCATGAATCCCGCTGGTGCCTCAGCAGCCACCCAGAAGGAACTGGCGACTCTACGAGACAACCAGGCCCGCATTATGACTTTCTTAAAATCTATGGAATCCCGGTTATCGACGCTTCAGCCCTCTGATCCCGGTAGTGCCTCTCAGCTGGCCAGTCTCCAGCATGAACTGGTCCAGCAACGCGATACTCAGGGCCATATTTTAAATTATATGGCCTCGGTGGACAATCGACTCCTCTCTCTCCAGTCTGCCGTGGCTGCCCCCATTCCGGCGCCTCTTCCACACCCATCGCCCCGTTTAGCTAAGCCTCCGCGGTATGGCGGAGACCCCCTATTGTGCAGGGGGTTCCTTAACCAGTGCCAATTGCACTTTGAGTTGCTACCTCAGCAATATCCCATGGATCGTGCCAAGGTGGCTTTTATGGTATCTCACTTGGAGGGCGAGGCATTGGCCTGGGTAAACCCCCTCTGGGAGCGAGACGATCCAGTGGTTTCTCAGCTTTCCACGTTCCTCGAAACCTTTCGCAAGGTCTTTGACGAACCGGGACACCTGACCTCAACTACGGAGTCCCTCTTTAACCCCCGCCAGGGTACTCTCTCGGTGGGCCAATATGCCATTCAGTTTCGCACCCTGGCCTCTGAGCTCGGGTGGAATAACGAGGCTTTGGTGGGAGCATTTTGGCGGGGCTTGTATCAAGGATGAGCTGGCGGGTCAGGATACTCCCACGCCCCTGGAGGATCTCATTTCCCTGGCGACTCGCATTGACCTGCGATTCCAGGAGCGCTCCCGTGAGTCTGCCAGGGAGAGAGGACTTCCTCGTGTTTCCCTAGCAACCCGCAGCCCCTCCGGTCCGCGATTTGGCTCTACCTCCGCTGTCCCGGCGTCGGAACCTATGCAGGTATATCGCCTCAAACCGGCAGAGCAGCGCCGCCAGGAGAGGTTCGACAAGGGACTCTGTCTGTACTGCGGCAGTTCCTCCCATCTTCTGCGCTCCTGTCCAGTGAGGCCGGGAAACGCCTCCGCCTAGGACAGGTAAGAGAAGCCGATACCTCTCCCCCTTGTCCCTTTCTGTCCTATTGAATCTTGGTTCCTCCCGCGTCTCTGAGCTGGCCTATATTGATTCAGGGGCTACCGGGAATTTCATCCAGCTCGAGGCGGTCAAAAAGTTGCGGATACCTGTCAGATCCTTGGAGTCTCCTCAGCAGTTAGCTTCTGTCAACGGCGCTCCCCTGCAGGAGGTCGTTACCCTGGTCACCGAAGAGGTGGGATTACAAGTCGGAGCCCTACATCGGGAGAAGATAGCCTTCTTGGTATTGCCCTCGCTATCCCACACGCTCCTCTTAGGTCTTCCATGGTTAAGGACCCATGAGCCCATCCTCGATTGGCGATCTGGGGACATTCTTCGTTGGGGTCAGTCGTGCCACTCTTCGTGTCTTCTTCCCGTTCAGCCAATCAAGTCGCCTAGGATTCCAGCGGCGCCTGTGGGTTTGCCTTCAGCCTATTGGTCCTTCGCGTACGTTTTCAACAAAAAGGAGGCAGAGTGCCTGCCCCCACATCATCCTTATGACTGCCCCATCGATCTCGTGCCAGGTTCTACACCACCCCGGGGCCGAATTTATCCCTTGAATCCTCTCGAATCTCGAGCCATGTCCGAGTACGTCCAGGAAAATCTGGCTAGAGGCTTTATCCGGAAGTCTTCCTCACCCGCAGGCGCGGGCTTCTTTTTCATGAAGAAGAAGGATGGGGCTCTTCGTCCGTGCATCGACTACCGGGGCCTCAATGATATCACTATCAAGAACAAGTACCCGCTTCCCCTTATTCCTGAGCTGTTCGATCGATTGCGGGGGGCACAAATCTTCACCAAACTTGATCTCCGTTGGGCCTACAATCTCATCCGCATTCGCCCTGTTGACGAATGTAAGACTGCGTTCAACACCAGAAATGGCCACTACGAGTATTTGGTCATGCCCTTCGGCTTGTGCAATGCTCCCGCAGTGTTCCAGGAATTCGTGAATTACATTTTCCGAGATCTCCTGTACTCTTGTGTGGTAGTGTATCTGGACGACATTCTTGTCTTTTCCTCGGATTTGGCTACCCATAGGAAGAGTGTTCGTCTAGTTCTCTCACGCCTGAGGGAGAATCGCTTGTATGCGAAACTGGAGAAATGCTCCTTTGAACAAACCTCTCTTCCGTTCCTGGGGTACATTGTTTCTGATTCAGGCTTAAGCATGGATCCAGAGAAAGTGTCAGCCATGCTCAACTGGCCGCAACCTCATGGAGTCAAGGCAATTCAACGATTCCTGGGTTTTGCAAATTACTACCGGCAATTCATCCCTCATTTTTCGTCCTTGACCGCACCCATCTCCTCTCTGATTCGTAAGGGGGCCAACCCGCATGTTTGGACCTCAGAGGCCGAAGAATCCATCCTTGCCCTGAACCAAGTCTTTGCTTCTGCTCAAGTTCTTCACCGCCCGGAGACTAACAAACTTTTTATATTGGAGGTGGATGCTTCTGCCATCGGGGCCGGAGCCGTACTCTCCCAGAGATCCCTGTTCGGTTCTGGTCACCTGCGGCTTCTTCTCTAAGACGTTCTCCTCTCCAGAACGCAATTACTCCATTGGTGACAGGGAGCTTTTGGACATCAAGATGGCGTTGCAGGAGTGGCGGTACCTTTTGGAAGGAGCTGTGCATCCTTTTAAGATCTACACGGACCATAAGAACTTGGCTTACATCCGATCGGCACAGAGACTAAATCCACGACAAGCAAGATGGTCTTTGTTTTTCGCTTGGTTCGATTTTGAATTGCACTTTTGCCCGGGTAGTAAGAACCTCAAGGCTGATGCGTTGTCCAGATCCTTTCTTGCGACCGATGCTGAGGAAGACCCTACGCACATCCTGGATCCCTCCAAGATCATCACAGTGGCACCCCTCTGGTTGTCTACCCTACCACCGGATAAGACCTTCGTCCCAGTGACCAACCAGAAACGAGTCCTGCATTGGGGTCATGCTTCCAAGATTGCAGGCCATGTTGGGTTGAAAAAGACCCTTCGTCTGGTCTTACGTTACTATTGGTGGCCTACTCTTCCCCAAGATGTTCGTAGCTTTTTAGCCTCGTGTCCATCCTGTGTCAAAAACAAGGTTCCCAGGCAATTACCTTCTGGACTCTTGCACCCGCTTCCAGTTCCTTCGGCCCCCTGGCTGTACATTGCTATGTACTTTATCACTGACCTACCTCGCTCTTCTGGATGTACTGTCATTTTGGTCGTTGTGGATAGATTCTCCAAGATGGCCCATTTCATCCCCCTGTCTGGACTCCCTTCGGCTCCTGAATTGGCGAAGATTTTTATCCACCATATTTTTAGTCTCCATGGCTTCCCTCAACGTATTGTCTCTGATAGAGGAGTCCAGTTCACCTCCCGATTTTGGAAAGCGCTCTGCAAGTTTATGAACATCACGCTGGATTTCTCCTCCGCTTATCACCCTTAGACCAACGGTTAAGCAGAGCGTGCTAATCAAATTTTGGTTAATTACCTCCGTCACTTCTCCAGCGCTCACCAGAACGACTGGTCTGACTTGCTTCCATGGGCCGAATTTGCGTATAACAACCACGCCAATGAATCTTCTGCCAAGTCTCCCTTCTTTATCGTCTACGGGCTACATCCAGGCGTGCCTCTACCAGTTCCTCCTGTCTCGGGTGTGCCGGCCGCTGATCTTCTGTCTGGGAAGTTCTCCAGGATCTGGCAGGAGACCAAAACCGCTCTCGAACAAGCGCAGGTCCAGATGAAGAGACACGCAGACAAAAGGCATTTGGACCCACCTCTCTATCATCCTGGCGACAGAGTGTGGTTATCCTCTAAGTTCATCCACCTTAGGATTCCTTCGCACAAATTGGGTCCCCGGTATGTTGGACCCTTCGAGGTCTTGTCTCGCATCAACGACGTCTCTTACAAGTTAAAGCTCCCTGCCTCGCTTCGCATCCCCAATTTGTTTCATGTTTCTCTTCTGAAACCTGTGGTCCTCAACCAATTCCATGCCACTACCACCCGCACCCCTCAGCCTGTTTCCGCTGATGACGTCTTTGAGGTTAAAGACATTCTCGCCATGAAAAGGCTAAGGGGAAAGACCTTGTTTCTGGTCGATTGGAAAGGTTTTGGCCCTGAGGAGAGATCCTGGGAGCCTCGGGAGAACATTCAAGCTCCCCGGATTTTGGCAAGATTTTTCTCCAGCCTTGGGAGGGGGGCGCGTAAGAAGGGGGGTGCTGTCACGTCACCGCTTCCTTCTGCCGTGCCACCACTCCCTGTGCCCCGTCAGACTCACCAGATTGAAGCTTCCCGGCGCATCCCCGTCTGTTCCCCTGCTCTGATGACAGCGCTTGCTTCCTCCCGGGTGCGTGCTCCCCGCAGCTCTCTCCATGCACGAGCACTTCCTCCTCTCTGAGCCGGTCACTCTTCCTGGTCCTCTCTATGGTCAGGAGGACCCTGACCCGGGAGCTCCTCCCCATGCTCCCATATCAGGCTGTCGCTCCCTAGTGACGCTGCCTGATCGTCACTTGCCTTCCCTTATGATTCTGGCCCCTCTTGCTGGCGTTCGCCGCCGCTACCTCCACGTCTCGTCCCCTGGCTTGCTATCTCACATTTGTTACCTGTTCTCTTCTATGTTCCAGTGTTTCTGCCTTGCCAGCCCACAGCTCCAGTCTCCTTTTCTCCCGCCGCTCTACCCTGGTCCAGTCTCCTGTGTTCCTGCCGCTCTACCCTGGTCCAGTCTCCTGGTTCCTGCCGCTCTACCCTGGTCCAGTCTCCTGGGTTGCTGCCGCTCTACCCTGGTCCAATCTCCTGTGTTCCTGCCGCTCTACCCCGGTCCAGTCTCCTGGGTTCCTGCCGTTCTACCCCGGTCTTGTCTCTTGTGTTCCTGCCGTTCTACCCCGGTCCAGTCTTCTGTGCTTCTGCCCTAGGTACCAGCTGCCGTGGTAATAGTTTCCCCTGGGCCTGCCCCTAACACTCCCTGTATAGGGGGTGATCCACCTGGTCCGCTCGCCCAGGGGAGGTTTGTTGCCGTGGTCCAGTGGGTTCACCTTCAGGGTTTCTAACACTTGTCTGAGGATGATAGTGAACAAGCCATAACCCTCACAGGCGAAATTAAGATCTGACACCGTGGTCAAAGTTATCTGAGCACACAAATCTACAAGGGTGCTCAAATTTTTGCTTCATCTCACTTCCCTTTTTGTAATTTTTAAAATGAAAATAAAAAAATACAATTTTTTTTTGCCTAAAATACATAAGAAATGTGTCATCTTTAACTTTTAGAGATCAGTCCATCTTCAACGTGCTTAACTGTTCACAATAGCAGTAATTTTGACCGGGGGTGCTCAAACCTTTGCATGCCACTGTCGTCTCTTTTAACTGGTTTCACTCTTTAACCATGAATTTGTACTAGTAAAGAAAAGGTTATCTACCTTTTGTAGGTGCCATACATTTCTACTTATTTCAACTTCTATTGGAATCTTTTTTTATGAGGATAGAGCGCCACCACATACTAACATACAGTGATATTTATGGAGAAACAAGGATTGTTCAGCATAGCTTTTAATCCATACTGTATATCTGGGGAAGAGGAGACTGAGGGCCAAGTTTTTTCTTTTTTAAATCAAAATATATAATAACAGCTAATATTGGCATAAAAGATCTTTTTATTTTCTAAATCACTTTATAAAACAAAAAAAAAGCCCTGCAAAGACTGGCACTTTAGGAATATATTATGTACTCTGTAAAATTGAAGAAAGAGCTCTAAGGTTAATGATATCCTCATGTGAACCATATCAGTATCTGCTGAGTGCTTAGGGTTTTCAACTTTTAGGCATGTCACAAAATAATGACAAGAACTATTGAAACTCCTTTTGCCTATTTTTTCTGTTTTTAAACTGTATATAAAGAATATTCATTATTCAGACATTATCTGATTGCTTAAGAAGTCATTGATATCTGCCCTAAGGGAATATGGAGTGTGACTTGAAATAACAAATTTCATATGAACTGTGCCTGATATAGATCTTTTTTTATGAAATAAGGTCATTTATTAGATGAACACATGTGGAAAAGAGACACTAAATCAGTCACATAACAATGAACAAGAAAAGCTTATTAGGAGAATACAAATGGGTTTCAAACAAAATTGCAGTCTTGAAAAATCTGCAGAGGAGCAAGGTCTTGTGGCCGGTGTTTATTATAATGGCTAGTAAACCACTCATAATAGTGACATAGGCTGCATAAGGGTGGCGGTAACATGTTGACTTTGGCAGCAACACCTTTTTTGCGACCATAGTTTTCTAGGTGTCTCTGATACATCATAGACCAATATAGATGAGGTTGTATTGTGCTCTCAAGGCAACTGTACCTGCGGTTGGAATTCTTGTGACCTGTTTGTTGTGGTTGCAGTGTAAGCAGGTTGCGGGATGCAGTGACAGACAGAAGGCAGAGCAAGGGTTAATAACTTTACTTTAACAGTGGAATACTCCACGCAGGGAGGTAAACAGTTAAAAGAGGAAATAGTTCAATTTGCAAAGGATATGCAGAGTTCGGGAACAATGAATCAGGCAGTTCTTGTGAAACACTTAACCTGTCTGAAGTTCTTCAGACTGTGACCCCTGCTGGGAAGTCAATAGCACCAAAAATGGCTGGCGCGGAGCTTATCCAGGAAGGTCCTGTGGCCAACGAGGATCTGTATTCTGGCCGCAGCGGTCGGACTCCGGTACCTTCTGCTGAGCCCCTAGTCCATACTGTAAGTTGATGCGGCCAAGTCAATTAATGCCGCAGCGCTGTCCGGGTCCAACGTAGACTGGCAAATATCAACTGGTAAATCAGGTGCAAGTGTCTGTCCCGTACCCGGTTTCTCTTACGTGGCACATTCGTTGTACTCATGGGCACGGAACGTAAGGCACCTTGCTCTTTAGTAGTCACCGGGCACCCTGCATCTCTCTCTCTCAAGTCCACGTGGTTGGCAGCAGGGATTAACGGACGCAGGCCTGCGCAGCATCAGTGCTCTGAGGACGGGAACTCCTCTCAGCCTGCTGCATGCCGCCTGCCCGCACCAAAAATGTCTCTAGACCACTGGGTCTGTCTGCTGCAGTTCGCTGCAGCGCCGGTGGTTCGGGTGCAGAGCAAGCTGCCTGCCCTGCTGCTTGCATGCTGATGGCGGGGGCCTCTCTGCAGCATTGCGCGCTTTCTATCTCAGCTTCCCGCCGGGTTCTCTAACTAAACATGACCCCTATTTCTGGGTCATGATGCCTCTCCGGTCCCCTATTCCCTCCCCCTGGAAACAGGGAAGGCAGCCTCAACAGTTCCGGTCCCGGCAATCAGGTACTCACTAACCGCTCTTCTCCCTTCACCAGTCTTAAAACATGTAATCCTTTGTACGGAGGAGTTGAGCCAGATTATAGAGCCTTTATCAGAATAAATTGTCCAATTTGGAGGTGCTCAGCATATATCAACATGTAGATTTAAATAATAATTCTGCACCTTACCATCTAAGATGAAAGTCATGAAATAAAAGACTTTTCATTCAAGCTGCCATGGTGAGTGCTCCATACTTTCTTCTGGATTATTTATAAAAATAAATGCATTCACTTGGATTACGCAGCGATATAACAGCAACACCAGGCGATTTTGAGTCACCCAACCAGTGTTGCAGTCAAAGTCTATGTGTAACCCCAGCCAAAAGCTTACAAATCACTACTTAGTATTATTTTAAGGATACGGTGACGCTATCAGTATTTGGTCAGTATTTCACATCAGTTTTTGTAAGCCAAAAACCAGGAGTGAGCAAAAAAATACAGAAGTGGTGACGTGTTTCCTCTCCTGGTTTTGGCTTACAAATACAGAGATTAAAAAAGAACCTCTACAAATACTGATCGCGTGACAGTAGCCTAAAAGTTTAAAAATGCTTTATTGTGAAAGAGGAGAGACTATGGAACTTTTTTCCAGATTTACGGTATGTTGTTTCTGTTCAGGATGGCGGAACGCACTAAATATAAAATAACGTAAAGTGCGTTCGCTGCCCGGGGTCCACCGTGCAGAAGGTGTTAACACTGCGGCTAGCTAATGGCGGACGTACAATATGGCGGTATTACGCACGCGGGTTCAACGTCACCCAGGTGCGCTGAGCAATCTCTGTTTACTCACAGAGATGCCTTAAGTGAAAAACACAAAAAGGCTGAGCCTGTTAGCATCACAGGTGTCAGAGAAGTGCACGTACGGTATATGGTAACAGGAACTGGGCCCTAGGCAGAGGGTCTGCGTCTGTCTAGACCTACCATGCGTGCGGCATCGCAACTGCGGACACCAAGCAGAGCTGCAGATTGCAGCGTGGCGACAGACACTGCTGCTAGTCGACAATGCCCGGAAGCAGGCGCACTGTCGGACGCTAGCACTGTGGAGGATGCTGTAGTGGCTTGTAGCTTGCCACTGGCTGGCGCTGACTCTATAGCTAAGTCCCTATACACACTCGTAATATCAGAGGGAGGGGATCTTAATGAGTCATTCGCATTTGCATCCATCACCATTCACTCAGTAGCAACTAGAGACTATACTAGTGCATGGCCAAGCGGCCATGCGAACCTTTTATAGCCAGGACCTTACGGAAGCTTCCAGATCCCTGAGATGGACCAATCCGATCTGGAGAAGGACCTGGACATGTGGCTCCCGATCTCCAATGGGAGATCGTCTCGTGAGAATGCTCAGTGGAGCGACAGAAGGACTTAGCCTCTGGAGCGATTTGCTGCTGAGCAGCCTGCATTGCCATTGCTGACCCAAAGGTGGCAGTAATAGCCTGCACCACAGAGCAGGTCTGGGCAGAGCGTCTGGGAAGCCGGGATTGCTGAGCAATCTCCTCTGCGGTTGAAAGACAATGGGAGACCGCAGAATGTGAGGCTCTGGATTCCTGTTGAACCGCTGCAGGAACCCGACACCTAACAGTTTCCGTGTGTAGTTCAAAAAGAGATAAACATTATTCTATGTGAAGTTATGGTAACTAGACTTTAAGAGATTGCTCATTTAATTCAAGGAGTTATTCTGGTATATGTGCAAAGTGAAAAATAAGAGGAAAAATATTGTGGTGGGAACTATCATGATGAAGACAAGGATGAGACATTAAAGGGAATATGTCAACTCATTTTTGGCATATAAGCTGCCGGCACCGCCATCAGGGGCTTATCTACATCATTCTGTAATGCTGTAGATAAGCCCCCGATGTAACCTGAAAGATAAGAAAAACGAGTTAGATTATACTCACCCCGAATCTGGTTCAGGTCCGATGGGTGTCGCGGTCTGGTCCAGCGCCTCCCATCTTCATGCGATGCCATCCTATTCTTTGCTTACCATTGCCGACTCCTGTACAGGTGTACTTTATCTGCCCTGTTAAGGTCAGAGTAAAGTACTGCAGTGCGCAGGCGACGGAGCTCTCTGACCTGGTCCAGCGCCTGCGCACTGCAGTACTCTGCTCTGCCCTCAACAGGGCAGAGCAGTGTGCCTGCGCCAGAGCCGATATAACACAAAACCGTTTAGCACAGCTATAAAGTGGTAGGGCAACAAGTAGGATCCTAGTCCGTAATCATATGAATATAGAAACTTGGTACACACAGTATATATGATTTCCAGTGAAAAAGTGATTTTTAATATACAGTACATACAGTATAGACGTTTTGGTCACATTGACCTTCATCACAGTACTATGTATTGTTCTGCTGTCATTTGCATAATGCTCAAAAGAGGGCTCCTCTGTCCTCTGACCCGCGGTGGATGCCGTGTCATTGCTCTACATGCTGCATACTGACCGGACCGACTCTGTAAAGCTTTGCCTTTTGTCCCTACTCCTGGGGGCACCACTTACCTTTTGGCTCTCCTTCTTTTGAGCATTATGCAAATGACAGCAGTACAATACATAGTACTGTGATGAAGGTCAATGTGACCGAAAAGTCTATACTGTATGTACTGTATATTAAAAATCACTTTTTCCCTGGAAATCATATATACTGTGTGTGCCAAGTTTCTATATTCATACGCCAGAGCCAAGACGGGAAGCAAAGAAGAGGACATCATCGCTACAAGATGGGAGGCGCCGGACCAGACTGCAACACCCATCGGACTAAAACCGGACCCGGGCCGTCCTTGGGTGAGCATAATCTAACTCGTTTTTCTTCTCTTTCAGGTTACATCGGGGGCTTAGCTACAGCATTACAGAATGCTGTAGATAAGCCCCTGATGGCGGTGCCGGCAGCTGATAGTCTAAAAATGGGGTGACAGATTCCCTTTAAGACAGCGCCCACCACAACATTTTTTTTCTTATTTTTTACCTCACTATTGTTTTAATGAGCCGTTCTGTTGACTTCAACAGGTAGAGCAGCATTCTGTGGAAGGAATACTGCTTCACTACCAGAGACGAGCAAACTTGTTTGGGAAATGTTCTCAAATTTGGTACAAACGTTTCACATTCGGATTCATGTTTGGATTCCCAAGCATTTTCCTAAAATTCAGCAAAATTTGTCCAAAGTCCAGTAAATTATAGAGTTTACACTAATGTTTTTGATAAGACTTTGGCTTGGATAGTGATGCTGTATGATGAGGCAGGGGACGTGATTGATGAGGGGAGAGGGTGGGGAGTGGTTAGACGAGCGGCAGACTGATATTCTTTTTTTAAAATTAACTTAAAGTGTGGAGATTCTGGCAGCCAGTTGGGAAGCAGAAGCCATCCACAATGTCCAGGCACAAGAGCTTGTGTCATTGGCTGGTGGTGTGGCAAAAAAGACCCAAGACAACATACTCAGAAGGGAGGTAAGAAAATTTCTAAAACATTCCACAGGGAGGAGATTGGGACAAAACAAAATCCTCTAAACTGCATGTTCGCAAATGCCAGAAGCCTGACAAACAAGATGGAAGAACTAGAAGCAGAAATATCTACAGGTAACTATGACATAGTGGGAATAACCGAGACATGGTTAGATGAAAGCTATGACTGGGCAGTTAACTTACAGGGTTACAGTCTGTTTAGAAAGGATTGTAAAAATCGAAGAAGTGGAAAGGTTTGTCTTTATGTAAATTCTTGTCTAAAGTCCACTTTATGGGAGGATATTAGTGAAGGGAATGAGGATGTCGAGTCCATATGGGTCAAAATACATGGAGTGAAAAATAGTAACAAAATTCTCATTGGGGTTTCTTACAAACCCCCAAATATAACAGAAATCATGGAGAGTCTACTATTAAGGCAGATAGATGAAGCTGCAACCCATAATGAGGTTCTTGTTATGGGGGACTTTAACTACCCGAATATTAACTGGGAAACAGAGACCTGCAAAACCCATAAAGGCAACAAATTTCTTCAAATAACCAAGAAAATTTATCTTTCACAATTGGTGCAGAATCCAACCAGAGGATCAGCACTTTTAGACCTAATACAATCTAATAGACCTGACAGAATAACAAATCTGCAGGTCGTCGGGCATCTAGGAAATAGCGACCACAATATTGTGCAGTTTCACTTGTCTTCCACTAGGGGGACATGTCAGGGAGTCACAAAAACACTGAACTTTAGGAAGTCAAAGTTTGACCAGCTTAGAGATGCCCTTAATCTGGTTGACTGGGACAATGTCCTCAGAAATAAGAATACAGATAATACATGGGAAATGTTTAAGAACATCCTAAATAGGCACTGTAAGCGGTTTATACCTTGTGGGAATAAAAGGACAAGAAATAGGAAAAACCCAATGTGGCTAAACAAAAAAGAAAGAGGGGCAATTAACAGTAAAAAGAAAACATTTAAGCTACTAAAGCAGGATGGCACCGTTGAAGCTCTAAAAAACTGTAGGGAGAAAAATACTTAATCTAAAAAACTAATTAAAGCTGCCAAAAAGGAAACAGAGAAGCACATTGCTAAGGAGAGTGAAACTAATCCCAAACTATTCAATAGTAAAAGAATCAAAAGTGAAAGTGTAGGCCCCTTAAAAAATTGTGAGGAAAGTATGGTTGTAGATGACAAGGAAAAAGCTAATATATTAAACACCTTCTTCTCCATGGTATTCATGGTGGAAAATGAAATGCTAGGTGAAATGCTGAGTAGAGTTGAGCGACTTTTGGTTTTTTAGGGTCGAGTCTCGTTTCGTGAAACCCGACTTTTCCAAAAGTCGGGTCGAGCAAGATCGTCCGATTATAGGGAAAAGTCGGGGTCGTCCCGAAACACGAAACCCAATGTAAGTTAATGGGGAATAAAAGTCGGCAGTGAGAGGAGGACAGGAAACACACCTACAGTGCCCATTTGAATGCCAAAAGCATCAATTCTTCTTACTTAAGCTTGTCAACCTTAATTAACTTCATAATACAAGTTACGCACTGAAAAATGGGGGTTATTTGGCTAAAGTTGTGGGGGGGGAGGGCTGGCTGCAGGTTTTCATGTGCCCTGGGCGAAAGAGCGCCCCTTTAACACATACCACAACTCATCATGCTCCGATACGGCAGAGAAATAGAGGTATAGTACAATGAAAAATACTTCACTTTTTACATCTCATGACGAGGCCCATCTATTTCTCCATACAGAATCATTGGTCCCATATAATGTTTGAAACAGTATATGATGAGCTCCACATAATGCTACAGTATATGTTGGTCCCCATGGATGAAGCTCCACTGTCTTATGGGCCCAAATAATGCTCCAAACATAATGGGCCCCATTTCTAATGCTCTAGTGTATAATGGGCCCTGTAAATGCTGCTCCAGTGTCTGATGTCCACCTTTGGAATGTTCCAGTGTATGGTGGGCCCCATCTATCATTCTCCAGAGTATAGTGCTCCCCAAAAATTGCTGTCCCAACATTGAAAACAATCAAATAAGTCTCCTCGCTAGGGAATCCCTGTACTTGTCTGGACTCCTCGTCGTCCCCATCTTCCATCTCACTGCACAGTATTTCAACTTTGCAAGTGCTGTGATCCTGAGCAAGCAGGGGGGGCCCACTCGTTGGCGACGGCACTGGCACAGGGCCCCTGATAGTACGGTGGTGTGTCTGATGGCGGGTGGGCCGAACCTGCACTTTCATCTGCAGCTTCCTCTTTCTCACCGTGTAAGATGGAACTGTATATGGGAAGGGTAACCTGAGTTTCATCAGGGTCAGATTCAGGTCGTGTAGCGTGCGAGGGGAATGTAGTGGTCTGGGTCAATGTACCAGCAGATTCATCGAACAGTGGCTGGGCATCAGTGCACTTGTGTCGCCCCCAGGAGTACGGTCGCCACAGTGGCATTACCTTCTTCCTAGGGAGTGTGATGTCATGCTTGGGAGCAACAAACGATCTCTCTAGCAGGTTAACTGATTGGGCGGCATTATTCCCACGAGTCATGACCCTCCAAACAGCGTTCATGAAGGCAAAGTGTTTGTTTTACGTGGGCAGTATGGTTGCAAAGCTGAACCTTAAAGGAATGTCCAGAAGGGCACCACCAGGAGTGGAGCCTACGGTTAAATTCGACTCCACCTGGGAAACCTCAACCATGCCAGCTACAGAACAGATGCACACATTGCAAGCTTAATTCCGTTAACGAACGAGACTCCGTCATGCCCCGCGGTCCAAGTCCGGCTTACTAGAGGGACACGTGAGGCTCTGGCACATGAGATTGGCCAATAACTGGTGTGTCATGCCCTTACATGTCCGTGGCTGCATGTGCGCTACACTGAAAAGGCCAGCGTTTGTCGCTTACAGGTGCAGATAACCCGCTGAACAACGTTAGTGATGGGGATCACTGATTACAATTATTACCAGCGAACAATGATTTCCCAGTAAGTGCAGGTCAACCGCAGTTCCGGAATTAGGCCTAACCGTCATTCCTGAAAAAATGAAAAACTTACGTGTGCAAACCACAGGTGCTGTAGCTTGCTTAACAGCTCGCCAGCCGTTCTCATGCCCAGTATGGATTGCACGTGATTGCACAAAGGTTAGAAAGGGTACCGTTTCCCCGGATAACATGTATGGATAGCGTACACATTCAAAATATATGTCTATACATCAGGAGGCAGGCTCAGACAGTGTTAGGCCCAGTATGGATTGCACGTGATTGCACAAAGGTTAGAAAGGGTACCGTATCCCCAGATAACATGTATGGATAGAGTACACATTCAAAATATATGTCTATACATCAGGAGGCAGGCTCAGACGGTGTCAGGCACAGTATGGATTTGACGGCCCAGACTACACAGCGGAGGAGCAGGGAGAGGTAAAGATTGCAAATGCTGGGGCCCTGCCCAAGCAAGGGGGGCCCACTCGTGGGCGTCGGTACTGGCACTGGGCCCCTCATAGTACGGCGGTGTGTCTGACGGCGGGTGTGCACCACCACCGTCAGAGACACTTGATTGCACTATGAAGGACCCTGTTCCAGTGCCCGCGCCCAAGAGTCGGCCTACCCACCTGTCCAGGGCAACGGCACTCGCACGGTGTCGTGCGCTAGGTGGTGACCCCGGCCATGGGGGGGGGAGGCAGCATAGTTAGGGAGTTTTAGAAAGTGGCATATGTTGATGTTGGACATTCAGCTGATGCAAAAGGTGAAATAGGTCAAGTCCCAGGAAGAGGTGGACCAAAGCAAGCCATTTTTCTGTCACCCTATGTGTCATCAGGGGAAGGTGGGACAAAATCCTTGGAAACCCATTCGTGGTTCATTTTAATGAAGGTTAGATCATCCACATTTTGGGTTGACAGACGGGTCCTTTTTTCTGTCAGGATTGATCCAGCTGCACTGAAGACTCTTTCCGATAGCACACTTGCAGCTGGGCAAGCAAGCTCCTGTAAGGCATATTGGGCCAATTCAGGCCAGGTGTCCAGTTTAGCGGCCCAATAGTCAAAGGGGAATGACCTGTGTGGGAGAACATCGATATGGGAGGAAAAGTAGTTTGTAACCATAGTTGACAACTGCTGTCTCCTGTCACTTTCCATCGATGCAGTATTACCAGTTGTGTGAGCGGTACTTGAAAAATCAGTCCACAACATTGTCATGAAACCCCTGTCTCCAACGCCACTTCTGCTGTGTGCACCACGAACACCTCTGCCAAGCTGCCCCCGGCCCGTACGGCTCGTGTGAGAACCATCACCGCTGCTGTGTGCTGGGAATGCCTCAAGCAACCGATTTACCAGAGTTGCTTGTTTATTAGCCAATATTAGGTCAAGGTTCTCCTGTGGCATGATGTTTTGTAATTTGCCTTTATAGCGTGGATCCAGGATGCTGGCCAACCAGTAGTCGTCATCGTTCATCATTTTGGCAATGCGGGGGTCCCTTTTTAGGATCTGCAAGGCATAATCTGACATGTGGGCCAATGTTCCCGGTGTCAATGATGCACTGTGAGTGCTGGTTGGAGGAGCACTTTCTGGCAAATCCACATCCCTCCAGTCACGCACAAACCCTGTACCAGACCTTGCCACGCCAACATTTTCACTTGCCCCACGAGATGAATCCTCCTCCCCTAAGTAATCATCCCCATCATCCTCCTCCTCCTCCTCTTCCTCCACCTCGTCCAGGAGAGGTCCCTGAGCAGACAATGGTTGAATGTCATCAAGGATTCCCTCCTCCTCTTCCTCCTCATCAACATTGGCTGCAGAAGCCTGCTCCTTAAGGTGCGTCAAAGTTTGCATGAGCAGACACATAAGTGGGATGCTCATGCTTAGGATGGCGTCATCTGCACTTACCAGCCGTGTGCATTCCTCAAAACACTGAAGGACTTTACAGAGGTCTTTCAGCTTCGACCACTGCACACCGGTCAACTCCATGTCTGCTTTCAAAGTGCCTGGCCGTGTATCCTCCCACAAATGCATTATGGCCTGCCTCTGCTCGCACAGCCGCTCCACCATGTGCAGGGTGGAGTTCCACCTTGTTGCAATGTCGATAATGAGGCGGTGGTTGGGAAGGTGGAGCAATCGCTGCAGCTTCTGCATACGAACGGAGTGTACAGGCGACCGGCGGATGTGCGCGCACAGTCTTCGCACCTTCTGGAGCAGGGCTGTTAACTCCGGATAATTTTTGAGGAAGCACTGCACCACCAGGTTCAAGGTGTGAGCCAAGCAAGGTATGTGGCTGAGTTTTGAAAGGGCTATGGCTGCCACAAAATTATGCCCGTTATCACTAACTACCTTGCCTGCCTCAAGATGTACACTGCCCAGCCATGACTCAGTTTGTCGCTTCAAGTACTCGGCCAGCACCTCGGCAGTGTGTCTGTCGCCCAAACACATCATCTGCAACACTGCCTGCTGACGCTTTCCACTAGCTGCTCGATAGGGGGACACCTCGTGTGCAACAGTGGCAGCTGCAGATGGAGTGCTCGTACGACTGCGCTCTGTGGATGAGCTTTCGCTTCTGGAGGAGGAGGAGGAGGAGGAGGGTCGAACGCCTACAGCCAACTGTTTCCTATACCGTGGGCTAGGCAGCACTGTCCCACCACTGCTGTCCCCTGTGGACCCTGCATCCAGCACATTAACCCAGTGCGCAGTGATGGACACGTAACGGCCCTGGCCATGCCGACTGGACCATGCATCAGTTGTGAGGTGCACCTTTCCGCTCACTGACTGCTTGAGTGCATGGACAATGCGGTCTTTCACATGATGGTGGAGGGCTGGGATGGCTTTGCGAGAGAAGAAGTGGCGACTGGGTAGGTCATAGTGTGGTACTGCATAGGCCATGAGTTCGCGGAAAGCTGCGCTTTCCACCAACTGAAAGGGCATCATCTCAAACGAGATTAGTTTGGCAATGTGGGCGTTCAAACCCAGTGTACGCGGATGAGAGACTGAGTACTTTCTTGACCTACTCATAGTGTCTGGGAGGGTGAGCTGGACTTGAGAGCTGCATATGGTGGAAGTAGCGGTGGACAGGGCGGACTGAGAGAGGGTTGATGATGGTGATGGAGTTGGTGTTCTTTCTGATGGCCTAGAATCAGTCTTTCGTTGATATAACAGTGGGATTTCCTGACTGCTGTGGCCTTGCAACGACACCTCAACATTTGCTGCTGTGCTAACCGGTGGGCTTACAGTGGGGGAAACAATGTAGTGTTGCTGACTACCTTCGTTGTGATCAGTTGCACATGTGGCACTTGAGGTTTGGTGTTGTGTCCACGCTTGCAAGTGCATGCTGGTTAAATGTCTAAGCATGCAACTGGTATTCAAATTTTTCAGATTTTTCCCTCGGCTAAAGGTCTTTGCGCACTTCTTACAGATAACCTTGGCCTGATCATGAGGATTTTGTTCAAAAAAGTGCCACACTGCACTCTTCCTACTTTGGCAGACATTTTGCGGCCTAGCACACTGTGATCTTTTGACCCTCTGGACAAGCTGTCCAGCAACTCTTTTGATGTTTGGAACCTGTCTTTGGAGTGCTCCGGGCCTGCCAGATAACAGCTGTTGCGATGTCGATGTCTGCTGTGGATGCTCCTCATCTGAGCTATTGGAAGCAGCACCCTCTTCCCCCAATGGATGCCAATCTGGGTCAACAACTGGGTCATCCATCACCTCCTCTTCTATGTCATGTGCACCTTCCTCTGTGTCACCGTGTATGGTGGTATAGTGTACGGGAAGGGACACCTGAGTCTCATCAGGGTCAGAATCTGGCTCTGTACACTGCGAGGACAATGTAGTGCTCTGAGTGAATGTACCAGCAGAATCATCCATCAGCGGCTGTGCATCAGTGCACTCCATGTCAGATTCATCTTGGCCTGGGTAATTCACCATTTCACTTGATAATCCAGGCATGGTATGTGAAAACAGATCCATGGAGTAATCAGTAGTATGGCCTGCGTCATCCTTCAATCTTGGTGGGGGTGAAGGACACAAAGAAAGGTGTGGTTCATGAACATGAGCCTCCAATGACGACTCAGTGCTTTTACTTTTTACAACTGAAGAAGAGGAGGCGATAGAGCTGGAGGCTGAGTCAGCAATGTAAGACAAAACTTTTTCCTGATGCTCTGGCTTTAAAGGCGGTTTGACAACTCCTAGAAAACTAAGCTTTCGAGGCCTTATGTAGCCAGACGATGACGCAGGCTCAACACCTCCTGCATTCGGTCCTATTTTGCTCTTGCCACTACCATCAGATCCACCACCAACACCATCATTACCAGCTGCCAACCCCCGCCCAATTCCACGGCCTCTTCCACCAGCCTTCCTCATTTTTGGTAGAAATGTAGACAAAATCCAACAAACTATATAGTAATGTAAAACAAGGTACAAGGTGTCTATAGGACAGGGGAGATTTTGAATTTCTGCAGACACTTGTGGACACTGGACACTTTTGGATTGTGTGAGGCCCAATGAATATCTGAGCGCTATGTGACAGGCTCGATGGCACAGCTGTGACCAAAGTGACTAGAGGACAAGGGAGATTTTGAATTTCTGCACACACTTGTGGACACTGGACACTTTTGGATTGTGTGAGGCCCAATGAATATCTGAGCGCTATGTGACAGGCTCGATGGCACAGCTGTGACCAAAGTGACTAGAGGATAAGGGAAATTTTGAATTTCTGCACACACTTGTGGACACTGGACACTTTGGATTGTGTGAGGCCCAATGAATATCTGAGCGCTATGTGACAGGCTCGATGGCACAGCTGTGACCAAAGTGACTAGAGGATAAGGGAGATTTTGAATTTCTGCACACACTTGTGGACACTGGACACTTTTGGATTGTGTGAGGCCCAATGAATATCTGAGCGCTATGTGACAGGCTCGATGGCACAGCTGTGACCAAAGTGACTAGACGATAAGGGAGATTTTGAATTTCTGCACACACTTGTGGACACTGGACACTTTTGGATTGTGTGAGGCCCAATGAATATCTGAGCGCTATGTGACAGGCTCGATGGCACAGCTGTGACCAAAGTGACTAGAGGATAAGGGAGATTTTGAATTTCTGCACACACTTGTGGACACTGGACACTTTTGGATTGTGTGAGGCCCAATGAATATCTGAGCGCTATGTGACAGGCTCGATGGCACAGCTGTGCCTGTGACCAAAGTGACTAGAGGATAAGTGAGATTTTGAATTTCAGCAGACACTTGTGGACACTGGACACTTTTGGATTGTGTGAGGCCCAATGAATATCTGAGCGCTATGTGACAGGCTCGATGGCACAGCTGTGACAAAAGTGACGAGAGGATAAGGGAGATTTTGAATGTCTGCACACACTTGTGGACACTGGACACTTTTGGATTGTGTGAGGCCCACTGATATCTGAGCGCTATGTGACAGGCTCGATGGCACAGCTGTGCCTGTGTCCAAAGTGACTAGAGGATAAGTGAGATTTTGAATTTCAGCAGACACTTGTGGACACTGGACACTTTTGGATTGTGTGAGGCCCAATGAATATCTGAGCGCTATGTGACAGGCTCGATGGCACAGCTGTGACAAAAGTGACGAGAGGATAAGGGAGATTTTGAATTTCTGCAGACATTTGTGGATACTGGACACTTTTGGATTGTGTGAGGCCCACTGATATCTGAGCGCTATGTGACAGGCTCGATGGCACAGCTGTGACAAAAGTGACTAGAGGATAAGGGAGATTTTGAATTTCTGCACACACTTGTGGACACTGGACACTTATGGATTGTGTGAGGCCCACTGAATATCACAACGCTATGTCACAGGCAGAAATTGGCTAGTGTATCACAAACTACAAGGTGTATGTAGAATTGGGCAGAATAGGAATCTCCCTAGAGTGCAGGTCTGTAAGAACGGAACATGTCCTCGTTTTATTCTCACAGAGTGACACACTGATAGCTTCACTGTGGCTGTGATAACAGCCGTTACACGGTACTGTGTGAGGAGCGTACACCGCTGTATGGTGTGAAAAAATGCATGCTCAGTACCTCAGCAGGACAAAAAAAAAAAATTGGGATTGCTTTTAAAAAAGCAGCTTGCGGAGCAGTGGGTAAACAGCAATGCAGGAATGTCAGGAAGCCTTAGAAGGCAGCCCAACAACCAACACCACGGATACACCACTATATAGCCTCCCCTTGCACTGCACACACAGTGACTGATGTGTTGTACAGGCAAAATCGCTAGCAGCAGAAGCAGTTTTTTTTTCTTCTCAGCAGGACAAAAAAAAAAATTGGGATTGCTTTTAAAAAAGCAGTTTGCGGAGCAGTGGGTAAACAGCAATGCAGGAATGTCAGGAAGCCTTAGAAGGCAGCCCAACAACCAACACCACTGATACACCACTATATAGCCTCCCCTTGCACTGCACACACAGTGACTGATGTGTTGTACAGGCAAAATCGCTAGCAGCAGAAGCAGTTTTTTTTTCTTCTCAGCAGGACAAAAAAAAAAATTGGGATTGCTTTTAAAAAAGCAGTTTGCGGAGCAGTGGGTAAACAGCAATGCAGGAATGTCAGGAAGCCTTAGAAGGCAGCCCAACAACCAACACCACTGATACACCACTATATAGCCTCCCCTTGCACTGCACACACAGTGACTGGTGTGTTGTACAGGCAAAATCGCTAGCAGCAGAAGCAGTTTTTTTTTCTTCTCAGCAGGACAAAAAAAAAAATTGGGATTGCTTTTAAAAAAGCAGTTTGCGGAGCAGTGGGTAAACAGCAATGCAGGAATGTCAGGAAGCCTTAGAAGGCAGCCCAACAACCAACACCACTGATACACCACTATATAGCCTCCCCTTGCACTGCACACACAGTGACTGGTGTGTTGTACAGGCAAAATCGCTAGCAGCAGAAGCAGTTTTTTTTTCTTCTCAGCAGGACAAAAAAAAAAAATTGTGATTGCTTTTAAAAAAGCAGTTTGCGGAGCAGTGGGCAAACAGCAATGCAGGAATGTTAGGAAGCCTTAGAAGGCAGCCCAACAACCAACACCACTGATACACCACTATATAGCCTCCCCTTGCACTGCACACACAGTGACTGGTGTGTTGTACAGGCAAAATCGCTAGCAGCAGAAGCAGTTTTTGGTGTCTTCTTCCCTGCCTAACGCTCTCCCTACAAAATCATCATCAGCAGCAGCTCTCCCTATTCTGAGATCAGCATGAGTAACATGGCGGTCGGCGTGCACGCCCTTTTATACCCCCTGTGACGCCCCCCAAAGCAAGCCAATCACTTGCATGCCCTTCTGAAAGATGGTGGTGACCCGTGCCTATGTCATCATGTTGCCCTCAGTGTCCGTGGATCCTGATTGGCTGAAAAAGAGCGCAAAACAAACTTTTGAAACGCGACTTTGGCGCGTAAGTCGCCGACCTCGTGGCCGACCTCATCCTAGGGTCGGGTTTCGTTTCATGAAACCCGACTTTGCCAAACGTCGGCGACTTTTGAAATTTTTCGACCCGTTTCGCTCAACTCTAATGCTGAGACAAAGAAAACCCTATATTAAGGGTCACCAATCTAACCCAAGATGAGGTGTGAAACTGGCTAAATAAGATTAGAATAGATAAATCTCTGGGTCCGGATGGCATACACCAACAAATACTAAGAGAACTAAATAATGTAATAGACAAACCATTATTTCTTATATTTAGGGCCTCTATTGAGATGGGGTCTGTTTCACAGGACTGGCACATAGCAAATATGGTACCAATATTCAAAAAGGGCTCTAAAAGTGAACCTGGAAATTATAGGCCAGGAAGTCTAACCTTTATTGTTGGTAAAATATTTGAAGGGTTTCTGAGGGATGTTATTCTGGATTATCTCAATGAGAATAACTGTTTAACGCCATATCAGCATGGGTTTATGAGGAATCACTCATGTCAAACCAATCTAATCAGCTTTTATGAAGAGATAAGCTATAGACTGGACCAAGGTGAGTCATTGGTATATCTTGATTTTTCCACAGCGTTTGATACCGTGCCACACAAGAGGTTGATACACAAAATGAGAATACTTGGTCTGGGGGAAAATGTGTGTAAATGTCAAGTAGCTGGCTTAGTGATAGAAAGCAGAGGGTGGTTATAAATGGTATATTCTCTAACTGGGTCGCTGTGACCAGTGGGGTACCGCAGGGGTCGGTGTTGGGACCTATTCTCCTCAACATATTTATTAACGATCTGTTAGAAGGTTTACACAGTAAAATATGGATATTTGCAGATGATGCAAAACTAGGTAAAGCAATCAATACAAAAGAAGATAGTGTTTTGCTGTAGATGGTTCTGGATAAGTGGGAAACTTGGGCCGAAAGGTGGCAGATGTGGTTTAACATTGATAAATGTAAGGTTATACACATGGGAAGAAGGAATCAATATCACCATTACACTCTGAATGGGAAACCACTGGGTAAATCTGAAATGGAAAAGGACTTGGGGATCCTAGTGAATGATAAACTTACCTGGAGCAGTCAGTGCGAGGCAGCAGCTGCCAAGGAAAACAGGATCATGGGGTGCATTAAAAGAGGTCTGGATACACATGATGAGAGCATTATACTGCCTCTGTACAAATCCCTGGTTAGACCGCACATAGAGTACTGTGTACAGTTTTGGGCACCAGTGCTCAGAAAGGATATAATGGAACTAGAGCGAGTACAAAGGAGGGCAACAAAATTAATAAAGGCAATGGGGAAACTACAATACTCAGAGAGATTAGCAAAATTAGGATTATTTAGTCTAGAAAAAAAAAGACGACTGAAGGGGCGATCTAATAACCAACTATATAAGGGAACAATACAAATATCTCTCCGGTCCTTAGTACAGAGCAACCCTGACGCGCGTTTCAAAATTAAAATTCTTTCATCATCCCCCGATGAAGGAATTCTTTATTCCAAAATGCGCGTCGGGGTTGCGCTGTATTCAGGATCGGCGGCATTTTAAGATATAGTCCTTTATTTATGAATAGTGTGGTCTGTGTGGCATTTTTAAATTCTTTGTACTCCATTTTGCTCGGGCTCTATGCAGTCATATTTGTATCCCATTTAATTTGTACACATTGACACATTTGCTTTACTTTTGTATTTTTGATGATTATATCTTTTGCACATAGCCCATGCACCTTTTTATATATAATCACACACTATAGTGATATCAAGTTGAAGACTGTGATTACGTGTTATATACATTTTTTATATATTTATGTAAAAAGTTTTTTTGCACTTTCCTTTTACATACCTAATTTATGCTTGATTTTTACACATTTGTTGTGGGATTATATGTTTTATGGAAATTTATGGCTGCATATTTATTGGGACTTTTTATCTATAATTGATTTATGAAAGATATTTATTCCTTACCTTTTATGTCTATGTATTTGATAAAGATGTTTTAAATTTTATTGTATCTTTACTAATTATCTACTATTGGGCAGGGAGATACAGGCACTATGTTTGGGTATCACCCCTATTGACATTTGTTGTATTCTTTTTGTACATTAATAAATATATTTTTATGATTACATCTTATATGCCTTCTTTGTCCATCTATATGGGGTCCTTGGTTTTTCTGATACTTAGCTAGGCAGTTTATTCTCATCTAGCTCAGAAAGATAGGATCCTGTGTCAAATCGGCCTTTTAGCATATAAATCTGGAGTGCTAATTTTGTGGTGCACCCATAAGTCACCGCTTCAGCATATAAATTCATACTGCTGGTGATTCTGTGCTACAGTGACAAGTCGCCACTTTCGCATGTAAATCTTTGCTGTTTCTGTGGTCCAGCCACCAGTCCACATTTCAGCAGACAATTCATTTGGGCTAATTCTGTGCTCCTGACACATTATCTCAACAAATAAATACTGATTGCTAATTTAGTGACAAGTGACTGATAGATGTGGGAAGGGTATATCCAACATGAATGGGAAAAGGCGAGTTTGGGGTGGAATAGGCGTGGTGTTCGACGTGTACATGGGGTAATATGGTAATGTTACTGAAAGCTCTATTGAACAAACACCGGAACAAACATCATCCTATCCAAAGACTTTAGTGGTGTGTACTAATTATATTTTCAAATGTGGAGTCTCCAAGTTAGGTCTCCATCTGGTGGGTTGCCTATAGTGGAAGGGGTCTCAGAGCCCCATTATACTATTTCTTCTCTTGGGAAATGAATGTCACTTTAGTGGTGTGTGCCAATAATTTTTTGAAATGTGGAGACTCCAAGAAGGGTCCCAAACTGGTGGGTTGCCTGTAGTGTAGTGGAAGGATTCTCAGAGCACCACTATAATATTTCTACTCTGGGGAAATTGATACCATTTTAGTGCTGTGAGGCAATGATTTTTGGAAAAGAGGAGACTCCAAGTTGGGTCTTCATGTGGTGGGTTGCCTGAAGTGAAATGGGTCTTAAAGCCCCATTACATGATTTATAATCTGGGGAAATTGATGCCACTTTAGTGGTGTCTGACAATATTTGTTTTAAATGTGGATACTCCAAGCTGGGTTTCCATCTGGTGGGTTGCTGTAGTGGAAGGGGTCTCAGAACCCTTTAATACTATTTCTACTCTGGGGAAATTGATGCCACTTTAGTGGTGTGTAGCAATAGTTTTTCAAAAGTGGTGATTCCAAATTGGGCCTCCATCTGGTGGGTTGCCTGTAGTGGAAGGGGTCTCAGACATTGAGTATCAGCTCCCTACTAAGATTTTTTATTAGGTTCAGGCCTTAAGACTGGCAAGGCCACTCCAGGACCTTGTATTGCTTTTTAAGGAGCCATTCCTTAATTGCCCTGGCAGTGTGTTTCAGGTCATTGTCATGCTGGAAGACCCAGACAAGACCCATCGTCAATGCTCCAACTGAGGGAAGGAGGTTGTTGGCCAAAATCTCGCAATACATGACCCCTTCCATCCTCCCATCAGTACAGTGCAGTCGTCCTGTCCTTTTTGCAGAAAAGCACCCATAAAGTATGATGTTTCCCCATCATGCTTAATGGTTGGGATGGTGTTCTTGGGGTTGTACTCATCCTTCTTCTTCCTCCAAACACTATAAGTGTAGTTGATACCAAAAATTTCTAGTGTATTACTAATGGTTAATGTTTGAGACTGCGGTCCCAGCTCTATTCAGGTCATTGAGCAGGTCCTCCCATGTAGTTCTGGGCTGATTACTGACCTTTCTCAGAATCATCCCTACCCACGAGGTGAAATCTTTAATGTAGACCCAGATCGAGGAAGATTGACAGTCATCTTGTGTTTCTTTCATATGCTAATATTTTTACCAACAGTTGTTGCCTTCTCACCAAACTGCTTGTCTACTATCCTGTAGCACATCTAAGCTTTATGCAGGTCTACAATTTTGTCCCTGGTGTCCTTAGACAGATCTTTGGCCATGGTGGAGAGGTTGGAGTATAATTGATTGTGTTGACAGGTGTCTTTTATACAAGTAACGAGACCATGCAGGTGCACCTAATACAGTTAATTATTTCAGAGTAGAAAGCCTCATATTAATGATCCTGATGATGAGAATTATTAGATTCTTTCTCTATACTAATGATTTTTTTCCAGGCTCTGGGGAGTGCGGGGCCTGAAAGAAATCCCTGCCCCCTGTCTGCATTGTAATACTACCTCCCTCCCATGCACGTCAGTTATGGCCCCAGAAAATTGTGCCTGCGCTCTGCACCCCCAAAGAAATACATACCTCATCCTCCCTTCTCTGGGCACTGCATTCAGGGATCATTTGCTCCAGTGAACTCCAGTGTGCTCGCCGATAAGGTGCTCTCCCCATTTCCTCCCTACATAGTCATCGTCATGTACACATGATTCCTAACAATGTGCAGGGAGAAAGTGGGGAGGGCATATTATCAGGGCACACAACGGAGGTCACGGTTTCTCACCGGCGCCTGCGCAGTAGATCCCTGAATGCAGTGTCCAGAGAAGGGAGGAAGAGGTATGTATTTCTGAGGGAGTGCAGGGTGCAGTATTCTGGGGCCGAGACTTACTCTGAAGGGAGTAGGTAAATATTACAATGAAGAAAGGAGGTAGGGATTTCTTCTGGGCACTGCACGCCCAGGAGCCTGGAAGAAATCATTAACATAAAGAAAGAATATAATATTTCTCAGCATCAAGACCATTAATATGAGGCATACAGGTAGGACTTGCTTAATATTTCTATTACCTGCATGCCCATATTAATAGGTCATATATGTTCCGGAAGGTGACATAAACCCTTTAAGGAAAAACTAACAGGTCTGTGAGAGCCTGAATTCTTGATGGTTGGTAGGCGATCAAATACTTATTTCATGCAATAAAATGCAAATTAATTATTTAAAAATCATACAATGTGATTTTTTGTTCTTTATTTTTAGATTCTGATTCTGTCTCTCACAGTTGCAGTGTACCTAAGATAAAACTGACAGACCTCTCCTTTCTTTGTAGGTGGGAAAACGTGTAAAATCGGCAGTGTATTAAATACTCATATTCCGCGCTGTAAATATATTTTCCAGTGGAAGTTAAAAAAAGCATGTGCACATACTCTAAAAAAGGAGAGACGCAGCTGTATGCCTTTTATTAATACATTTTTGGCTACACATGTTGGCTAGAAGAAATTATTAATTATTATGAGATGAAATGCAGAAAAGAAACAATTTTTCCATTTTTATATATGCCAATAAATATGTTCACTTTATTATGTAGGTTTCAGGGCTGGCTTTAGGGGCAGGCAGACCAAACAGCTGCCTAGGGCCCCTGCTCCTCCAGAGGCCCCCAGCAAGCGACGTGCCACTAATAACGGCACTGCATGTGGCCGCTATGGTACAGTTGAAAGCAGTGATGGAGGAGAGAGCGTCAGACGCTCCCTCTCCCATGGACTCCCCCTCTGCTTGTGACTCAGCAAGCGCGCGATGTCGTCACTTCATTGTGCGCCATGCTGTACGAGCAGTGGAGCCAATAAGACTGGAGCAGAGCCTGGAGCAGTGCGGGGAACAAGGAGGAGGGGTGAGTATTGTGTGAGTGTATGTGTATGTATTATTGTGTGTGTGTGAGAGTGCAGGGGCTGCATTATACTGTGTGTATTGTAAGGATTCGGACTCGCTTAGGTGCGGCAGGAGTCAAACATGAGGCACGTTCCTTTAAAATTTCACAGGGTTTATTACTCCATAAACCAGAGACAGCACATAAACAGTCCTTAGCTGGGCTGTGTTCCCTCAGGTCCTGTGCACACAGGTCAGGGCAATGTCCAGAGCAGTGCTCTATCTGCAGCCGCAGACACAGGAAGGCTTCTCCTTCCTTGGAACACAGACCACTCTCTGTAGTGTCCCACCTGGACACATGGAAGTCTGTCCACACTCTGCCAGACTTCCTCACAGTCTCTCTCACATGTGCCAAACACCTTAATTACATAGCCCTGTAACCACACCCATAGGTGAGGTATGGATCACATGAGCTGGTCACATGGTCAGGACTTCACCACAGGTCCTGAACATACACATATCTTCAGGCAAAACGGAGTACATTCCGCACCCAGTGCACTAAATGACATCTTTAGTGCTCATGTACACTATAGGCAAAATACTCTGGGTTGCATCGCAGGGAGCATCCCTCCATGTGACATATCTCCCATTAACCACGCGATCACCTGTCACACCACATATCCCCCTCCTCTGCCTAAAGCCGTGGGGCTTGGCACTTTCTATTACTCGACCAGAGATCCTTCTCGGTCGTCTCTGCCAGTCAAATCGTCTATCAAAGTCAGGCCCTGCTAGTGAATTCTTCAGTAGGCGTCCCTTATCCGACTCTGTCTTGTTCTTTGATAAAGATGGGCCCACGTCAGACCACCCGCATCCCTGGTGGTCAGTATGGTGTTGCGACTCCCTTGCCCCCATACCTCTTGTCTGGACTGACTCTTTGTCACCACGTCTTCTACAGGGTCTCCTGCCTAGGTCACTCAGCTCTGAGCTAACTGAGGCATCACTACTTCCTCTTCCATCAGGCCACCTACTGTCCTCTCTCTGCTGGCCATTTCTCCTAAGGTCTATAAGGTCCCGAGAGCAGCCCTTCCATTTATCTCTATGTACTCTCTTATCTCCATCTTTAGGACTTCCAGTCTTAAGTGAACCTCTTTGCCTTTCTATACCGCGAGTTGAAGGAGGCGGCCATCTTCTTTCCATTTCCTCCAGCTCTCTACTGATCTGCTTCCTCTCAAGTCTTAGCTGCTCTACTTCTTTCAGGTATGACACGCGATACTCCAGGAGCATCCGGATATTCCCAAGGCTCTCCATGGACCCGACAACGAGGAATGGAACCATCCCATCTTCACACTTGTCCTGGGTTTCGTCATTAGCCGGAATCCTCACTCTCATCACGCCAGACCTGTTCACCATGTCCTGCATCACTTTCCCAAACCTTCCGATGACTTTCCTCACCAGACCTCCGGGCACTTGAATGATGTCTTCTGCAATGCCCTGCTGACTTTGAACTTTCCTCGCACACTCTAGACATCGAGCGGCTTCTTTTTTTCCCAACAGGATCATATGCCTTGTGTGGAGGCATTGTAGATGCATATCCCTCAGGATAGTAACCCGCTTCCTTGAGACTTCCTTAGATGACAGTATGACCAGCTGCTTCGTCTCTGGTGCCCAGATCACACTACATGCTTCTATAGCCTTCCTAAAGGCCTCATGCACACCTTCCTCAGCACAGGCTTCCTGCATGTCTTCTGGTACATCAATTACAACCTTGAAGGTTGTGGACTTGCTCTCATCCTGAACAGATGGCTCTGGGTTCCCTACGGACACTTCCCTCAAGATATCTGTCACGATTGGATGACTGTCTTGTGCAGCCCTTGGCTCACCATCTTCCTGAGATTTACAGTCTTCAGGACCCTTTTCCAAGATGGGCTTTGGCAGTTCTGCCTTGCTATCAGGCGGGCACGGCTGCTGTACGTCTTCGCCCATCCACTTCTCCCGTAGAAGACCTTTTCCTACTCCACTGAGTTCTTGCAGAACTTTATCTCGCTCCTCTGCCAGGTAGCGACGCTCATCCTCTCTCCTGAGAATCTCCTGTTGATACTTCTCTTGGGCCTCTCTGAGCACCTCCATATCTTCCAACAGGGTCTTGTTCATGGTTTTACACGCTGACAGGTGACCTCTGAGCTCAGAGACTTCCTTCTCCAGCTCATCCACTCTGTGCTCAGTCACTTGTCTCAGTGCTTTGCCTGCCAAGAGCTTGGACTCTAGGTGGTGCAACCGCTCCACCTGCGCGGAGTTGGCGACTTCCAGACTCGCCACCTTCAGACACTCCCTCGCCAGCTGCTGACACATCTCTTCGCGCCCTTGCTCCAAGTCTCGTAGGTGCGCTTCTACCTGGTGCAAACTGTCATTACACTGGATTCGTGCTTCTGTCTGACAAACACTGTCTTCAGCCCTAGTGGTTGCTACTGGCAATAACATATTACAGTCACGCCTGGTACCTGTGTCACACCCCACCGCATGGGAAATGTTCATGTTGCTCTCTGTTCGGGTGTCAGGTCCACTCTTTTTAATTACCACACCACTATCAGTCTCTCTCTGGTACCCGTCAGGTGACATCATGTCCGTAAGTGGGGCCGACGCACTGTTCTCTCTGGTCATGTTTAACTTAGGCCTGTCAACTTTAGGAGGCGGACTTTTCACACCATTACCTCCCATACACATTATATCAACAGACACTTCTCCTTTTGTCCACCAGTCCCACAGGGCTTCTAAGTCCCGCCCTATTACCATAGTATACTGTAAGTCTGGGTCTACTGTCACTACATGGTACGTGGAACTCTCAGTCGTGTCAATGTAGAGGTATGCTGTCAAAAGTTCTTTATCGTCCCCACCAAAGCCATTCACTCTCGTCACCGTCCCAGGCGACACAGAACGTCCAGGAGTGGTTTTTAGCACAGATACCGGACTCCCAGGGTCTAACAATCCCATCACCCGTTCTCCATCCAGCCAGAAGGGGCACTGTAGTGTTGGTTCACTGACCGAGCTACTCACAGTCGTCTCATCTCCCAGCCCACCATCCGTCATGTCACGAGACGTCAGGTCCGTAAGTTGGGCAGATGTCCTTCTCCTTCCGGTCAGTTCTACCTCTGACCTGTCTACGTCAGGAGCCGTCACTATCTTAGTGTCCGCTGGCCCCACAGTCGAAGCATCTCCATCGTCCGACCAAACGTCATCAAACAAAACAAAGTCCCGGCCCCTCTCCCAGGCATAGACTAAGTCCCGTGGTATCCCTCCCCCTTGGCACTCACCACCTTTGGTCCCCTCAAACACTACTCTGTCTACTGCGTAGTTCACCGTGACCCCGTGTTTACAGCGAACCCTGACGTTTTTCTCGGACAGAGAGAAAGTGAGAGGAGTTCCTGTCAGAGTCACCTGATTCTCTGATTCCAGCTGACCAAAGGCTCCTTCCCGGTGCAGCATCACTGTACACATCTGTGGCCTGTCATTACTACCTGGAAAGGATATTCCACATTCTGAAAAAGACCTGCACATACACTGCGGTACTCCAGACGTACCCAGTGCTGTCACTTCTTCAAACTTGGCCCCTTTCTGGACCACCACCCCGCTTTGGGTTGCCGCCCCCTCCCGGGACTCCACCCCATTTTGGGTTACCACCCCAATTTGGGCCACCGCCCCCTTTGGGGACTCCACCCCTTTACGGGCTACCACCCCGATTTGGGCCACCGCCCCCTTTTGGGACTCCACCCCTTTACGGGCTACCTCCCCGATTTGGGCCACCGCCCCCTTTTGGGACTCCACCCCTTTTCGGGATCTCCCCATGTCTGTCCTGCAGAACCTCTTAGGCCACAGTTCACACAGTACAGTTTTTTTTTTCCTTCAGGCTGGTACTGGCCCTTTAAGCACGACACCACTTCTTTCTGGCACTGCCTCAGCTCCTGCCATCGCTCACAAGCAGCTGCTGGTGTCTCTGCAGCTCCTGCTGCGTCGTCTTCGTGGACCCGCCGATCCACCGGAAGCCACTTGTCGCCCTCAAAAGAAAAAAAAACCCACAAAAGCGCGCCCATAGGGCCTTACCAGTGCAGGTATAATGGGTATAAGGACATAATACAGGGTACTCACCCTTAATAGTTGTGTAAAGCCACAACTACTGTATCCGCTTAGTCATATGCAATAAAGCTGCAGCAGGATGGTGTAGACAGACAGCGTCTGCTACCAATGCTCAAATAGGAGATCCCAAAAAGAAAAAACATCAGGTCCCCGCGCTGCGAGACCTTCGTGACCCCACTGAGCCACAGCAAGCACTTTCAGAATTTTTTTTTTTTTTTTTTGCAGAGAAGCGAGGAAAAGGGAAAAAAAAACACAAGCACAGTCTCTCACTGACTCTGGTCAGTGCAACACGGATTCCTGTCCGTTACCTGCTGGTGTCAGCCACACAGGTTCTCGGGTACCTCTTCTCCTCATAGGCATCCCACAAATCTCCATACAGTCATTTCCTCTGACCTCGGTCAATATTACTCACGATTTTCCATACCGTCTGTGCTCCTGGGAATCGCTGCCCGCATTCTCCACCAATTGTAAGGATTCGGACTCGCTTAGGTGCGGCGGGAGTCAAACATGAGGCACGGTCCTTTAAAATTTCACAGGGTTTATTACTCCATAAACCAGAGACAGCACATAAACAGTCCTTAGCTGGGCTGTGTTCCCTCAGGTCCTGTGCACACAGGTCAGGGCAATGTCCAGAGCAGTGCTCTATCTGCAGCCGCAGACACAGGAAGGCTTCTCCTTCCTTGGAACACAGACCACTCTCTGTAGTGTCCCACCTGGACACATGGAAGTCTGTCCACACTCTGCCAGACTTCCTCACAGTCTCTCTCACATGTGCCAAACACCTTAATTACATAGCCCTGTAACCACACCCATAGGTGAGGTATGGATCACATGAGCTGGTCACATGGTCAGGACTTCACCACAGGTCCTGAACATACACATATCTTCAGGCAAAACGGAGTACATTCCGCACCCAGTGCACTAAATGACATCTTTAGTGCTCATGTACACTATAGGCAAAATACTCCGGGTTGCATCGCAGGGAGCATCCCTCCATGTGACATATCTCCCATTAACCACGCGATCACCTGTCACACCACAGTATGTACAGTATACTGTGTATTGGGGGAGCTGTACCTGCACTATACTGTGCATGGGGGAGCTGCACTATACTCTGTGTGGGGGGAGCAGTGCTATACTGTGAGTGGGGGGGGAGTTGCGCTGTACTGTGTGTAGGGGAGCTGCATTATACTGTGTTGGGGGCTGCACTATACTGTGTGTGGGGGGAGCTGCAATATAATGTGTGTGGGGGAGCTGCACTTTACTGTGTGTGGGGAGGAGCTGCATTATATTGTGTGTGCGTGGCTGTAGTATATTCTGAGGGGGTTTTGCAGTATACCCTGAGTGGGCTGCATTATACTCTATCATGGACAATGGGGAGTGCATTATACTAGTGCATTATACTATTTGTTCTATATGGGACCTGCATTTTACTGTATCAAGGATTATTTGTGTCCATCATTGTTCCTCAACCCCTCTAAAGAAACTCGGGAACAAGCGTCGAATGACTTAATTATTGTTGATCACGCTCGTTTAACGGACTGAACTCAGCACATATAAATACAGCTGAAATGTTTGTGTGATGGTGCAACATGTGAGGGCCCCACTTTAAACTTTTGCCAAGGGCCCCACTTTCTCTAAAACCGGCCCTGGCAGGTTTTTATGCATATTCTAACACAGGAGAACATGGTAGCATCCTATGTAACCAACTGCACAGAATGCAACATAGCAGAGCTCCACATCCTGACTGAGGCACCTCAACCACCACGGATCCCTGTGCGGCTGTACAGTGAGTATGTATATGTCTGCACTCCTGATTTATAAAATCTATGATTAAAAATATTTTGTTAATTAATTTTGTATTTACTTTACATAACATGCATGCAACTTGTGTTTCAAGAGTAAATTATTAATGCTGCAGCTATACAACTAAGATTTTTAATAGTACCCACATAAAGGCCATTGTGCACTTGCACATATACAGCATGTTGGGTTTCTATGAAGAGGTATGCCCAATTCTGGATGTTAGTAATGCAGCTGATGCGATTTATCTGGACTTTAGAAAGACATTTGATACTGTACCATATAACAGCCTTATACTCAAGCTACAGAAGCAAGGACTAGAGGAAAATACATGCAGATCGGTAAAGAACTGGCAAAAAGGATGGAAACAAAAGTCATTGTGCAGGACCATAAGAGCAGAAGATGGCTCAGGGTCATGTGCAGTACGCATCTGAAGTGGGGAAGTGTACACCCGATTACAGAGGTGCAGTGACACTGCCGACATGAGCAGCACGCATGCTCAAAATTTACAGGAGCTGGTGATGATGCCTGCTCATGCAAATCATGCTATCATGCCTACAGTAGCATGATAACATGGCAAGAGGAGCAATTAGTCCGGGGAAAATAATGCCCTATCAACTAGACAAAACCCTAATTAGCATTTGAAAAGCAGAGATTAAAACTACTTTCTTTGAATATAGATTTCAGTGCATAGCATAGGCAGGCAGGGAATTTAGTCATATACAGTATATGTGAAAGCTGTTGGGTTGGATGGCATTGGGGACCTGCAAGGTTCCCTTTAATCTTTTTTAATTACCTTGGATTGGCTTAAAGGGTATGTCACACTAAGCGAGATCGCTCGCGATATCGCTAAAGCGACATCGATTTTTTGATGCAGCAGCGACATCGCTGATGATGTCGCTGCGTGTGACATGTTGTGGCGACGTGGCCCCCACTGCGATGTCGCTGATCGTGCACGAACGTTCAGGACCGTATTTTGATCGTTGGCGTCCCGCTGGTGTGCCTGAATCGTAGTGTTTGACCCCTTTTATGAACGACGAGCGATCTCGTTGGCGACTCATATGTCAGCGGCGCAGGCGGGACTAGGTTTCATTTGTAATAACGCCCCTCAGCACCGATTGGTGGCCACTACATCACCCCAGCAATAAATGAAAACGTCACAGTGTGTCCCCATCTATTGTTCCATTGCGCTTGGATTACACCTCATTCTGGTCCTTTGTGCGTGCTGAGTATAGTATCGTGTGAGGCTGGTTTTGGATTCTGTCGGAGTCACAACTTCATCTTTGGCATTTCTACCATCTGGTTTTCTGGATTTCCTTAGCAAGGTACATATATTTTGTTTGTTTTGTTCCCATTTTTAAACTATTTTAATCTTATTACAATTTGTTATATCTACTGTTTTTTCTTTTAGCAGTGCACACCGCATCTATTGTTTGATTTTTGTTGCTTTGTGAGTAAATCTTTTTGTAATATTTGATCCTCTATTAAGTTTTTTTTTAAACTTTCTAAATAACTTTTCTATTCCTTTTACCGGGCAGGTTGCACATAATGTACATGTCCACCGCGGAACGTGTGATTGTGGCAGCAGCTTTACTGATGGAGGGCGATTGACAAGAAGAGGCGCGGGTGGAAGAGAGGCACTCCAAACGAAAGCGTCGCATGTGGACCAGAGAATGGCTTGAGCAGTGGTCCAAATTCACCCACATGCATCTACTGAGGGAGTTACAGGAGAAGAATCCGCAGGATTTCCGCAATTATCTACGGATGTCGGAGGATTCATTTAAGCTCCTACTGGAATGTGTGAGGCCACTCATTGAACGGCAGGATACACGGATGCGTGCAGCTGTTTCGGCAGAGGAACGTTTGGCTGTCACACTGCGATTTCTGGCAATCGGACGTTCAATGAAAGACTTGCAATTTTCAGCAGCTGTTTCCCGATCACTCCTCAGCGTGTTAATCCCAGAGACATGCAACACCATCGTCCACAGTATACGGAGCTACATGCCTTTTCCTAAATCCGCGGCGGAATGGAAAAAAATTGCATCTGATTTTGAACGTATTTGGCAGTTCCCTAACTGTGGGGGTGCCTTGGATGGCAAACATGTGCGCATCACACAACCAGCCAACAGTGGAAGTTATTTCTACAACTACAAGGGCTACTTCAGCGTGATCCTCATGGCCCTTGTGAACGCAAATTATGAATTTATAAACGTTGATGTTGGCATGAACGGGAGGGTTTCGGACGGAGGCGTTTTGGAGCACACTATTTTTGGTGAACGCTTGAATAACTCTGAACTGCACTTGCCAACCAACATGGACACCACCGCCAATCTTAACTTTGTGTTTGTGGGCGATGAAGCCTTCCCCCTTCATGCGCATCTTGTGAAGCCATACCCACAAAAGACTTTGACGGAGGAAAAGCGTATTTTTAATTACAGGCTGTCAAGGGCCTGCCGCATTGTTGAGAATGCGTTCGGCATCATGGCCAACCGCTTCAGGGTTTTCCACACTCCAATAAACATGAAGCTGGAATCCATAGACTCCGTGGTGTTGGCCTGTTGTGTGCTGCACAATTTTTTACGACAACGCGATGCTGCAGCATACAGTCCGCCAGGCTTCATGGACTCAGACAGCAATGGTGACGTGGTGCTCGGAGAATGGCGTGAGAATGATCCCGCTATTGCAGGACTTCGACCTGTCAATCAAGGAAGGACCAAGGACGATGCAAAGGCCAGCCGAGATAAGTACTGCCAATACTTCAACGGGCCTGGTGCTGTGAGTTGGCAGCATCAAATATAGTTATGTAAAGATTGCTTGGTTATCCTGTTTAAAAGTTTGTGTTAATAAAAAAAAAAAAATTACAATTTTGTGTTGTGTTTATTCATAGGTGTGATGGGGAGGGGGTATTAATATCGAGAAGGCAAAAAACAAGAGGGTTGAGATGGGGAGGGACAGTACTGGGGACATAACTCCGAATGAGGTGGAGGTGATGGTGAGGGGGGAGTTATGGGGGAAGGGCAAAACAGGTGGTGTGATTGTAGCGGAGTGAGCAATGGGCAGAAGGAAAAATGAGGTTAAGCCCACACATATGCATCTTAGGTGCGATCTCAAAGAGGCTGTGGGACTATGACGCATCTGCGTTCCCGTTCGCCGTGACGTCATGACGCATGCGTGGGCGGCGTTAAAGCGGCCTAGAAAAAATTATTCTAAACAATATGGCTTCCAGGCGTTCTGTACCCTGGGGAGAGCCTGAGGTTCGATTCTTGATCCAGGAAATCGTCGCAAGGGACTATGATTGCACCACACACGTCCGGCCCATGCTTCATAAGAAGAGGGTGTTGAAAAAAATTAAAAGAGGCCTCATGCGCAGGTTTGGCGTCGAGCGCAGTATGACGCAGATACGAAAAAAACTCGCAGATCTGCGCTACCGCTCCAGCCAGCGCATAGCAAACTTCCGGTCCGACAACCAAATTGAAGAGGGTAAGTGTTTTTGACAGAATATGAGAAAAATTTCTTTTAAGTTGTATGTTGTCTATTAACGTGTGCGTTAACGCTTCATATCTCAGATTGCACGTTCAGCATTCGGTAACTGTTCAATTGTTAACAGTTTGCAAAATGCCATGTGGTTATGCTGGGACATAGCAATGTGTTGAAGTGAAAGTGAAAGTGAAATGAAGTTTGAATATTATTTTCCTTTGTTTTGTTGTTGTTACTACAAAATAAACATGAGCTTGCACTGTGGAGAATAACATAAATTATTGTTACTATTCAAGTGTTCTTATTCAAATAACGGTGACGATGTAGCATCTCACAGAACAATATCCTTTTTTTTTTTTTTTTTGGTTTCAATTAAAGACAGCATTTAACATGCAGATATCTATGGATTGTTTTCCATATCTGTAGAACCACCATTACCATCAAGCCCGCCATCGCAGGATGATCTAACAGCCCCAGCATCAACGATGGATCAAGAAGGGTCACCACCTACCCCTTTGCCCGCTTCAAGCCCATCTCCAGCATCACTCCAGGATATAGATGTGGCCTCTCCATCCGATAAGTAAAGACATTTATTTTTAAAAATAAAATAACAAAAAAAGTGGTTCTTAAACTTTTGTCTTTGGAAAGGATGAAGTGTTGCCGTGTAAAATTTCCCTTTTTTTTTTCTCATAGCCGTTGGTGCCAGTGCTTTAGGGTGGGCTATTAGCCCCTCCCCAGAAAGAACTGTTCCGACCCAATACCGTAAGGATAAAAACAAAAGCCATGTACCTTTTGTTTCTACTGTCTCTATAGTTGCCAGGTTTACATTTGCCTTTTCATCCACAGAAATACCCACAGCACAGGCACTGCTGGCATCTCACCGGCGGATGAGAGCAGCTATGGCTGTCACTCTGGCAGCCATGGACGTACACGGAGTGATGCTGGAGAGGTTCTTGGCGGGTGTACAAGAGGGTGGCAGTAGCCAGTAAATAATTTTTTTTTTTTAGGTTTATTTATGTTTTTTGTTAAACCCCCTTGTTTCTGATGTTGTAAAAGATGTAAAAAAAACAGAGTTTCTAAATATATCAGAAATAAAATTTTGTATATTTTCTGATTATATACGTGGCTGGATATTACTTTTAGTAAAAGATGTTCATGTGCACAGCCATCTTTTAAGTGTTGTTAACCACAATGTTCTAATACAAAACAAAGGCAAGTAAACGACACCACAATTCATGTAAAATATTACATTTTTATTTTAAAAAAACTTAAACAATTTGAAAAATTAAAAATATGTAAAACTATATACAAAACAAAATTTTCTAAAAAACAAATTGGCACAACTACAATTGTAAAAAATATGGATCTTTTTCATTTACACGGTGCCTAGGCGGAGTTAAATAATAAGGTGCAGGAACATGGCCTTGGTTTGGCGGATGCTCCCTCCACATTGTTGGCTCTGTAGTCTCAGGATTCTGCGGCCAAGCGTTTTGGGGGTACTGACATCTGTCCATGAAAGCTATTGTGTCTGTAAGTTTCCCCATTGCGGCTTCACTCAAAACTTGTAGCACAAGCCTTTCTGCATGGAGACGCTGAACTGGGTCTAGTGTTGGCAGCTTTTCATTTGCATAGAACGCAAAGCCGGTCAGGTTCTGAGGTGTAGTTAAAACTTTTTTTGCCAGTTCAAAAAATTGTGGTGTCTCCGAGGTGGGGGCCTTCCTTTTGCGCCCGGAAAATGTCAGTTGCCTCGGCACAGAGGCGGATGGTGCAGATGGGGATGGTGTCTCTGTTTCCTCCTCTTGTGTCGTAGTTGCGAAGCTGTGTTGCTCTGGCGTGATTATGGGTGTAGAAATGCCAGCCTCTTCTGTGTCCTATGGGAACAGAAAATACATGTTACATCACAAGCAAAAGAAATATACCTTCACAGTGTAACAGCCAAATACAGCTACAAGATGAATAAAGGGGGTTGTATCAATGGTTATTATATGTCCTTCAACGGTATGTCAAATAGGTAGGCATCTATCAATTATCAATAGGTTAAGGGATAACGACTGCTATTGTGTCAATGTTTCCTTAATTATTCATAAATTCTATTCCTAATGGCCACGTACATTACTATGAGTTGTAAAATTAAGGTACTTACATCACCGACAGGGGAGTCATGCTGGATCACTGGGTCTGGTGCCAAGATAGATGCCATTTTTCTCGGAACTTCTTGGTCCCTTGTGAAAGAGAGAAGTTCGAAGTACCAAAGTTTCGGCACATAAACATCCTCCGACCCCGCTCCCGACTTGCTTGAATTCTCGACTTTGTTCACTTCTTTTCGGTACACTGTGCGTATGGCCTGAATCCTTTTTTTAACTGATGCTTCATCCGCTGGCTCACTGGGGTAATGTTGTTGTAATGCTAACGAGAACTATGTCAGAGAGTGGACCCTCTGGATCGCGGATCCGGAGCCCCTGGGCCGAGCACGCCAGGTGAAGACCGACCCCTATACAGGGACCGTTTGGGGCAGGACCACAGAGGACGGAGGCGCGACAGCCGGAACCAAGAGGGACGGCTCCACGAACAAAAGGACTGGGGAGGCAGCGGGCAGATATACTGGCAGGGACAGGTGGCTCAGGGAAGCACACAATACGGAATGGCAGAGGAAGGATCAGGGCGAACTGGAGACAGGGAACGGCCACAAGGAATGAAAGGAAAGGAGAGCCTGGACAGACTGGGGAGAGCGAGGAGAACGACACAGAGGAAGGCAGGAAGGATAAGGCAGAGATTGGACTAGCTACAGGAGAACTGTAGGGGCCAGATTGCTACACAATCATCAGGCGTCCTCCTAACAGCGAGGACGCCTGAAATATACCAACCCCCGGAAGTGCGGCCCCAGGCCAGCCCCTCAGCGCCGCCCACCGCTGGAGAGAGAGGACGGGAGGAGGCGCGCGCGCGACAGAGAGCGGGAGCCAGGAGTCGCCGTGAGGGAGAGTGGACGACGGGCGCGAGCCCGGACGGGAGCGCGCAGGTAGGGAAACGCTGCGGTGCGCGCTGCTACAGAAGGGGCATCGGCGGGCATAGCCGCCGATGTCACAGTACCCCTCTCCTTACGTCCTCCCTTACTGAGATTGGCAAAAAACTTTTTCAGAATCCGGGGAGCATTGACATTCTCCCGGGGCTCCCAGGACCGTTCCTCAGGACCAAAACCCACCCAATCGATAAGAAAAAGGGTCTTACCCCGGACTCTTTTCATTGCCAAGATGTCCTTGACCTCGAAGACGTTGTCCGAGATAACAGGTGAAGGAGGGACGATGGAAACTGGTTGGAACCGATTCAGAACTACGGGTTTCAAGAGCGAGACATGGAAAGTGTTGGGAACCCGGAGCGAAGCAGGCAACCTCAGTTTGTAAGCCACTTCATTAATGCGTCCAATCACTTCAAACGGCCCAATGTACCGAGGGCTCAGCTTATAAGAGGGAACTCTCAGACGGATATGTCGAGTTGAAAGCCAGACTTTGTCACCTGGATGGTACGGAGGCACGTCCTTCCGTCTTTTGTCTGCATGCTTCTTGATTCGGTTGTTGGCACCCTTGAGCGCGTCCCTGGTGTCACGCGGCGGCTGCTGCGCGCTCCTCTCTCTGCCTCCTCCCGGCCGCAGCTTACCCTTCCTCCGGTCTCCTGCTTCCCTCTGCGCCGGCGTCCGCGGTCTTCTCCACGGTCCTCCCCGGCTCCTCTTCTCCGTCCGGCGGTCCCCTTCGTCCGGTCTTCCAGACCGCGCCGGGTGCACGCCCCCGCCCCTCCTGCTCGGCGGGCGCGCGCACATACTGTGCCTGGGCACGCGCGCGCCTCCCCCTCCTCCTCCTACTGAGGACGCGCGCCTGCCCTCTCTCCTTTAGGTCACGACCCGGAAGTCCTCCTACCAGTCCCTATATCTGGCCGCCTCTCCCTGCCAGCGGTGCCTGAGTATCACTGTTCTTTCCTAGTGATTCTGGCCGTCCTCTTTGCACGCCTTCGCGCCCTGTCCATCCGTTGCTCGTTCACCTCTCCATTTTCCTCTCTCCTAGGTCCTGTGTCTTCCAGCCGTGCCCGCCTATCCTGTGTCTCCCAGCCGTGCCCGCCTATCCTGTGTCTCCCAGCCGTGCCGCCAGTTCTGTGTCTCCCAGGCCGTATCCACCTGTCTCGTGTCTCTAAGCCGTGGCTGTCTGTCCTGTGGTTCCCAGCCGGTACCGTCAGTCCTGTATCCCCAACTCGGCTCTAGCAGTCTGTCTGTCGTTACCTCCCAGGGTACCAGCTGCCGTGGTAATAGTTACCCGCGGGCTTGCCCCAAACGCTCCCTGTATAGGGGGTGGTCCACCTGGTCAGCTCGCCCCCGGGAGGTTCGTTGCCACGGTCTAGCGGGTCCACCCCAGGTGTACCTTACAGAATACTCAGGCCATGGATTCCGCTGGTACCCCGACCCCGACCCAAAAGGAACTTTTGTTCCTTCGTGAGAATCAGGCGAGGATCATGTCGTTCCTCAAGTCAATGGAGTCCAGACTTTCTTCTCTACAAACCTCCGATCCGGGGATTGCCTCCCAAATCTCCGGCTTACAGCAGGAGCTTGCTCAGCAGCGCGACACCCAGGCCCATATTTTAAACTACATAGCCTCTGTAGATAACCGCCTTCTAGCTCTACAGACGGTGGCCGCTGTCCCTGCGCCTGCGGTAGCTTCCCAGTCCTCGCCCCGCTTGGCTAAACCCCCACGCTATAGTGGGGATCCCAAGCTCTGTCGGGGGTTCATTAACCAGTGTCAGTTGCACTTCGAGCTGGCATCCCTGCAGTATCCCTCCGACCGGGCCAAGGTGGCCTTTATGATTTCCCACTTAGAGGGTGAGGCATTGGCTTGGGTGAATCCTTTGTGGGAGCGAGATGACCCGATAGTCTCCCAGCTCGCAACCTTCTTGGAGACATTCCGCAAGGTCTTTGATGAGCCCGGGCGTCTGGTCTCCGCTACCGAGTCCTTATTTTGCCTTCGCCAGGGTGCTCTCTCTGTGGGACAGTACGCCATCCAGTTCCGTACGTTGTCTTCTGAACTAGGATGGAACAATGAGGCTTTAGTAGGGGCTTTTTGGCGTGGCTTGTCGCCCCGAATCAAAGATGAGTTGGCAGGCAGGGATACACCTACGTCTTTGGAAGATCTCATCTCGCTGGCAACGCGAATTGACCTGCGTTTCCGGGAGCGTTCCCGCGAGGCCGTCAGGGAGAGAAGACCCACTCGGTTCTCTCCTCCGATGCGCAGTCCTCCCCGCGCTCGGCCTTCCACCTCGGCGTCAGCCCCTGAACCCATGCAGGTTGACCGACTCAGGCCCGCAGAGCTACGCCGCCAGGAGAGACTCACTCATGGTCTCTGTCTCTATTGTGGCAGTGCCTCCCATCTTCTACTTTCCTGCCCTGTGAGGCCGGGAAACTCCTCCGCCTAGGACAGGTAAGAGAGGCCTCCCTAGGTGCCTTCGACACCTCTCTACCTTTGACCCTTCCTGTTTTGTTTATCCAGGGATCCAAACGTTTCTCGGAGCTAGCCTATATTGACTCAGGGGCTGCTGGTAATTTCATCCAACTCGAGGCGGTGAAGAGATTGGGGATACCTGTTAGGTCCTTGGAGGTTCCCCGGCAGTTAGCCTCAGTCGACGGGATTCCCTTGCGCGAGACCGTAACGTTGGTCACTGAAGAGCTGGAATTACAGATCGGGGTCCTGCACCGTGAGAGAATAACCTTCTTCGTGCTGCCGTCTCTATCCCACACCTTGCTCCTGGGCCTTCCGTGGTTGAGGATGCATGAACCTGTCCTGGATTGGCGGACCGGAGACATCCTTCGCTGGGGCTGCGTTTGCCAGACTAGATGTCTTCGTCCAGTACAACCCCTCAAATGCTCGTCTCCTGTCTCGGGTCCTGCGGATTTGCCCTCGGCCTATTGGGCTTTTTCAGATGTCTTTGATAAGAAAGAGGCAGAGGCTCTTCCACCGCACCGGCAATATGATTGCCCCATCGAGCTTGTACCCGGCTCGACTCCGCCCCGGGGGCGAATCTATCCGTTGAGTCCACTCGAGTCCCAGGCCATGTCTGAATATGTACAAGAGAATTTGGCCAAAGGCTTCATCCGAAAGTCTTCTTCTCCCGCTGGGGCTGGCTTCTTTTTTGTTAAGAAAAAGGACGGGTCTCTCCGCCCCTGTATTGACTATCGAGGTCTTAACCAGATTACCATCAAGAACAGATATCCTCTGCCTCTCATCCCCGAGCTGTTCGACCGGCTGCGAGGTGCGCAAATCTTCTCTAAATTGGATCTCCGTGGAGCCTATAATCTTGTCCGTATTCGCTCCGGAGATGAATGGAAGACCGCCTTCAACACCAGGGATGGACACTACGAGTACCTCGTCATGCCCTTCGGGTTGTGCAACGCTCCCGCAGTTTTTCAAGAATTCGTGAACGACATCTTCCGAGACCTTCTGTACTCCAGTGTGGTTGTATACCTTGACGATATCCTGATCTTCTCTCCCGATCTGTCCACCCACAGAAGAGATGTCCGCCGAGTGCTGTTCCGATTGAGGGAGAATCGCCTGTACGCCAAATTGGAGAAGTGCGTCTTTGAACAGTCCTCCCTTCCATTTTTGGGATATATCACCTCCGACTTCGGCCTGCGTATGGATCCGGTGAAGGTGTCTGCCGTGCTCAACTGGCCACGTCCCCAAGGGGTGAAAGCCGTTCAGCGATTTCTCGGCTTCGCAAATTATTATCGGCAGTTCATCCCTCATTTTTCCTCATTGGCCGGCTCTATCTCATCTTTGATTCGTAAAGGAGCCAACCCGCACGTCTGGACCCCTGAAGCAGAGGAGGCCTTCCTATCTCTAAAACGAGCTTTTACCACGGCTCCCGTACTCCATCGTCCTGAGGTCAACAAACCGTTCGTCCTCGAAGTGGATGCATCAGCAACTGGAGCCGGAGCGGTTTTGTCTCAAAAATCTTCTTCCGGTAAACTCGTCACGTGCGGCTTCTTTTCCAAGTCCTTTTCCACCCCAGAGCGGAATTATTCCATAGGGGACCGAGAACTGCTGGCCATCAAGTTAGCTCTAGAAGAGTGGAGATACTTATTGGAGGGCGCCGCACATCCCTTCACAATCTTCACAGATCATAAGAATCTAGCTTACCTTCGGTCTGCGCAGAGACTCAACCCACGCCAGGCCAGGTGGTCTCTGTTCTTCGCTCGATTCGATTTTGATCTACATTTTCGCCCAGGCAACAAGAACCTCAAAGCTGACGCCTTGTCCAGGTCCTTCCTTCCCGCAGATGTCGAAGAAGAACCCACGCATATCTTGGATCCATCCCGGCTCATCACGGTGGCACCACTTTCTCTTCTCTCACCTCCACCTGGCAAGACTTTTGTGCCGGAGAAGGACCGAGGATGAATCCTCCACTGGGGACATGCTTCCAAGCTGGCTGGCCATCTCGGGCTTAAGAAGACACTTCACCTGATATCCCGCTACTACTGGTGGCCGACTCTTCCCCAGGATGTCCGGGATTTCGTCGCCTCCTGTCTCTCCTGTGCCAAGATCAAGGTGCCTAGGCAGCTGCCTTCTGGGCTTCTACACCCGCTTCCTATACCCTCGTCCCCCTGGCAACACATTGCCATGGACTTTATTACGGACCTACCCCACTCTGCCAACTGTACAGTCATCCTAGTGGTGGTTGATAGGTTTTCTAAGATGGCACACTTCGTTCCCCTTTCCGGCTTGCCATCGGCCCCAGCCTTGGCAAAGATCTTTGTTCAGCACATCTTCCGTCTTCATGGACTGCCCCAACATATTGTTTCTGACAGAGGAGTCCAATTTACCTCTCGCTTCTGGAGAGCCCTATGCAGATCAATGGATGTCACTCTCGACTTCTCCTCATCTTACCACCCCCAGTCCAACGGTCAGGCCGAACGGACAAATCAGTGCTTGGTGAACTACCTCCGGCATTTTTCCAATGTCCACCAGAATGACTGGGCTGAACTTCTCCCGTGGGCTGAGTTCGCCTATAATAACCACGCCAGCGAGTCTTCAGGCAAGTCCCCTTTCTTTATCGTCTATGGGCAACATCCTGGTGTACCTCTACCGGTTCCTCCTGCCTCGGGTGTACCGGCGGCTGACCTCTGACCAGGGAATTCTCCAGGATCTGGCAGGAGACCAAGGCCGCTCTTGAGTTGGTACGTAACAGAGTTAAGAGACACGCCGACAAAAGACGCCTGGATGCTCCGCCATATCACCCTGGTGATAAAGTTTGGCTGGCCTCCAAGTTTATTCACCTCAAGATCCCTTCCCATAAACTGGGTCCCCGTTATATTGGACCTTTTGAGATCTTGTCCCGTATTAATGATGTCTCCTATAAACTACGGCTTCCTGCCTCTCTCCGTATCCCTAATGCCTTTCATGTGTCCTTGCTAAAACCAGTCGTCTTCAATCGTTTCCTTTCTAAGGCCCCTCACTCACCTCCGCCTGTCTCCGCAGACGATGTATTTGAGGTTAAAGATATTTTGGCCATGAGGAAGCAAAAGGGGAGAACCTTTTTCTTGGTTGATTGGAAGGGCTTTGGTCCCGAGGAGAGGTCCTGGGAGCCCCAAGAGAACATCCAGGCCCCTCGAATCTTGGCCAAATTCTTTTCCGGACTGCGGAGGGGGGCGCGTAAGGAGGGGGGTACTGTCACGCGGCGGCTGCCACGCGCTCCTCTCTCTGCCTCCTCCCGGCCGCAGCTTACCCTTCCTCCGGTCTCCTGCTTCCCTCTGCGCCGGCGTCCGTGGTCTTCTCCACGGTCCTCCCCGGCTCCTCTTCTCCGTCCGGCGGTCCCCTTCGTCCGGTCTTCCGGACCGTGCCGGGTGCACGCCCCCGCCCCTCCTGCTCGGCGGGCGCGCGCACATACTGTGCCTGGGCATGCGTGCGCCTCCCCCTCCTCCTCCTACTGAGGACGCACGCCTGCCCTCTCTCCTTTAGGTCACGACCCGGAAGTCCTCCTACCAGTCCCTATATCTGGCCGCCTCTCCCTGCCAGCGGTGCCTGAGTATCACTGTTCTTTCCTAGTGATTCTGGCCGTCCTCTTTGCACGCCTTCGCGCCCTGTCCATCCGTTGCTCGTTCACCTCTCCATTTTCCTCTCTCCTAGTTCCTGTGTCTTCCAGCCGTGCCCGCCTATCCTGTGTCTCCCAGCCGTGCCCGCCTATCCTGTGTCTCCCAGCCGTGCCCGCCTATCCTGTGTCTCCCAGCCGTGCCGCCAGTTCTGTGTCTCCCAGGCCGTATCCACCTGTCTCGTGTCTCTAAGCCGTGGCTGTCTGTCCTGTGGTTCCCAGCCAGTACCGTCAGTCCTATATCCCCAACTCGGCTCTAGCAGTCTGTCTGTCGTTACCTCCCAGGGTACCAGCTGCCGTGGTAATAGTTACCCGCGGGCTTGCCCCAAACGCTCCCTGTATAGGGGGTGGTCCACCTGGTCAGCTCGCCCCCAGGAGGTTCGTTGCCACGGTCTAGCGGGTCCACCCCAGGTGTACCTTACACCTGGTCTCTCTCCAAATCTGCGAGAATTCTTTAGCAAGAGAATCGGCTGCGGGTACTCCTGTAGACGTGGAGAAAGGTAACGGAATACCTGGGTTTTGACCGGTTACCACAAAAAAAGGTGACTTGGTGGTAGATTCGCTGGGATGATTGTTGTGCGAGAATTCAGCCCAAGGTAAGAGCGCGACCCAATTGTCCTGATGGGCGTTGGCGAAATGACGTAGGTAGGTGGTTAACACCTGATTAATTCGCTCCACTTGCCCGTTGGTCTGAGGATGGTATGCGGAGGAGAAGTCGAGAGATGTACCCATAAGCCGGCAGAGAGCCCTCCAGAAGCGGGAGGTGAACTGGACCCCCCGATCCGACAGAATCCGCTGAGGAAGACCATGCAGCCTGAAGACCTGGTGGATGAAGATCTCGGCCAACTTCGGGGCGGATGGTAGTCCCGGTAAGGGAATGAAGTGGGCCATTTTGGAAAAACGATCTGCTACGACTAAGATGGTGGTACATCCGGCTGAGCTGGGTAAATCAGTTACAAAATCCATGGCGATCTGCTGCCAGGGGACCTCAGGAACTGGCAATGGGTGAAGAAGACCGGCGGGCAAAGTCCTAGCCACCTTGTTCTGGGCACAGATTGTGCACGAGGCAACATAGTCCATCACATCCTGGCGAAGCGTGGGCCACCAGTAATACCGAGACAGCAGCAAGAGAGTCTTTTTAGTCCCAACGTGTCCTGCAATTTTGGAGGAATGCCCCCAGCCCAACACCTCTGTATGTCTGTTTTGAGGGACGAAAGTCTTACCGGGCGGAGGAAGAGCAAAATTCACAGGGGCCACGGTGATCATTTTAGTAGGCTCGATAATATGGGATGGGACTTCATCCCTCTCCGATGACTGTAATGACCTGGAAAGGGCATCGACCTTGATGTTCCTATTACCAGGTCGAAAGTGAAGTTGGAAGTCAAAGCGGGAGAAATACAGGGCCCACCTGGCTTGCCGGGCATTGAGTCTTTGGGCAGACTGCAGGTAAGCCAGGTTCTTGTGGTCAGTGAGGATGGTAAAGGGATGTACAGCCCCCTCGAGTAAATACCGCCATTCAGCCAAGGCCATCTTAATGGCCAGTAATTCTCGGTCTCCAATGGAGTAGTTGCACTCCGCAGGTGAGAATACTTTAGAAAAGAAGCCGTAAGGAACCAACCGTCCGGATGAAGCCTGCTGGGACAGGACCGCTCCAGCTCCAGTGGAGGAGGCATCCACTTCCAGGACGAAGGGCCTGCTGGTCACAGGCCGATGCAAAATGGGTGCTGACGCAAAGGAACGTTTCAGGGCTTGGAAAGCGTTTTCAGCTTCAGGGGACCAGCTGTTGGGCCTCATTCCCTTGCGGGTCAAGGCCGTGATGGGTTTGGTAACCGTAGAAAAATGAGGCACAAACTGACGGTAATAATTTGCGAACCCAAGAAACCGCTGGATGGCCTTAATCCCCACTGGACGGGGCCACTTGAGTACCGCACTGAGTTTTTCGGGATCCATCTTAAGGCCGGAATCGGTGACGACATATCCCAAGAAGGGCAGTGACGACTGCTCAAAAAGGCACTTCTCAATCTTGGCGTAGAGTTGGTTCTCTCGAAGGCGGTGCAAGACCAAGCGTACGCTTTTGCGATGGGAGGACAGGTCGGGCGAGAAAACGAGAATGTCGTCAAGATAGATGACCACACAGGAATAGAGTAGATCCCGGAATACCTCGTTGATAAATTCTTGAAACACAGCGGGAGCGTTGCAGAGGCCGAAGGGCATAACTAGGTATTCATAATGCCCGTCACGGGTATTGAAGGCCGTTTTCCACTCATCCCCTGCACGGATCCGGACCAAATTGTAAGCTCCCCACAGATCTAACTTCGTGAAGATCCGGGCTCCTCTCAGACGGTCAAAGAGCTCAGGAATCAACGGAAGGGGGTAACGATTTTTAACGGTGATATTGTTTAGACCCCGGTAATCAATGCAAGGCCGCAGTGATCCGTCTTTCTTCCGGACGAAGAAGAAACCCGCGCCCGCAGGAGAGGAGGACTTCCGGATAAACCCCTTGGACAGATTTTCTTGGATATATTCCGTCATGGCAGAGGTTTCGGCAGGAGAAAGAGGGTAAGTTCTACCTCTGGGAGGAACCGCTCCAGGAATCAGGTCGATGGGGCAGTCATAGGACCGGTGCAGGGGCAGGTAATCCGCCTCCTTCTTGCAGAAAACATCAGCGTAGGCGTGGTATGGAGCAGGAAGGCCGGGGAGGTCCGTTGGCCTAAGCTGAGGATGGGAACGAACCAGGGTACGTAAACAGCTAGCATGGCAGGTGTGCCCCCAGCGTAGGATCTCTCCGGAGCGCCAGTCGATGACTGGCTCATGCCGCCTAAGCCAAGGAAGTCCTAAGAGAATGGCATGGGATAATTGAGGCAGGACGTAGAAGGCAATCTTCTCAGAATGAAGTGCGCCAATTTGTAGCTTTACTTCAATGGTAACCGTGGTGATGAGCCCAGGAAGAGGTTTGCCATCGACGGAGGTGATTGCTCGAGGGTTACTTAAGACGACCACGGGAATCTGGAGTTTGTCAACCTCCTCCTGGCGGATGAAGTTGCCTGCTGCGCCCGAGTCCACATACGCCTCCACAGAGCCACGCCCCCGACCTGTAATAAGCAGAGCTGAAAGAGTAAGTGGGAGAGAGGGGGTCAGATCACCTAGGGGGCCCTCTCCTACCTGGCCTAGGCGGATGCGTTTCCCGGTCTCTCAGGACAAGTGCGTACGAAGTGATTGGCCCCTCCACAATATAGACAGAGTCCCTTAGTCATCCTCTCCTTACGCCGTTGTTCGGACAGCTTGATGCGATCCACCTGCATAGGCTCGGGGACAGTGTCACTAGGAAGGGCAACGGTGCGCGGAATGGGAGCTTGGTATAATCTAAAGGACCTCTTCTCCCTGGCTGACTCTCTAGCGCGTTCCTGAAAACGCAGGTCAATACGGGTAGCCAGGGAGATGAGATCTTCCAGGGTGGTAGGAAGGTCACGCCCGGCCAACTCGTCTTTGATTTTACTAGACAGGCCTCTCCAAAAAGCACCAACCAGGGCTTCGTTATTCCACCCCAGCTCCGAGGACAAGGTCCGGAAACGGATGGCGTATTGCCCTACAGTAAGGGACCCCTGGCAGAGGTTAAAAAGGGCCTCTGTAGAGGAAGCAAGGTGTCCGGGTTCATCAAAAACCTTACGGAATGTTTCCAAAAAACTCTGGATGTTAGTCACCACCGGGTCATCCCTCTCCCACAACGGATTCACCCAAGCCAGCGCCTACCCCTCTAGATGGGAGATTATAAAGGCCACCTTAGCACGGTCCGTGGGGTATTGTTGGGGCAGAAGATCAAAGTGCAATCTGCACTGGTTTAAAAATCCCCTACACAATTTTGGGTCCCCACAGTACCTAGGCGGCTTACCAAGACGGGGAGGAGGGAAAGAGACAGCGTCCCGGGCTTGGTTAGAAGCGGCCACAGAGGACTGCAAAGAAAGCAGCCGATCATCCACGGACGCCATATACCCCAAAATGTGGGATTGCGCATCGCGCTGCTGTGCAAGCTCCTGCTGGAGACTGACTAAGAGAGGTGCATGCGCTGGATCAGCGGTTTGCAAGGCGGAGAGCCGGGTGTCCATGGACTTCATGAATGACATGATACGGGTCTGATTTTCTCTTAGGAAAAGCAGTTCCTTTTGAGTGGCCGCCGCGGCACCGGCGGGGTCCATGGCCTGATGATACTGTAATGCTAACGAGAACTATGTCAGAGAGTGGACCCTCTGGATCGCGGATCCGGAGCCCCTGGGCCGAGCACGCCAGGTGAAGACCGACCCCTATACAGGGACCGTTTGGGGCAGGACCACAGAGGACGGAGGCGCGACAGCCGGAACCAAGAGGGACGGCTCCACGAACAAAAGGCCTGGGGAGGCAGCGGGCAGATATACTGGCAGGGACAGGTGGCTCAGGGAAGCACACAATATGGAATGGCAGAGGAAGGATCAGGGCGAACTGGAGACAGGGAACGGCCACAAGGAATGAAAGGAAAGGAGAGCCTGGACAGACTGGGGAGAGCGAGGAGAACGACACAGAGGAAGGCAGGAAGGATAAGGCAGAGATTGGACTAGCTACAGGAGAACTGTAGGGGCCAGATTGCTACACAATCATCAGGCGTCCTCCTAACAGCGAGGACGCCTGAAATATACCAACCCCCGGAAGTGCGGCCCCAGGCCAGCCCCTCAGCGCCGCCCACCGCTGGAGAGAGAGGACGGGAGGAGGCGTGCGCGCGACAGAGAGCGGGAGCCAGGAGTCGCCGTGAGGGAGAGTGGACGACGGGCGCGAGCCCGGACGGGAGCGCGCAGGTAGGGAAACGCTGCGGTGCGCGCTGCTACAGAAGGGGCATCGGCGGGCATAGCCGCCGATGTCACAGTTGTTTTGTAAGCTCGACAAGTTTTTGGTAGGCCTCCTTCTTTTTAAGTCGGTTACTATAATCAGCCGACTTTATTCTCCATAAGCAAGGCATCGTGCGGTAAATCTCTATGAAGTCCCGCAGGAATTCGTACTTATCAGCCATCTGTAATAATGAAAGGATAATGTTAAAATGGCACAATACTAATAGAAACATTTGTTTTATTCAAAAATAGGATAAATTAAAATGCGTACATTACCAACAACTTATAACACAGCTAGGATCATAACATCGCGGAGGTGGGCACGGCTGAAACTAAAATGGCTGCCTGCCACCCAAAAAAAAAATTAGATGGACAACAACAGTTTACACAGCTGCAGAAAAAGGCAGTGGTGGGCGCAGCAGAAAAAAAAATTGCTGCACCAAAAAATCACAGAGATAGATGACAAGTAACAAAGCTGGCAAGAAATTGGCGCGGCAGAAATAACATGGCTGGCCCCAAAAAAAAAATTCCAGTGATGGCCAACAACACAGTAATGGTGTGCGTGGCAGAAAAAAAAAAGGTCCGAGATAGATATGTGATAGCGGAGGGCGGTGGAAGGAAAACTACCAAGGCTGCTAAACAAACATGTAATTCAAAAATGTTAATGACACGAAAAAATGTTAAAATAAAAAAATTATAAAAATAAGTGTCTACCTTACAAGACTGTATGTAGATCCTGATGGAATCAATGAATCGAGGGCGAACGCAGCAGCGCCACACAATGGATCTCAGGTCTTGAATCACAGAATGCGGGCAGGACGCAGTAAGCTAACCACAGCGCTCGAGAACAATGAAAGGGAGCGCTATTGCGTCGTCCTTTATTACTCAGTCGTCCAATCACAAAGCGAGAGCTGTGACAGCAACAGTCATGCCATACCGTGCCATATAGTGATGACCAATCTGGGTTGAGGGGAGTGGAAAATGATGCGCTCAATCACGCCTATCTAGGTCTGGGTCTTTAACAATACATGCTGTGTGACAGGTCCCAACGACCCCCGAGGTCGTTATACAGATCGCTGATCGCTGATGTGTCGTTTATGAGATCTTCCTATTTGGAAGCTAACTAACGATCATATAGCGATGTTCTAACGATCTCTCCCAGGTCGTGTCGTTGTCGTGATCGCTGGTGCGATCGTTTAGTGTGACAGTACCTTTAGAGTAAAGTGTTAGTCTTTGATGACACCAAACTATGTAGGATGATAAAAACTGACCTTGATAGTACAATATTATAAAATGATCTGGATATGATGTCTGAATGGGCAAACACTTGGCAAATTATGTTTAATGTAGATAAATAAAGGTGTCTCTCACAAAATTAGAATATCATCAAAAAGTTAATGTCACGATCCATTTTTAGAACTGTGTCAGATCTGCATACTCACATTAAAACTTTTTTCCTTTCAGGCCATCGGGGGTTAATATCCCCCCGGTGGCCGCTGGTGTAATTGCATTGCTAGATCAGTTTGCTGATGTAGGTGGTGACCACTCCCACCTTCCTTTAAAAGGTCGCCTGATGCTTCAGCTGACTGTTGGTGATATACTTCCTCTTTGGAGACCAACCAAGCAAGAGTCAGGAGCTGGCTGAGTGCAGTGGTGCTTCAGCTGAATGCTGTGATTGGGTGCCTTACTCTGCTGTGCAGTGCATTGCAGCAGAGAAAGCTAAGCTTTGTTTGTCTTACCTTGTATGTTATATTTTCCCTTGGTGTTGTACTAGTGCAGCAGTGGGACCAGAGTTCGCACTAGCTAATTACCTACTGAGGAATAGGTGCAGGGCAAGTGAGGGATAAGGTATCTTGCTTGGTGACGATTTGAAAGAAGCCGTATAGGGATGTCAGGATAAACCAGGGCACAGCCTCAGGAGAGTGCAGGAGGTGGCAATTTCTCCATTCTGTATCGCAGAGCCCACGGTTGTAATTGTGACCCCGGTGTTCCCTTGTTTGTTTTGCTGTTTAGTGACCGACCGACTGCTGGGTCATGTCACACAGGGACAGTGACTTTGTGACAGTTAATTTATTTCAGTTCTTCAATACAAAAAGTGAAACTCATATATTATATAGAGTCATTGCAAAAAGAGTGATCTATTTCAAGTGTTTATTTCTGTTAATGTTGATGATTATGGCTTACAGCCAATGTAAAGCGGCATGGCATGGAGGCGATCAGCCTGTGGCACTGCTGAGGTGCTATGGAAGACAAGGTTGCTTTGATAGCAGCCTTCAGGTCATCTGCATTGTTGGGTCTGGTGTCTCTCATCTTCCTCTTGATAATGCACCATAGATTCTCTATGGGGTTAAGGTCAGACGAGTTTGCTGGCCAACCAAGCACAGTGATAAGGTTGTTTTTAAATTGGTACTTTTGGCAGTGTGTACAGGTGCCAAGTTCTGCTGGATAATGAAATTTCCATCCCCAATAGCTTGTCAGCAGAGGGAAGCATGAAATGCTCTAAAATTTCCTGGTAGACGGCTGCGAGGACTTTAGTTTTGATAAAACTCAGTTGACCTACACCAGCAGATGACATGGCTCCTGAAACCATCATTGTCTTGTTGGGAAATGCTCGTCTACCAAAGGCACAGAGTGATGGTAGCATCTTCTCTTTTAATACAGAGAAGTACATCTGTGAATTCTTGATAGTATCAATGAAATTCTACCCCCGAGATCTTCTGCAGCCCAACATGTAGACACTGCCACTACCATGTTGTCAAATGACAATTGACCCATAGACTCTTTAAATACCATCTGTTCAATATTTTTTCTACAGTCAGGCTTCATTCTACGCACTTCTTGCACTGAACCCTTCTTTTCCTGACAGTACTGGTAAAAAAAACCTCATAGATATGACATGGTGCTAGTGTGGATAGAGCCCTGGGTTAGCCCAGACCAAGAGAACTCAGTAAGATGCGGAAAAGCAGTGTCACATGTGAAGTCGTAGAAAGATGGTGAAACAAAGAGTGCTCAGTGAGGTGGATTGAGAAGTTTAAAAATGTTTAGGGCCTTTGTACATGGCAGTTCTTGTTTGGCCCAGAGGCCAGCTCAATGAAACAATGGGGATATACTTCAAGGAGGCAATATATAAATGTGGGAGCCTCAAATAAGTTAGGAGTAAGGTAGGGGATTTTGAAAGAAAAATCTATACATGATCTTATATTGTCACTATACATTTTTCCTTTGTGGCCCTACTCAAACTTTGATACACAACACCAACATGACATATACATTTGGTTCCTGAGAAGGAAGTGCTAGACGTGAATTGAAATGATATGGAGAATTTCTAGCCCATTAAGATGCAGCCAAGTTTCTTCATTTTGGTGCTTTTATCTTTCAGCCAAGCAGACATTGAATTTAGCCTGACCTGCATTTACAAAAAGAGTGTCTGCTCTACGCTGATGGTGTATATGTCTAGCAGACTCATACTGGGGGTGTCTTCATTGTGAAAATAATTGTATTCAATATATTTTTTTTAATAAGTTAAAATTCCTTTCATTATCCAGATTTGTAATTTGCAGGTCATGGATCCTAGATATCGAGAAGCTTTTACTTTGTGTGATTGAGACTATATTTTTTTGCAACAGGGCATTGAATTAAATTACCTTATATATTCCTTAAATATTCTTGTAATGTGAGCTACAAAGATAAATTGGTATGTCCTATATTTAGGTCTTGTTACCCATAAACCACCTGCAGCGCTGAGATACATTCTGCGGGTCTCTCCTTTTATTTTGCCATAAAAGGTAACATTTAGTTATAATACAATATACTATGGTTTGGAGAGACAGAAGCTTTGGATCATATGATTGCAGTACCAGATTGTCAGATAATCTCATTTTCATTGGGGTGTAATTCTGATGATTCAATTTTATTATATGTATCAGACCAACCAGATAGTAAGAATAATACAAGGACCCATGGACACCCACAAAGATACTTCACAGACATTACTCACATGAGCTTTGCATAAGATCACATTCTACTTTAAATGTGTACATAATTATATTTGAAATGTGATCACACACTTTTCTTTTTGCCATATTTTTAATGGAGAAATTGCTTTCTGAAGAGTAAAATAGGAGCCTGTTGGTTCCAAAATGAAAGGACCGGAAAGTTCTTTTTGACAGATGGGCTCTCCATCACTTCAGTGAAAACCTGCCTTCTTTTATAGTCAAATATTTCAAAATATGTCCACAATACCTTTCACCATTTTTCTGAACCCCATTTCCGATGTTTACTTGCATAGTTTAGTTTCTACGTTCAATTTTCATGTTGAACGCATGATTTTTGGCCACAATACTTGGACCTTTTATTAGGACAGACTCTAAAAAGACAGAAGTGTGAAACCAAAATATAGATAAAACAAATCTTTATTAACTAATGAACAGAATGAGCTCCAAGAGGTCTACAAAGAAAGGATTATATATATATATATTTATATATGTGCAATCACGTATGCTTAGGTAAGAGAGTAAGAGATGTAAAATAACCACATCACATTAAGGATTACAGGTCATAAAAGAGTGCAAAAATGTGAATAGACTCCAAATAAATACTAAGTAAATCAGATGTGATAACAACAAAAATAACAACCAAGTGGCTGCAAACCTAACAAAAAAACTTTCCCCCTGGAAGAAGCTACTAGCGTCAGGGCCCTCTCCCTGCTGGTCTACATGGCAAATATGCCTTTTTAATGACGGTCAGCTTAAAGCTATGTGCAGCACTATGGTCATATAGCTATTTAGTAGTATACTGTGCATTTGTACCTATACACTAATCATAGCCTGCCTCTTTATCCTTGCACTATTGCACTTTATATCTTGCTGACTGTCATTGGTATTCACTTGTGCACTACTGCACCTTATACTTTGCTACATATCATTAATTGGGAAAGTAGACCTCTTGGAGCTCATTCTGTTCATTTTCAGTCCCTTTATGCAAATGTAATTTTATTATGTCCTTTACTATGTAGATAATAATATTTGTTTTATCTATATTTTGGTTTCACACTTCTGTCTTTTTAGAGTCTGATATAGTTTGAGGTGTGTCCTTTATAATTTTTGGTCTAATTTTGGGGATTTCTTTTATTAGGAGAGTTGATGGCAAAATTTCCAGTGCCCCCACAATAGAGACATAGATTCTCTGTACGCCACCTCTTTTTCTCTACTGCAGAGGGAAATTTATGGATTACATCAATTTGCATAGTTTCAGGAACACTTTCCATTTCATGCTTTTTTTTATTGCTGATTGAGCAACAATAGGATCTTGAGGATAAGCAGGTAATGTAGTCAGAATATAGCCAGAGGTTGATACATGGAGCATCAGTAGAATCTTGAGGATAAGCAGCAGGTGGGAAGATGCTAGATTAAAGGATGGGAGCTCAATAATATCACAATGAAGGAAGTGCAGTGCCAGGTTTAAGTATCACAGGGGGAAACAATCAGGAACTTGGGGTGAAGACATCAGGAACAACAAAGGTACTAATATCTGATTTAGCAAAGAACTGTGCAATGAGCTGAATAGTTCAGAGGGAAGAGCTACCACCTGGTTCACAAGCGCTGCTGGGTTTGAATCCTGACAATGGCATTCCCCTCTTTTGATGTTCGTGTGGTTTAAATGTATTTATACGAGTATTTTACTGTAATGTACTTAATAGTTGTCCTTTTGTGGCTGCAGCTCCTGTTAATAGGGAAGACAGGAGTTTACTGTAGGGCCAGTCCATATTGGGGAGGAGCATTGAAATTGTGGGTTATTTACAGGAAAAGGAAGTTAGTTAAGGTTGAGAGAGAGAGACAGAACAGGACACCCTCAAAGAAGAAAAGTTAATAATTGGGTGTGCGCAGGAAACAGTGGCAAAGGAAGCAATATTCATCATGAAAACTTCAGTGGTGTCAGTGTTCTTCCTCTCACAGGCTAGTCAGAGGATCTACAGTGAGAAAATACAGGTGATTTTGTGGGAATGGCCCTGGGCACCATTACATATACAGTATATACTGTGTGCAGAATTATTAGGCAAGTGAGTATTTTAACCATATCATTTTATGCAGCTTTTCAAACACAAAGATGTATAAACTTGAATGCTTATTGGATCAAGCAGACCAGGTGATGTGTATTTGTGTAATTGAGGAAGGGTGCAGCCTGAGGATATCAACACCCTTTATTAAGGTGTGCAGAATTATTAGACAGCTTGTTTTCCTCAGGCAAATTGGGCCAAAAAAGAGATGTAATTGACTCAGAAAAGTTAAAAAAAATGGTTACGTCTAACAAATGGGTGCAGCACTCTTGAAATTGCTAAGATAATGTTGTTAGATCACAGTATCAGCAAAAGTTTTGTTCTAAATAATCAACATAGTCACCAAAAAATGTGTTGAGAAAAAAAAACACACATTAATTGCAAAAGATTTGAGAAGAAGCAATAGTGAAGTGATCAGGAAGGCCTTATCCTACAGTGCTGTCATATTCCAGAACTGCAACCTCCATGGAGTGTCCAGCAATACAAGACATTCAGTGTTCAGAGACATGGCCATAGTAAGGAAGGCTGAGACCAGGGCTTTAACTGAGCTCCAATAGACCAGAACTAAGCGACATCAGAAGACTTTTAAGTGGAATCTTTTTTTGGCACATCAGCTGCAAGACTATCCTGAAACTAGGCCTGGACAGGCACAAAAGAAAAGACTAATGATTACTGGTATTATGGACTTTGCTAAGGAGCGCGTTGGAAGACGGTTGAGTTCCGCGTTTAGAAGTTCCCATGTTCCGAAACCAGCATCCACAAGGAAGCATGGGATATTTCCCTCCCCTGCTAAGAAATCACCTCATCTTTTGAGAAATACCCTGATACAAGTGGGTCGCCCTCCCAGGGCTGTGGGGTACTCGGTACCGGGCCGTGTCAGCGGGATGTGTCACAGCAGCGGTGACCCGGTCCGTGGCCTTGGGCGCCCAAGTAATGGGGGAATTTGTGAATGGTGGAATGTAGTTAGATGAATAGTTTGTGACGCCACCTGTGGTGCTCGGCAAGGGAGGTGTTAAACAGATGCTGCATGCAGATCCGCTGGGACTGATGGTATGGTGCAGCAAAGATGTAAAAGCTCCCCACAGGTGAAGCTATAGTTCCAGGGCAGTGTAGATGTGGTTGGCATGGGGATGTAGCAGTGCCGGAAAGGTAGGAAGCAGACAAGACACAGCGGGGTGCAATTTCTGTACCTTTACTTGATAACTGCAGTCCAGGGTCCTGATTACAGATGGTACCGGAGCAGGCTAGCCTGGAAGCAATTCAGGGATTCTCTCTTAGCAGATGGGCTGTGCAGTGTCCTTTCTTAGGCTACTTTCACACATCAGTTTTTCGCCGTCAGGCGCGTTCCGGCGTCGTGCCGGAGCGCCGGATCCGGCAAATGTTTTGTAAAACCGGATGTGACGGATCCGGTTTTCTGCCGGATCCGTCTTGCGCATGACAGCCAAAACCGGATCCGTCTCATCCGGTTCATCCATTTTTCGATCCGTTTTTCGACGGATTACGCCGGATCCGGTTTTTAAAAAGGCCCCTTGTGGCCTTCTGAACGGGATTGGCTACTGAAAAACTATATATACCATGTTCCTACAGCCCTTCTTTGACAGGTTGTAGAGGAGAAAGTGCAGGTTGGAGAGAAGAGCAAGTGACTGGCGAAGATGGATGTTGTGATTGGAAATATTTTGAAGAATTTGGCGGATTTTACTGCACAGGCGAATCGTTTGAGGGTGATTGTTCTGGAGAAGGAGAGAGCGAGACAGCAGCGCATCAGGCATCGTAGACGACGTTTGTGGATCCTCCCCATCACAGCCAAGAGAATGACGCGTGGGGTCTATTCTACACTCTGCATGAACCTTAGACGAAACCCGGAGAAATTTTTTGGATATGTTCGGATGAAAATGGAGAATTTTGATTACTTGGTGGAGCGCATTGCACACCTCATAAGAAAATCGGACACCTATTGCCGCTTCTCTGTTTCACCCGCAGAGCGTCTGATGGTGACTTTAAGGTAAGCCACATTTATTGGATATGCTCGCATCAGAGCACACTTTCACTGCAATCTTGTTGGTGGTAGTTTGTATCTCCAAGTGTTATAGCTGAGTTTTGGTATGTAATGCTTTTACTTTAAACTAATTGATTGTTTTTTAATTCCCCACAGATTTCTTGCAACTGGAGAATCCCTTTCGTCACTGCATTTCCAGTACAGACTCGGGATTTCCACCATATCTGGAATAGTGAAGCACACATGCCGTGCACTGTGGGACTCCTTAGCTGAAGAGTTTTTACCAGAGCCCACAACAGAGAGGTGGATTGAAATTTCAGAAAAGTTTCAACAGATATGTCAGTTTCCGAACTGCTTGGGTGCTGTGGATGGAAAACATATCCGCATTGTAAAGCCAGCAGGATCGGGATCGGAATATTTCAATTACAAGAAATATTTTTCAATTGTCCTCATGGCCATCGCTGATGCGGAATACAAGTTTATTGCTGTTGATATTGGGGCCTATGGCCGCTCAAATGACTCTCAAGTTTTCAAACTGTCTGCCATGGGGAGTAAACTGTATGGAAACACCTTCCAGTTCCCATCCCCTAGACCGCTGCCACAAACATCTGGTCCACCTATGCCATTTGTCTGTGTAGGGGATGAAGCCTTCCAGCTGTTTGAAACCGTACGGTAGCAGAGGATTGTCAAGAACAAAACGCATTTTTAATTACCGCCTCACAAGAGCAAGAAGAATAGTTGAATGTACCTTTGGTATTCTGACAGCCAAATGGTGGGTCCTATTGACTGCGATCAACCTCAAGACAGAAACTGTTGACGAGGTGATCAAAGCTTGCGTGGTACTCCACAATTTTGTTATCTGCAAGGAACCCATTTCCATTGAGGACACCTCTGAATAAACCACCTTGCAAGATTACCAGAACATTACCACTAGAAGTTCTGTGACGGTTTCAGTAATGAGGGACAATTTTGCACAATACTTTATGTCGCCTCAAGGCAGAATAGACTGGCAGGATGACAGAGTGTGAAAGATTTGTGCCCTAACCAAACTTGTGTACCTTCTGTACCAACAGTATATACCTTTGCCAGCCAAAGTTGGCTATCTTGTCCTGGTTTAACTATTTTTACCTTTAGGCCACAGATGTGTACCTGGTTGTGTTTTATGCAAAGTATTTCACCTTTTAACAAAAGTTGTGTACATTGTTAGGAAATCACCAACAAGATACACAACTTTTTTGGTGAAATACTTTGCTTCAAACACAACCAGGAACACAACTGTGGCAAAAAGGTAAAATTTATTTACCTTTTACCTACAGTTATATACCTGGTTTTGAAAACCTTTTTACCTTTTAAATACCCTGTATTTAACCTTTTTTTACCATATTTCGCCGCAGAAAGAAATGACAGACAACCAGTGTAAAACAATAATTAAACTTTTATTGAAAATTTTTTTTTTTATAAAACTTTTTTGAAATTTAAATAAAATTTTTTAATAAACCTTTGAAACCAGAAAATTGGTCATTTATTTAAAAACACACATTTTTATAAATTTGTGTAGTGTGGGGTGGAAATACTGTTGGAGGGGCTGCGGGACACTTCGACACTGGGAGTGTGGAGAGAGGACTGGGATCGTGGTGGGGAAGGAACAGTTAGAGGTGAAGGTGTGGAAAAAGCTAGAGAATGGGTGGACATGTGGGAGGCAGAAGAGGTGGTGGGTGGTGGAGTGGAGGGTTGGGCAGGGACTGTAGGAGCAGATGATGTGGATGGAAAGTGGTATGGGGAAGGAGTTTGGTACGGGGAAGGAGTTTGGTACGGGGCAGGTTGCTGGAAGTGGGGAGATGTCTGGTAATGGGGAGGTTGCTGGTACTGGGGAGGTTGCTGGTACTGGGGAGGTGGCTGGTATGTAATAGGAGGGGGAGGAGGGAAAGTGGCTGGAGGGGGTGCAGGTGGAGGAACTACTGGGGTGGGAGGAGGAGGTTGGGAGGTAACGTGCTGGAGAGCACCGTGGCACGAATGCATTACATGCATCTGCTGGCTAGGAGAGAGCGTTTCCATGCGCTCCACAACAGACCTGAAAAAGGTGTGGTTTGGCAAAGATCTTGCTTCTGAATGCATGGTTTGCAGAAGTGTCTTCACCTCCAGAATGCTGGAGTTGATCTGCTGAAAGCCTGCGGAGATTTGCTCTGACAAGACTTTTAGACAGTTCTGGAAAGATGCATTCAGATGCAAGAACTCTGGCGCATAAGTCTTTTCCTGACTCCTCTGCCGCTGCCGCCCAGTACCCGCAGGTGTACTAGAGGTGGCAGGGGCAGAAGGGTGGGGTAAAGGGAAAGCGATCTCCTCACCAGCAGCTCCATGTAATGTTGTCGGCCACGATGCTCCTGCGCTGGTGGATGGGACAGATGGGTCTAATGTGTGGGAAGGCTGGGAAGGTGCAGATGTACCGGGGTGGTCGAAGTGTCCCTCAGTGCCGGTCTCCTCAGGGATCGCCTCAGAAGGGTCCAACCGTGCAGGCTCCCGAGTGCTGCTCACCGTGCTGTGGAATAAAGAGAAAAAAAACAATTAAAATAGTGACATGGCATGGCCCTGGCTGAAAAAAAAATTTTACATCTAAACATTTTTTTTTTTACATGTGGTGTGTAATATTTACCTTCTGGTGACGATTGTATCCCGGAGGAATGACAGGGCTCGTGCGTACTTGTACTTGCTCCTGCGTCCTCCAGATCCACTCGGGGCCCGCATCTCTTTATTGAACTCCTTCTTGAAACGATCCCTCACAGACCGCCACCGCTTCACAATTCTCTCCCCTGAAACCAGAAAGGACAAAGTGGTTAGTATACAACATCAGTGTTTCCCAAACTCCAGTCCTCGTGGTCCCCAGGGGTCATGTTTTTATGATTTCCATAGTAAATAGAAATCCTGAACACATGATCCGTGGGGACCAGGAGGACTGGAGTTTGGGAAACACTGGTTTACATCAAGCAACCGTTACTGTATATACTTACGCTCTTTAATCTGGGCCCGAGCATCGAGGTCCTCCCAGCGGTCCACAAGGAGCGAACAGATTTCCTCCCAGAGCCGACGGGTAACTATCAGGTCAGCATGGCGGCGGTCAGCCATATTCCATAGCGGCTCCCTTTCTCTGACGAGATCGATGAGGAGGTCAACATCAATTCCTCCATCCTCACCATCAGAATCGGGAGCACGCTGTGAAGGCTGTTAAAGTAAAACAGAAAAATAGCAAAATTAGGCACCACACTTTAAGACATGAAATAAAAAGTGTACCAAAATTTAACTTAAATATTATACTTGCACGCTGGTGACCGCCGCGTTGCTGTCGCCGACGACCCTGGGAGGCACTGCGAGGACCTCTTGGCCGAGCACCAGATTGGGAAGACTAGAGAAGAAAAGAAAAAAAATTATGTGTTTGGATGTTGGCATATTTGTTTGCTGTGTGATGTCTGCGGCACATTGTTTTCTATGTGTTGTGTATAGTGTGATGTTGTGTTTCTGCGTTTGATGACAAAAACTTACTAATTGTGAGCCCACTCCAGGTGTCTGTCCACCCCTTCCTTCTTCTTCTGGGAGCTCCTCTTCAGCTTGTGATTCCTGTATTGAAATAAAAGCCAATGAATAGACATATATTACAGAGATGATGAATTTTGGAAATAAAAACTTACCGTCAAACGCTGATGATGCGAGGGAGGGCTCCCAGAAGAAGATGTGGTGTCCTCCTGCTGGCCAGACTCCATGCCTGTGGGTGGTGCTGCTGCTGCTGCTGCCAGTGCTGCTGCTGCTGCATCTCTTGGGCGGCTGTTGAATAAAGAGAAACAAAGTGCCAATGAATATCTTGATATTCCGTGGCCCTAGTTTTGAGGAATGGGGGATTTGATAATTACCATCTGTCATCTGCTGGTGGACTCCCCTCCGGTTGTTCCGCATGGTCGCTTGGCTCCATTTCGGGTGGTGGTGCTGGTAGTGCAGTAGTCTCCTGCCTTCTCCTGCACCTGGTTCCTGTCTTGGGTGGCATGTTGGGTGTGTCTGAGGGTCCCACTGTCATGGTTTTATATATGTGTGCTGTGGGCAGAGCTACTGAGCATGCTCAGACCCAAAAAACTGGATCCGGCCACCGGATCCGGCTTTCACCGGATCAGGCACATTGCAGCGCTAATAGACTTTCATTGTGTTAAAAAGCCGGACGCGCCGGATCCGGGGGGTCCGGCTTTTTCGCGGAAGACAAAAAACGTTACAGTAGCCGTTTTTTCCAGACGCCGGATTGCGACACATTGCCGGATCCGGCGAAATCGCATGGCCATCCGGCGCGATCCGGCGCTAATGCAAGTCAATGGGGGGGAAAACGGATCCGGCATTGCATTTCGCCGGATCCGGTTTTTGTCAAAAGAGCCGGATCGCGCCTGATGGCGAAAACCTGATGTGTGAAAGAGGCCTTAGCGCTTACTTAAGGGATCTCCAGTACTGAGTTACACTGAAGTTCCTCCTGTCAGATGTTCTCAAGAACCTTACTTGCATGGCAGTCAGCTGTAGCCTATCTCGGGGACTCCTCTCTCCTGAGTCCCGACTAACTATCCAAGCCGCTGTTGTGCGCTGGTGTCTGTTGCAGGACCGTTAGTATCCATACAACCGTGGAGACCAGGCTCCAGATCATGCACTCTCACTAGAGATGAGCTCTTCCTCTCAGCTCTATCTCAGCGCTCCTTCCACACGTCTGCACACTTCACCCTCCGCAGACTAACTGACCACTCCTTCCTCTTGGCCCTCAGAGAGCACTCCTCCCCTTCATCCCGGTTCAGAGTCCCCCCTGCTGGCCTGGAGTGGAACTGTGTTGCATGTATAGATTAACTGCGAGAGAGACCCATCATTGCCTCCAAGCCTGGCATTACCCTCCCCTGGAGGAAGGCAAAGCCATTGTGGCAGCCATATTCCTGGGGGCGCCACACAAGAGTCAGAGTATAAAGACCAAGAGTCCAAGATGCAGTGACCATCCAAAGGCTCAATATCACCCATGCAATGGATCTTGGCATGAAAAGATATGCATTGTGTTCCAAAACTGGAGCAGTCTGTCTCACAAGCTCCAGTCCAGGTGTCTGTGCCGAAGCAGAACAGAAGAAGACAGACAAAAGATGATAGCAAAGGAATGGGACTTCACATAGCACGGTATGGGAGATGGTGTGATCTAAGTCTATAAAGATGTATTAGGGGTAGTCACATCACCTGAATACTAATAAACCACAGGCAGCAACACAGCAAGAGATGGTTAAGAATAGGGGCAGATGATTTATAAACAGCCCTAAATATATAGCAAGCTGGATACTACATACATCCCCACAGAAGGGGCAAATACTAGTTGGAAACCAGAGAAAGCAGCTTGCTCAGATCAAGCTATCTGCTATCTGCCAATAAGAACTAAGCAGTGGAGTTAAATATTGACAGTGTTGACATAGGGACCATTAGAAGAGAAATCTCTCAAGTTTATTCCCAGGGATCCTTCTTATCGAAGTCCAATGAAACAGACAATGAGTCTGAGGAAATGAGGCATGTAACCAGAGAATTAACTCTTCATCAAACACCCTATTATGACATGGATAACAATCCTGTTTGTTCTAGCATGGAGGAACTTTAGAATAGAGAGACTTCTCCTACAGATACTTTGCAGACAATGTACAGCTCTGAGAGGAATATAGTTGAGGAAGATGTTCATTATGAGGAAGACAAAACAATGAAAACATATAAATTCAACCCAAGACTCTCTGACAACCCTGAGGTAGTTACTAAGGGTTAGCTCGCATCTGCGTATATAAAATCACTGAGATTCTCAGCCAGAAAAATTGGCGAGTGTCAGGCGTATGTCATTCTGTATGTCATGTGAGTGTTACGCGTGTGTGTGATTTTTTCTCTTGCCTAACATCCATATGACATGCGTATGCAGTCTGTATGCAATGCTTTTTTAACATCATCTTTTACATACGGTAATTCTCTTAATACTCTAACTTAAAGCTAATTTATAAACCTAATAAAGCAATCTAATATAAAGATATAGATAGATTATAGAAATATATTAGACACAGCTGTGACAATGTAAGACAGCTGTCTTTAATGCAGGTAACGAGTTTATTAGGAGCGTCTGACTGGTCTGTAGGAGCCAGAACTCTAAATGGTTGGTAGGGGAGCAAATACTTATTTCTCACTGCAAAATGCAAATAAATGTATATAATTTATACAATGCGATTTTCTGGATTTTATTCTGGTCGTTCTATCTCTCAATGTTAAAATTAACCTACCCTTAAAATTATAGACTGTTCATGTCTTTGTCAGTAGGCAAACTTACAAAATCAGCAAGGGATCAAATAATTATTTCCTTCACTGTATACAATAGATAATAAACAGAGATAGATATTAGATAGGTAGATAGATAGATAGATAGATAGATAGATAGATGATGTGTAGGTATGTAATTTCAAAAACACAGTACGCACAATAAACCACCCTCATTAGTGCCTTTCATGTGGTAATAAAGGGTGTTCTGGCTTGTTTATCCTAATAAAAATAAATTAATAATTAAAAAAAAGACGTGATGCTCCCCTTATTTTTGATATCCAGCTAAGGTAAAGCAATACCAGCTCACATCTGTCTATTAGGCTGGGTAGGTCACTGGTCATTTTGCCAGCCAGCAGCTACCCCAAAAGTGGTGAATCACATTAGATGCTCCAAGTCTTTTGCTTTGACCAGCTCCTCCTTGGTGCAGTGGCAATCAGAGGATTGATAGTTGGGGTTGATGTCAGCTGTGAGGTGTCAAAAATCACAACTGGCATCAAGCCTTGCAGTTAGTAATGGAGAGGTTTCTATCAGAACTCAAAAATAAAAATACACAACCAAATAGTTTATTTGAAAAATCATTCACCGATACTTTCCCTGGTTCACCAATTAATTAAAAAAAAGCCACTCAAGTCCGCCATAGTCCTGGGTGGGTCCTTTGTGGTCCACTCAATCTGCCGTAGTCCACCAATGGATACCCGAAAAACATAAAAAGAGAGAAATAAAGACAAGGCACTGTCCATTTATTTAAAAAAATGTTTCCACACAGATTCAACGTAGTCCACGACGTTCCCTGAATCCAGCCACTGAGACTGTGAATAGCAGTAAGCAATGTTACAGCTATTCACAGATGCCAGGTACTGACTTCACCAATAATCAGAGTTGCTGGATCCCACTGCGCTTCAGGAGACCCAGTGCTTTGAACAGTGAGTTATTCCTGTACCATGATACTGCACTACGGCGCTATGGTGCCATCTGCTCTGTTCATGTTAGCTGCTGCTAAAGGGAATTGGTTGCCTTGATATTTATGTTATGAAGGTAATGGAAAAAAGGAAAACATACTATAACAATATGCCACACGAACGTCCAGCTGGTCTTTGTACAGATTAGAAAGACCCTAACTGACAACCTCAAAAATACCACCTGTAACCTGGTTCCCCAAAAGGCCATTTAGGGATTTTGCACACCTTCTGAGGAACCAGAGGAGAGGCCACAACACACAGCTGATAAGAGGAGAGGAAGATGTGCAGGAACATATGAAAACTCGGGGTAAGAAAATTAAAAAAAAGTTCATATACGGTAGATAGGGAAAGCTAAGGAAAGTCAAAAATAGATGGAACAAGAATAACCTCTCAGAAACTTAAAGAGGAGAAAGGAAGAGGCACTGGGAAGGAAATCAAAAAGACTCACAGAAGGAATTCAACTGATGTTTACCATTCAATGTGAACCCTTTAGCTGAAGGTGTGTAATTCCAAAACCAAAGTCCACCTAGAGGTATAGCCAGCAAGAAAGTGCAGTGAAGGGTGAACATAAAAAAAACTAACCCAGAATGTGATAAGGTAGACCAAAACAGGAAAATGGAAAACACTTGGAGAGGAGCAAACCAAGAAGGGGGAGCCAAGACCATTGGAAACATCAGCATTTAGACATGGAAGAAAAAGCAATAGCTCAACAGACAGAGAAACTGACCACAGAGGAACAGGTCAGTGGATGGAATTTCCACATCAGCCCCTGACAATTTATTGCAGCCAAGTTCACATTCCTACACATGGTTTTAAAGGTCAATTACCTGCAATCAACTAGACTCTTGAGTTTAGCTCTAAGGCTGGGTTCACACATAGCGGAATTCCCGTGGAAGTTACCGCGAGAATTCCGGAATTCCATTCCGAGGTAAAATCGCATTTTAAATTCACGCGATTTTCCCATGGAAAAACTAGCGATTTGCAAGCGTAATTAGCTTGCAGAATGCTAGCGTTTTCCAAGTGATTTGTAGCATCGCTTTGAAAACTGATTGTTTGACGAGTGTGACCAACCTGTCATAGTGTTTGACTAGTGTGACCAACTTTTTACTATTGAGACCGCTTATGCAGCATCAGTAGTAAAAGATAGGATGTAAAAAAAAATAAAAAATCGTGTTATATTCACCTTCCGACGTCCCGCGCAGTGTCCCCAGGCCTCCGCGATGCTCTGCCAGGTCCCGTTCCCAGTGATGCATTGCGGCAATGACTTTTGATGACGTCGCGGTCTCACAATACCGCTACAGCATCGTGAGACGCGACATCAGCAAAGGTCAACGCAATGCATTACTGTGAACAGGAGCTGCCGCGTGTATCGCTGAAGCCTGGGGATGCTGCGCAGGACGTCGGAAGTTGAATATAACCTGATTTTTTTATTTTAATTCTATTTTTTACAGGGATATGGTACCCAAAGCCCGGAGGTCAGGAGGTCAGGAGCGTCCGCCAGGGCACCTGTACACCTCCTGACCACCATTGCGGGTAATGATTAGTTTAGTATGGACGCTAATCTATACATTTAGCGGCTATTGCTGTAATGGCCATTATGGTGTGATGTGAGTTTTGGTATATAGCGGCTGTTGCTGGTGATAACCCTTATAGCATGTTTAGTGGCCACTTTAGTTGAGATAAGTGGCTACGTTTAAGATACCACACCATAGAAGATCTATTACTATAATGATTATGTCCATTATGTATAACGGTTAGTTTCTTGGTGGAGGAGGCATGATACAATAGTCACCGAATAAGAATTGTTTTAATCAGCTGTAGGATATGAGGACATAATAAATAGTGTCCACCTTGAGATTGATATACTATTTTTCAGCAAAAACTGTCAATTTTTGGATAGTCAGATAATTATAGGTGTATAGGTTACACCTTTTGGTGCAGGTTATGTGCGTCTTTTTAGATGTGTAATCACAATATACATATGTGTATGTTTACTTCCCCTTAATCCCCTAATTGGTGATATGTAATATTTTATCTATGGTTCTAAACAATAAAGTTGCTTTTTATATTAGTAATACAAGCCTTCTAATCATCGTTTTCTTTTGTGGGATATGTTATATTTGGTGATAGGCATAACCAATCCGAGTGGACTCATGGGGACTCAAATTAATTATATATGATGATTACTACCATGTGTCCTAGTCATACTTGGTATATTTACTTTTCGCATGGTGGACACAGCCACATGCGGAAAGTAAGCAGAACAATGCATTCCTATGTGGGCGGAATTGCCGCGATTCCGCAAATTAATGAGCATGCTGCGTATTTTTCCGCGATGCAATTCCGCCGCTGGAAAATCTGCAGCATTAGCACAGCATTGCGGAATCCCATAGGATTGCATGGGATGCTGTTTTTTGTGTTTTCGAGGCAAAATCACACGGTAAAAATCGCCATGAAAACGTGAAAAAACCTGAATGTGTGAACGCAGCCTAAAGGTCCATATACACCAACCAATGGGTTGCAATAAGCGACCGCCAATCAGCTTATTTTCTGATTGGTAGTCATTTACTAATCAGGATGATAAGCTGCTGAGAATAATTATCTTTTGTGCAGCACAGAAAGTAATTTACCCTATGAATAAACATTGTGCTTACTCCTCGGATGATAAGCAACCTGTTTAGAATGCAAGATTATGATTCCCAGGAACGCTCGCTTACAATAATATTGCAGTGTAAAGGTTCTGTCACACTTAGCGATGCACCAGCGATCTCGACCCGGTCAGGAACGCTGGTGCATCGCTAAGTGGTCGATAGTGAGCTGCCACACAGGCAGATCTCACCAGCGACATAGCAGCGGTCGGCGGTCGCTACTTACCTGTCAGATGCAGCGATGAAGACGTTCTCCTGCCCGCATCCACACCCAGGCCGTTCTCGCGCAATCAGCGATAACCAGCGGGGGAGCCGGTCAGAGGTAAGTATCACACATAGCGATATCGCTAGCAATATCGCTGCTGCGTCACAAAACCAGTGACGTTATAGCGATATTGCTAACGATATCGCTTAGTGTGACGGGCCCTTAAATGGACCTTAAGTAAAATCCATTGTAATCTGCTGGAAACACATCTTCTCCAACAGATGAGTAACCTTTGTCTCGTGATACACCTTAATAACAGAAAGTTGACAGACCTATCAGCATCTCTTTAGACTGCAGGAAGAAAGCAAAAGTGACTAATTTAATGTAATAAGTTGCCAAATGATGCTATGCCAATGTTGTTCCTGAATTGACCAATTTAGTGGTGTAATTCACTTGTTTAAACAACTTAACGGTAAGATTTTTGTTCGTGTATCCATGATCTTTCATTGTTACATTTATGAGCAGCCTGTGCCCTGTGAATAGAAGTTATTTTCTTTTTATTAATTTGCTAGATAAACCCTGCTGATAATAACATGACAGCCTGTACAGCAATGACTGTTATCCATTCTGAAGATTATGAGCTTTGTAGGGGGTACAATTCTTTAATATTTCTTACTCTTTTTGCCTGCTCACAGTAATCGAAACTCTGTCTAGACTCTGTGACTACTGGTCATAATCCAAGCTATATCAAATAAAGTCACAGTGAAAGAGGATAGGGCAATTTATCGGGGAAGCAAGGATTAAAATCTGATTGAATTGTTCAGTACACACTTAAAAAAGGCATCCATTGTGTGCTTATATAAAAACAAAAATACACTGAACAAATAATTTTTGGAACTAATTTATAAATATTTAATTTAGGAGTCAAAAGCTTTAGGAACATTTTAGGAACATGGTAAAATGAACTGGTCAACAAAGATGGTAGGAAACCTTTTGGGAATTTCAAAGACCAACTGAACAACAACGATAACAGCAGCTGAGTCTTTATGCAATGTTTTGACGTTTAGCTAGTGCAGCTTTTATTAAATTGTGACTATTTTATACTTTTATCCTAAATATACTGTAATTTACTAAGTGAAATTAAATGCAGCACAGAACTTATGCAACAATAAATACCTACAATATATATACATTTTATATTCATTAGAAAGCCCAAGGTTTTTGGATTGCATCGAGTTTCTGCATTTCTAAAGTTTCATTGAGCGTAAAATAAAAATCTTCTCATGAAATTTGGTAGCACAGCTTTGCAAAATTAAGGCTATTCTTGTTTCGTAAATTGAAGATTTTGTAAAAAGCTTTAATTACATTTTAAAAAAACCTGTAAAGATTTGGAATAAAATAAAAAAAGAAGCAAAAAGTATTTTTTAAGCTAAACTCACTGAGTTAAAATTTGGGAGTACTATATCCAAACTAACATTTACACATAATCAGATACTTTCAAATGGCATAAAACAATATAATTTCCAATCCTGTATATAGATCAAGTGACATTCACTGGTCATATGCAGTAATTTTGGTTTCTTCCAAAGTTGAATATAATCCAATAACATAAAACAAAGTAAAAACAAACACTTTTTTATCGCATAATTTCAGAATTAGAATTTATAACTTTTTCGTGCTCTTTATATCTGATTTATATTTTTATGTATTTCATTGAACAACTGAGCATCTATAATAATCAGGAAGAGATCAAAAGAATTGCCATAATTTTAATAATTCAATGTATCATGTGAAAAATACGAATATTTTATATCACCTGAGCAGTGAATGGTTTGATAATAGGAGGAAAAAATAGCACAGTTGTTAACAATATGCATTCTACTAATAATAATTTGTATTTTTCTTTACACAATGTTCGCATTTTACAACACTGTACAGAAATGACCCTTAATCTGTCTATTTGAAGGACATAATAAAGCCAATTTTTAGAGGATTTCAGTTAATCTTTCATTATATTTGTGGAAAGAAACATAGAAGAACATACAAACGTTACTTCTGGTCATATTTGAACTCAGGACATCAATGCTGAAAAGAAACAGAGCTAACCACTGAGCCGCAAAGCCACAATAATGAAATTATACACAGAATGACATCTAACAAATGTATAATTTGTGAAAAAAAAAAAGTAAAACAACAAAATAAAAGACTCAAAGAGCAACGCAAATAATAACAAAACAAAAACTTATGGCTGATGGTTTGCAAGAAGACAGAAATGAAAAATCATGGTCCTCAAGACTAAAAAGAACTATGTTTCTAAAAGATTACAGACCATATTAAGCAAAAGTTTAACTTCTGAAACATTGCTAAACATTCACTAATTTCTCGAAGTTTGAAAATCAGTAGTTTTTTTATTAACTAAAATAACTGAATTACATAACCTTTTAAGTGATATAGCAAGGAAAACAAGGATTTTTCGGCACATTCACTGGTAGAGATGAGCGAACATCATCAGCTCCATCCTTATTCGGCAAGCTATTGTTATGGCCTTGCGGAAGGCACCAAACAATAGAGATGGTATAAGGTGCGTTAGCAGCCTGGGGTCCACCATGCAGAGAGGTTACCTGCTGCTTGGTAAGGGTGGATACAAGATAGCGGTATAACTAACACACGCAGGTTAACCTCACCCGGTAAGTAGAAGGCAAACCTTGTTACTTCACAGGGCCGCAATACCGTAGGGTGAATGCTAGTGTCTTGGTCACAAGACCCTGCACCAAGGACACGGGGTTAGAGTCCCTCTAGACCCACTAGCGTTTGGCGTCGCAACTGCGGTGCCAGGTAAAGTAACAAAAGGTTTACCGCTCGAGGTACATACAGCGCCGCTCTGGCGGGCGCCACTAACCAGCCTAAACTTAGTCAGGAAAGTGCACTAATTGCACACGGCACCGCTCTGACGGACGCTGCTGTGAATGCGGTACAGTAGTGCCTTGTGCTGGATGGCACACTCTGGCACTAACACGTGTGAAGACCTGGGTGCACTGTGGCGCTTAGGCAATGCCACTACTCGCGCTGACTCTAACTCTGATAACCCTATTACATGCACAACCAAGGGAGGGAGTCTTAATGAGTCAGTCACCTGAAACATGCATCACACACACCAGTACATAATTCTATATTAGCGCATGGCCGTGTGGCCATGCGAACCTTTTATAGTTGCAGACTTTCGGGACTTTCCCTGTGGTTCAATTGGAGCTTCAACAGGACCTGAGCACGTGACCTCCGACCTCCAATGAGAGGTCGTCCTGTGGGCATGCTCAGTGGAGTGAAAGAGGGACTTAGTCCCAGGAGCTGCTCGCTGCTGGCTAGTGCAGGTTGCTATAGCTGAATCAGGGATGGCGGCAGCAACTAACCCGACAGCACTAGCTTGAGCAAGGAGCCGGGATCGATCTCTTTGCCGAGCAGGACTCTCTAAGGTCGGGACTGAATGGGAGACCACAGAAGGCAAGGCACAGGATTCCTCCTGTGCAGAGGAGGAGAACCAACACCTAACCGCTATAGCACTTATCGAAGAATCTGTATTGGGAGCCCGCATACCTGGAGCACTCCCAATGATCAGTTTTTTGGCTCTGAAGCTGCATGTGTCGCGGGTGTATGATGGTCACAACATATGCATGGAGAGCCTGTGTGCAGTTACTGTCACACAGCCGTGACACATGCAGCTGCGGCGCAAAACAGCTGATTATCAGGAGCACTCCAGATATCCAGGTTCCCGATAGAGCTTCTTCGGTAAGCGCTATAGCTTGCCCAATAAGGAGAGAGCCGATGATGTTCACACATCTCTATTCACTGGTACAAATATCCCAAACTTTGTTTAGTAAACTTTAGAAAACAATCTTGTGTGTTTCCTTAGTCATAGTTAATCACAAAGATTCATTAAAACAACTTTTAAAATCCCTAAAACCAATCGTATGGGGACACGTATCTAATCGTTGATTAACTGCATCTACAAGTATGCTGGAACAAAAAAAGAGAAAGAGAAAAGCACTTCACCTTGGCAGCAGATAGTTACTCAATAAATAAAAAGATCATTTTTTAAAATTCATGTCACAAGGATATTTTGTGTCTAAAAACCAAATCCGATGCCATTGTTTAAGCAGGAAATGTTTTCACCAATTGGTGCCACTAAATGGATGTTTAACCCCTTTCCGACATTGGGCTTAATAGTACGCCCACGTTGGACTCACTCCCTTTAATGTTGACTCCTGCCCTGAGCCCACATCTTTCCTGGCACATGCCAGCTTTTTTGAACATGTGCCTCTAACAATCACGGCTGAAATCCACCTGCAGCTGTTAACCTGATAAATGCTGCTGTCAAACTCTGACAGCGTCATTTAACTCGCTTCTCTGGCAAGCGCGCCAGAAATCCCGCCCATCATTGACCCCATCACATGATCGCAGGTCACCGATGGGTTGGCATGCCAGATTGCCGGTGGTCGGTGCTCATAGCAAGTGAGCATTTCTGCTACATACAGTGGGGAAAAAAAGTATTTAGTCAGTCAGCAATAGTGCAAGTTCCACCACTTAAAAAGATGAGAGGCATCTGTAATTTACATCATAGGTAGACCTCAACTATGGGAGACAAACTGAGAAAAAAAAATCCAGAAAATCACATTGTCTGTTTTTTTTCATTTTATTTGCATATTATGGTGGAAAATAAGTATTTGGTCAGAAACAAGCAAAATCAAGATTTCTGGCTCTCACAGACCTGTAATTTCTTCTTTAAGAGTCTCCTCTTTCCTCCACTCATTACCTGTAGTAATGGCACCTGTTTAAACTTGTTATCAGTATAAAAAGACACCTGTGCACACCCTCAAACAGTCTGACTCCAAACTCCACTATGGTGAAGACCAAAGAGCTGTCAAAGGACACCAGAAACAAAATTGTAGCCCTGCACCAGGCTGGGAAGACTGAATCTGCAATAGCCAACCAGCTTGGAGTGAAGAAATCAACTGTGGGAGCAATAATTAGAAAATGGAAGACATACAAGACCACTGATAATCTCCCTCGATCTGGTGCTCCACGCAAAATCCCACCCCGTGGGGTCAGAATGATCACAAGAACGGTGAGCAAAAATCCCAGAACCACGTGGGGGGACCTAGTGAATGAACTGCAGAGAGCTGGGACCAATGTAACAAGGCCTACCATAAGTAACACACTACGCCACCATGGACTCAGATCCTGCAGTGCCAGACGTGTCCCACTGCTTAAGCCTGTACATGTCCGGGCCCATCTGAAGTTTGCTAGAGAGCATTTGGATGATTCAGAGGAGTTTTGGGAGAATGTCCTATGGTCTGATGAAACCAAACTGGAACTGTTTGGTAGAAACACAACTTGTCGTGTTTGGAGGAAAAAGAATACTGAGTTGCATCCATCAAACACCATACCTACTGTAAAGCATGGTGGTGGAAACATCATGCTTTGGGGCTGTTTCTCTGCAAAGGGGCCAGGACGACTGATCCGGGTACATGAAAGAATGAATGGGGCCATGTATCGTGAGATTTTGAGTGCAAACCTCCTTCCATCAGCAAGGGCATTGAAGATGAAACGTGGCTGGGTCTTTCAACATGACAATGATCCAAAGCACACCGCCAAGGCAACGAAGGAGTGGCTTCGTAAGAAGCATTTCAAGGTCCTGGAGTGGCCTAGCCAGTCTCCAGATCTCAACCCTATAGAAAACCTTTGGAGGGAGTTGAAAGTCCGTGTTGCCAAGCGAAAAGCCAAAAACATCACTGCTCTAGAGGAGATCTGCATGGAGGAATGGGCCAACATACCAACAACAGTGTGTGGCAACCTTGTGAAGACTTACAGAAAACGTTTGACCTCTGTCATTGCCAACAAAGGATATATCACAAAGTATTGAGATGAAATTTTGTTTCTGACCAAATACTTATTTTCCACCATAATATGCAAATAAAATGAAAAAAAAAACAGACAATGTGATTTTCTGGATTTTTTTTTCTCAGTTTGTCTCCCATAGTTGAGGTCTACCTATGATGTAAATTACAGACGCCTCTCATCTTTTTAAGTGGTGGAACTTGCACTATTGCTGACTGGCTAAATACTTTTATTCCCCACTGTACAGGCAATCTGATCATCGCCTGTATATAGCATAGCCGATCAGAAAACTGCAGCTTCTAGTCTCCCATGGAGACTATTGGAACATGCAAAAAGTGAAAAAAGTTTTTAAAAATATTAAAAAATAAAAAATATACTTTCAAAGTATAAATCACCCCACTTTAGCCCCATTCAAAATAAAACAATAAAAAAATCAAACATACATATATTTGGTATCGTTGCATTCAGAATCACTCAATCTAGCAATATAAAAAACATGAGCCTGATTGGTAAACGGTGTAATGAGAAAAAATTCAAAATGTCAGAATTACCTTTTTTTCGTCGCCGCTACCTTGCAATAAAATGCAATAACGAGCGATCAAAAGATCACGTATACACCAAAATGGTCAAAACAGTAGATCAAAGGGGATTGCAGTCTGCTAAAGAGATGCCCTCAGGAAAGAGGTATAATAAAAGTAGATAAACCTGCAGCAAACAGATATGATGTAAATGCCGAAATTAAAGTTTATTCACATGACCGAAATGTTGGTGCTGTATGACTGGTCATGTGAATAATTTCTAATTTCGGCATTTACATCATATCTGTTTGCCTCAGGTTTATCTATTTTCATTACACCAAAATGGTATCAATAAAAACGTCAGCTCGGTTCGCAAAAATAAGCCCTCACCCAAACCGAGAACACGAAAAATGGAGATGCTCCGGGTCTCGGAATATGGTGCATTTTTTTCACCACTTAAATAAAAAAGAACCTAGTCGTGTTTGTAGTCTATGAACTCGTAATGACCTGGAGAATCGTAATGGCAGGCTAGTTTTAGCATTTAGTGAACATGGTAAAAAAAGAAACAAGTGTGTAATTGCACTTTTTTTGCAATTTCACTGCACTTGGAATTTTTTTCTGCTTTCCAGTACACAATATGTTAAAACTAGGGATGGGCGAATCCTGAAATACTCAGAATCGCTAGACTGTAACGAGTCCGAGTCGGAAACTCGCTATTCGTTGCAAGTCTAGCGAGTCCAATGTTAATGAATGGGGATGCGAGTATTGCAGCGATTCCTGTGCTGGGGAGAGAGAGAGAGAGAGATATTACTACAAGCAATTCTAGTTTCTTAGCGATTTTGTGTCCCCCTGCTGACACAAAATCGCTAAGAAACTAGAATTGCTTGTATTAAACTCTGAAAAAAAAAAAAATAGGAGTCTTAGCGATTTTGTGTCCCCCTGCTGACTAGTGTTGAGCTTTACGATTGGCTGCCGAAATGACGTCATCATGATGCGCTGTCTGTGCGCATCATGATGCGCCGTCAGTTCGGGCCTTTGGGGGGGCTGTGCCGACTGTCCGGGGGTCTGTACCGGCCTGCCGGTGGTCTGTGCCGGCCTGCCGGTGGTCTGTGCAGGCTCCGGTGGTCTGTGCCGGCCTGCCGGTGGTCTGTGCCAGCCTGCCGGTGGTCTGTGCCGGCCTGCCGGTGGTCTGTGCAGGCTCCGGGGGGCTGTGCCGGCCTGCCGGTGGTCTGTGCAGGCTCCGGGGGGCTGTGCCGGCCTGCCGGTGGTCTGTGCAGGCTCCGGTGGTCTGTGCAGGCATCGTCCGATGGGACTACAAGTCCCATCAGGCTATGCCTGCTACCATGACAGTGATTGACACATTAGCCAATGATGGGACAGTAGTAGTCCCATCATCCGGCTAATGTGTTGAATGTAAAAAAAAAAAAAAAAATAAAAAAAATAATAATAATTACATGCTACATACATGCTACATACATACAACATGCATACTACATATATACTACATGCAACATACATACTACATATATACTACATGTAACATACATACTACATATATACTACATGCAACATACATACTACATACATGCTACATACTACATGCATACTACATACATGCTACATACTACATACATGCTACATACATACTACATACATACTACATGCATGCAACATACAACATATATACTACATGCATGCAACATGCATACTACATATATACTATATATACTACATGTAACATACATACTACATATATACTACATGCTACATACATGCAACATACATACTACATACATGCTGCATACTACATGCATACTACATACATACTACATACAACATATATACTACATATACTACATGTAACATACATACACTCTACATGCTACATACATGCAACATACTACATACATGCTACATACATGCAACATACATACTACATACATGCTACATACATGCTACATACATACAACATATATACTACATACATACTATATATACTACATACATACACACTACATGCTACATACATGCAACATACATACTACATACATGCAACATACATACTACATACATGCAACATACATACTACATACATACTACATACATACTACATACTATATGCATACTACATACATACTACATACATACAACATATATACTACATATGTACTATATATACTACATGTAACATACATACTACATATATGCTACATGCTACATACATGCAACATACATGCTACATACTACATGCATACTACATACATACTACATACATACAACATATATACTACATGTAACATACATACTACATACATGCTACATACATACTACATACATACTACATACATGCTACATACATTCCACATGCATGCAAGATACAATAACCCAGGTATATATGAGCATTTTATATGTAAAATCATAACACACTGGTGCTCAAGTATAGAACCATCATGGATCAGTCGCTGCTATACATTAAACATGGATGTGGAATCCACAAAAATACGACCAAAAGATCCTTTATCATCATATAAATGTTTCTTTATTAGAAAGGACATAAAAGGACAAGAAGGCGGACATGTGCAAAATGCAGACTAAAGTGCAGACAGTGCCTAAAGACACCCTGGACCACCACCAGCCACAGAGGGAAGGTAGAAAGATATACAAATCTATTATTCAAGAGGCATATGGTATATTGAAGGGAAACATTGGCCAAGATTTAAAAGTATATAGCAGAGCTACACCAGAAAAACCTATATCACCTCAAACAGAGGTGCCGGATATGAATAAATGTCCATGATTATATATGTAGAAAGAGCCACTGCCTATAACATATGGTGTGCTCAATTAAACCTCATACCAACTATTGCCATAAGCCCACATGCTACTTAAAAGGGAAAGAAATCCTTCCCACGGAGGGCTTGACTATTACCCATCTAAAGGGGTTAAAAAACCCAAACCAACATTACCTCAACACAGTCCTCAGATGACCAGGTGGTCCAGGTGTCACCCCAACGCTGTTTCGGAGCCGATTGCTCCTTCCTCAGGGGGCATGAGTGTAAAGCACTAATTGCCCGTATTTATATGCGCCTACCGGAAGTGGTGCGGGCGCGTCTCTCGCACATCCCGCGATGAGTGGCGCCTCCTATCCATGACGCGTCCGGATCCACGCGGGCCCACGTGATCCGGCACCCGACATGGGCGGAGCACCAACCCACACAGAAGCAGCGAGCGCGCCTGCGCAACCAGGTGATCATACGGCGGCCATTTTTATACAGGGCAAAGCCCAAGGCAAACGTGCACAATATTATAAAAACAATAAGGGGCCAAACATCGGACTACCGCTATACCAGCATATAGTATGCCTCATTACACCTAACTATTCAAAACGGCGTGACCAAAAAAGAAGAAAAAAATTAAGGAAAACAAAAATAATAATTAAACCCGTAAACCATCATCATTTCAAATCCCATACCATGAGAGCAACCAATCCCACTTACATTGTACTGTCTCAAAAAATCCAAAAAGACTTTCTCATATATTCCCACTACGGGGAGACAAATCCCCACTATCCATATCCCGAATGGGATACAAAAAGGTATCCCACCCGGGACAACTGTCGAGATATCCATTCACCATACATTCCGGAAATGATCTCATTAAACTAGCAAACACCCGACACGCAAGTACACACAATTGACTCTCCCCTATACAGCATCAATATATGGGACAATATTACAGATTAGAATAGATCCATATCTCTAAATATCTATAGATGTTTGCATATATCAGTAACAAAAACCAAAAACCAAAAAACAAAACCAAAAACAAAAACAAAAACAAAATCCCATATATATGGGTAATCATTATATATCATGCCCAAAGGCAAAATATTCCAGAAATACTGTATGCATTGGAGTCCAAATAAACCGTTATCAGTATCAAGCTCATTGTTTCGAGGTGAAAACACCTCCACCATCCAGAATATATGGTCTTCTTAATTTGGATACGTCCGACTCCACATCACTCATCTTCTCGGACTCTCCCACAGATAATCCAGGATAACTTAGCCACTTCACTCACATCACCAGGTGCAGTATATACGAAAAACCGAGAATGGCTCCAAGGTGAAAAACTAAAAAAACTAAAAAACAAACAGTAGATTAAAAAAAATACAAAAAAAAATAAAATAAATAAAAACAACCACTGCTGCACCTCCATATGCACCGGCACCGTCCCATACCGGACAGCCACCTCACAGGAATGGAATATAGGATAAACTCTCGTTCAATCCATTTGGATGTACCGTATAAAGGGTCCATATCCATCGTGTTTCTTTTTGGGCTAATCTTTGAGATATTTTTCCTCCCCGAATCCCCACATCCACCATGTCAATACCTTTGACTCTCAGACCACCACTATCGCAATTATGATATATTTTAAAATGCTTTGGTAGTGTTTTGAGCAGATGGATATCTTCTTCACTTGCCGCGGCTTGTATACCCAGGACATGCTCCCTGATCCGAACTTTCAGTTGTCGTGTGGTAAGCCCGATATAGATCAGGGAGCAGGGGCATGTGGCATAATAGATGACATTCCGGGACGTACAATTAATATTTTTAACAATCTTATATTGTTTCTGTCTCGAAGAGTCTATAAAAGTGTCATCTTTAACCATATTAATACAGGCCACACAGCGGCCACATGCCATACTACCCCCCTTCCGAGACCGATTGAACTCATCCAGAAAAGTCCTGGGGGGATCCCCTATATAATGACTCCGAACTAAGTGATCCCGTAAATTTTTAGACCGCCTGAATGCTATTTGGGGTTTCTCGGGAATAATCTTAGCTAAAATCGGGTCTGTCTTCAAGATGTTCCAAGATTTATCTATAATCCTCCTTACCTGTTCTGATCGTGCATTGTAGTCAGTAATAAATCTCACTACCTCTGATTTTTTAGGCTCGACATTCGTTTTATACAAGAGAGTTTCTATTACTATGTTTAGCTCGTAAATAAGCTCTTTTAATAGATCTATTACTATATCCTCTCTCTGCAAAGCGACCCTTCAAGTCTCTTGCCTGATTTTCAAACTCTACCTCAGTTGAGCACAATCGTCGGAGACGCAAAAACTGGCCGACTGGTACAGACCGCACCATGTGTGTCGGATGTGAGGAGGACGCGTGCAGGAGCATGTTAGTGGCAGTAGGCTTCCTGTAGATGGTGCTTTGTATAGTCCCCTCTACACCTCTACTCAATAAGACATCCAGGAACTCCACCCTATCCCTATCGAATTTGGCAGTAAGGTGAATATTAAGGCTGTTTCCATTTAGTTCCGAAATGAAACTCTCAAGCGATGTTACATCCCCCTGCCAGATCACCAGGATATCATCTATGTAGCGCGTCCACAAGGGGACGCGCTCCATAGATGACAGCCGATCTGACATCAGGAGGTCCCTCTCCCACAACCCCAGGAACAAATTGGCGTAGGATGGTGCAAATGCCGCCCCCATAGCCGTCCCCTGGAGCTGCAGGAAGAAGGACCCCCTAAACGTGAAAAAATTTGTTATAGGCAGTGGCTCTTTCTACATATATAATCATGGACATTTATTCATATCCGGCACGTCTGTTTGAGGTGATATAGGTTTTTCTGGTGGAAATTCCCACGCAGCAATGGCATAAAGTGAGACTAGTGACTTTTTTTTTTTTTTTTTACAGTGGTGGAGGAATACAGTGCGGAAGGATACCTACCTTCCGTCATTGTATTCCTGGAGCTGGTAGAGAACGGTAGCATCAGCTGATGCTGCTGTTCTCCACGCAAGATGGATGTGGGACCCTCGTGGACTTCTGCGGATCGGGGTAAGTATATTGGTGTTTTTTTATTTTGATATTTAACCCTCAGGTGACAATGGCTTCGGGGATCAAAGTGACAAGTGACGGTAAGTATGTACTCTATGTTATATGTACTGTATGTCTATATGTATGTATTGTATGCAGTATATATGTATGTTGAATGCATGTAGTATATATGCAGTATATATGTAGTATGCATGTTGCATGCATGTAGTGTATGTATGTAGTATGCATGTAGCATGTATGTAGTATGTATGTTACATGTAGTATATATAGTATATATGTTGTATGTATGTAGTATGTATGTAGTATGCATGTAGTATGTAGCATGTATGTTGCATGTATGTAGCATGTAGTATATATGTAGTATGTATGTTACATGTAGTATATATAGTATATATGTAGTATATATGTTGTATGTATGTAGTATGTATGTAGTATGCATGTAGTATGTAGTATGTATGTTGCATGTAGTATATATGTAGTATGCATGTTGTATGTATGTAGCATGTAATTTTTTTTTTTTTTTTTTACATTCAACACATTAGCCGGATGATGGGACTACTACTGTCCCATCATTGGCTAATGTGTCAATCACTGTCATGGTAGCAGGCATCGCCCGATGGGACTTGTAGTCCCATCGGACGATGCCTGCACAGACCACCGGAGCCTGCCCAGACCACCGGCAGGCTGGCACAGCCCCCCGGAGCCTGCACAGCCCCCCGGCAGGCCGGCACAGACCACCGGCAGGCCGGCACAGCCCCCCGGCAGGCCGGCACAGACCACCGGAGCCTGCATAGACCACCGGCAGGCCGGCACAGACCACCGGAGCCTGCACAGACCACCGGCAGGCCGGCACAGACCACCGGCAGGCCGGTACAGACCCCCGGACAGTCGGCACAGCCCCCCCGAAGGCCCGAACTGACGGCGCATCATGATGCGCACAGACAGCGCATCATGATGACGTCATTTCGGCAGCCAATCGGAAAGCTCAACACTAGTCAGCAGGGGGACACAAAATCGCTAAGACTCCTATTTTTTTTTTTTTTCAGAGTTTAATACAAGCAATTCTAGTTTCTTAGCGATTTTGTGTCAGCAGGGGGACACAAAATCGCTAAGAAACTAGGATTGCTTGTATTAAACTCTGAAAAAACTAGGATTGCCATTGACTTGCATTGGACTCGTTACTGTGCGAGTAATCGCTTGGAAACTCGCAGAGTACCGACTCCTGCGAGTCCCCTACTACTCACAGAGTAACGAGTCCTAACGAGTAGATTCGCCCATCCCTAGTTAAAACGAATCATGTTGTTCAAAATTAAAACTTGTCCAGCAAAAAACAAGCCCTCACATGGCCATTTTGACCAAAGAATAAAAAAGTTATGGGATTGGGAAGAAGGGGGGCAAAAAACGAAAAGGAAAATGGCCCAGGGGGTAAGGGGAGAAGCATTTCTATGCCATGAAAAGCTAGATTACTGGTGTCATTGCATGTTCTTGTACTAAATGTTTGACTAAAAAACACTGACAAAAATCAACCCATTTTTTTCGCATACAGGAAAAATAGCTGATGTCTGAGCTAGTACTGAGTCCTGAGATGTCTAGTTTTCCTGTACATATTCTTTTTGAGTTTTTTACTGATAGAGCACATGGCCTTTATAGTGCATGTAGCTGCTCACATGATCGAGTATCCAGAAAAAAATATAAAAAGCAAAGACATATCTGTTTTTGATCCGAGTCCCTGGTCAAACTCTCCAATGCAGGCCAATGGGTCAGGTAAAAAGAAAAGATAGCACATGGAAGCCATCTGTGTTTCATCTGAATGCTAAAGTTTTTTTTTGTTTAACCCTTTAAGAACTTGCTTTTGGATAAAGCAATTTTTTGTTTCATTTTTTCATTGTTCATCCATCTGAATAGGTGAAAAGCACAGCAAAAGCGTTGAATGAAATGACATGATGTGTCTTGGCAAAAAAGTAGCAGGGTTCAAAATATGCATGAAATAAAACCACAGCGTGTGCATGATATTCTTTAAATCTCACTGATTATGATAGCACTTTAAAAGGATTCATATTTTGCGCAAAATACACAGCAAAAATGCTGCAAAAACACCATGTGTGAACATACCTTGGGCAATCAATCTGTCCCCATCATTTTGTGTTAAAGGGGTTGTCCACTACTCGGACAACCCCTTCTTAAACTAAATGTTATGCCTTAATTACATAATAAAGCCTATACTCAAAAGAAATATAACACTGATGGTAAAAATGGGCACACAAACCAAAAATGGATGAATATAATATTTAACGCATGGATTAAAAACAAGTATTTTAGGATTTTTTTTTAGGTTATTATGCGGATCCTGAACCACACAAGCTGCACTTAGGTCAGAAATTGATAATAAGGTCAATCAATATACAGATTTTGAAATACTGTATGTTGCAAGCAAAATGTAATGCCAAATGTAGAAGCAGCCTATAAAACTTCAGATGTAAACCATATTTTCAGTGGGATTTTTCATTTTGTTTATTTGCAGTCACAAACTTTAACTGATTAATTTCTTAAGCATTTATATAGGCTAAAAATACAAACTGAAGATCCACGTGTTATGTCTAAAAAGAAAAGTAAATTCTTTACCTTTCACCATGATTTACTGTATTGCAGGCTCAACTTAGAATTCTAAGAATAAAAGACTTGTGCTCATCATTTTATTGATTGGACTGATCAATCTGCCAAAATTTTTGTACGTAACTTTTCTTGGAAAACATTGAGAATATAAAGAGTTTTTATAATACTAAGCAAGTCATATTTACTAGAGATGAATGGATATTCAATTCGCGCATGAATACAAATATACAATCATGCAAATCTCAGTACTGTAGAGGTCTGAAATACTCCAATAAATAGATGTGAGGAAATGGAGAGAGAAATCCCTTCTTAAGAGTAGAGATGAGCGAATTTGTTCAGGTTTGGTTCCAAATATGATCGGAACCTAATATTGTTTTTGCAATATTCGTCGAACACAGCCGAACGTCATTAAAGTCAATGGGAGTAGAAATTACCGAATATGTTCGGAACCGATCATAAGACAAACATTCGGCACAAATAGTGTTCAAATATGGCACGAATATGTCAAAATCAGATTCAGGGACAAAATCAGAACAAAATTGCTCATCTCTACTCAAGAGAGAAACTGAAAGAGAGAAAGAAAGAGGACTCTGCTGATCATAAGAGCTTACACTCTATAGAAAAGAGAGAGAAACAGAGAGAGAGAGGACTCTGCTGATCATAAGAGCTTACACTCTATAGAAAAGAGAGAGAAACAGAGAGAGAGAACTCTGCTGATCATAAGAGCTTACTCACTACAGGACAGAGAGGACCCTGTTGATCATAACAGCTTACTTTTTACAGGTGAGAAAGAGAGGATTTCCCAACAATAAGAGCTTACACTCTACATGAGGGAGAGAAGACCCTACTGACCATAAGAGCTTACATTCTACAGGAGAGAGAGGACTCCCCTGATCAAAAGAGCTTAAACTCTACAGGAGATAGAGGACTCTCCTAATCATAAGAACTTACTTTTTGCAGGTGAGAAAGAGAAGATCCCCCAAAAATAAGAGCTTACACTCTACAGGAGAGAGAAAGAGAACCCCACTGATCATAAAAGCTTATACTCTATAGGAGAAAGAGAACCCTGCTGACCATAAGATATTACACTCTACAAGCAAGAGAGAGGGGATCCAACTGACCATACGACTTTACACTTTACAGGAGAGAAACAAAACTCTGCTGACCAAAAGAGCTTACACTTTGCAGTTGAGAAAGAGAGAGAGAGAGACATTGAGGGGATCCTGCTGACCATAAGAGATTACACTCTACAGACAAGAGAGAGTGAGGACCATGCTAACGATAAGAGCTTATACTCTGCAAAAGAGAGAAACTTAGCAACTTTTGAGATGGAAAAAAACTCTGCAGTACAAACTGTTCTCTACTGGGAACCACTGATCTGTGATGATCTAGGTACTGACCACCAATGTATGGGGCGCCCCGCGGGGCCTGGGGGTACTTGGTACCGGGCCCTTCGACTTCCATGGGGGACGGTGTCACGGCGGCGGCGACCCGGTCCGTGGCCCAGAGGCGTCCAGTAATAAAATAGGGGAAAGTTGTGTGGTATTTATGTGGTAAAAATGAAAATAAAGTTATTAGATGGTGAAATACGTGACGCCACCTGTGGTATTCTAGTCAGAGGTGACCAGCGCTGCGGTGTTGCTTCTCTGGGATGGATGTTGGGCGCACCTATGATGTTGTAGCCCTCCACAGGTAGGGCTGTAGTCCCAGGGCAAAGATATTAAATAAATAGTAAAAAATGGCTGTAAATGTTGGGGTGCAGATAAATGAGAGAAAGACACAGAGAGGTGCAGTTTCTTTACCTTTTACTGGTAATATGTTGCAGTCCGGAGTACCATATACAGGTGATGGAATGAGTCCGGCTTGCCTGGAGGCATTCAGGGGATCCACCTTGCCAGGTGGGGATTTAGGACATTCCTTTCTGCGCTTTGTGTGTGGGTCTCTGCTGTATATAACTATGCTGCGACCCTCTATTCGTGATGGTTTCACTAACCTGTACAGCTGTCAGCGTGAGCCTATTCCACGGGTACCGTTCTCTTCACCGTCAGCCCCGGGCTCCTTATCCGCTGCCGTGCCCTCAGGTGATCAATGTGCACAGGTATTTACAATCCCCTGTACTTTCAGATTCGGCTATCAAGACTTACAGCTCCCGTCAGCCTATGACTCTGATGTCCCTTTTCTCTTTATTAGCATTTCACTCAGGAGTCTGCTATATGCAGTATTTTAGCTTCCCTAGAGTCTCTCAGTCTTTGCTCTTGTCCTTTCCCGCTTCACAGATCAGCTCTGCCTATCGAGCTCCTCTCTGATCAGCTCCCTGTCTTCATCTGTCAGATTCTTCCAGAAAGATCTCTTTTCCTCACCTCCTCACGTTATAAACTGTCATTTCTCCTCATAGCTCACAGCTGCTTCGTTTCCATGAAAACTCCCTCAGCTGATTTCTAGCTGACTCACCAACCCCCTCTGCTGGCCAGAATTTATAAGGCATCTCCCTTTTCTGACCTGCAGCAGAAAAGTGTGATTTAATCTATGCTGCCTGGCATGGGGGTCCCTTTCTGCCTCCAGGCATGACTTTACCCATTAGAGGGAGGTAATGTCACTGTGACAACCGGACTCTGGGATGTCACATGTACAAGGTGTGATAATCCATGTCATAGCTGTTTGACATGATGCGGGGCCTGTGTAGCAACATAAAATTACATTAGCCTGTCTCTGGTGGTTCAGCAGCGCAGGAAATGGCATTGGATAAGTTGTTTTTTTTTGCAACCCATGAATCAAATCTCAGAAAGTTTGAATTTGTGTGAAGCTGCAAATATCAGCTAATATTACTCAAAATCTATTGTCCATGGATTGATTCTGATTTTGTACAAAAGGGCAGGTATACTTTAGGGTCTCTGCCTACACATTATGCTGATATAGGAATAGGGGGCAAAACTTGGTGACAGATTCTCTTTAGGTGAGATAACGTTCTGCGACAAGTTGTGAAACCTGTTTCCTGACCAAGACTAAAGGCCCCATCTCACATAACGAGATCATTAACGAGATCGCTGAAATGTCACCGATTTTTTGACGTAACAGCAACCTCGCCAGCGATCTCACTATGTGTGACACATAGCGGCGACCGGCACCCCCGCTGGATATCACTGATCGCGCTTGAATTTCCTGGGCCATTATTTGATCGTTGGAGTCTCGCTGGCCAGCATGCATCGCTGTGTTTGACGCCAACCAGCGACCTCGTTGGCGACGCAGAACTCATGGACGCAGGCGGGAGTCGTCAGAAAAGCTGCTGTGTGACAAGGTACCAACGACTGCCGAGGTCGTTATACGGATCGCCGTATCATTGCTGCATCGTTGAAGAGATCTGCCTGTTTGGCAGCTTACTAGCGACCATGTAGCGACGCACCAGCAATCCTTACCAGGTCGTATCGTTGTCGGGATCGCTGATGCGTCGCTATGTGAAACGGGACCCTTACTCTGCCCATATCAGTGTCTCAATGGAACCATTTACAATTGCAGCCTGGTTGATGATTATTTTATGTCTTGTTAATGTGTCTTTTGTAAGCTAACTAATTGACCTTCTAACAATACAATGCTCCAAAGCTTTCGTCAAAATCCACCAAAGCTTAGTTTTAGAAGAAATCGCGGAAGAATCTAAATTGACCATTATTGACACCTAATTTGGATCCCATTTAAAATATTTGGTGGCATTTGAAGAAGGCTGGCTCAACATGTAAATGCAAGAATTTTAGTGAACTGTAGACCAGACATTGCTTTTTAGGAATAGGGTAAGATTCCTTAAAAATACTGCCAGAAATTTGTGTTTGCTGCTTCACATTTGCTGCAGGTCATAACAGTCAAAGGAGCTTTACAAAGTTCTACAAAGTAGTAAAGAAGTTTGTAATAAAGGGTTGAATAATTCTCGTGCTATTGGCCCTAGTTACTTCAAAGTATGAGATCTGACTTGGCTAGGTGAGGGGCTCTGTAATGGGATCTAATGGGTAAAGTTTCTACTTGTGGAGAGTGACATCCCAGCTCTGGCATGCTAAAGTAAAGCGACTTATTCGCCGTGTAATGCTCCTCTGGGAAATTTAATATGCAAATTGAACTCTATAGCACCAAACGTGATTGCGACTTGCAGGATCGCTACTTCCAACAGGTGGGGCTATAGAGCTCAAGTCCTCTTTCTCTCTGAATAGGCAATTTGTATATTAAAAAAAGGAAAAAAAATAGGCAGCACTCAAATTAAATGTGAAAACAGTGGATACTTTACTGATCCTCCGGTGACAACGTTTCAACGGTGACTCGTCTTTGTCAAGCAATGTGCTCATAGCAGTACAAACTTAAATAGTAGTAACACATGTGTATAACATTCCAGTAATTAATCTGTTTTACATATTCAAAATGGCCATTGTCATAGTAACGTATACAAGTGCTACATTAAACACATGTGCATAAGACCAAAAATCTAGATTACAAAGTGCAACAGTGCATATACAGTGCTTTAAAAAGACTCAACTTGCCTATAAAACAGATCATGACACAACCTATGAGGGTACTAAGGCTTATATAGAAAAAAAGTTAATATACTTTACTTATATCCTTGCAGCTCTCTGTCACTGCTGGCTACTTGCTGTGGTCAGTGTTGTTTGTTACCGCCCAGCTCCAACATGTGACTCATCACTGCATAGCTGATCATTGCAGGATGCCTGAACATGCTCACTAGACATACTATTCAGAACTGCCATTTTGCTTTAGGGCATCACAGCCCTGTTGCTGACATGCATATATTAGTGCCTGGGGTTGCGGTTTTACACCTGGAATGGTCACAAACCTTAGAGGCACCCATCAGGTGACAATGTGGCTGTGTTACTATTTTAACAAGAGATGACAACATCACACAGTCTCTCTTTACAGCATTAACCAATCCTGAATACCCTTCACCACCAGAGGTCACTCTTTATGCAGTTCCCATTCACTCTATTACACACATACCAGGCATTAGTATACTGCAGTGAAATCACCATAAAAACTCATTCTATAGAAAAATGAAAAATATATATCTTATCTTAACACCTCTCATTAAGTACCCTTCATAATCTTGTAGTCACTCTCGTCACAGCATCATATATCTGGAGAAAAAAATATAAAGGATATAATTATAAACATATCCATATATATAAAAACATCAGTAGCACATACAACACACAGAAGTCAGGCTACATGGAAGTTTATAGTCAAAGGAAGTATCTCAAAACATATGTACCTTAAAATCAACGTTTAATCCTGCTGGTTTTAATGTCCCCAGCTCATATATCCATCTCATTTCCAATTTTTTTAAAACTTCCGTATGGTTCCCTTCTCATCTATGTACCGGTACATAATCTATAATTCTAAATCTTAAATCTTTCTCTGTGTGTCCTTGTTCATTAAAATGCTTAGGGACAGGCAGATCTTTACGTTTTTTCCGTATATCACATCTATGCTGATTCATCCGTGTTTTTAAATCACATGTTGCTTCTCCAATATAATAGAGTGGACATGGACATTGTAACATGTATATTACATAATCGGTATTGCACGTTAAAAAATATCTGATGTTTAATAGCTGTCCAGTAAGAGGATTTTGAAATGTAGAGCCTTTAAGCATTAATGAGCAGTTCACACATGATAAGCAGGGGAAACAACCCTTCCGCTGAGTATTTGTTAAGGTCAACTGTTTAGTTTGCTTAAAGGACCCAATGTCTGCTTTAATCAATCTGTCACCCAGACTCCTACTCTTTTTATTTGCAAAAATGGGGGATTTTTTAAAAACTTCTATTTGTGGACATCTCTTACTCAGAATCGGCCAATGGTTCATTATGATTTTGGATATTTGTGGACTTTCCTCAGAGAAATTACTCACAAATGGAATTCTACTTTTATTATCCCTTATTTTCTCCTCAAACAAATCCCTCCTTTCCACCTCATCCAGTCTCCTTTTCTGTTTAGCTAATATACTTTTGGGGTATCCCCTCTGTATGAATTTTTTGCTCATATTGTTGATTGTCTCCGTTAGTTTTTCATCTTTACTAACTATTCTCTTGGCACGTAGATATTGGCTATATGGAATTGTATCCAGCATTCTTTGTGGATGATGACTGGAATAATGGAGCCGGTTGTTACGATCGGTCTTCATACAAAAAAGTTCAGTATCCAACCTCTCTCCATCCTTCAACACATTCAAAAAATTCAACTCTATTCTGGAGGATTCCATTGTAAATTTTATGGTTTCATTAATAGAGTTCAAAAAGTCAAAAAACTCCTGAAGCTCTTCACGTGATCCAGTCCAAGTCAGAAAAATATCATCAATGTATTGCCACCATCCCCCTACTTTGGGGAAAGGGGGCGACACATAGATGAACCTCTGTTCCAGGGCGGCCATCATGAGATTTGCATATGAGGGGGCCATATTTTCCCCCATAGCTGTAACCCTTATTTGTTCATAATACTCATCACCGAGCATAAAATAATTTTTTGTTAATACTAATTCCAACAGGGACATAATCATCACTATGGCTTGATTATTAAAATTGGTGATGGACAAGGCTTCTTTTACCGCCTCCAGACCTTCTTTATGGACAATAGATGTATACAGAGATGTTACATCAAAAGATACTAGCCAATCACTTTCTCCCACTTTTAACTCCTTGATCTTCAAAAGAAAATCAGTGGTATCTTTAACATAAGAAGTGGCTCTTTGTGCTAATGGATTCAAAATTTTATCCAGGTACACCCCAATGTGACTCAGCACTGAATCTGTACCTGCCACAATGGAGCGTCCTGGAGGGTCTCGCATAGACTTGTGCACTTTCGGCAGAGTATAAAGTATAGGTGACGTAGGAGTAATATGTAACAAAAAATCAAATGTTTCTTTGTCAATCAATCCTTGCTCTAAAGCAGGTTTCACAATATTCCCAATATTTCTAATGATCTGGAACTTAGGATCCTGAGATAATTTCCTGTATACATCTTGATCACTTATCTGTCTCAATATTTCAGCCACATAATTTTCTTTATCCATGATCACCAGGGCTCCACCCTTATCTGCCCTTTTTATAATAATTGTTTCATCATGGATTAATTCATTCAATGCTTTAACTTTAACGTTCTCAAATTTGGTCTAGTAAAACACTCTATTCTTTTTGACCGCAATGATTCAATATCTTGTGTAACCGCCTCAACAAATGTTTCTATTGCTGCAGAGCTATTTGGAGGTACAAATAAACTTTTCTTTTTCAAATCCATTTTTGCTATACGTAATTCAGCCTCCTGACTTATCATATATTTACTCTTATTATGAAACCATTCCTTTAACTTAATTGTTCTAAAAAATCTATTCAAGTCAACTTTACAGTCAAACCAATCGACATGCGTATTCATACAGAAAGAGGGACCCTTATTCAGAAGTGAAAATTGTGAATCAGTTAATACCTTTTTAGATAAATTGATCACTAGTTCTGATGGTTGGATCGTGTCACTGGTCTCGGTGATTGGCTGTAATTCTTCTGTTTTCCGCCTCTTTTCTCTTTTTACTCTTTTCCATTGTAGCCTACCTCCTCTCCTTTTTGACCTTTTCCTTGAGGAGGGTGATCTATTTCTGCTAGGAATAGACTTATGGTTAGTTATGTTATTTTTATTTTTATCATTCAACTGTCTCTTATAAGTCATATTGATCCAGTGACCTCTTCTCCTCCATCTTAAATTGTCTTTCTGCCAGTTATAGACATTTCCTGTTTTATAATCTTCAGAATCCCGGATCCACTTTTTTCGTTTATTATCCTCTAGTTCAGTACGCATTTTATCAATTCTCCCCTTGATTACAACAAAAAACGCATTCCACTCCTCCTCTTTGATGTTACTTTTGATTTTTGCACACACATCATCCACCTTTTCTTGTAAAAGTTTAATTTCATCTTGTAAATACTCCATGTTCAATAGCATAGTGTCCATTGCATATTTGTTAGAGATTTGAGTAAACCGTGTACAAAAAGGAACACTGTTCATCATGAGATTAGGTCTAATATTTGACCTCAAACCTCTTGGGATCATACGTGCTTTATAATATTCGCCCAAGGTTGTCAGATGTAACTGTTGAGTGACAATTTTGTTCATGTCATTCTCATATTCTCTTTTGAGATCCAAAATTGAGGGGGTATTCAAAAAAACCCATCACCTCCTATGGCACCAACAATCCTGTCTCCGTCTTCCACTCTGTATGTAAACGAAAAAGCATCTCTTATACTCTCCATTATCCACTCAAAATCAAAAAAATAATAATAATAATTATTTCATAGAAATTCTTCTTAAAATTTTTTTTCTTTTTTCTCTTTAAAAAAAAAAAAAATTCCAAAAAAATTCCCAGAAATACATGTGCTCAATCCATAGGACAATAGATAAATCAAGAAAAAAGGGCAGCACTACCAAAATAATATAGTAGGTGCAAAACCTATTCAGCAGTGTCCAAACAGCCAAATTAACAAATGGAAAAAAATAGGCAGCACTCAAATTAAATGTGAAAACAGTGGATACTTTACTGATCCTCAGATGGCAATGTTTCAACGGTGACCCGTCTTTGTCAAGCAATGTACTCATAGTCAGTACAAACTTAAATAGTAGTAACACATGTGTATAACATTCCAGTAATTAATCCGTTTTGCATATTCAAAATGGCCATTGTCATAGTAACGTTTACAAGTGCTCCATTAAACATATATACATATGACCAAAGATCTAGAATACAAAGTGCAACAGTGCATATACAGTGCTTTAAAAAGACTCAACTTGCCTATAAAACTGATCATGACACAACAATTTGTATATTAGATGGCAGCAGTAAATAAAAGGGGCATTTTGTGCTAAATTTGGAGAAACCAGTTGTTATAATATACACAAAAACAATTTATATAGCTCAAAATATATGCGGTATCTCCTCAAAAAAATAAAGGGAACACTAATCCATTTGCAAAAGACTGTTTGTGTTCACTTTATTTATTTGAGACTACAGAAAGTTGGTACAATTTACTAATAAATCTCACTTGCGATGAAGGTTGAATAAGCGTGAAGCTGTGTCCATTAGCTGACGTGTAAAATGAGATGTGTTATTCGTCCGAATTCTAATTTGTATCCTTTAGACGAGTTGTAACAAAGATGTTGAAATGAGCAGTTCAGGCACAATATAAGTGTGTGCATATATATATACACACATACATACATATACATACATATATCGTGGATAGCACAATCATTTTTCTTGAAGTCTGTTCCTCAGTAAAGAAACATATTCCTAACATATACTACAGTTGTTTCTGGGCCAAGCTGGCAAATCTGTTGGCATATGTTTTCAAGAAAATCTTATGAAAACTCTTTTTAGTGATAGATCTTTCTACTTTTATTTGTTCAAAAAATATAAAATGTTTATGCCGGGTAAATATTGATGAGGTGATGTATGTAAACTCCTGGCATATGCCTGTGTACATTTAAAAACTCTCAGACTGTAGCCACCATGGCGCCCAGCGGTTCAGGAAAACAGTTGATTTTTCATATTAATTGCTGCAGCCACTTTATGGAAAATGTAATATAACATTACAGGTATTGAAATGAATACATGGATGGCCATCAGAGCTGCTGCTCACCACTATGGTTTATGGCGGGAAGTCCTGAGCAGGTTTCTTCCACGCCCATGAGGTTCTTATTAAGCAATAATGCATAAAGATCGGGGTTTAATCTTTTACCTTTTTCATGCTTTTGAAAAAATTAGTGAGGCTTAAAAAAACATAAAAACAGTGTGAAATAACCTTAGTAAACATAATCCAATTGTGATTTCTGGGTTTGTTTGGTGATGTCATGCCCTTTAGGCTCTCAGCCTGGAGTCTTTTTTATAGTTTGACCACAGCTTGTTTCAGCTATTACTATGTTACAGCTGATAACAGTAAATGAAACTGCAGCCCAAATTAAACAGCATAGAAATACCTATGCCAGCAGTTTTATGTCTTTTTTTTTGTTTTATGCCTTATGCCATATTGCAAGAAACCCTCCACCCCCATCATATTTACTTTAGATTTAATTGCTCTGAGAAAGTTAGTATTTAGGAAAGAGACAGATGTAAGAGGTTTTATCAGAAGTCATAAATTCCCCAGCTGTACTGCATTTGTCTTGAAAGCTCATTGTTTGCGATATCTAGCACACCATAAAAGAATAGACAAGAGACTTACATTTGCTGAGGTTTCTTCATTTCTCTGACAATATCATGCAGAACCTTATAAAATGGCCTAGCACCTTGATATTGATGTAGTTGCTATGGAGGAGTGACTGTTATTTCTTGTAGACAACGTGCATCAAGATAGAAATGTGTATAGTTCTGATGTATCTTTGGAATAAGGCTCACACCAAGCTTTCCTGACGTTCATTACATGACCAAAGCTTCCATTGTTGATGCCTTTCTCAGGATTTTCCTGACTTTTGCTACTGGAAATATCTTATGGAATTTGGATTCTTTAAACACTAGGCATGACAAGAACAAAAAATAGTTCCCACTTCATCACAGCAGATGATATTTAAAGGGAACCTGTCAGCAGGATTGTGCCCAGTAACCTACAGACAGTGTCAGGTTGGCGCCATTATACTGATTAAAATGATACCTGGGGTGATTAAATCTGTCTTGTGGTTCTTGTTTAATCTCTATTTTTAGTTAAGAGTTAATGATATGCTCGTGCTCCGGGGAGGTGGCCTGTGGGGGGTCTTCATGTGGTGCTCTGACTAGGTATTCATAATCAACACTGAGATGAATCAAACATTTGAAAAATGGGCTAAAAAGTACTTTTATTTAAACAAAATTTAAGATACAAATTTAATCATAGATGAATAATTTTAAGTGAATATTTTTTTTACTTGAAATTATTTATCTATGATTACATTTGTATTTTAATTTTTGTTTAAATAAAATTACTTTTTAGCCTATAACAATCACATCTTTTATGTGCCAATAATACATTTTATTCACGTTATTAAGCTAGAGAAAGAAAAATCAATTTGAAAATGGCCCCCTCCACGCCTGCGCAGTAGCTGCTATCGGTGTCTATATCTGTGATCCGATAGCTGCTAATGTGCAGGTGTAAGGGGGTGGCATGTCCCCTCAGTTGCACCCTCCTCTCCTTCCGTGTGACCCCCCTGTGCACCATATATAAATATGTTATCTATTCTTAATATATTGTGCTGTGTTTGACTTGTTCTATTGTACAATGTGTAATGTTCCTTTATTTCCTGTCTTTGTATTGCCTATGCTGTATATAGTTAGGGAAAGAGTTAAGTAACTTATGAGACTGGGTCAGCAGCCTCCAGAGGAGACAGGAAGTCTTGGTCTGCAAGCCAGAACTGCCTGGGACTCTGGCCAGGCCAGACATGATTGTCAGACAGGGCACTGCCGGGCCTCCCCCAAACGGGAGAGGTCTGTTGCCCCCGACTCAAATGACTCCAGGTACTCAAGAGGGGTCCCAAGGCTCAAAGGACTGAGGATCACAACATGGGCCCCAGGAAACTGGAAGGGTTCCTGATGGAGGGGTGTCCAGGGCCCAGGACTCCCGCGCGTGGACCACTGTTCAGTTTTGGCTGCCACAGCTGCTGTGGGTGCGGCTGCAGAGCGTGTCCGAGAAAGATCAGGAATCCAGTGCTGTATTCTTCTGTTATTCTACTCCATCCTTGTTTATTAAAAGTTATTTTCCCTGTTGGAGAACAGCTGCCTTACTGGAGTATTAATCGACTGGACTGCTGTGACCAGAACAGAGAAGGTCATCTGTGGGGAAAACTGTGTCGGTCCTGTCCATTTATGTACAAGGGGGCCGGGGTGAAGCTCGCTGACTATCTGCCCAGTGGACTCGGTCTGTGTACTGTGCCTTTAAATAACCTGGCCACAACTACCCCCCGGTTGCCTTGTTACACTGACGCCGGCGGCGCCATCTTACTGGAGAAGAAAAAAAAATCCTCCTGCAAGATGGCTGATGTGATGAGATAACTTTATTAAAGGGTCATCATATCAAATGAAAGCCAGTAACAATGCAGAACATTATGTACAGTTCTATTCACCTTCCAGCTGGTTTACAGCTAATACAGACTGATACTTTTTCATAAAGCAGTGAGACCCATTAACTGACCACAAACAGCCAAGGAAAAAATACACAATACTCCAGAGTTTCCAATTTATAACACTAGGATTTTTTATCTAAAGTCTATTCTTTATTCAGGGCTGGATTAAAGAGTTTGTTCTGGACTTATATATTGATAACCTTGTCATGATCCAGCGTGGATTTGACAGATTAAATGGATAAGTGAACTTTTTTTCCTTTGGCTAGGTGCCAAAGTGATGTGATTGCCCCCGGTGGCCATTAGAATTATTACACGTGGTGTCGTTCATTCTAAGTTGCCCCGGTGGTGGTGAGTGGTAGTGCATTTTAGTTTCTTTGGTTTAGTGCATGTAATTATAATTCAGGTGTTAGGCTCTATAAAGGAGAGCCAGGTGTGTTCAATCACTGTTGGTGATATTGTGTGTTAGTCTTTCACAAGGAAGCCTGGGTGAAGGAAGGAGCTGAACATGAGTCCTGCGCAGCCCAGCCAGAGGGGACGAGTGGCAGCTATGTGGTCTGCAAGAAGGGCTGGCATGGCATTGTGGAGTCACAGTTTATGGTGTCGGCAGGAAGTGCTTGCATGGCTTGGTGGAGTGATGACTATGGAGAGAGTTGCACTCAGCATGCGGGACTTGGTTGCTGAGAGTTGGACTCAAGCATGCTTGACTTTTTGGGGCAGGAGCTGAACTCATCTTTGGGACTCTGTTACTGGACAGCTGCAACTGGTGGTGGACTCTGCTCCAAGGCTGCACTATGGTGAAGGATCCAGTTAGGGTGATGGATCCGGGTGGAGGAGAAGACGCACACAGGTGGTGGGCTCTGTTGCTAGGAGCGTGCGCAACATAGCAGAGCTAAGCGGTGTTTCCCCTGTATTGTCATTTTCCCTCATGTGTGTTTAGTGCAGTGGTGGGATTAGTTTCCGCACCGACCAATTCCCTAGTGGGGTTTAGGTTCAGGGCGAGCTAGGGTTTTTAGGTTCCTGTGCGTCGCCCGGTGCGGAACCGGCATAGGGAACGTTAGGAGTGCAGGGACACTGGCTCAGGGGAGTACAGGAGGTCTCCACTTCCCTATTCCCTATTGCAGGGCCCACCATTGTTAATGTTACCCAGGTTCCCCCTTTATTATTTAAATTCGCCTTACTGGATGCAGGGTTTCTAGACTACTGTATGTATGCGTGTAATACCTAAATTCGCCAGCTGGAGGCGGTGTATCCAGCTGCACATTTTATTATTTAAATTCGCCCCACTGGAGGCGCTGTATCCAGGGTCACGGGTCTCTTATGGGTTCGCCTTGCGGTACTCGCTGCGTCCAGACACACGTGACCGTGACAAACCTATTGTACAATGGATGAGGAGAAAGGCCGGGGTTTGTCCGCGCTAGACCACAAGGAACCAACCGAAGATGCAAGCAAACCTTTAATCACACTCAAGCCAAGCTCAAGCTTGAGTGTGATTAAAGGTTTGCTTGCATCTTCGGTTGGTTCCTTGTGGTCTAGCGCGGACAAACCCCGGCCTTTCTCCTCATCCATTGTATGTATCTGCATTCCGGGATCTGCAGCGGCCAAAACCTCTACAGGTCGTTGTGACCCTTCACAATCACACCAGGTGAGTGGATTACCTTTGTTAAACACACTGGTGTCCCTCATTTATCGCCTTAGTGCTCTCCCCCTCTCTCTATTTTTTGCAGTGTTAACCTATTGTAGGAGACAGTAGTAGATCTGTTGGGAAAGGCAGAGGGGCCCACCCGGAGCTACCCTTAACTATATCGGTCTGTACAGCACGCCAGTATAGTTAAGCTGTTTGATTAAGAAGGGAGACATGATCGATCTCCATGCTGTAGCTTTATTCTTGCGGTCTACAGAATAGTATGGTGATGCACAGAGGCACCAGTTCACAGAGGACAGAACAGGACAGAGACAACGGCGCACAAGCAGGATGTCAGAGTCTTGGAGCGGTGATGCAATCGTGCCATGTCGAGACTTTGACGTCCTGTGCATGCGTTCATGGAATGTCATCAACACTGGAGGACTCATCAGGATCCCGGATTAGGTGAGTATATGATGTTTTTAGTTTAAATAAAACTTGAGGCGAATGGTGTTGGCACCATAAAGTATGGGAGCACCTCATACAGTGGAGTCCTCATAGATTGTAAGGGCAATTGTGGGGACATCATATAGTATGTGTCCTCTCATACAGTGGGGTCCTCATACATTGTAGGGACTACTATGGCTGCGTCATATAGTATGGAGGCCCCTCATACATTGGGGTCCTAATACATTGTGGGGTCTTACTGTGGGGGAATGATAAAGCATGGAGGTCCCTCATAAAGTGGGGAGGTACATCATACATTGTAGGGGCTATTGTGGGGGCCCTCATACAGTATGTGGGCTATTCACTTTGGGGCCAACTATGAGGGCCATCATACAGTGTGGGGGCCATTTTCTAGTTTAGGAGCTATTGTAAGGGCCATTATACAGTTTGAGGGCTAATGTGGGTGCCATCATACACTGTATGAGCCAATTTGAGTGTCACTATACAGTTTGGGAACTACTGTGGTGGCTGTTGTACAGTGTGGTAGATATTGTGGGTGCCAACATACAGGGTGAGGACTACTTTGTCAGCCCTTATACAGTGTGGTTGTCCTCAATGTGTGGGGCCATTGTACAGTGTTGGTGCTACTGTCAGGGGCCATCATACAGCGTGGGGACTACTGAGTGATCACTCATACAGTGTGAGGACAATTTAAGAGTCCATCATACAGTGTGGGGGCCACCATACAGTGTAGGGACTACTATTGAAGGCCCTCGTACAGTGTGGGACTATTGAGTGATCAATCATACATATCTTCACTGCCAAGATTATGGCTGGGGACCACATGGGTTTAGATATCCCATGACCATTTTATGGTGGAGGAGTAAGCTATAGCTTTGTGTGCTATTTGATATGTGTTATAATTTAACAAGTTTTGTTATTTAACTATTACAAAGAAGACCTATCAAATCTGAGAAAAGTGACAGTAAATAAAATTATAACTTATTTTTTAGCAAATTAGATAATTTCTCCTAACATTACATCACAACTTTACAACTGTGAGCTCAAAATCTGGTGAGATTCACAAGGGTGTACCAATTGTCAGAGGGAGAGCGGATTTAATACACCATCTAAATCACGGGTCTCAAACACATGGCTCAGGCACCTGAGGATCCATTGTGCAGCCTTTGGCCTCTGAGACAATCATATTTCAGGGGACATCGACGACAGCGCTTATTTTCAACTGAATGTGAGTCCTCTGATGTACATCCAACTGAATTGTATTGCAGCACATAGACCTGCTCTTTGCACCACAATACCATTACCAGCCACTGGCCAATCAAAGGCCAGCAGCTGACATCGGCGCTCCGGTGTGGCTTCACAAGACGTCATTACTAAGTGCCCCGGCTGTGGAGGAGGAAGAGGGCACAATTTCTGAGGGAGTGAGGTCAGTGAGAAGAATTTTTATTTTTTGTGTATGTAAAGAGTGCAGAATGGGGGATATTGTTACAACAAAGGGATAGAAAGGAGACGTTTAAAATTATAGTATGGAACCAAGAAAAGGACATTGCTATAAGATGGGACCAGGATGGGGGCATAACTATAAAAAGTGACCAGGATGGGAACATTACTATAAGATGAGACCCTTAAGGGGACATTGCTATAAGATAGAACCAGGATGGGGAAACTACTGTAAGATGGTACCAGGATGGGCATATTCAGGCTTGGACTGACTTATAGGGTAACAGGCGAATCCCATGGTGGGCCCCTATGCAGATCTGAGACCCCAATCCCACTGTATGGGCAGTACTTGGCATAATTCACTTGATTCATTTTGTACAGAAAAAAAGCAGCATCTCAGCATTCATTAACCAAACTCAGTTTATTATTATATAGCGATATAGGTAAATTGGTAAATTTGTGAACAAGGGTAGTGAAATATTTGTATGTATGTGAAAAGTAAGATCCCTCAAAGTCAGTCACTGGTGGGCCCTTGGCACCCCAGTCCAACACTGGGCACATTAATGTAGGATGTGATCAGGATGGGCACAATACTGTAAGATGGGACCAGGATGAGGACATTACTATAGGAAGAGACTAGGGTTGGGACATTACTGTAATATGGTACCAGGAGGGAGACATTGCTATATGACGGGACCAAGATGGGCACATTAATATAAGATGGCACAAAGACGGGGACACGTTACTATAAGATGGGACCAGGATGGGAACATTAAAATAACATGTGACCAGGATGGGGATATTACTATAAGATGGGACGAGGATGGGGACACTACAATAAGATGGGGCCAGGGTTGGGACATTACTATAATTTTGGACAAGGGACAAGAAGGTCTGGCAAGTTTTTATAGGAAGATGTACTGACCAGATCAGAAGCAGCTGAAGTTGAGCTGCATGTTTCTGACCAGCATAGAAATGGTTTTTAACCTCTTCAGCCCCAGAGGAAACTAAATTTATTTAATATGGGATGCAAATCACACCATCTCTAAAGAAGACCTGCGAATCATTACCCAGCTAGACCGTCTAACTCCATGTCTTCCAGGGGGGATGTGACAGCCTTGTGACATTACTATAAGATGTGATCAGGATGGGGACATTACTATAAGATGGGACCAAAATGGGGACATTAGTAATGATGGGACCAGGATGGGGACATTTCAATATGATGGGACTAGGATGGGAACATTGCTATAAGATATGACCAGGGCGGTGACATTGTTATAAGATGGGTTCATTATGAGGTCATTACTCTAAGATGGGACCAGGATGGAAACATCCGTATAAGATGGGACTAGGATGGTGACATTACAATAAGATAAGGACCAGGATGTGGACATTACTATAAGACAGGGATCAGAATGAGAACATTGTTACAAGATAGGGATCAGAATAGGACATTACTGTAAGTGGACCATTATTACAGGACAAGAGACATTACTACAGGATGGAGGAAATTATTACAGGATGGAGAACATTATTACAGGATGGGGACCAGAATGGAGGACATTATTACAAGATGGGGGCATTATAACAAAATGGGGACCATTACTACAGGACTATTATTACAGGATAAGGTAACATTATTACAGGTTAGGGGACTATTATTACAGGTTGAGGGGACCTTATTATAGGACATGGGACCATATTACAGGACTGGAGAAATTATTACAGGATTGGGTATAGAAATACTTGGCGGGGTTAATTGTAACATAATATTATTGTATGGGGCCGATTATGGGACAAAACAAGTATGAAAAAAAACTTAAAAATATTTGGCCACTTAAAATGCTGTTTTGTGTAAAGAGACCTTTGTCATAATCCATATGATAAACACCATTAAAAAGAGTAAAAAGAGTAAAAAAATACCAAAAACAATAAAAAAAGATAATCATAAAGTAATAATGAAAAATAATGGTATCACTGAAAAGTCGTTCTTTGTACGGCCCAATTACAGTGGGTACGGAAAGTATTAAGGCCCCTTTAAATTTTTCACTTTTTGTTTCATTTCAGCCATTTGGTAAATTCACAAAAGTTCATTTTTTTCTCATTAGTGTACACGCTGCACCCCATCTTGACTAAAAAAAAAATGAAATGTGTACATTTTTGAAAATTGATTACTAAAGAAAAAGCAAAATATCACATGGTCATAAGTATTCAGACCCTTTGCTCAGATACTCATATTTAAGTCACATGCTGTCCATTTCCTTGTGATCCTCCTTGAGATGGTTCTACTCCTTCATCGGAATCCAGCTGTGTTTAATTAAACTGATAGGAATTGATTTGGAAGGGCACATACCTGTCTACATAAGACCTCACAGCTCATAGGGCATGTCAGACCAAATGAGAATCATGAGGTCAAAGGAACAGGCAAAGGAGCTCAGAGACAGAATTGTGGCAAGGCACACATCTGGCCAAGGTTACAAAAGAAATTCTGAAGTACTCAAGGTTCCTAAGAGCACAGTGGCCTCCATAATCCTTGAATGGAAGAAATTTGAGATCACCAGAAGTCTTCCTAGACCTGGTCATCCAGTCAAATTGAGCAATCATGGGAGAAGAGTCTTGGTGAGAGAGGTAAAGAAGAACCCCAAGATCTTTGTGGCTGATCTCCACAAATGCAGTAGGGAGAAGGGAGAAAGTTCCACAAAGTCAACTATCACTGCAGCCTTCCCCCAGTCGGGCCTTTATGGCAGAGTGGCCCAACAGAAGCCTCTCCTCAGTGCAAGACATACAGCTCTGGCAAAAATTAAGAGACCACTGCAAAATGTTCAGTTTGATTTTTCTCTTTACTTTATACCTAATATTATTGAGTAAAATGTAAATTGTTATTTTAGTCTATAAACTTCTGACAACATGTCTGCGAATTTCCAAGCAATACATTTTTTTGTTTTCTGAAAAGGAAATAGTCAAAATTTAAAAAAACCCCAGTGCTTTCAGTCCTCAAATAATACAAAGAAAACAAGTTCATAATCATTTAGAAACAACAATACTAATGTTTTAACTCAGGAAGAGTTCAGAAATCAATATTTTGTGGAATAACCATGATTTTTAGTCACAGCTTTCATACATATTGGCATGCTTGCCACCAGTCTTTCACACTGCTTCCGGCGCAAAAATTTAAACAAATAAAAAGGGGAGAAGCCAGCACTGCCTATGGTCAGAATGCAATACATAAAGTGCATATGCACATATTGATTTCTAACTGTACTTTAAAATGAGACATTTAGCAAACAATTGATCAATTCTTTGAGCCACCCCGCCACGCCAAGGCATTCTCATATGGGGTAGTCCTACTCTACGTTTTTAATATTCGCTGTGCCATTACGGCCTCCTAAATGTATTAAAAGCAAGACTATATTACATGCAAAATGTACCTGAAACGTTTCTGAATCACTCCCCTGGTGCCAGAAAGGGCGAGCGCAGATAAAGGCCGACCAGGTCTGGACATGGACATTTCAGATCAGCCCTACCCTGCCCCATGCTCTATTTGATTATGCACCTGTGTCTGGGTGTGTTTCACCCTTCATCTGTCGGTGCTGGTTTGGCAGCAAGGAGTTTAGATTTGAAATGTCCATATCAGGACCTGATCAGCCTTTATCTGCGCTGGTCCTTTCTGGCGCCATGGGAGTGATTCAGAAGCGTTTCAGGTACGTTTGCATTTAATATAGTCTTGCTTTTAATACATTTAGGAGGCCGTAATGGCACAGCGAATATAAAAGATGTAGAGTAGGACTGCCCCTTATGAGAATGCCTTGGCGTGGCGGAGTGGCTCAAAGAATTGATCAATTGTTTGCTAAATGTCTCATTTTAAAGTACAGTTAGAAATCAATATGTGCATATGCACTTTATGTATTGCGTTCTGACTATAGGCAGCGCTGGCTTCTCCCTTTTTTTATTAAAAATTTAAGCAGTTGTTTAAAGGCTTGTGAGTATCCATCATCCTCTTGATTACATTCCAGAGGTTTTCAGTGGGGATCAGGTCTGAAGAATGGGCTGCAAATGAGAGGGTTTTGATGTGGCAGTCTCTTAATTTTTACCAGAGCTTTATGAAAGTCAACATAGAGTTTGCTTAAAAACACATGAAGGACTCCCAGACTATGAGAAATAAGATTCTCTGGTCTGATGAGATGAAGATAGAACTTTTTGGTGATAATTCTAGGCAGTATGTGTGGAGAAAACCAGGCACTGTTCATCACCCTCACAATACAAATCCAACAGTGAAACATGGTGGTGGCAGCATGCTATTGGGGTGTTTTTCAGCTGCAGGGACAGGACGACTGGTTGGCACTGAAGGAAAAATGATTGCTGGCAAGTACAGAGATATCCTGGATGAAAACCTCTTCCAGAGTGCTCTGGACCTCAGACTTGGCCGGAGGTTCACCTTCGAACAAGACAATGACTAGAAACACACAACTAAAATAAGAAAGGCATGGCTTTAGAACAACTCTGTGACCATTCTTGAATGGCCCAGCCAGAAGCCTGACCTAAACCCAATTGAGCATCTCTGGAGAGATTTGAAAATGGCTATCCACCAACCTTCATAATCCAACCTGATGGAACTGGAGAGGATCTGCAAGGAAGAATCGCAAATGATTCCCAAATCCAGGTGTGAAAAACTTGTGGCATCATTCTCAAGAACATTCATGGCTGTACTAGCTCAAAAGGTGCTTCTACTCAATACTGAGCAAATGGTCTTGATACTTATGACCATGTGATATTTCATTTTTTTCTTTTTTAATAAATTTGCAAAAATGTCTACATTTCTGTTTTTTTTCAGTCAAGATGAGGTGCAGAGTGTATATTAATGAGAAAAAAATGAACTTTTTTTGAATTTACCAAATGGCTACAATGAAACAAAGAGTGAAAAATTTAAAGGGGTCTGAATACTTTCCATATCCACTGTACCTGGCTGAGTTTGAAACCCCTGATCTAAATGGTATCTAGAGCTTTGTGTTTGGATCTGCAGGATTTAGGGTCAACACTGCTCATGTAATATCAAGTTACTAGTCTATTGAATATAAATAGTAGTCAGTTAACCTATTTTTCTCACAAATTTGCCCACACAGGATTGCAAACATGGTGAATTTTTTGACAATTGCATTCCAGTGGGCAGCGAATAAGCAAACTGCAAATCAAGCAAACATTTCAATCTTTTCAACTAAAAGACTGTACTTTACTGAAAATTTTTGTATATCAGACATGTAGTATAATGTAATGCAATGCAGACATGTTCTAGTGTATTCTGCCTCCTACTTAAATGAGTTGGATACAGCTGCATCTAAAGGGTGAATCAGTAGGAGAACACAGCTGGTCATAAAGGGTTTTTCCAATAAAAGGAATGGTTTAATCTGAGTCTTCTAGTACATATTGTAGAAAGCCAGGAGCAGCAAAACCAAACAGAGAAGACCATAGGATTTATATGTACTGCTGCTTCTTTCCGCATCCTACTGCTCTGCAATATACAGTGATCCATTTTACATTCCATATATGTACAGTAACTAGATTCAGCAAAAAGGAGGAAAATTACCTTACCTCGCATGCTGTACTGTTCCATTCACCTTCTACAAGAGGGTTTGGGAACCTTTTCTGGCAAGGGCCCCTTGGTTATTTACACCGTCATTCTCAGGTCATATAAAATCATTAACTCACTTTTACGGACTGACAATAAAATATGCAAAATAGATTTTAAAGGAAAAAAGGTTAGGAAACATTTTTTCCAGTATAAAGACTTTTATAATAAGACAAATAAAAATAGAGAAAAAATGGCTCCTCCACCCCTTATGCTATGTTCACAAATAGCATTTTTGTACTTTCTCATTACCTTCTATTATAAAAAATGCGGCAAAAATGCTGAAAGAATAGGCATGCTCATTCTTTCAAAAATGTAATGGTTGTCCATTTCAGTAAGAACAAAATGAATAAAGAATCATGTGCATGAGATTTCTGAAATTTTTTCCCCTTTGTAAGGAGTGGGATTCCTAGACTTGTAAAGCATATGCACTACAGGTGCTTCTCACAAAATTAGAATATCATCAAAAAGTTAATTTATTTCAGTTCTTCAATACAAAAAGTGAAACTCATATTAAATAGAGTCATTACAAACAGAGTGATCTATTTCACATGTTTATTTCTGTTAATGTTGTTGATTATGGCGCAAAGACAATGACAATTCAAAAGTCATTATCTCAGTAAATTACAATATTTAACAAAAACACCTGCAAAGGCTTCCTAAGTGTTTAAAAAGGACCCTTAGTCTCTTTCAATAGGCTCCACAATCATGGGGAAGACTGCTGACTTGACAGAAGGCAGTCATTGACACACTCCACAAGGAGGTTAAGCCACAAAAGGTCATTGATAAAGAAGCTGGCTGTTCACAGAGTGCTGTATCCAAGCATATTAATAGAAAGTGTAAGTGTGAGTGTAAGGAAAAAGTGTTGTAGAAAAAGGTAGTGTAAGGAAAAAGTATTGTAGAAAAAGGTGCACATGCAACCAAGATAACCTGTTATGCCGCTCTTACCGCGCACCTCCAGAGCTGGTGCACGCCGCCCGACATCTTCACTTCTGGTCTTGCGGCCGGTGATGGGGTCACGCGTGCTCTTGACTCTGCGGCTGTATGCCCGGCTTCAGGTCCCATCGGGTGTGCTTGCGCACAACCGCAGCTCTCACTGCGCCCGCACTAACTCTGACGTCACTATGGTCCTGGAGGACCTGACCAGGAAGTCCCGGCACGCATTCCCTATATCAGGCGGCCTCTTCCTGTAGGTGGCGCCTGATTATCGCTTTGCTTCCTTGCTAGGACTACTTGGTCGTTCTCTGTTCGCAGTCCACTACCTTGTGCTGTGGCATGCTACCTAGTACGTGCTCTGCATTACTTTGTAATCTGACGTGCTTCCTAGTATGCGCTCTGCACTACCTTGCACTGTGGCGTGCTTCTTAGTACGCTCCCTGCATTGTCTTGTACCTTGCGTGCCCCCGTGCACATGCTCTACGCACTCCTGTACCCAGGGTATCCCGTGTGCATGCTCAGCACTATCCTGCACTATCCTGTACCCTGCGAGCCCCCGTATACAGGCTTTACGCATTCCTGTACCCTGCGTGCCCCTGTCTTCATCCCTCTAGACACGGTCTCTTGCGCCTCCTTTGAGCTGGCCACCTGGTTCCAGCAGTCAAGGTACTTTATCCCCCTGGGTCTGCCCCTGACACTCCCTGTATAGGGGGTGGTCCTCACTAGGTCAGCTTGGCCAGGGTGGGTTGGTATCACGACCCAGAGGGTCCACTCCAGGAGTCGTTATAGTATAATCAGGCCATGGACCACGCTGGTGCCTCGGCCACTGCCCAAAAAAAAAATGATGTTCCTTCGGGAGAATCAGACTAGGATTATGTCCTTTTTGAAATCTATGGAGTCCCGCTTGTCAGCCTTCTAGTCCTCTGACCATGGGAATGCCTCCCAGTTGGCAAGTCTCCAAGAAGAGCTTACACAGCAACGCAACACCCAGGCCCACATCCTCAACTATATCGTGTCAGTAGATACCCAACTCCTTTCCCTACAGTCTTTTGCTTCCGTTTCTGCTCAAGCCTCGGTCTCGCACCCGCTGCCCTGTTTAGGCAAACCACCCCTATATAGTGGTGACCCAAAATTGTGTCAGGGTTTTTTGAATCAATGACAACTACATTTTAAGCTCCTGCCGCAGCAATACGCCATCGATCATGCTAAGGTGGCCTTTATTGTTTCCCACTAAGAGGGGAAGGCATTAGCATGGGTGAATCCCCTCTGGGAGCGTGATGATCCACTCGTCTCTCAGCTTTCCACCTTTTTGGACACCTTCCGCAAGGTGTTCGATGAGCCTAGTCATCTGGCTTCCACCACTGAGTCCCTCTTCAACCTTCATCAGGGTACTCTATCTGTTGGCCAATACGCCATCCATTTTCGCACTTTGTCTTTCGAACTCAGTTGGAACAATGAGGCCCTCGTAGGGGCCTTTTGGAGAGGCCTGTCTGGTCGGATTAAAGACAAACTAGTGGGTCGGGATGCCCCTACTTCCTTGGAAAATGTAATCTCTCTCGTGACCCGTATTGATCTGCACTTCCAGGAGCACACCCGTGAGGCAGCCAGAGAGAGAATACTCCCTCGTCTCTCCTCGTCTACTCGCAGTCCTCTCCACTTGCTACCCATGTTGTCTTATGCGGCCTGTGTATCTGAGCCTATGCAGGTGGACTGACTTAAGATGGCTGAATGGTGCCGTAGGGAGAGGCTCGCACAAGGACTCCGGCAATACTGGATCGGTAAGTTGTTGTGCCATGATGTCTAGGAGAGGGCAGGTTGTGGCGCCCTCATATTTATTGAGATAGGCACTATAGTGTTAGTAGTCTTGCCCAAGGACTGTTACGGTTCTGCAGCACAGAACTAGGGTAGGAGGGGGAAAAACTGACCCTGCACTGCGACTAGGCTGATGCCCTACGATGGAGTGGGTGACCCATTCCTTGTGAATAGACCCACCGATGGTCCTAGGCTAATCTCAAGCAAAGACCTATAGATAGGGGGAAGCGGGTCCCTGAAATATATAAGGACTGGGTGCAAAAATGGGTCACCTCCTAACAGAAAACACAAAGAAGTCTACATAAACAAACTGAAAGCAAAAACTAAGACTAGCAGAACCAGGGTTCCCAGAACTGCACTAGATAAACACACAGAAAGCAAAGCAAGGCTCCAAACTAGACTTCAAGCGGATTAACACTGTTGTCCAGCAAGGAATGGGAGACTGGTGCAAGCTAATAAAGGGTGATACAATCACCTGACCAAAGGCAAAACCCAGCACCAGGGGAAAAAGACCAGCAGCCAGAACACTTCAAGAAATTGGCAGATAGTCACAAACTGAGCAGATTCTAACAAGGACCACTACTGGTATATTATGTCCAACAGAGCAGAGCGAGGATTTGAACCCCAATCTCTCACAGTGGTGGTTGTGCACTTCTAACAGCCACCTAAGGTAGTATTATTGTGTTAGGAGCCTTAGTATATAATTTTCTTTTAATTTAGATGTCCACTGGGCAGAGTCGGGATTTGAGCCTCAGTCTCCCATGTCGTAGGCTGTGCACTTAACCATTACACTATACCAGTCACTAGCAGATGTACAGACATGTTACAAGCACCTTGGCATTCCACAGGGATATGGAGGCAAGAAAAGCAGCAACATCCAAATATCATCAAAGGGTAAGACAGGTCCTGAAGAGCCAGCTCAATGAGAAGAATAAAATCCATGCCATCAATACATATGTCCTGCCAGTTATCAGATGCCCTGCTGGCATAGTGTGCTGGCCAAAAGAAGAGATGGAAGCTGCAGATGTGAAAACACGAAAGCTCCTCACAGTGCATGGAGGTCTCCATCCTTAAGGGCCCTTTACACATAGCGATATCACTAGCGATATTGCTAAAGCATCACCGATTTTGTGACGCAGCAGCGATATCGTTAGCGATACTCACCTCTGACCAGCTCCCCCGCTGGCTATCGCTGATCGCGCGAGATCGGCCTGGTCCATTTCTCATCGTCGGCTTCCTGCTGGCGCCGACGAGCGAGACATGGACGCGGGCGGAAGAAGACATCATCACTGCATCTGAAAGGTAAGTACGACCGCCGACTGCTGCTGCATCGCTAGTGAGATCTGCCTGTTTGGCAGCTCACTAGCGACCATTTAGCGATGCACCAGCGAGCGATCCTGACCGGGTCATATCGTGGTCGGGATCGCTGGTGCATTGCTAAATGTAAAAGGGCCTTAAATTGACGCTGCAGTGAAGCTGCAGGACCTTGCGTGACGTCACAGACACGTGATAGCTCACGTGACATGCAATGGAGCGCTACGGAGTGCTCAAGGGGCCAGAAAAAACTTGCTTTGGAAAGTTGCGACGTCTGTGATGTCACGCAAGGTACTGCAACTTCACTGAACCTTGCAGGCTTGCCTCCTGATGCGGCGTCTGTAACAGACACAGATGGCCGCTGAAAATTTTCAGTTAGACGCTAGTCACTGGCCGGGACAGCGTCCTTTATGGAGATCCTGCTCTCATCTATCTGAGATACCAGTGATTGCTAAGATACTGACTGCAAATAGAAAGGACCTTTCATTTATTTCGCTCACAAGGAACTACTGCTTTTATGCCACCAGAGAACTTCTAAAGGTAACTCACCCCTTGTTTGGTTCTGTATTACATTTTTTGGTACTATTTAAGTCCGCGGGAATCTGACCGGGTCTGGAAGAAATGACACTATGGGCTGTGAATGGCCCGTGGCCATAGGTTCCCCACCCCTACCCTACACAATAGTCTCTTTCAGGTCAGAGGCAGGAAGTCTCATAAAGCTTTCAAAATAGTAAGACAGTTGAAAGCCCTGACTTGACCCGACTTCAGTCTCCTTCTGCTGAAGGTGCCTTAGCTTTTATCACAAAATTAACAAGAAAATGTATAAATTTCCTAATGATATATATTTGAGAAATATTTATACACGCTCTTCATTTAGTTTATGAGGTTTCCCAGGGGTCGATAGGTCTTTTTTAAGTATGTGAAAAGATCAGCTGTCCTTAGAATGCCATTACCGTTCTTTGTTTGGACAAGGAAACTTTCTATATGCAATAATCCCATAATGATAAAGTGAATCTCGATTTTTCATGTCTCAATAATATAGAGTATTTGATATGATGAAGGTTTGAATGATTATGGCAGAAATAGAATAAAACAACATTTCATTAAGATGATAAAGTCACATTTAAAATAGCTCCATACACTGTCCTCATAAATGGTCAGCTTAGAAGTATTTCCTGTTTAAACATCAGACTCATAAGCATCCATCATACATGTCAGGAGTACAGAATACTACACTGAAATGTCAAACAATATAAAAGAGGTCACACATTTTCCTTTGCTTGCTAAAAGTGCTGTTCATAAATATTATTGCTTCCAATCCCTCCATCTACAGCGCTTGTTTAGAAAAATGTGCATGTAATATAAATTGTGATTAGGAAAATGCCTATTCTACTTCCTGTTTTAGGACATGACAACAAAATAAATTATGTATTATGGCCAAATGGAGTTGCCTTCAAGAAATCAGAAGTGAATTTAATTATTAATTATTATTATATCATATTTTTATTTTTTTCACCACTTTAACCATTTACATTTCATTATCAGTGCACTGAACATATAATATATAATATAATAATTTGCTAAAATATGTATATACACTGCTCAAAAAATTAAAGGGAACACTTAAACCACGGAATATAACTCCAAGTAAATCAAACTATTGTGAAATCAAATAGTCTTCTTTGGAAGCAACACTGATTGACAATCAATTTCACATGCTGTTGTGCAAATGGAATAGACAACAGATGGAAATTATTGGCAATAATCCAGACACCCTCAATAAAGGCGTTGTTCTGCAGGTGGCGACCACAGACCAGATCTCAGTACCAATGCTTTCTGGCTGATGTTTTGGTCACTTTTGAATGTTGGTTGTGCTTTCACACTTGTGGCAGCATGAGACGGACTCTACAACCCACACAAGTGGCTCAGGTAGTGCAGCTCATCCAGGATGGCACATCAATGCGAGCTGTGGCAAGAAGGTTTACTGTGTCTGTCAGCATAGCGTCCAGAGACTGGAGGCGCTACCAGGAGACAATACACCAGGAGACGTGGAGAGGGCCGTTGGAGGGCAACAACACAGCAGCAGGACCGCTACCTCAGCCTTTGTGCAAGGAGGAACAGGAGGAGCTGTAATATTGAGGGAACACTACGTAGAGAGTGGACCCTCTGGGTCACGGATCCGGAGCCCCTGGGCCGAGCACGCCAGGTGAAGACCGACCCCTATACAGGGATCGTTAGGGGCAGGACCACAGAGGACGGAGGCGCGACAGCCGGAACCAAGAGGGACGGCTCCACGGACAAAAGGACTGGGAAGGTGACGGAGCGAATAACGAGCAAGGACCAGTGGCACAGGGGAGGAACACTACGGGAGAAAGACAAGTGGAAGACCTAGGCGGACTGGAGACAGAGGAAGGCACAGCGAATGGAAGGAAGACAGCGCCCAGGCAGGCTGGGTGGAAAGGGAGACACGAGACTGAGGACGACAGGGAGAAACAGGCAGAGAGAGGTTAAACTACAGGAAACTGTAGAGGCCAGAGGGTGCAGAGAAACTACACAATCATCAGGCGTCCTCCTGACAGCGAGGACGCCTGAAATACAGCACACCCCCGGAAGTGCGTCCCCTGGACCCGCCCCTCAGCGCCGCCCACCGCTGGAGAGAGGGCGTGGGAGGTGGCGTGCGCGAACCAGGGGGCGGGAGCCAGGAGCCACCGTGAGGCCGAGAGGACGAGGGGGGCGCGTGACCGGACGGGAGCGCGCAGGTGAGGGAACGCTGCGGCGCGCGCCGCAGCAGCAGGGGCATCAGCGGGCATACCCGCCGATGTCACAGTACCCCTCCCCTTACGTACTCCCTTACTGAGATTGGCCAAAAACTTTTTCAGAATGCGAGGGGCGTTGATATTCTCCCGAGGCTCCCAGGACCTCTCCTCGGGACCAAAACCCACCCAATCGATAAGAAAAAGGGTCTTACCCCGGACTCTTTTCATAGCCAAGACGTCCTTGACCTCGAAGACGTTGTCTGAGATCGCAGGTGAGGGAGGGACGATGGAAACTGGTTGGAACCGATTCAGGACTACGGGTTTCAAGAGCGAGACATGGAAAGCGTTGGGCACCCGGAGCGAAGCAGGCAACCTCAGTTTGTAAGCCACTGCATTAATACGTCCAATCACTTCAAATGGTCCAATGTACCGAGGACTCAGCTTGTAAGAGGGAACTCTCAGACGGATATGTCGAGTTGAAAGCCAGACCTTGTCACCAGGATGGTATGGGGGCACGTCCTTCCGTCTCTTGTCCGCATGTTTCTTGATTCGGTCGTTGGCACTTTTGAGCGCGTCCCTGGTCTCTCTCCAAATCTGCGAGAATTCTTTAGCAAGAGAATCGGCTGCGGGTACTCCTGTAGAGGTGGAGAAAGGCAACGGAATACCTGGGTTCTGACCGGTTACCACAAAAAAAGGTGACTTAGTGGTAGATTCACTGGGATGATTATTGTGCGAGAATTCAGCCCAAGGTAAGAGCGCAACCCAGTCGTCCTGATGAGCGTTGGTGAAGTGACGTAGAAAGGTGGTTAACCCCTGATTAATTCGCTCCACTTGCCCGTTGGTCTGAGGATGATATGCGGAGGAGAAGTCAAGAGATGTACCCATAAGCCGGCAGAGTGCCCTCCAGAAGCGGGAGGTGAACTGGACCCCCCGATCCGACAGAATCCGCTGAGGAAGACCATGCAGCCTGAAGACCTGGTGGATGAAGATCTCAGCCAACTTCGGGGCGGATGGTAGTCCCGGTAAGGGAATAAAATGGGCCATTTTGGAAAAACGATCTGCCACGACTAAGATGGTGGTACATCCGGCTGAGCGGGGTAAGTCAGTCACGAAATCCATGGCGATCTGCTGCCAGGGGGCCTCAGGAACTGGCAACGGGTGTAGAAGACCGGCGGGCAAAGTCCTAGCCACCTTATTCTGGGCACAGATTGTGCAAGAGGCCACGTAGTCCATCACATCCTGGCGAAGCGTAGGCCACCAGTAATACCGGGACAGCAGTAAGAGAGTCTTCTTTGTCCCAACGTGTCCAGCAATTCTGGAGGAATGTCCCCAACCCAACACCTCTATACGTCTGCTTGAAGGGACGAAGGTCTTACCGGGCGGAGGGATAGCAAAATTCACAGGAGCCACGGTGATCATCTTAGTCGGCTCGATAATATAGGATGGGACTTCATCCCTCTCTGAAGACTGCAACGACCTGGAAAGGGCATCGGCCTTGACGTTCCTATTACCGGGTCGGAAGCGAAGTTGGAAGTCAAAGCGGGAGAAATACAGGGCCCACCGGGCTTGCCGGGCATTGAGCCTTTGGGCAGACTGCAGATAAGCCAGGTTCTTGTGGTCCGTGAGGATGGTAAAGGGATGTACAGCCCCCTCGAGTAAATACCGCCATTCGGCCAAGGCCATCTTAATGGCCAGTAATTCTCGATCTCCAATGGAGTAGTTGCACTCCGCCGGTGAAAAGACTTTAGAAAAAAAACCGCAAGGAACCAGCCGTCCGGACGAAGCCTGCTGGGACAGGACCGCCCCCGCTCCAGTGGAGGAGGCATCCACTTCCAGGACAAAGGGTCTGCTGGTCACAGGCCGATGCAAGATGGGTGCTGACGAAAAGGAACGTTTCAGAGTTTGGAAGGCGTTTTCCGCTTCAGGGGACCAGGTATTGGGCTTCGTTCCCTTGCGGGTCAGGTCCGTGATGGGTTTGGTAACCGTAGAAAAGTGAGGCACAAACTGACGGTAATAATTTGCGAACCCAAGAAACCGCTGGATGGCCTTAATCCCCACTGGACGGGGCCACTTGAGTACCGCACCGAGTTTTTCGGGATCCATCCTTAGACCGGAGTCGGTGACGACATATCCCAAGAAGGGTAGAGACGACTGTTCAAAAAGGCATTTCTCGATCTTGGCGTAGAGTTGGTTCTCTCGAAGGCGGTGCAAGACCAAGCGTACACTTTTGCGATGAGAGGGCAGATCGGGGGAGAAAACGAGAATGTCGTCCAGATAGATGACAACACAGGAATAAAGTAGATCCCGGAATACCTCATTGATAAATTCTTGGAACACAGCGGGGGCATTGCAAAGGCCAAATGGCATGACTAGGTATTCATAATGCCCGTCACGGGTATTGAAGGCCGTCTTCCACTCGTCCCCAGCACGGATCCGGACCAAATTGTAAGCTCCCCGCAGGTCTAACTTCGTGAAGATCCGGGCTCCTCTCAGTCGGTCAAAAAGCTCCGGAATCAACGGAAGGGGGTAACGATTTTTGATGGTGATTTTGTTCAGGCCCCGGTAATCTATGCAAGGCCGCAGTGATCCATCTTTCTTCCGGATGAAGAAAAAACCCGCGCCCGCGGGAGAGGAGGACTTTCGGATAAACCCCTTGGACAGATTTTCGTGGATATATTCCGTCATGGCAGAGGTCTCGGCTGGAGAGAGAGGGTATGTTCTACCTCTGGGAGGGACCGCTCCAGGAATCAGGTCGATGGGGCAGTCATAAGGCCGGTGCGGAGGCAGGGAATCCGCCTCTTTCTTGCAGAAAACATCAGCATAAGCGTGGTATGGCACAGGAAGACCAGGGAGGTCTGCAGACTTAAACTGAGGATGGGAACGAACCAGGGTACGCAAACAGTTTACATGGCAGGCGTGCCCCCAGCGCAGGATCTCTCCAGAGCGCCAGTCGACAACTGGCTCATGCCGCCTAAGCCAAGGTAGTCCCAAGAGAATGGCGTGGGATAATTGAGGCAGGACATAAAAGGCAATCTTCTCAGAATGAAGTGCGCCAATTTGCAGGTTTACTTCAGTGGTTACCGTGGTGATGAGCCCAGGAAGAGGTTTGCCATCAACGGAGGTGATTGCTCGAGGGTTACTTAGGACAACCACGGGAATCTGGAGTCTGTCAACCTCCTCCTGGTGGATGAAGTTGCCTGCCGCGCCCGAGTCCACATACGCCTCCACAGAGCTACGCCCCCGACCTGAAATAAGTAGAGCTGAAACAGTAAGTGGAAGAGAGGGGGTAGAATCACCTAGGGGGCCCTCTCCTACCTGGCCTAGGCGGATGCGTTTCCCGGTCTCTCAGGGCAAGTGCGTATGAAGTGATTGGCCCCTCCACAATAGAGACAGAGTCCCTTGGTCATCCTCTCCTTCCGCCGTAGTTCAGACAGCTTGATGCGATCTACTTGCATAGGCTCAGGGGTAGGGTTACTAGGGGGAGCAACGGAGCGCGGAATGGGAGCTTGGTATAATCTAAAGGGCCTCTTCTCCCTGGCTGACTCTCTAGCGCGTTCCTGAAAACGCAGGTCAATACGGGTAGCCAGGGAGATGAGATCTTCCAGGGTGGTGGGAAGGTCACGCCCGGCCAACTCGTCTTTGATTTTACTAGAAAGGCCTCTCCAAAACGCACCAACCAGGGCTTCATTATTCCACCCCAGCTCTGAGGACAAGGTCCGGAAACGGATGGCGTATTGCCCTACCGTGAGGGACCCCTGGCTGAGGTTAAAAAGGGCCTCTGTAGAGGAAGCATGACGTCCAGGTTCATCAAAAACCTTACGGAATGTCTCCAAAAAACACTGAATGTTGGTCACCACCGGATCATCCCTCTCCCATAAGGGGTTCACCCAAGCCAACGCCTCCCCCTCTAGATGGGAGATTATAAAGGCCACCTTAGCACGATCCGTGGGGTACTGTTGGGGTAACAGATCGAAGTGCAATCTGCACTGATTTAAAAATCCCCTACACAATTTTGGGTCCCCACAGTACCTGGGCGGTTTACCGAGACGGGGAGGGGGACAAGAGACGGCGTCCCGGGCTTGGGAGGAAGCGGCCGCAGAGGACTGCAAAGAAAGCAGCCGATCATCCACGGACGCCATATACCCCAAAATGTGAGACTGAGCATCGCGCTGTTGTGCGAGCTCCTGCTGGAGACTGACTAAGAGGGGTGCGTGCGCTGGGTCTGCGGTTTGGAGAGCGGAAAGCCGGGAGTCCATGGACTTCATGAACGACATGATACGGGTCTGATTCTCTCTAAGGAAAAGCAGTTCCTTTTGAGTGGCAGCCGCGGCACCGGCGGGGTCCATGGCCTGATGATACTGTAATATTGAGGGAACACTACGTAGAGAGTGGACCCTCTGGGTCACGGATCCGGAGCCCCTGGGCCGAGCACGCCAGGTGAAGACCGACCCCTATACAGGGATCGTTAGGGGCAGGACCACAGAGGACGGAGGCGCGACAGCTGGAACCAAGAGGGATGGCTCCACGGACAAAAGGACTGGGAAGGTGACGGAGCGAATAACGAGCAAGGACCAGTGGCACAGGGGAGGAACACTACGGGAGAAAGACAAGTGGAAGACCTAGGCGGACTGGAGACAGAGGAAGGCACAGCGAATGGAAGGAAGACAGCGCCCAGGCAGGCTGGGTGGAAAGGGAGACACGAGACTGAGGACGACAGGGAGAAACAGGCAGAGAGAGGTTAAACTACAGGAAACTGTAGAGGCCAGAGGGTGCAGAGAAACTACACAATCATCAGGCATCCTCCTGACAGCGAGGACGCCTGAAATACAGCACACCCCCGGAAGTGCGTCCCCTGGACCCGCCCCTCAGCGCCGCCCACCGCTGGAGAGAGGGCGTGGGAGGTGGCGTGCGCGAACCAGGGGGCGGGAGCCAGGAGCCGCCGTGAGGCCGAGAGGACGACGGGCGCGTGACCGGACGGGAGTGCGCAGGTGAGGGAACGCTGCGGCGCGCGCCGCAGCAGCAGGGGCATCGGCGGGCATACCCGCCGATGTCACAGGAGCACAGCCAGAGCCCTGCAAAATGACCTACAGCAGGCCACAAATGAACATGTGCCTGCACAAATGGTTAGAAACCAATTCCATGAGGATGGTCTGAGGGCTCTACGTCCACAGATGTGGGTTGTGCTCCAAACCAGTATCCAAACAAAGCATAGGGTTACATTTATTGCAATTTGAAACTTTTTTTTTCAATTTTCAGTTTAAAAAATATAAAAAACAAAAAAAAATTAAAATATAAAATCACATAATGTTAATGTCCCTTCTGTATTGACGAAACCCAGTATTACTGTACGTCACTGTGCAGGGATCTTTTACCCTGTCCATTAACTCCACAAGCATCTATTTTTCTTATTTTTTTCCTCTGGTGAAAAATAATAAAAACAAATAACTAAATAAATAAATAATAATACAAATTTTTTGGTTTTGTTTTTTTATAAGGTCATGTTAATATTTTAGCTTGACAGGATTTATTAAAAAAAAAGGGTTAACCCCTCCACTGACACTAACATTTTAATGCAAACTGTAACATAGCCTGACACATTATAATGCCAACAGGATGCTAATTAGCTAATAACTAGTGATGAGGAAGCATGTTCTGATGAAGTGTTATCCAAGGATGCTCGAGAGCTAATAGAGTATCTTCAGCGGGCTCTAATAGTATGTTCGAGTCGCCGTGGCTGCATGTCTCACAGCTGTTCAACAGCCACAACACATGCAGGGATTGCCCCAAGACATGCAGAAACAGCGACTCGAACATAGTATTCGCGCACGCTGAAGATACTCTATTAGCACTCGAGCATGCTTGGATAACACCTTATCAAAGCACGTTTGCTCATTGCTATTGATAATGCCTCTTATATTAAAAAAATAACCACTTTTGAGGTCCCCAGTAATTTTCATCAGCAGCAAAGGGAAAGCTGATGGCTGAGGGTGATGTTAGTATTCTGGGAAGGAGCTAATAGCCATAAAGGTTCCCAGGCTACTAATATCAGCTCACAGCTGTTTGTTTAGCCTTTACTGGTTATTATAGGGGAGACACCACCCAAAAATGACATAATGTTCCTCTATATTTATTAACCAGCAAAGGCTATATTATATTAATATCTTAGGAATAGGCCATGAATATTGGACCCCCTACCAGACTAAAAACATGAGCTCTCAGCCACCCTAAAAATGGCACATCAATAAGATGTGCCAAGTCTGGCACTTAGCCTCGATATTCCCAATTGCCCTGGTGTGGTGGCAAGTGGGGTAATACTTTTTTGGGTTGATGTCAATGTTGCAATGGCAGCTGATATCAAGCCCAGGGGTTAGTAATGGAGAGGCTTCTATAAGACACCCCATTAGTAACCCTATAGTTCGATTGTAAAAAAGACACAGCAAGAATAAAATCCTTTAATTAAAAGAAAGACACTGACACCTTTATTTGAAATAAAAAAAAACACAGCTATACTCAACTTTACACCTAATCCATTGAAGCCCATGTCACTTGTAAAAAACAGAAAATAGTAAACAACCATAATACTCACCTTTTGCCTAGTCCACTGATGCCCATGTCCCCTGGAAAAGAAGTAAAATAATGAAATAATACAGGTAAGACTAATTTAACCATTATATTACCTCTATGCCCATAGTAATAGCTTAACAGCATCCCAGGAGGTGACATATTTACTTCTAAGAATTATAAGGTCTAAAACTCATCAAACAGGCAAAGGTAGCTGTATTAAACTAACATGCTTTTTGGACCATCATGTCTATACGGTAAGTTTTTTGAAAGAGTATGTAAGCTGTTGTACGCCACGTATTGTGCAGATGCTTATTTATTTCTCTGGTCAGCCATTGACTCGGAATGTGTAACAAATGGAAAGTTTGTGGTCTGTATCCGCACTGCCAGGTAATGAAGAAACATCAAATACTGGAGATAATGTAAAAAAAAATTGCTTTTTGACACGTTTCTAAGTGTATCAAAAAATAAAAAAACCTTCTTTTTACATTATCTCCGGCACGTGATGCTTCTTCATCATCTGACAGCACGGATACAGACTATAAACTTTTAATTTGTTACATATTTCTCTGGCAAAATCACCAGTGGATTTGCAGCAGCCATACAACCTGGAATCAGGTCAGCATATGATACCATTTTTAGTAATTATCATAGGATAAGACCCTATTTTGTGCTATTTTTCCTCAGTCATTTATAACATTGACTAGGAATGAACGGACTCAAACTTGACCCCAAAATCGAACCCTATATAAGTCAATGGTGCTGAAAAATGGCTGTAAAATGGTCGTAGTAAGGGCTAGGGGGCTGCAAAAGGAAGCAAAATAGAGGTAAGAGTAGGACAATTGCCCTGCAAACAAATGTGGATGAGGATGGGACTTAAAATAACATAGAATTAAAAAATATAAAGAATAATAATCTTGAACAAGGAGCCGGGGTCCAAGTGGAGAAGTGGAGCGAGCAGTGCCTTATATGTGTAGTTTAATTTACTTGTTAATAAATAAATAAATTAGAAAAATGATGTGGGTTCCCTTCTATTTTTTAATAACCATCAGATAGAAAGCAGACAGCTGTGAGCTGGTCTTATTATGCTGAGAAGGGGCCAATATCCATGGACCTTTCCAGCCTATTAATATCAGCCCCCAGTTGATGCTGGTGTAGGTACACTGTGTTTTATCAAGACCAAAGTCATCGCAGCCATCTACCAGGAAATTTTAGAGCACTTCATGCTTTCCTGTCTACAGACAAGCTTTATGGAGATGGAAATTTAATTCTGTAGCAGGCCATGGCACGTGTCCACACTGCCAAAAGTACCAATACCTGGTCTAAAAACCACAGTATCACTGTGCTTGATTGGCCAGCAAACTCGCCTGACCTTAACCCCCATAGAGAATCTGGAGTATTGAGTGCATTTATTGAACATACATTTCAGTAGGGCAACATTGCGGATTCTAAAATCATTTTTCAAGCAAGTGTTATAAATTATTCTAATTTACTGAGATAATGATTTTTGGGTTTTCATTGGCTGGAAGCCATAATCATCAACATTAACAGAAATAAACACCTGAAATAGATCACTCTGTAATGACTCTAATATGTGAGTTTCACTTTTTGTATTGTAGTAAATTAACTTCTTGATGATATTCCTTTTTTGTGATGTGAACAAAAATGGAGGGCACCACTGAAAAGAGGGGTTCACCAAAGACTAGTCAAAAATATGTGACAGAAAAAAGAACAAAGCGACCAGGCTATGAATAGGGAACACCACATGTATGAGTAAAAAATGTATGAAGTTTATTGAATACATCCAACACAGACATGGAATAACACAAACTCCATAAAAACATTTAAAAACATGTGGAAAAGTCTTAAGTCAAATCATGAAATAATGATATGATAAACCTCCCACATCAACAGACCCCACAGACAATGTATGAATGAGCACTATAAAGTGTCTAATGAGGAACAGTCTCTAAAACAAACAAATGAAAAAGGCATTAAACATGAAAAATCAAAATGCCTGACTGGTTTGGAAAGAGAACTATTCACAGCACCATGAATATATTAAGCACATATGAAACCCCTGAACTGGCATCTACTGTATGTACTCACTGATGTAGTTAATGAGCACACACTCCTGTGGACTGCATATAACCAAAAAAATGAGCAGATGAATACAAGAATGGAAAAATATAAAAAGCCCATATGGGACAGCAGTACTAATGCCTTTGCACCTCTAATAAGGTCGTTGCAGACATACAGACCACAAATGGCAGAGACAATGAAGGCAGAAAAGGGTCAAATAAACCAAAGCTCCATAATATGCCAGTGCATATCAAAAATAAAGTGCCTGGTGCTTCTGTGGGATGAGTGTGCGGGGGAGCGAACCCCACGCGTATCGCCACCAGAAAGTGGCTTTCTCAAGGGAGAAATAAAGAGCTCATTCCTTTTTTGTGAGATGCACCTGTATGTATTTTTAGTATATGTATGTACAGTGGGGCAAAAAAGTATTTAGTCAGTCAGCAATAGTGCAAGTTCCACCACTTAAAAAGATGAGAGGCGTCTGTAATTTACATCATAGGTAGACCTCAACTATGGGAGACAAACTGAGAAAAAAAAATCCAGAAAATCACATTGTCTGTTTTTTTTTCATTTTATTTGCATATTATGGTGGAAAATAAGTATTTGGTCAGAAACAAAATTTCATCTCAATACTTTGTGATATATCCTTTGTTGGCAATGACAGAGGTCAAACGTTTTCTGTAAGTCTTCACAAGGTTGCCACACACTGTTGTTGGTATGTTGGCCCATTCCTCCATGCAGATCTCCTCTAGAGCAGTGATGTTTTTGGCTTTTCGCTTGGCAACACGGACTTTCAACTCCCTCCAAAGGTTTTCTATAGGGTTGAGATCTGGAGACTGGCTAGGCCACTCCAGGACCTTGAAATGCTTCTTACGAAGCCACTCCTTCGTTGCCCTGGCGGTGTGCTTTGGATCATTGTCATGTTGAAAGACCCAGCCACGTTTCATCTTCAATGCCCTTGCTGATGGAACGAGGTTTGCACTCAAAATCTCACGATACATGGCCCCATTCATTCTTTCATGTACCCGGATCAGTCGTCCTGGCCCCTTTGCAGAGAAACAGCCCCAAAGCATGATGTTTCCACCACCATGCTTTACAGTAGGTATGGTGTTTGATGGATGCAACTCTGTATTCTTGTTCCTCCAAACACGACAAGTTGTGTTTCTACCAAACAGTTCCAGTTTGGTTTCATCAGACCATAGGACATTCTCCCAAAACTCCTCTGGATCATCCAAATGCTCTCTTGCAAACTTCAGACGGGCCCGGACATGTACAGGCTTAAGCAGTGGGACATGTCTGGCACTGCAGGATCTGAGTCCATGGTGGCGTAGTGTGTTACTTATGGTAGGCCTTGTTACATTGGTCCCAGCTCTCTGCAGTTCATTCACTAGGTCCCCCCGCGTGGTTCTGGGATTTTTGCTCACCGTTCTTGTGATCATTCTGACCCCACGGGGTGGGATTTTGCGTGGAGCACCAGATCGAGGGAGATTATCAGTGGTCTTGTATGTCTTCCATTTTCTAATTATTGTTCCCACAGTTGATTTCTTCACTCCAAGCTGGTTGGCTATTGCAGATTCAGTCTTCCCAGCCTGGTGCAGGGCTACAATTTTGTTTCTGGTGTCCTTTGACAGCTCTTTGGTCTTCACCATAGTGGAGTTTGAAGTCAGACTGTTTGAGGGTGTGCACAGGTGTCTTTTTATACTGATAACAAGTTTAAACAGGTGCCATTACTACAGGTAATGAGTGGAGGAAAGAGGAGACTCTTAAAGAAGAAGTTACAGGTCTGTGAGAGCCAGAAATCTTGATTGCTTGTTTCTGACCAAATACTTATTTTCCACCATAATATGCAAATAAAATGAAAAAAAAACAGACAATGTGATTTTCTGGATTTTTTTTTCTCAGTTTGTCTCCCATAGTTGAGGTCTACCTATGATGTAAATTACAGACGCCTCTCATCTTTTTAAGTGGTGGAACTTGCACTATTGCTTACTGACTAAATACTTTTTTGCCCCACTGTATATCATGCTTGATTTACTCATATTTTCATAACTGTTGCTAAATACTTCTGATGAATTGTATACCTTAAATACTCTACACATGAACTTGCAAAATTGCTTGAAGTAGGCTCACACAGCCGATACTTTGTCTGATGGGCTATTTAAAAGCATATTATTCTACACAAGGAGTGCTGCTTCCATCTTTTTTTTACATGGTATGGTATAAAAAAAAACAAAAAGCAATTCCTGAATTGCTGGATTTTGTTCATTCTGTCTCCCAAAAATCAGAATAGAGAGCAATCAAAAATGTCGTGCCCGAAAATGGTACCAATAAAAATGTCAGCTCGTCCCGCAAAAAACAAGCCCTCACATGACTCTGCTGGCCGAAATATTGAAAAATTAAAGCTGTCTAAATATCATGATGCAAAAACTAGTTTGTGTGTCAGCAGCCAAACATAAAAACCCAATAAAAATCTGGTATCGCTGTAATTGCACCGACGAATAAAGTCATCTAATCACTTATACCACACGTAGAATAGGGTAAAAAATAAATAAAACCAATTCTTCCCATGCTGTTGATTTTTTCATTCTGCCTCTCAAAGATCGCAGTAAGGTTCGGTGCACATTTATCCTGCGCCCTATGCTGAGGTCTTACATTGGGAATTCCATGTATATCTCTGAAATACGTGATTCAAATAGAACCCCAAATAGAACCCCTAGCAGAAGATTCTCTATAGTGAGGCAGATGGAGGCACTGAGGATGCCAAAGGACGTGTTATCCCGCTGTGTCTGTCTTTTTAGGATTGCATAAAAGTGCTGTCAGCCACAGTTTTGTGCACTTCTGAAAAGGACAATGCTGAACAGAGGCCAGATGGTGTCCACAGTAACTCTGTTGCCTCATTACAGCGAATGAATCCATTGGGGGTTTCATCTGTCATATCGCTCAGAGATTTTGGTGGAAATCCCAATGTAAGCGCTCAGCGTAGAGCGCCGGATAAATGTGATCATAAATGTTATGTAAAATGTTCCTAATAAATATTATGTAAAATGTTCCTAATAAAAGCTTCAACTCAATCCACAAAAAAGCAAGCCCTCTGTCAAGTCTGTCATCTATTAACAGAAATATAGGGGGCACAAAGACTCTGAAAAACTGAAATGGCTCCTCGCCCCCTAAAAGAAATTCAGCAAATTCTGTGCTCCCAAATCCAAATGCACTGTCACTACAGCATACTGGTCACTACAATGGCAGTTTGCAATTTTCACTCAGCAACATCTGCTGCTGCATGTTTTTGGAAAACACTTATGGAGTCAAAATCATCACTAGTCAACATCTGTAGATAAATTCCCAAAGGGTTATAATTTCCAAAATGGTGTCATTTGAGGGGGATTCTGCTTTTCTAGCACTTATATGTAATCAGCAAACTATTCTAAGAAAATCTGCTCTCCAGGAGACAAATAGAGCTACGTCCCTCCTGAGTCTCTCCATATGGCTAAGCAGTACTGTATAGCCACATATGTTGTATTTCTACATTCAGCATAAATTGTGGGACAAATTTTGGTACCATTTTTATCCATTTCCCAGTATAAAAATGTAAAACCTGGGGCTAACACACAATCATGATGGTAAAAATGTAAATTACTGTATATACTCGAGTATAAGCCGACCCGAGTATAAGCCGAGGCCCCTAATTTTGCCACAAAAAACTAGGAAAACTTACTGACTAGAGTATAAGCCTAGGGTGGGAAATGCAGCAGGTACTGATAAATTTCAAAAATAAAAATATATATCAATTAAATGTAAAATTAATTGAGACATCAGTAGGTTAAATGTTTTTGAATATCTATATTGAATCAGGAGCCCCATATTATGCTCCATACAGTTCATGATGGGCCCCATAAGATGCTCCATACAAAATACGCCCCATATAATGCTCCATACAGTTCATGATGGGCCCCATAAGATGCTCCATACAACAAATATGCCCCATAATATGCTGCACAAAGGTTAATAATGGCCCCATAAGATGCTCCATAGAATAATATGCCCTATATGCTGCTCCATAAAGGTTGATGGCCCCATAAGAGGCCCCATATAATGCTGCATAAAGGTTGATGGCCCCATAAGATGCTCCATAGATATATATATATGCCCATTATGCTGCTGCTATGATTAAAAAAAAATAAAAATGACATACTCACCTCTCGTCTCTGAGGGCCAGTTGCCGGTATCCTGAGAAGGCGGGGACACCGGCGTGCTATGGGGGCCAGGTGCCGTTGTCGCCGCTGGCTCAGGGCCCCGGCACCTGCGATATTCACCTGTCCCCGTTCCAGCGCTGCGTGCCGCTGTGTCTTCCGGGTCTCTGCAGTGACTGTTCAGGCAGAGGGCAAGCACTAACTACATCATCGCACCCTCTGACTTGAACGTCACAGCCAGAGGACGCTGAAGACACAGCAACGCGCGGCGGTGGAACAGGGACAGGTGAATATAGCATGCCTCCCCCCTGGGAAGTCATACTCACCCCCTCCTGGCTCAGTCTCTGCACTTGCTTCTCCGATGGTCTCCGGGGCCAGCAGCTCCTTCCAGTGTTCATCGGTTACGTGGTACCGCTCATTAAAGTCATGATATGCTCTCCACGCCTATGGGAATGGAGTGGTGTGCATAATTGAGGTACTCAATGCACAACTAGATAAGTTCTCTAAGGGGTTTAGCTTCCAAAATGTGGTCACTTGTGTGAGTTTCCACTATTAAGTCACATCAGGGGCTCTCCAAACATGACATTAATACTTGTTCTACGATCCGGTTTTTCTTTGCCGTTACTCTGCTGTATATCTTCTACAATACCACCATATGTTCTATTTATACTTTAATTTTTCACAATTAAATAATTAAATGTGGTTACTATGTATGCTTTTGGGGTAATGCTATACATACATATATTGTGGCATGTTATCTACATGTGGTGGGTATTTAAATATTGGATGTATTTTGTATGGCATGTATATTAATTTATCATGTAACTTTTTGTCTCATGCATTTGCTGCTTTTACTCTTTTCTATCTTTTGCAGCCGGCATCTATATGTGCTGTGCTCGCGCCCGGGCAAATGCCTGGCACGTGCGCGTTTGTACATGATGCCCGCTCTGCTCTGCAGGACCTGCTGTTGCGAGGGCGCATGCGCCGAGGGCGCCATTGTCATTGGTTAACCGTGACCGGGTTCAGGGGCTATGACCTGGTTCTCCCTTTCTTCCCTGCTCCGGTAAGCTTCTTTGTGGCCAACCTTGGTATTGTCTTGCCGCTGTTCGCGGCTGGCTATTACATTACAGAGGCGCTCTTTTTCATGGCCATTGTGGCGATTGACTTTGGATCTTCGATTTGGGTGCCATTATTGTACACTTTATGGTTTACTGGATATATGTCCACAATGAGGAAGCCTGCTGGGACCTTTTTTCCATCTTGTTGGGAGGAGTGCGCCATTTGGGTTGATACCATCTGTATTGTCTGACTGGCACTTTGCCACGCATATATTACCTGTAGCACTTTTTTCTAAATAAAGTTTTGATAATTTTATATGCAAATTACCGCATGCTCTCATGTTTTCTCCTGGATATTATACAGTTAATAGGAGGAGCACTGAAAAATACAATAACTAATTTGTGTATATATAGCAAAAGTGCCCACTCCCAAGAAATGGATGGCAGACCATCCGGTATCAAATAGAGCAACTAACAAAGGATGGTGAGAAAAAACCTGGACAGAGCAACCCGTGAACCAAAATGAAATATGTGATAACATTTTTTTTAAAATTATATAAAACAAATAGTTTTGTTTAAAAAGCCTTTATTAATCACAATGGCACAACATTAAAAATATATATCTTGTAGGTACATTTATACATAGTAGGCAAACAAAAAAACGCTTTACTATATTAAATAAAAAGAATCATATCAAAGAGATTATTCATATGTAGTAGATTGAATAATACTGGAAAATATCTATATCACCCAAACCTTCGTCAGGGGGATGACGAAGGAGAAATCTGAAACGTGCATTGGGGCGCGTCTTTCAGGCACACCGCTTCCCCTGTCCTGGCATTGCAGGTATTTAATATTATATATCATCACCGCTGACAGCCTTATGTATCATCACCGCTGACAGCCTTATTAGTAGGATCACCTTGTTCCACATGCACACACAAGTTTTTGTTTTTTTCTGCTAATCACGCATACATTTTCTTTCAGCAGCTTTGCACTGCTATTAGTATTTTAGGTGTATTATCACCATTGGCAGGTTTCTTAGAAGAATTTTCTTTTCTTTCACGGGTGCACGTTTTTTCCTGTGTTATATTAACAATTTTTATTCACTTGTTTGACACTATTAATTTTTAGTTTTTGTATTATACATATTTTTATTGCTATTTGTGGCTATAATATTGGTGCTCACCAGCACACCATTTATTGTGTGCTCAGTATATATATATTTATTGTAAAAAAAAAATATTTTTTTTTTTCTGCACACATTTTTTTCACGGTTAAACCATTGGTGTCTACACTGATATACTTACTTGCTAAAGGTTTGGGTGATATAGATATTTTCCAGTATTATTGAATCTACTACATATGAATAATTGCTTTGATAGGATTCTTTTTATTTAATATAGTAAAGCGTTTTTTTGTTTGCCTACTATGTATAAATGTACTTACAAGATATATATTTTTATTGTTGTGCAATTGTGATTAATAAAGGCTTTTTTAACAAAATTATTAGTTTTATATAATTTTTTAAAAATTTTTTATCGCATATTTCATTTTGGTTCACGGGTTGCTCTGTCCAGGTTTTTTCTCACCATCCTTTGTTAGTTGCTCTCCTGGATTTTATAGTATATTTTCGAGCTTGTGCAATTGGCGTGGTGCTTGGGCTGCTCTTCCCCATCTCCATTGTGCCATATTATGCTTAAGGGGTTTCTGTTGTCGACATATGCTGCTCTGCAGGAGATGCATTCCCGCAACTATCAGTATATGTACGGTGGCACGATCATGCAGCCTCACGTTGAGCACCGCGGCGATTGGGTGCGGGTATCAGCTCTGTGTGAGAGCTGACACCCTGCAGCAATGTCCACAATCAGTGCTAGCACCAATCATAGGCAATTAACCCCTCTGATGCTGCTGTCAGTTGTGACAGCGGCATAGAGGACAATCGCGCAGAGAATGCGTTCCCTGCGCGCTTCTATCTGGACAACGAGATGCGATCGCGTTGCCCTGATCGTCTCTATGGAGATCCCCGGCAGCAAGATGGCTGTGGGGTCCTTCTGGGTCCTGCAGGGAAGGTGGCTTGTGAGCGCCTGCTGAGAGTAGGCACTGACCTGCCTCTTTCCCTTCCTGTCAGATGCTGATGTGATATGTAAGGGAAGGCCAGGACCGTAGTCATGACCTGTACTCTGGTGGCAGCTGTGCCCAGCCCTTCCCCTTCATGAAATATCACTATGCTCCTCAGCATACCAGCATCTCCAGATCCATCTTCCTTTTCCTGTTCGTACCCACTGCTAAGACCTGCAGTGGCCATGGGTAACGTGGGCAATAATGACTTAACATTACATGACTGCCAAGCTGTCTGGGCTTATAACCCATGTGGACTCTTGGGCGCCCTGGCCCCGACTGTGAGAGAATTCACCCAGGCTGTGATCTGGAACATGGTGAGTGACCTGCCCGTCCTTTCTGCTGTGTCCACAATTAGAGCACTGGCCTCTCCTTGCACTGACACTGCTCTCACTGCTGTCACTGCTGCAGTCTTCTTCCCACTGGCCCTGGATGGCTGGACATAAGCTTCAAACATTATGGAGCCATTGCATTGTCCCCAGGGCATTAGCCCCCTGGATGGTGAAGGGCTCTCTGGCCCGAACTGAGCTGCTCCAACTCCCTAGCCCGACTGACTCAATACAGGAAATCCTGCAGCTTAACGTACAGCAAGCCTCTCCTAAGCTAAATATGCCCTGACTTGTCTATTAATCTGAGAACTGTGTGTACTGAAATGCCCCACATCTTGTGGCCAAATGAAGGTACTATGCTCTCCCTAAAAACCACAGTGCACATCCTATGTACATGGCAGCAACAAGATATAAGACAGTATACATAAAGGACATAGCAACACATATATACACATTATTGATTTAACTTCTAAGGTAATACACCAGTAGGTGTAGAAATAATATGAGTGGTAATACGCTATAAGTGAAGCAGTACAATAACAACATTTTTGTCATACTCTTACACTTACTCTGCAGTGCAGAAGCATTGCAGAGTATCAGATCAGCTATCTGACATTGCACATTGATGTCCAAGGAGTGGACAATGTAAAAAAGTAAAAAAAAAAGTTTGTCTGGTTTTTGTTCATTCTGTTCACTCCGGAACAGAAAGTGATCAAAACATGTCATGTGCCCGAAAATGGTACCAATAAAACATCAAAAGAAGGGAAGTGCCAGACAAGAATAAAATATAAGTGATTTATTTATCAAAATATTTTAAAATTACACCAAATATGAACAAAATTGTGTAGAACAAGGCAGAGTGAATTCCCAGCAACACAAATAAAACCACATAAACCAGGTACATATATAGTTGTAAAATATACAAACCAAAAGCAAATACCCAATTAATTATAATAACCATGTGATAAAAATAGATGAGGGTACAAGATTGGGCTGAATAGTGTAATAGCAGTAATATGGCCAAATGATCGTATAATACAAAAAAGTGCAACGTGCCAAAGTATTTAAGTACACAGGTGTGTGCAGCTCATGTAGCTAAAAAATAAGGCACATGCCGAGAGGTTGCATGAAAGTGCAGGAAAGAACTAAATAATATAGTAGCAGCAATATGACCAAATAATCATGTGATACAAAAAAGTGCCCAAAAATATGTAATTACACATGTGTGCAGCTCACCACCAGGTAGCATTCAGCAGCAGCCATTTTTGCATAGCCATAACAGCGCTCTGTATTTTATTGCATGTGCCTTGCCTGTTGGTCACTTTCCAGCTATAGAGATGTTATGAAAACTATGCAGAACATTTCCCTATTGTATAAAGCAGATGATCTAGAAAACAGGATACACAGAAATAATATAAGGTTGGTGGTTGTTCCCGAAAAAGTGGAAGGAAAGGATCATGTGGGATTCTTTGAAATGTGGCTGTGAGATATGGGAAAATGACATCATTTTGATTTCTGATGTAATTCCCTATCAGGATAAAGTTTGGCCCAAAAATACTTGCTTCAGACCATTCAGCCCCCCTCCCTTGGCATGCATTCACCCAGGCCATAAAATGCAATGCAATGTTTTTCTTTAATTAAAAATCCAGGAACAATCTTGGTCCCCAACAATTATCACAAGGATGTGAACTTGTGTGCAGCTGCAGCCAAACTGGATTCTTTCCTCTGACTCAAGCACATGGAAACATCATGGCACAACAAGTCACAGCAAGGCTCTGGGGTATTAAATCTGGAAAATGACCTATATTAACAGAATGCAATATCACTGAGCCTAGCCGAGCATATTATCGGAATTAGCATTCCTTCCTTCACGCGTCAGTTCCAGGTAGCACTCTGTGTTATTGAGTTGCAAAGCATAGCTACCAGGAATTACATACAGTAGGCATATTTAGTTTCTATGTGCAGATAAAATCCAGCAGAATGCAGTGGCACCGCTGCCTGTTCAATCAGAGATTTTGGCGGAAAGTTATGCGCCTCCATGGTTCTGGACAGAAAAACTCTCAGAGATGGGAGGAGAGAAGCTGCACAAGCCCAGGTGTGGGCACAAAGTGTGGGAGGAAACAACCTAGGAGATAAGAGACAGCTGCTCATTTTGAGCTTAGTTTTTCTACTGGCAGGAGGATCCCTTAGGCCTCTTTCACACATCAGGTTTTCGCCATCAGGCGCGATCCGGCACTTTTGACAGAAACCGGATCCGGCGAAATGCAATGCCGGATCTGGTTTCCCCCCCATTGACTTGCATTTGCGCCGGATCGCGCCGGATGGCCATGCGTTTCATCCGGTTTTCGCCGGATCCGGCAATGTGTCGCGATCCGGCGTCTGGAAAAAACGGTGACTGTAACGTTTTTTGTCTCCGGCGAAAAAGCCGGACACGCCGGATCCGGCGCGTCCGACTTTTTCACACAATGAAAGCCTATGAGCGCCGCAATGCGCCGGATCCGGTCTTTTGGTCTGAGCATGCTCAGTAGCTCTGCCCACAAGACATATATAAAAGCAAGACAGTGGGACCCACAGCCACACCCAACATGCCACCCAAGACAGCAACCAGGTGCAGGAGAAGGCAGGAGACCACTGCAGCACCATCCGCACCACCACCACCCCAAATGGAGCAGCAAATAGAACATGCTGAGGAGGGGAGGCCAGCAGCAGATGAGAGACGGTAATTATCAAATAACCCATTCCTCCAAACTAGGGCTATTGAAGATCAAGATATTCATTGGCCCTTTGTTTCTCTTTATTCAACAGCCGCCCAATAGATGCAGCAGCAGCAGCAGCAATGGCAGCAGCTGGAACACCACCCACAGGCATGGAGTGTGGCCACCAGGAAGACAGCACATCATCTTCTGGGAGCCCTCCCTCGCATCGTCAGCATTTGACGGTAAGTTTTTATTTCCAAAATCCATCTTCTCTGTAATATATGTCTATTCATTGCCTTTTATTTCAAAACAGGAATCCCAAGATGAAGAGGAGCTCCCAGAAGAAGAAGGAAGGGGTGGACAGACACCTGGAGTGGGCTCACAATTGGTAAGTTTTTTGCATCAAACGCAGAAACACAACATCACACTACACACAACACATAGAAAACAATGTTCTGCAGACCACACACAGCAAACAAATGCCTACATCCAAAGACATAACATTTTTTGTTTTCTTCTCTAGTCTTCCCAATCTGGTGCTTGGCCAAGAGGTCCTCGCAGTGCCTCCCAGGGTCGTCGGCGACAGCAACGCAGCGGTCACCAGCGTGTAAGTATAAATATTTTTGCTTTGTTTTTTTGCACTTTTTATTTCATTTCTTTTGTGGAGGCTAATTATGTTATTTTTGTCTTTTTCTTTAACAGCCTTCACAGCGTGCTCCCGACTCTGACGGTGAGGATGGAGGGATTGATGTGGACCGCCTCATCGATCTCGTCAGAGAAAGGGAGCCACTCTGGAATATGGCTGACCGCCGCCACGCTGACCTGATCGTTACCCGACTACTCTGGGAGGAAATCTGTTCGCTCCTTGTTGGCCGCTGGGAGGACCTCGAAGCTCGGGCCCAGATTAAAGAGCGTAAGTATATACAGTACCGGTTGCTTGATGTAAACCAGTGTTTCCCGAACTCCAGTCCTCGTGGTCCCCACGGATCATGTGTTCAGGATTTCTATTTACTATAGAAATCCTGAAAACATGACCCCTGGGGACCATGAGGACTGGAGTTTGGGAAACACTGATGTTGTATACTAACCACTCCTTTCTCGTTTCAGGGAACAGAATTGTGAATCGGTGGCGGTCTGTGAGAGATCGTTTCAAGAAGGAGTTCAATAAAGAGATGTGGGCCCCGAGTGGATCTGGAGGACGCAGGAGCAAGTACAAGTACGCAGAAGCCCTGTCGTTCCTCCGGGAAACAATGGTCACCAGAAGGTAAATATTACACACCACATGTGAAAAAAAATGTTATATGTAAATTTTTTTTTCAGCCAGGGCCATACCATGTCAGTATTTTAATTGTTTTTTTTTCTCTTTATTCCACAGCACAGTGAGCAGCACTCGGGAGCCGGCACGATTGGACCCTTCTGAGGCGATCCCTGAGGAGACCGGCACCGAGGGACACTTCGACCGCCCCGGTACATCTGCACCTTCCCAGCCTTCCCACACATTCGACCCATCTGTCCCATCCACCAGCACAGGAGCATCGTGGCCGCCTACATTACATGAAGCTGCTGGTGAGGAGATCGCTTTCCCTTTACCCCACCCTTCTGCCCCTGCCACCTCTAGTACACCTGCGGGTACTGGGCGGCAGCGGCAGAGGGGTCAGGAAAAGACTTATGCGCCAGAGTTCTGGCATCTGAATGCATCTTTCCAGAACTGTCTAAAAGTCTTGTCAGAGCAAATCTCCGCAGGCTATCAGCAGATCAACTCCAGCATTCTGGAGGTGAAGACACTTCTGCAAACCATGCATTCAGAAGCAAGATCTTCGCCAAACCACACCTTTTTCAGGTCTGTTGTGGAGCGCATGGAAACGCTCTCTCCTGCCCAGCAGATGCATGTAATGCATTCATGCCACGCTGCTCTCCAGCAAGTTACCTCCCAACCTCCTCCTCCTCCCACCACAGTAGTTCCTCCACCTGCACCCCCTCCAGCCACTTTCCATCCTCCCCCTCCTATTACATCTACACCCCCTCCAGCCACTTTCCATCCTCCCCCTCCTATTACATCTACACCCCCTCCAGCCACTTTCCATCCTCCCCCTCCTATTACATACCATCCACCTCCAGCCACTTTCCATCCTCCCCCTCCTATTACATACCATCCACCTCCCCAGCACCATCCACCTCCCCAGCACCATCCACCTCCCCAGCACCAGCAACCTCCCCAGCACCAGCAACCTCACCAGTACCAGCAACCTCCACAGTACCTGCAAACTCCCCAGTACCAGCAACCTCCCCAGTACCAGACATCTCCCCACTTCCAGCAACCTGCCCCGTACCAGACATCTCCCCACTTCCAGCAACCTGCCCCGTACCAGACATCTCCCCACTTCCAGCAACCTGCCCCGTACCAAACTCCTTCCCCATACAACTTGCCATCAACATCATCTGCTCCTACAGTCCCTGCCCAACCCTCCACTCCACCACCCACCACCTCTTCTGCTTCCCACATGTCCACCCATTCTGTAGTTTTTTCCACACCTTCACCTCTAACTGTTCCTTCCCCACCACGATCCCAATCCTCTCTCCACACTCCCAGTGTCGAAGTGTCCCGCAGCCCCTACAGCAGTATTTCCACCACACACTACACAGAATTATAACGTGTGTATTTAAATAAAAATGACCAGTTTTATGGTTTCAGTTTTATAGTTTCAAAGTTTTATTAAACAAGTTTATTAAAATTTAAAAAAAGTTTACTAAAAAAAACATTTTTCAATAAAAGTTAAATTATTTTACACTGGTTGTCTGTCATTTCTTTCTGCGGCGAAAAAGGTTAAATACAGGGTATTTAAAAGGTGAAATGGTATTCAAAACTAGGTATATAACTGTGGGTAAATTTTAGCTTTTTGCCACAGTTGTGTTCCTGGTTGTGTTTGAAGCAAAGTATTTCACCTAAAAAGTTGTGTTTATTGTTGGTGATTTCCTAACAATGTACACAACTTTTGTTAAAAGGTGAAATACTTTGCATAAAACACAACCAGGTACACACCTGTGGCCTAAAGCTAAAAATAGAGACCATGACAAGATAGCCAACTTTGGTTGGCAAAGGTATATACTGTTGGTACAGAAGGTACACAAGTTTGGTTAGGGCACAAATCTTTCACACTCTGTCATCCTGCCAGTGTACTCTGCCTTGAGGTGACATAAAGTATAGTGCAAAATTGTCCCTCATTACTGAAACCGTCACAGAACTTCTAGTGGTAATGTCATGGTAATCTTGCAAGATGGTTTCTTCAGAGGTGTCCTCAATGGAAATGGGTTCCTTGCAGATAACAAAATTGTGGAGTACCACGCACGCTTTGATCACCTCGTCCACAGTTTCTGTCTTGAGGTTGATCGCAGTCAATAGGACCCGCCATTTGGCTGTCAGAATACCAAAGGTACATTCAACCATTCTTCTTGCTCTTGTGAGGCGGTAATTAAAAATGCGTTTTGGTCTTGTCAATCCTCTGCTAGAGTACGGTTTCAAAAGGTGTTCTGACAGCTGGAAGTCTTCATCCCCTACACAGACAAATGGCATAGGTGGACCAGATGTTTGCGGCAGCGGTCTAGGTGGTGGGAACTGGAAGGTGTTTCCATACAGTTTACGCCCCATGGCAGACAGTTTGAAAACTTGAGAGTCATTGGAGCGGCCATAGGCCCCAATATCAACCGCAATAAATTTGTATTCCGCGTCAGTGATGGCCATGAGGACAATTGAAAAATATTTCTTGTAATTGAAATATTCCGATCCTGATCCAGCTGGCTTTACAATGCGGATATGTTTCCCGTCCACAGCGCCCAAGCAGTTTGGAAACTGACATATCTGTTGAAACTTGTCAGCAATTTCAATCCACCTCTCTGTTGTGGGCTCTGGTAAAAACTCTTCAGCTAAGGAGTCCCACAGTGCACGGCATGTGTACTTCACAATTCCAGATATGGTGGAAATCCCGAGTCTGTACTGGAAATGCAGTGACGAAAGGGATTCTCCAGTTGCAAGAAATCTGTGGGGAATTAAAAAACAATAAATTAGTTTTAAATCACAGCATTACATACCAAAACTGACCTATAACACTTGGAGATACAAATTACCACCAACAAGATTGCAGTGAAAGTGTGCTCTGATGCGATCATATCCAATAAATGTGGCTTACCTTAAAGTCACCATCAGACGCTCTGCGGGTGAAACAGAGAAGCGGCAATAGGTGTCCGCTTTTCTTATGAGGTGTGCAATGCGCTCCACCAAGTAATCAAAATTCTCCATTTTCATCCTAACATATCCAAAAAATTTATCCGGGTTTCGTCGAAGGTCCATGCATAGTGTAGAATAGACCCCACGCGTCATTCTCTTGGCTGTGATGGGGTGGATCCACGAACGTCGTCTACGATGCCTGATGCGCTGCTGTCTCGCTCTCTCCTTCTCCAGAACAATCACCCTCAAACGATTTGCCTCCGCTGTAAAATCCGCCAAATTCTTCAAAATATTTCCAATGACAACATCCATCTTCGCCAGTAACTTGCTCTTCTCTCCAACCTGCACTTTCTCCTCTACAACCTGTCAAAGAAGGGCTGTAGGAACATGCTATATATAGTTTTCCAGTAGCCAATCCCATTCGGAAGGCCACAAGGGTCAATTTTAAAAACCGGATCCGGCGTAATCCGTCGAAAAACGGATAGAAAAACGGATGAACCGGATGAGACGGATCCGGTTTTGTCTGTCAAGAAAAAGACGGATCCGGCAGAAAACCGGATCAGTCACATCCGGTTTTACGAAACATTTGCCGGATCCGGCGTTCCGGCACGACGCCGGATCGCGCCTGACGCCGAAAACCTGATGTGTGAAAGTAGCCTAAGCTGACGCGCCAGGAAAACCAAGTAACTAAGATTTGGTCCTGTGATCCATCAGTGCCTCCCTGTGGTCACATGCTACCTAACATGGTAATTGCAACTTATCTATACCCTATCCTTGTACTATACTCTTGTCTGTATACCTCTTTATTGTTCTTCTAAATATATACCTGTATATTTCTAGTGCGCCTTATCGGCGATTAAAGATAAAATTAATTTTGGGCTGCTCTTTTATCTCGATACACAAATCCCTACAACCGCATGCTTGATTGGCTATATTATACGCTACCCGGGTTGGTTTCTGACCTGATATAAGCCTGTTGTCGGACGGAGTTTATGTCGAACGAGGAATACCGTACTGTTTTGGTGAGGAACGCTGGCACACCAGTCTCCTATTCTTCCCTTTCTAATCTTATGTTGCATTTTCTGTGCTTTTTTGTACCTGTTTTCTTTATTGTACATTTTTTTTGTTTGTTTGTTTTTTTGTTTATATAATTTTTATTAAATTTTCAGAATAATATTACAGGGAAGGAAGGAAGGGTAAACATGGGAAAAAAATAAAAAGTAGAGAACTCTACTCTCCAGTGTTACATCACACATAAAATAAATTAAAATTAGATAAGACAAATAATGAGTTAGGACAAATGGTGAAGACTTTGTTACCTTTCTGCAATACTTTTAAGGCAAACAGACAATCAGAGAAGCAGTAAATAACATAACTCAAATAGTAAGTAACTTTAGACTAGGAAAATTTTTGGTTCCATAGGTCCCACTTGGAGTGATAATCGGGTAAGGCATCTAATATATAAAGCTCAAAGTGTGTATGTATGTGTGTATGTATGTATGTGTGTGTGTGTATGTTTGTATGTCCGGGATAGGCATCCGCACCGTCGCAGCTACAGCCACAAAATTTGGCACAGTCACACGTCTGGACCCCGAGAGCGTCCTAAGCTATGTTGTGAGGCAAAATTTTAACCCCGCACATTCCAATTCACCAAACAATTTTGCCCCTATCTACATACTGGGGGAATAAGTGTGTGCGCTTCAAGCCCCGCCCCTCATTATGATGTCATAATGGTTGCCATGGCGACGCTGATTCATTATAGGTTGCAAGCCCCGCCGCCACTCATTATGATGTCATAATGGTTGACTATGGGATGGAGGATGTGTGATGGGTATATGGGCACTGGACTATGGGATGGAGGATACGTATATGGGCATGGGACTATGGGATGGAGGATGTGTGATGGGTATATGGGCACTGGACTATGGGATGGAGGATATGTATGACGGGTATAAGGGCACTCGACTATGAGATGGTAAATATGTATGATGGGTATATGGGCACTCGAATATGGGATGGATGATATGTATGATGGGTATATGGACACGGGACTATGGGATGGAGGATATGTATGATGGGTGTATGGGCATGGCACTATGGAATGGAGGATGTGTGATGGGTATATGGGCACGGGACTATGGGATGGAGGATGTGTGATGGGTATATGGGCATGGGACTATGGGATGGAGGATAATTATAATTTGTTATAACTAACCACAGTTACTATGCCCGGGCAGCGCCGGGCTCTTCAGCTAGTTGTTAATAAAAGCAAACCTTTTCTCCATAGAACTATGGATCCGAACCTTATCTAAAATATCTGAAAAAGAAGGCGAAGCGTTTTTTAGCCACCAAAACGCTATTGTGTTTTTGGCTACCAGGAAAATATGTAGCAAAACAAATCTAATAGAAGGGTTGATATTCTCAGTACCCAGAGAAAGCAGGGCCATTTGCAGAGTGACCTTAAGCTTTTGGTCCCAAAAGGTTCCTACATGGTCCAAGACCTCTTTCCACAATTTTTTTAGTTTGGGACAGCTCCAGAATATGTGGTATAAATTGCCCGTCAGGCCACAATTTCTCCAGCATAAAGGAGAGTATTTGGAATCTATATGGGAAAGTCTAATCGGGGTGTAGTGCCACCTAGTCAATGTTTTAAAGAAGGACTCCCGCAGAGTCATAGAGATTGTTGAGTTTGAAAATGTATAGCCTTTTCCCATTCTTCTATTTCAAATGTAGTATTAAAATCTTTTTCCCATTTCTGGATATATGCGTTTTTTGTAAACTCCATATCTTCATTAAAATGGGAATAGATAGTCTTTAGGCACCAAGTCGATTTATTATTAGGCTTAGTAAACATAGAGGCAATAATATCAAAGTTTAGAGCTCTACTACTTAAAAATTTCTGCAGAATATCTTTCAAAATAAGGTAGAATGAGAATTGTGCAAAGGGGACATGGAATTTGTTCTTAATCACACTAAAGGATAGAGGGTGCTGTCCATCCCATATATCTCCTACTTTACTAATTTTTAATTCATACCATACTTCTGGAATGGGGCATTTATATATCCTAGACAATAATTTTAAAGGGAATTTTTTGATAATTTGCTGCCTGTTGACTTTCTTCTTTAGTTTTGTAAAAGACCTCCATGCTGCAAATATAGAGTTAAGAATAGGGTGGTGATGGTCCTTAATAAAGGGTGACAGTAAGTGTCTAAAGAATAGATCTGAGATGGAATTGTCCCCACATTGTTCTGATTCCAAGTCTAACCAGGCGGAAGATGCCGTCTCACAAAACCATTGTTGGCTTTGGAGAACAAGAGAAGCTTGATAGTAGGCCTGAATGTTAGGTAGTGCAAGGCCTCCATTATTTTTTTTCTTATATAACATTTTGTTGGCTACTCTAGGTTTTTTTCCTTTCCAAATAAATAAATTGATTGATTTTTGAAGTCTTTTTATATATGAAGCATGGATAATTAGTGGAACATTTCTAAGTATAAAGAGTATTTTGGGTAGTATATAGGATTTTATTACCAAAATTCTTCCCATCAGGGACAAATCATAATTGTTATAACCAGAAAAATCTTTTGAAAGCTTTCCAATAAGATGATCCATATTCCTAGCCGAAATGGATTTTAAATCTTTAGGGAAAATAATCCCCAGAAATTCCAACTCGTTTTCCTCCCAAAAGAAATTAGTCTGCTTTTTAAGATTCTCGATTTCTGAGCAATTTAAGTTAAATTGTAGCAGTTTAGATTTCTGAGCATTTATTTTAAAATAGGAAACTCTAGAAAAGCACTCCAAATCCGTCATGAGGGCAGTAAGAGAATTAGCGGGATCATTAACTGATAACAGAAGATCATCTGCAAATAAGGTTAGCTTGTGATGGTGTTTCTTTGTTTTAAAACCGGAAATAGCAGAATTTTGCCTGATCATCTCTGCCAAGGGCTCAATCGCTAGGGCAAATAAGAGGGGAGAGAGGGGACACCCTTGTCTTGTTCCATTAGTGATATTAAAGCGTTTAGAGAAATGGTTATTACTAGAGTTGAGCGACTTTTGGTTTTTTAGGGTCGCGTTTCGTTTCGTGAAACCCGACTTTTCCGATACGGCAGAGAAATAGCGGTATAGTACAATGAAAAATACTTCACTTTTTACATCTCATGACGAGGCCCATCTATTTCTCCATACAGAATCATTGGTCCCATATAATGTTTGAAACAGTATATGATGAGCTCCACATAATGCTACAGTATATGTTGGTCCCCATGGATGAAGCTCCACTGTCTTATGGGCCCAAATAATGCTCCAAACATAATGGGCCCCATTTCTAATGCTCTAGTGTATAATGGGCCCTGTAAATGCTGCTCCAGTGTCTGATGTCCACCTTTGGAATGTTCCAGTGTATGGTGGGCACCATCTATAATTCTCCAGAGTATAGTGCTCCCCAAAAATTGCTGTCCCAACATTGAAAACAATCAAATAAGTCTCCTCGCTAGGGAATCCCTGTACTTGTCTGGACTCCTCGTCGTCCCCATCTTCCATCTCACTGCGCAGTATTTCAACTTTGCAAGTGCTGTGATCCTGAGCAAGCAGGGGGGGCCCACTCGTTGGCGACGGCACTGGCACAGGGCCCCTGATAGTACGGTGGTGTGTCTGATGGCGGGTGGGCCGAACCAGCACTTTCATCTGCAGCTTCCTCTTTGTCACCGTGTAAGATGGAACTGTATATGGGAAGGGTAACCTGAGTTTCATCAGGGTCAGATTCAGGCCGTGTAGCGTGCGAGGGGAATGTAGTGGTCTGGGTCAATGTACCAGCAGATTCATCGAGCAGTGGCTGGGCATCAGTGCACTTGTGTCGCCCCCAGGAGTACGGTCGCCACAGTGGCATTACCTTCTTCCTAGGGAGTGTGATGTCATGCTTGGGAGCAACGAACGATCTCTCTAGCAGGTTAACTGATTGGGCGGCGTTATTCCCACGAGTCATGACCCTCCAAACAGCATTCATGAAGGCAAAGTGTTTGTTTTACGTGGGCAGTATGGTTGCAAAGCTGAACCTTAAAGGAATGTCCAGAAGGGCACCACCAGGAGTGGAGCCTACGGTTAAATTCGACTCCACCTGGGAAACCTCAACCATGCCAGCTACAGAACAGATGCACACATTGCAAGCTTAATTCCGTTAACGAACGAGACTCCGTCATGCCCCGCGGTCCGAGTCCGGCTTACTAGAGGGACACGTGAGGCTCTGGCACATGAGATTGGCCGATAACTGGTGTGTCATGCCATTACATGTCCGTGGCTGCATGTGCGCTACACTGAAAAGGCCAGCGTTTGTCGCTTACAGGTGCAGATAACCCGCTGAACAACGTTAGTGATGGGGATCACTGATGACAATTATTACCCGCGAACAATGATTTCCCAGTAAGTGCAGGTCAACCGCAGTTCCGGAATTAGGCCTAACCGTCATTCCTGAAAAAATGAAAAACTTACGTGTGCAAACCACAGGTGCTGTAGCTTGCTTAACAGCTCGCCAGCCGTTCTCACGCCCAGTATGGATTGCACGTGATTGCACAAAGGTTAGAAAGGGTACCGTATCCCCGGATAACATGTATGGATAGCGTACACATTCAAAATATATGTCTGTACATCAGGAGGCAGGCTCAGACGATGTTAGGCCCAGTATGGATTGCACGTGATTGCACAAAGGTTAGAAAGGGTACCGTATCCCCGGATAACATGTATGGATAGCGTACACATTCAAAATATATGTCTATACATCAGGAGGCAGGCTCAGACGGTGTTAGGCCCAGTATGGATTGCACGTGATTGCACAAAGGTTAGAAAGGGTACCGTATCCCCAGATAACATGTATGGATAGCGTACACATTCAAAATATATGTCTGTACATCAGGAGGCAGGCTCAGACGGTGTTAGGCCCAGTATGGATTGCACGTGATTGCACAAAGGTTAGAAAGGGTACCGTATCCCCGGATAACATGTATGGATAGCGTACACATTCAAAATATATGTCTATACATCAGGAGGCAGGATCAGACGGTGTTAGGCCCAGTATGGATTGCACGTGATTGCACAAAGGTTAGAAAGGGTACCGTATCCCCGGATAACATGTATGGATAGCGTACACATTCAAAATATATGTCTATACATCAGGAGGCAGGCTCAGACGGTGTTAGGCCCAGTATGGATTGCACGTGATTGCACAAAGGTTAGAAAGGGTACCGTGTCCCCGGATAACATGTATGGATAGCGTACACATTCAAAATATATGTCTATACATCAGGAGGCAGGCTCAGACGGTGTTAGGCCCAGTATGGATTGCACATGATTGCACAAAGGTTAGAAAGGGTATCGTATCCCCGGATAACATGTATGGATAGCGTACACATTCAAAATATATGTCTGTACATCAGGAGGCAGGCTCAGACGGTGTTAGGCCCAGTATGGATTGCACGTGATTGCACAAAGGTTAGAAAGGGTACCGTATCCCCGGATAACATGTATGGATAGCGTACACATTCAAAATATATGTCTATACATCAGGAGGCAGGCTCAGACGGTGTTAGGCCCAGTATGGATTGCACGTGATTGCACAAAGGTTAGAAAGGGTACCGTATCCCCGGATAACATGTATGGATAGCGTACACATTCAAAATATATGTCTATACATCAGGAGGCAGGCTCAGACGGTGTTAGGCCCAGTATGGATTGCACGTGATTGCACAAAGGTTAGAAAGGGTACCGTATCCCCGGATAACATGTATGGATAGCGTACACATTCAAAATATATGTCTATACATCAGGAGGCAGGCTCAGACGGTGTTAGGCCCAGTATGGATTGCACGTGATTGCACAAAGGTTAGAAAGGGTACCGTATCCCCGGATAACATGTATGGATAGCGTACACATTCAAAATATATGTCTGTACATCAGGAGGCAGGCTCAGACGGTGTCAGGCACAGTATGGATTGCACGTGATTGCACAAAGGTTAGAAAGGGTACCGTATCCCTGGATAACATGTATGGATAGCGTACACATTCAAAATATATGTCTGTACATCAGGAGGCAGGCTCAGACGGTGTCAGGCACAGTATGGATTTGACGGCCCAGATTACACAGCGGAGGAGCAGGGAGAGGTAAAGATTGCAAATGCTGGGGCCCTGCCCAAGCAAGGGGGGCCCACTCGTGGGCGTCGGTACTGGCACTGGGCCCCTCATAGTACGGCGGTGTGTCTGAAGGCGGGTGTGCACCACCACCGTCAGAGACACTTGATTGCACTATGAGGGACCCTGTGCCAGTGCCCGCACCCAAGTCAGCCTACCCACCTGTCCAGGGCAACGGCACTCGCACGGTGTTGTGCGCTAGGTGGTGACCCCGGCCATGGGGGGGGAGGCAGCACAGTTAGGGAGTTTTAGAAAGTGGCATATGTTGATGTTGGACATTCAGCTGATGCAAAAGGCGAAATAGGTGAAGTCCCAGGAAGAAGTGGACCAAAGCAAGCCATTTTTCTGTCACTCTATGTGTCATCAGGGGAAGGTGGGACAAAATCCTTGGAAACCCATGCATGGTTCATTTTAATGAAGGTTAGATCATCCACATTTTGGGTTGACAGACGGGTCCTTTTTTCTGTCAGGATTGATCCAGCTGCACTGAAGACTCTTTCCGATAGCACACTTGCAGCTGGGCAAGCGAGCTCCTGTAAGGCATATTGGGCCAATTCAGGCCAGGTGTCTAGTTTAGCGGCCCAATAGTCAAAGGGGAATGACCTGTGTGGGAGAACATCGATATGGGAGGAAAAGTAGTTTGTAACCATAGTTGACAACTGCTGTCTCCTGTCACTTTCCATCGATGCAGTATTACCAGTTGTGTGAGCGGTACTTGAAAAATCAGTCCACAACATTGTCATGAAACCCCTGTCTCCAACGCCACTTCTGCTGTGTGCACCACGAACACCTCTGCCAAGCTGCCCCCGGCCCGTACGGCTCGTGTGAGAACCATCACCGCTGCTGTGTGCTGGGAATGCCTCAAGCAACCGATTTACAAGAGTTGCTTGTTTATTAGCCAATATTAGGTCAAGGTTCTCCTTTGGCATGATGTTTTGTAATTTGCCTTTATAGCGTGGATCCAGGATGCTGGCCAACCAGTAGTCGTCATTGTTCATCCTTTTGGCAATGCGTGGGTCCCTTTTTAGGATCTGCAAGGCATAATCTGACATGTGGGCCAATGTTCCCGGTGTCAATGATGCACTGCGAGTGCTGGTTGGAGGAGCACTTTCTGGCAAATCCACATCCCTCCAGTCACGCACAAACCCTGTACCAGACCTTGCCACGCCAACATTTTTACTTGCCCCACGAGATGCATCCTCCTCCCCTAAGTAATCATCCCCATCATCCTCCTCCTCTTCTTCCTCCACCTCGTCCAGGAGAGGTCCCTGAGCAGACAATGGCTGAATGTCATCAAGGATTCCCTCCTCCTCTTCCTCCTCATCAACATTGGCTGCAGACGCCTGCTCCTTAAGGTGCGTCAAAGTTTGCATGAGCAGACGCATAAGTGGGATGCTCATGCTTAGGATGGCGTCGTCTGCGCTTACCAGCCGTGTGCAATCCTCAAAACACTGAAGGACTTTACAGAGGTCTTTCAGCTTCGACCACTGCACACCTGTCAACTCCATGTCTGCTCTCAAAGTGCCTGGCCGTGTATCCTCCCACAAATGCATTATGGCCTGCCTCTGCTCGCACAGCCGCTCCACCATGTGCAGGGTGGAGTTCCACCTTGTTGCAATGTCGATAATGAGGCGGTGGTTGGGAAGGTGGAGCAATCGCTGCAGCTTCTGCATACGAACGGAGTGTACAGGCGACCGGCGGATGTGCGCGCACAGTCTTCGCACCTTCTGGAGCAGGGCTGTTAACTCCAGATAATTTCTGAGGAAGCACTGCACCACCAGGTTCAAGGTGTGAGCCAAGCAAGGTATATGGCTGAGTTTTGAAAGGGCTATGGCTGCCACAAAATTACGGCCGTTATCACTAACTACCTTGCCTGCCTCAAGATGTACACTGCCCAGCCATGACTCAGTTTGTCGCTTCAAGTACTCGGCCAGCACCCCGGCGGTGTGTCTGTTGCCCAAACACATCATCTGCAACACAGCCTGCTGACGCTTTCCACTAGCTGCTCGATAGGGGGACACATCGTGTGCAACAGTGGCAGCTGCAGATGGAGTGCTCGTACGACTGCGCTCTGTGGACGAGCTTTCGCTTCTGGAGGAGGAGGAGGAGGAGGGTCGAACGCCTACAGCCAACTGTTTCCTATACCGTGGGCTAGGCAGCACTGTCCCACCACTGCTGTCCCCTGTGGACCCTGCATCCACCACATTAACCCAGTGCGCAGTGATGGACACGTAACGGCCCTGGCCATGCCGACTGGACCATGCATCAGTTGTGAGGTGCACCTTTCCGCTCACTGACTGCTTGAGTGCATGGACAATGCGGTCTTTCACATGATGGTGGAGGGCTGGGATGGCTTTGCGAGAGAAGAAGTGGCGACTGGGTAGGTCATAGCGTGGTACTGCATAGGCCATGAGTTCGCGGAAAGCTGTGCTTTCCACCAACCGAAAGGGCATCATCTCAAACGAGATTAGTTTGGCAATGTGGGCGTTCAAACCCAGTGTACGCGGATGAGAGACTGAGTACTTTCTTGACCTACTCATAGTGTCTGGGAGGGTGAGCTGGACTTGAGAGCTGCATATGGTGGAAGTAGCGGTGGACAGGGCGGACTGAGAGAGGGTTGATGATGGTGATGGAGTTGGTGTTCTTTCTGATGGCCTAGAATCAGTCTTTCGTTGATATAACAGTGGGATTCCCTGACTGCTGTGGCCTTGCAACGATACCTCAACATTTGCTGCTGTGCTAACCGGTGGGCTTACAGTGGGGGAAACAATGTAGCGTTGCTGACTACCTTCGTTGTGATCAGTTGCACATGTGGCACTTGAGGTTTGGTGTTGTGTCCACGCTTGCAAGTGCATGCTGGTTAAATGTCTAAGCATGCAACTGGTATTCAAATTTTTCAGATTTTTCCCTCGGCTAAAGGTCTTTGCGCACTTCTTACAGATAACCTTGGCCTGATCATGAGGATTTTGGTCAAAAAGGTGCCACACTGCACTCTTCCTTCTTTGGCAGACATTTTGCGGCCTAGCACGCTGTGATCTTTTGACCCTCTGGACAAGCTGTCCAGCAACTCTTTTGATGTTTGGAACCTGTCTTTGGAGTGCTCCGGGCCTGCCAGATAACAGCTGTTGCGATGTCGATGTCTGCTGTGGATGCTCCTCATCTGAGCTATTGGAAGCAGCACCCTCTTCCCCCAATGGATGCCAATCTGGGTCAACAACTGGGTCATCCATCACCTCCTCTTCTATGTCATGTGAACCTTCCTCTGTGTCACCGTGTATGGTGGTATAGTGTGCGGGAAGGGGCACCTGAGTCTCATCAGGGTCAGAATCTGGCTCTGTACACTGCGAGGACAATGTAGTGCTCTGAGTGAATGTACCAGCAGAATCATCCATCAGCGGCTGTGCATCAGGGCACTCCATGTCAGATTCATCTTGGCCTGGGTAATTCACCATTTCACTTGATAATCCAGGCATGGTATGTGAAAACAGCTCCATGGAGTAATCAGTAGTATGGCCTGCGTCATCCTTCAATCTTGGTTGGGGTGAAGGACACAAGGAAAGGTGTGGTTCATGAACATGAGCCTCCAATGACGACTCAGTGCTTTTACTTTTTACAACTGAAGAAGAGGAGGCGATAGAGCTGGAGGCTGAGTCAGCAATGTAAGACAAAACTTTTTCCTGATGCTCTGGCTTTAAAAGCGTTTTGCCAACTCCTAGAAAACTAAGCGTTCGAGGCCTTATGTAGCCAGACGATGACGCAGGCTCAACACCTCCTGCATTCGGTCCTATTTTGCTCTTGCCACTACCATCAGATCCACCACCAACACCATCATTACCAGCTGCCAACCCCCGCCCAATTCCACGGCCTCTTCCACCAGCCTTCCTCATTTTTGGTAGAAATGTAGACAAAATCCAACAAACTTTATAGTAATGTAAAACAAGGTACAAGGTGTCTATAGGACAGGGGAGATTTTGAATTTCTGCAGACACTTGTGGACACTGGACACTTTTAGATTGTGTGAGGCCCACTGATATCTGAGCGCTATGTGACAGGCTCGATGGCACAGCTGTGACAAAAGTGACGAGAGGATAAGGGAGATTTTGTATTTCTGCAGACACTTGTGGACACTGGATACTTTTGGATTGTGTGAGGCCCACTGATATCTGAGCACTATGTGACAGGCTCGATGGCACAGCTGTGACAAAAGTGACAAGAGGATAAGAGAGATTTTGAATTTCTGCAGACACTTGTGGACATTGGACACTTTTGGATTGTGTGAGGCCCAATGAATATCTGAGCGCTATGTGACAGGCTCGATGGCACAGCTGTGACCAAAGTGACTAGAGGATAAGGGAGATTTTGAATTTCTGCAGACACTTGTGGACACTGGACACTTTTGGATTGTGTGAGGCCCACTGATATCTGAGCGCTATGTCACAGGCTCGATGGCACAGCTGTGACAAAAGTGACGAGAGGATAAGGGAGATTTTGAATTTCTGCAGACACTTGTGGACACTGGACATTTTTGGATTGTGTGAGGCCCACTGATATCTGAGCGCTATGTGACAGGCTCGATGGCACAGCTGTGACAAAAGTGACGAGAGGATAAGGGAGATTTTGAATTTCTGCAGACACTTGTGGACACTGGACACTTTTGGATTGTGTGATGCCCAATGAATATCTGAGCGCTATGTGACAGGCTCGATGGCACAGCTGTGACCAAAGTGACTAGAGGATAAAGGAGATTTTAAATTTCTGCACACACTTGTGGACACTGAACACTTTTGGATTGTGTGAGGCCCAATGAATATCTGAGCGCTATGTGACAGGCTCGATGGCACAGCTGTGACAAAAGTGACGAGAGGATAAGGGAGATTTTGAATTTCTGCAGACACTTCTGGACACTGGACACTTTTGGATTCTGTGAGGCCCAATGAATATCTGAGCGCTATGTGACAGGCTCGATGGCACAGCTGTGACCAAAGTGACTAGAGGATAAGGGAGATTTTGAATTTCTGCAGACACTTGTGGACACTGGACACTTTTGGATTGTGTGAGGCCCACTGATATCTGAGCGCTGTGACAGGCTCGATGGCACAGCTGTGACAAAAGTGACGAGAGGATAAGGGAGATTTTGAATTTCTGCACACACTTGTGGACACTGGACACTTTTGGATTGTGTGAGGCCCACTGATATCTGAGCGCTATGTGACAGGCTCGATGGCACAGCTGTGACAAAAGTGACGAGAGGATAAGGGAGATTTTGAATTTCTGCAGACACTTGTGGACACTGGACACTTTTGGATTGTGTGAGGCCCAATGAATATCTGAGCGCTATGTGACAGGCTCGATGGCACAGCTGTGACCAAAGTGACTAGAGGATAAAGGAGATTTTGAATTTCTGCACACACTTGTGGACACTGGACACTTTTGGATTTTGTGAGGCCCACTGATATCTGAGCGCTATGTGACAGGCTCGATGGCACAGCTGTGACTAAAGTGACGAGAGGATAAGGGAGATTTTGAATTTCTGCACACACTTGTGGACACTGGACACTTTTGGATTGTGTGAGGCCCACTGATATCTGAGCGCTATGTGACAGGCTCGATGTCACAGCTGTGACAAAAGTGACGAGAGGATAAGGGAGATTTTGAATTTCTGCAGACACTTGTGGACACTGGACACTTTTGGATTGTGTGAGGCCCACTGATATCTGAGCGCTATGTGACAGGCTCGATGGCACAGCTGTGACAAAAGTGACGAGAGGATAAGGGAGATTTTGAATTTCTGCAGACACTTGTGGACACTGGACACTTTTGGATTGTGTGAGGCCCAATGAATATCTGAGCGCTATGTGACAGGCTCGATGGCACAGCTGTGACCAAAGTGACTAGAGGATAAGGGAGATTTTGAATTTCTGCAGACACTTGTGGACACTGGACACTTTTGGATTGTGTGAGGCCCACTGATATCTGAGCGCTATGTCACAGGCTCAGTGGCACAGCTGTGACAAAAGTGACGAGAGGATAAGGGAGATTTTGAATATCTGCTCACACTTGTGGACACTGGACACTTTTGGATTGTGTGAGGCCCAATGAATATCTGAGCGCTATGTGACAGGCTCGATGGCACAGCTGTGACCAAAGTGACTAGAGGATAAAGGAGATTTTGAATTTCTGCAGACACTTGTGGACACTGGACACTTTTGGATTGTGTGAGGCCCACTGATATCTGAGCGCTATGTGACAGGCTCGATGGCACAGCTGTGACAAAAGTGGCGAGAGGATAAGGGAGATTTTGAATTTCTGCACACACTTGTGGACACTGGACACTTTTGAATTGTGTGAGGCCCAATGAATATCTGAGCGCTATGTGACAGGCTCGATGGCACAGCTGTGACCAAAGTGACTAGAGGATAAGGGAGATTTTGAATTTCTGCAGACACTTGTGGACACTGGACACTTTTGGATTGTGTGAGGCCCACTGATATCTGAGCGCTATGTGACAGGCTCGATGGCACAGCTGTGACAAAAGTGACGAGAGGATAAGGGAGATTTTGAATTTCTGCAGACACTTGTGGACACTGGACACTTTTGGATTGTGTGAGGGCCACTGATATCTGAGCGCTATGTCACAGGCTCGATGGCACAGCTGTGACAAAAGTGACGAGAGGATAAGGGAGATTTTGAATTTCTGCAGACACTTGTGGACACTGGACACTTTTGGATTGTGTGAGGGCCACTGATATCTGAGCGCTATGTCACAGGCTCGATGGCACAGCTGTGACAAAAGTGACTAGAGGATAAGGGAGATTGGATTGCTTTTAAAAAAGCAGTTTGCAGAGCAGTGGGTAAACAGCAATGCCAGCCTGTCAGGAAGCCTTAAAAGGCAGCCCAACAACCAACACCACTGATACACCACAATATAGCCTCCCCTTGCACTGCACACACAGTGACTGGTGTGTTGTGCAGGCCAAATCGCTAGCAGCAGAAGCAGTTTTTTTTTCTTCTCAGCAGGACAAAAAACAAAAATTGGGATTGCTTTTAAAAAAGCAGTTTGCGGAGCAGTGGGTAAACAGCAATGCAGGAATGTCAGTAAGCCTTAGAAGGCAGCCCAACAACCAACACCACTGATACACCACTATATAGCCTCCCCTTGCACTGCACACACAGTGACTGGTGTGTTGTACAGGCCAAATCGCTAGCAGCAGAAGCAGTTTTTTTTCCTTCTCAGCAGGACAAAAAAAAAAAATTGGGATTGCTTTTAAAAAAGCAGTTTGCGGAGCAGTGGGTAAACAGCAATGCAGGAATGTCAGGAAGCCTTAGAAGGCAGCCCAACAACCAACACCACTATATAGCCTCCCCTTGCACTGCACACACAGTGACTGGTGTGTTGTGCAGGCCAAATCGCTAGCAGCAGAAGCAGTTTTTTTGTCTTCTTCCCTGCCTAACGCTCTCCCTACAGAATCAGCAGCAACCTCTCCCTATACTGAGATCGGCAGAAGTAAGATGGCGGTCGGCGTTCACGCCCTTTTATAACCCCTGTGACGCCCACCAAAGCAAGCCAATCACTTGCATGCCCTTCTGAAAGATGGTGGTGACCCCTGCCTATGTCATCACGTTGCCCACAGTGTCCGTGGATCCTGATTGGCTGAAAAAGAGCGCTAAACAAACTTTTGAAACGCGACTTTGGCGCGTAAGTCGCCGACCTCGTGGCCGACCTCGTCCTAGGGTCGGGTTTCGTTTGATGAAACCTGACTTTGCCAAAAGTCGGCGACTTTTGAAATTGTTCGACCCGTTTCGCTCAACTCTAGTTATTACTAGTATAAATTTTGGCATTAGTGTTAGAATATAGTGCAAATACAGATGCTATAAATTTATTATTGAAGCCAAATTTTAGTAAGGCGGTTTTTAGGTACTTCCAATTCACCCTATCGAAAGCCTTTTGGGCATCTAGTGAAATAAATAAAGAAGGGTAATTATTAGTCCTAGCCATGTTGAGCAGATTCAGAGTCCTCCTTGTGCCATCTGTGACTTGTCTCCCACTAATAAAACCCACTTGATCGTTCCCAATGAGGTGGGGTAAAAGATTTTTTAAACGATCTGCTAAGATTTTTGAATATATTTTAATATCAGTATTAATTAAGGATATTGGACGATAATTTTTAACTTCCTCTAAATTCCCATTATCCTTTGGAATCATAATGATAGAGGCTTCCGTCATTTCTGTGGGAAACGAGCCAAGGCTGGAAGCATGATTGAAAAGAGACATTAAGTGAGGAGATAGGATGTTGGAAAAGGATTTAAAATACTCATTGGTGAATCCATCTGGACCAGAGGATTTGTTTAATTTAAGTTTATCAATGGATTTAGCAATTTCTTCCGCTGTAAATGTTTGATTTAATAAATTTAGGTCTTTATTATACATTTTTAAAGTCACAGCTGATGGTCAGAAATGTTGCTTGTTGGAAGAAATTTGAAGGCTTACATTCTTCTTGAGGTGATCCATGAGATATTTTCAGCATCATGGCAGTGGCATGCTCCAACAGCTACAGTAATGACTAAAAGTGTTGGCACCCTTGAAATTGTTTCACAAAATTAGGTATTTCTCCCAGAAAATTGTTACAATTAAACATGTTTTGTTATACACATTTTTATTTCCTTTGTTTGTATTGGAGCAGCACAAAAAAGAGAAAAAAAGGCAAATTGGACATAACTTCACATAAAACTACAAAATGGGCCTGAAAAACTTGCTATGGGCAATATGAAAATCACTCCTAAAAGTTAACATAATCTTTGCATTACAGGTTTATATGTGCCACACTAAGCATGGAGAACAGAAAGGAGAAGAGATATGTCTGAGGACTTGTGAAACAAAATGATTGAAAATATCAAAGACTCTCATGGCTACAAGTCCATCTCCAGAGATCTTGTTGTTCCTTTGTTCACGGTGAGCAACATAATCAAGAAGATTACAATCCATAGCAAAGTAGCTAGTCACCCTGGATGCGGATGGCAGAGAAAAGTTGATGAAAGGTTGCAAGCAGGATAGTCCAAATGGTGTATAAGCAGCCCCAATCATGTTCCACAGTCAGCACATCACTCCACCATTTACTAAAAATACAATGAGGTCTACAAAGAAAATATCACAGTACCTACAGTAAAATATGGTCGAGGCACAAAGATGTTTTGGGATTGTTTTGCTGCCTCTGGTACTGGGTGCTTTGACTGGGTGCAAGACATCATGAACTCTGAAGATTAGCAAAAGATTTTGGGTCACAATGTAGTGCCCAGTGACTGAAAGCTGAGTTTGAATGCTAAGACAAGGGTTTTCCAGCAGGACAGTGACCCTAAACATACTTCAAGGCGCACCCAGTAATGTATAAAAAGAAAGTGACGCGCCCTGAGGGCCGTGAAGTACTCGGTACCGAGCCCGTCGACCTCAATGGGGAATGTCACAGTCACTGTGACCCAGTCCGTGGCCCCAGGAGGTCAAATTAAAAAGGATGTTGTTTGTTGTTGTTGAAGTGTAGTAAAATGGGAATAAAGGTTTATAGTTGAATACATGATGCCACCTGTGGTATTCTGGTCAGAGGTGACCAGCGCTGCTATGTTGTTCTCCTGATACTGTTGGTGTGATGCAGCTGAGGTGACAATGGCTCTCCACAAGTAGAGCAATAGTCCCAGGGCTGTTGAGAGTTGTTTTTAGGGGTGATGTTGTCAAGCGGAGTGGAGAATGTAGCAGTGCTGAGTGCTGGATGTAGAAAGGAGACAAGGACTCAGTTGAATGCAGTTCAAAAGGGCTTTACTCACTGTCTGGTGCTCACTTCGGTGCTGAGTCCTCCAGGTCAGGGGTCCAGTAAACTCCTGGGTAGATGAATACACCCCTCCAACACTCCCTGTCAGTATATTCCTTCCTAGACTGTCTCACTGTGCTGGTTTCCACTCTCCTACCCAGCACCTTCACAGTCAGTGTACCAGGCTAGCTGCAGCGGATCCTGTCAGAATTCGTCACTCAGGTGGCTTCTTGATCCTATGTGGCTGCCTTTCTGGGAAGATAACTGTGGGAATCACTGTGGCCCATACAGCAATCACAACTGTCAGCTTGCTAGTTAAGTTCGTTGTTCACTTCACTAGGCTAGGGGCTGAGACCCTTCGGCGACCTAATTTCTTCCCCCACCTGATGGCTATCAGCGTGGGACTCTAGAAATATCACTCCTTCCTTCAGGGAGCTTCCCTTCAAGGCCAATCCGTCCAGCTGCTCCTCCTGACAGGAGCTGCTCCCAATACGTCCTTCCACCTGCTCTTCCCCTGAGGGAACTCTCCCAACTGCCTTCAAATCTCCCACTCTTTCTCTAAGCTCCACCCACTCGCTATCACTCATTGGCTGTTCTAAATCACTCCACTTGCTAAGCTCCTCCCCTTCTACCTACCTTCCCCACTAACCCCCCAACACCCTTTCCTAGCCATTCTGGGATGAGGCCATCCACCCGATGGGTACACCCAGATGCCCTGACTAACTAGTGTGTGTGTTGGGTTCAGTGTTAGGAGTGTGATCAAGTGCCCCCATCTTACATGATCATGAGATACCATACCTCTGGATGAGGTGCAGTACGTCTGTGGCTACTGGACCCGCAGGGGCACCACAAAAGCTCCTGAGAGATCTGAAGTGGCCAGCCAAGTATCTGGATCTAAATCCCATTGAACACATGTGGAGAGATCTTAAATTTGCTGTTGGGCGAATTCACCCGTCAAATATAGAGACCTGTAGCAGTTTACGAAAGAAGAGTGGTCCAAAATTCCAGTTATTAGTTGTAAAAATCTTGTTGATGGTTATAAGAAGTGATTGATTGCAGTTATTTATTCCAATGTGTGAGCAACCAAAAGTTTAGTTGAGAGTGCTAACAATTTTTTCAGGTCCATTTTCTTATATTTTTGTCCAGTTTGCCTTTATATCTATGTTTTTTTGTTTTGTTTCAAAATACCCACAAAGGAAATAAACATGTGTATAGAAAAACCTATAATTGCAATAATTTTCTTGGAGAAGTACTACATTTTCTGGAACAAATTCAAGGGTGCCAACACTTTTGACCATGACTGTATCTTCCAGCTATCTGTGAGCTAATATGCCTTCCAGCCTAGCGGCCATGAACTAAGGATTTCTGCACCAAATAAGCATCTTTTTGGATACTGTTTATTATATTATACATGCAATGAAAATATGTATGACTAATTAGATATTATAGATTTTTTTACACTGAATAGCAATCTAATGATCTCTTTTTATGTGTTACAGGAAAGATGTATATCTTTGTACCGTGTTAGCCAGTGGATAGAAAAATATTCAGGATTGAGAGTCCTCAGTAGTTGATACCTTTTAATGGCTAACTGAAAAGATGGTAACACATTGCAAGCTTTCGAGACTACTCAGGTCTCTGTATTAGTCTAGCCTGATGAAGAGACCTGAGTAGTCTCGAAAGCTTGCAATGTATTACCATCTTTTCAGTTAGCCATTAAAAGGTATCAACTACTGAGGACTCTCAATCCTGAATATTTTTTTATGTGTTATTCATTTATAGTAAAGTGAAGACATTTTAGGCAGGTTTGGAAAACATACTGCAACATAAGAATGCTTTCAAAAATAGAAGTGTGAATTGTTTAAATTTATCAATTCACAAAATCGCAAAGTGAATGAATAAAAAAGATATCTCAATGATTTCAGCATTTGTTGTGACCACCCTTTGTCTTCAAAATAGAATCTATTCTTCTGGGTATAATAAAGAGGGAGAGGGAACAAGAGAGAATCAGCTCAACTCAATGTGAAGTACCTTCTCAGCAGGATTCTCCTAGTCCAGGCAGATAAAATAATCTAGAACAAAATGTGGTCCTCCAGCGATGATGGAAAAACAGGTAAATATAAAGCTTCACATTAATTTAATTAAAAGTCCAACATGTCGGCATGATTCTATTCAGCGCTACAGAGAAAACAACGCGTTTCGGCTAGTGTGCCTTAGTCATGGTCTGTATGAACTAGCATCTAGCTAAGCTATTACATATTTGCTCATTAGTAAATTAATTAGCATCTGCGTGCAAAAGAATCTAGACTCTATCCTAGCTGCATGCAATAAAAGACTAAAAATACAATAAATACACAATATGAAACAAGCCGGTGAAATTGAGAATAAAAAGCACAATTCTGACATTTTTCTGTTCACATACATATGAGGCTAATCCAAGAAGAAACGGATGACACTTACCCGTGACCCATAGAAGCGCAAACCCAGGGCGAAACGGCTGTCGTCTCCTGCACTCCCATTCCCATTCTCCCGACTAATATGCTTTAATGTTGAAATAAAGAAGTGGATTTTACCGGTAAGTGCCATCCGTCTCTTATTGGATTGGACTGTTATTGCTTCATTTTCAGGATGGGCACCCGGTTATTTTTCCAGTTAGCAGCTTGCAATGTGTGAGCGATTGTCACACTGTATGTACTAGCATTGAGAGTCAGGTTCTGTGCGGTGCGGTTTGTATATTTTCTCGGAAGTGGAGTTGACATTCATATGAGGACTTGTTTTTTGCTGGATGAGGTGTACTTTTGATTGACACCATTTATTTTTAAACAAAGTATACTTGATAAGGGAAAAAAAATTCCAAGTACGGTGAAATCGGGAAAAAAACAAAACCCAATTCTGACATTGTTTTTTGGGAATTGTTTTGACGATGTACATTTTGTGGTAAAAATGACCATGAAATATGATTCTCCTCATCAATGTGATTCCGGTGAAACCAAACGTGTCTAGTTTTATTTTTTATTATTTAGTGGTGAAAAAAATCTCAAGTTTACTAGAAATTTTTTTTGACGTTATTGCCATTTTACAGAGACCCAATGGAGCTGAAGAAGGCTTTTTTGCAGGGTGAGGTGACGTTTTTTATTAGATGTGACTTTTTGATCATTCAGTACTAACAGTTTGTTTCATATTTTGATGAGATGCAGGGAGAGGGAGAGAGATGAAGGAGCTTACCACGCTGGGAATGAATGGTTGAAAATTGACTCGGAGTTCCTCCTGAGGGTGCCGTTTCCACTGGTGATCACAAGAAAGTAGACAAAAATCAGGGAAAAAAATTCTGGCACATCCATCCAGGGAAAATGCGAATTCGTTATTGGAACAAGGTTAAAATATTAAAAGGCAAGGTCTTGTATCTAACGAGACCTCGTCTTTTAATGTTTTAACCTTGCTCCAATAAAAAAAATTGCATTTTCCCTGGATGGATGTGTCAAATTTTTTTCCCTATTTTTGTCTGATATTGTGTTTTTATTTTATTTTCAGTTTTTTATTGCATCCAACCACCTGTTTGCTACATTCTTCCGTGTACACTTGCACAAAGTCAGGGATTTTGTAGGTGTGTAGTCAGATGTATGAGTAACTCAGTTATTCTAAACAGTTGATAATGGAGAGAATCAAGTTTGAGTCAATTTGCAGTTCACAAGAAAATTAATTGCCAGCCACCATTTCTTACCATGCTGAAGCGTTGGAGAGCTGACCAACATCACTTTGAGTGGTTGCACGGGCCTCCGTATAAGGACCTTCAGTTATGAAATCTTACGGATTGTACAGTGGTTTCAGTAGCTGGGCCATCACAGATCAGCAGTTCGCCACAGATTTTATGGCAGAAGCATTTTCCATCTCTAGAGTCACTGGGTAAACCTTTCTGTCCTGTAGCATGTAAGCTAAATACAGGTGCATCTCACAAAATTAGAATATCATCGAAAAGTTAATTTTATTTTTCAATACAAAAAGTGAAACTCCTATAATTATATAGCGTCATTAAAAACAGAATGATCTATTTCAAGTGTTTATTTATGTTAATATTGATAATTATGGCTTATAGCCAATGAAAACCCAAAAGTCATTATCTCAGTTAATTAGAATACTTTATAACACCATCGTGAAAAAATGACTTTAAAATCTGAAATGTTGGCCTACTGAAATGTATGTTCAGTAAATGCACTCAATACTTGGTCGGGGCTCCTTTGGAATCAATTACTGTATCAATGCAATGTGGCATGGAGGGATCAGCCTGTGGCACTGCTGAGGTGTTATGGAAGCCCAGGTTGCTTTGATAGCAGCCTTCAGCTCGTCTGCATTGTTGGGTCTGGTGTCTCTCATCTTCCGCTTGACAATACCCCATAGATTCTCTATGGGGTTAAGGTGTTAAGGTCTCACGAGTTTGCTGGCCAATCAAGCACAGTGATACTGTTGTTTGTAAACCAGGTATTGGTACTTTTGGCAGTGTGGACAGGTGCCAATTCCTGCTGGAGAATTAAATTTCCATCTACAAAAAGCTTGTATGTCACTGTCACTGATGGTGTCACTGTGCATCGGTCAACAATACAGCGCACTTTGCACAAGGAGAAGCTGTATGGGAGAGTGATGAGAAAGAAGCCGTTTCTGCAAGCACGCCACAAACAGAGTCGCCTGAGGTATGCAAAAGCACATTTGGACAAGCCAGTTACATTTTGGAAGAAGGTCCTGTGGACTGATGAAACAAAGATTGAGTTGTTTGGTCATACAAAAAGGCGTTATGCATGCGCTGTATTGTTGACCGATGCACAGTGACACCATATGCAGCAAGATGATGCTGCAGGTCTTTGGAGGTGGTCTGTGGATTGTCCTTGACTGTTCTCACCATTCTTCTTCTCTGCCTTTCTGATATTTTTCTTGGCCTGCCTCTTCTGGGCTTAACAAGAACTCTACCTGTGTTCTTCCATTTCCTTACTATGTTCCTCACAGTGGAAACTGACAGGTTAAATCTCTGAGACAACTTTTTGTATCCTTCCCCTGAAAAGCTATGCTGAATAATCTTTGTTTTCAGATCATTTGAGAGTTGTTTTGAGGAGCCCATGATGCCACTCTTCATAGGAGAATCAAATAGGAGAACTACTTGCAAGTGGCCACCTTAAATACCTTTTCTCATGATTTGATACACCTGGCTATGAAGTTCAAAGCTCAATGAGGTTACAAAACCAATTTAGTGCTTCAGGAAGTCAGTAAAAAGTAGTTAGGAGTGTTCAAATCAAGAAAATGATAAGGGTGCCCATACTTTTGCACCGGTCAAATTTTGTTTAAATGCAGATTGCACATTTTCTGTTAGTACAATAAACCTCATTTGAATCCAGAAATATAACTGAGTCCATCAGTTATTAGATATATGAAACTGAAATAGCTGTTGCAAAAACCAAAACTGTTATAAAAAAAAGGTTAACATTAATAGGGGTGCCCAAACTTTTACATATGACTGTATATGGTGTTTAATGGGATTTCAATGTCTAGACCCCCAACAGTACTGTCTTTTAATATGTATCTAGGATACATCAGGCGTTTGTGTACAGAGATGCATATATCCAGTAATGTTGGTCTGTAGAACTGAAGTCTCACTTGAAATCAGCGCACAACCTTCAAACACCTGCTGAAGCTTTTCATTGTTTTAGTTGTGTAACATGAGCTTTTTTATTTCATCACTAAAGGAAACAACAGATTGTGTTTGAGGAAAATGTGAAAGCTCTTGTTGACTTGTGGTCACAGCCTCCCACAGAGCAGTGAAATGTTAAGATGACGGGAGCCCGCTCTCACATCAAACCTAAGCCTGCCATGAAAATATGATCGCAAAACACATACAAGTCAGCCAAACAGTGTCATGCAATTGCATCGAAAAGAGCAATGTATCTAGATTTTCCTCTCATTAAGATTACAATACAGAATTATTATTTTTTTTATCTTCCATTATCTTAAAGCATTTTTTAAATATCAACAATATGTTATACGGTAATTCTAAAATGTCCTTTACAGATGGAGAATGAGTATCTAATGTTAACCTTTAGAAGCTACAATAAGTCATTTTAATAAAAGATTGTTATTTTGCTGCGAATCCACAATTAGAGTTTTTTTTGCTAATTGTGTCACTCCATTAAACTGCATGGACAAAATACATAACACACCAGTAACAGAATCATAAATCTGCCCAGCATGACAATTTCTTTGTGGATTTTTTTCTGTAGTGTTTTGATGAGATTTCTTAAATTCTCAATCATGTTGCTAATACTTGATGCATGTTTTCCAACTGTAAATTTGGTGTAGAAACTTTGTGTGTCCACCCATGTGAACACGTAATAGTTCTTACCTACATAGGAGCAAATATTTTCAATCTAAATTTTCCAGCTTTGCTGAATTTTCAGAGATTTACTCCAAAGCCTCAAGTTGTGCTGAAAACACATGTATGACACTGAGGTCTCCCAGGACTGAATCCAGGTTTCAATCTTTTTAATGCAAACACAGCCATGGTCATGTCAAAGTAACATAAACAAACATATATATATAGATAGTAAATGATCTTCACTGCGGTTTTGACACACACTATTTGTATAGTTTGTTCAGTATTTTATGGCTTTCTCTCCTCGCTATGGTGAAGTTAGGAATTGTGACGTCTTTTCACTGTCCAGATTCACTAAAAATGGGTTATGCATTCCCTGCTTTTAAACAAGCTATTATACAGTGGGTATGGAAAGTATTCAGACCCATTTAAAATTTTCACTCTTTATTTCAATGCAGCCATTTGGTAAATGCAAAAAAATTCATTTTTTTTCTCATTGATGTACACTCTGCACCCCATCTTGACTGAGAAAAACCAGAAATGTAAACATTTTTGCAAATTTATTAAAAAAGAAAACTGAAGGTTACAAGGTTACAAAAGAATTTCTGCTGTACTCAAGGTTCCTGAGAGCACAGTCAAGCAGAAAAGGAAGCACACTGTAGCGCCATAACATGCAAACATGAAAAATGAATTGCATTACTGCATTTAGAAGTATGAAAAATTGAGAACGCTTAATTAGCACATAAAATGGCCAAGTTGTGTTATACCTGGAAGCCACGGTAAGGCATTTCTCATTTTCCAGGACCCTATCTAATGCCAATTGTCACTTAGGCTCCCATTCAGATGAAGACTTCAGTCTGTGTAAATCTTCTGTTTAGACTGAAGTTTATATCTCTGTGGAGGGGTAGTGGCCCTGCTTTAATTAAAAATAGAAAGAAATAGCCAGCTCACCAGAGATCAAGCGCAGAAACTCGGAGCTCCGTGCAGACCAACGTCATAGACCATAGAAGGAAAGTTCTGCTCCAGCTGCTATTAAAATCTTCTTTAATGAAAAACCATTAAAACATACAATGGTGAAGACTCTCCATATAACCTCACCACAACAGAGATGACAGGCTACGCGTTTCGACCAGACGGTCTTTGTCAAAGACCGTCTGGTCGAAACGCGTAGCCTGTCATCTCTGTTGTGGTGAGGTTATATGGAGAGTCTTCACCATTGTATGTTTTAATGGTTTTTCATTAAAGAAGATTTTAATAGCAGCTGGAGCAGAACTTTCCTTCTTTAATTAAAAATGCCTGCAGCTTACAGGTGGAGTGCTCATTCAGAAGGTTAATGAACACAAATTTCAAAAACTGACCGTCAAATCCAAGCATAAGCATAGTGTGAACAGGTGCTTAACCTAGAGTCACCAACTCATATACATTCAAACAGAAAAGGAAGCTCACTGCAGCAGCATAACATGCAAACATGAAAACTGAAAAATGAATTGCATTACTGCATTAGAAGTATGAAAAATTGAAAAAGTTTAGCGCATAAAATGGCCAAGTTATGTGTACCTGGAAGCCACGGTAAGGCATTTCTCGTTTTCCATGACCCTATCTAATGCAAATCTTCACTTAGACTGAACCTTCTGACTGAGCACTCCACCTGTTAGCTATGAGACTATGAGAAATAAGATTCTCTGGTCTGATGAGACGAAGATAGAACATTTTGGTGATAATTCTAAGTGGTATGTGTGGAGAAAACCAGGCACTACTCATCACCTGCCCAATACAATCCCAACAGTGAAACATGGTGGTGGCTGCATCATGCTATAGGGGTGTTTTTCAGCTGCAGGGACAGGACGGCTGGTTGTGATGGAAGGAAACATGAATGCGTCCAAGTACAGAAATGTCCTGGATGAAAACCTCTTCTAGAGTGCTCTGGTCCTTACACTTGGCCGAAAATTCACCTTCCAGACGACAATGACCCAAAGCACAAATCTAAAATAACAAAGGAGTGGCTTCAGAACAACTCTGTGACCATTATTGGCTGGTCCAGCCAGATCCCTGACCTAAACCCAATTGAGCATCTCTGGAGACATCTGAAAATGGCTGTCCACTAACGTTCACCATCCAACCTGACAGAACTGGAGAAGATCTGCAAGGAAGCATGGCAGAGGATCCCCAAATCCAGGTGTGAAAAACTAGTTGCATCATTCCCAAGAAGACTCATGGCTGTACTAGCTCAAAAGGGTGCTGTCATGGGAAGCCTAGGTAACTTTAGGCTGAAACCCTGGGGCCCCTGCGGTGTCCCTCAGACTAGGGGAAACCCTGTCTGTCCCTCAACCCAGGGTTTACACTGAAGGTGTGCCTGCTTGGGCCTCCACCCTGTCCTTGTCTCCTATCCAGCCCTAAGTTGAACCCACCACCCTCCACCCAGTGAGGAGACCAAACACCAGACCCTACAAATAAGTATGGACAGGGATAAAGGAAACGCACCACACCGCGTACACACAGGAGAATACAATAATGTGCAAGGGCAACCAAAAAATACAACACAGGGAGGCAAAATGGCAACAACAGAATATACTACACCAGAAACCGTATGCTCCTTAGACCACCACTCCAGACCGGTATCGCTAGCACAAGGCAAGAGCTATAGTCGGCAACGCCCATAGTCACGCAGGACAATTTAAAGACAGAGGGCGTGGCTGAGCCCTCAGCCAGAATGACAACCTGGTTAACCTAATCCAAGCCGGATCAGAAGACCAACCAGCGCAGCTGAGAACCATGTGGTAGGTTGGGGTATTACCGCATTCTGCAGGACACCCTGGTGCGAACAGTGTCCGACATGACAGTACCCCGCCTTCTACGAGGAACCCCAGTTACCTCACAATGTCGAAGACCCGGCTTGTCCGGATGGCGGCGATGAAACCCTGTAATCAGTCGGTCCGCATGTATGTCCGAAGCCGGCACCCAAGTCCTCTCCTCAGGACCATAGCCACGCCAGTGGACCAGGTACTGTAGAGTGCGACGCACTACCCGAGAGTCAACCACCTTGGACACCTCAAACTCCAACGTGCCATCCACCAAGACGGGAGGTGGTGGCACGGGAGAGACATCAGCAGCACCCACAACTTTCTTAAGTAACGCCTTGTGAAACACATTATGTATCTTGTATATGGCAGGTAACTCCAAACGAAATGCCACAGGATTGATAATTGCGGAGATCCTAAACGGAGCAATGAACCTGGGACCCAACTTAAGCGATGGTATTTTGAGTTTGATGTTCCTTGTAGACAACCACACCCAACCACCCACACACAGGTTCGGACCTGGCACACATCTACCGTCAGCCACACGTTTGTACCTAGAACCTACATTCAGCAAGCGCTGCTTTACTCTCCTCCAAACGGATGACAATTGTGTTCCCAACTGGTCCTCCTCAGGGACGCCCGCAGAGCACCCTTGGCGCAAGGTACAGAATTGGGGATGTTGACCATAAACTTCAGCCAGAATTCAGCCAGAGGAAGAAACGCCGACCACTCTTCCTGATTGTCAGACACAAAACAGCGTAAGTATTGTTCCAGGTTTTGGTTCATACGCTCAGGCTGCCCATTCGACTGCAGATGGAAAGCCGATGAATGAGACAATTTAATCCCTAGGCGTGAACAAAAAGCTCTCCAAAATTTTCCCACAAATTGTGTACCTCTATCAGATACAATGTCAGACGGGACACCATGAAGTCTGACCACCTCGCGAATAAATACCTGAGCAAGGGTCTTCGCATTGGGCAAAGATGGCAAAGCAACGAAATGTGACATTTTAGAGAACCGATCAACTATTACCAGAATGACCGTGTTCCCAGCCGAGGAGGGCAAATCAGTAATGAAATCCATGGAAATCTCAGTCCATGGCTTACTGGGCACACAGAGAGGATGCAACGTGCCAGCAGGACGGGAGTGTGGTGTCTTGGCCCGTGCGCACGTGGTACAGGCTGACACATATGAGGCCACGTCCTGCCGGATTTTGGGCCACGAAAAACGACGTGATACAAGTTCCAGAGTGCCCTTAACCCCTGGGTGGCCCGCCAGGACAGTATCGTGATGTTCCCCTAACACCTTTAAGCGTAGGTGTAGTGGCACAAACGATTTATTAGGCGGCAGATCCAGCGGTACCTCCTCCTGAGCCTCAGCAATCTCTGCCTCAACTTCTGTCGTGAGAGCCGAGACCACAACTCCCTTTTGGAGGATAGGCACCGGATCCTCCCGTGGCTCTCCACCCGGAAAACATCTGAACAAGGCGTCCGCCTTAGTATTCTTAGAACCTGGTCGGTATGTTACAAAGTTTGAACCGGGTGAAGAATAACTCCCAGCGAGCCTGTCTGGGGGACAGGCTTTTAGCAGACTCTAAATAAAGCAGATTTTTATGGTCTGTTATAACAGTAATCTGATGGACAGCCCCCTCCAAGAAGTGTCACCATTCCTCAAATGCCAACTTGATGGCCAACAATTCCCTGTTACCAATATTGTAATTACGCTCAGCAGGCGACAGCTTCTTGGAGAAGTAGGCACACGGATGCAATTTGCCCAAGGATGGACCCTGAAACAGTACTGCCCCCACTTCAACCTCAGATGCATCCACCTCCACAGTAAATGGTAGGGAGACATCAGGCTGAACCAGGATGGGAGCTGAAGCAAAACTGTTTTTTAGGAACTCAAACGCGCGCACAGCAGCCTCAGACCAGTCAGAAAAATTGGGTAAAAAAAGAAAATTTTTTCAGCTCACCCCAAAGAAGACAGCTATAAGTCCAATCGGTGCACGGAATGTGGAAACAGGATCCCTCTGCAGCAAAGCGTAATATGGAAAAAAATTCCAGCATCCAGATCAGTAATTAGATTAAAAATTTTTTTATTCCTTTATTCCAAAATTTAAAAAAATCATAAGATTCTCCATCATGATAAGAGACGCATCAGGACGTGTAGTTGGACGCGTTTCGGACAAAAAACCAGTCCTTATTCTAAGACAACACATAATACATCTGAACACATGCTTATAAAGGGAAACAAAGGAAGTCAAGGAACAATCAAGACTAAACATAGCCAGCTGATTAATGGGAGGTAGTAAGTCAAAATCACACTTACAAAACACTCAAAATCTCATTCCTAATATTCATACCCGTTGGAACTCTGCTTTGTAACAATAACATCCATTTTGCCTCTCGGAGTAATAATAAATCATTTAAATTTCCACCTACCCTTTTTGTCTGCACCTTCTCTATGGCATTAACCCTAAAGTTGCTGAGATCTCCTTTATGTATATGCAAAAAATGTCGAGAAGCAGCAGACAAACTGCGTGTGGTAGTGTGACCTACGTCATAAACGTGCTCAGAAATACGACGTCTCAAGGTGCGTGAAGTATTTCCCACATACTGAATATTACAATCCACGCATGTTATGACATAGATCACACCAGTAGAACCACAGTTCAAAAAAGATTTTATTTTAAATTCCTTTCGATTAACAGAAGATACTATTTTTTCTGTGTTCCACATAAACCTACATAGCCCACAGTTTTTCTGAGCACATTTAAAAGATCCACAAGTGGGTAACCAATTAGTTATACTTGCTGAACTGTCTGAAAAAAATTTATTAGCATGTCTATTGACACTAGTATGATCACTTGGAGATACCTTATTAGCAATAGTTTTATTCCTCCTTGAAACAAATCTAATCCCATCCTTCAGTATATTCTTTAATGTATCATCAACATACAAAATAGGGAGGAATTTTTTAATAATACGAACAATCCTGTAGTAGTCAGTACTAAAATTAGTTGAAAAAACAATAGGTGACCGACCCTCCACAGAATTTAGTGTTTTTCTGCTTTCTTTCTGCAAATAATCCTCTCTACTTTTTTCATCCGTTCTATGCTTAGCTTTCTGAATGTCTACCTTAGTATAACCCCTCTTTATAAAACGTTTACCAATGATCTCACATTGTTTATCGTATAAATAGACTATAAATAAAGAAGATTTTTATGGTCTGTTATAACAGTAATCTGATGGACAGCCCCCTCCAAGAAGTGTCACCATTCCTCAAATGCCAACTTGATGGCCAACAATTCCCTGTTACCAATATTGTAATTACGCTCAGCAGGCAACAGCTTCTTGGAGAAGTAGGCACACGGATGCAATTTGCCCAAGGATGGACCCTGAAACAGTACTGCCCCCACTTCAACCTCAGATGCATCCACCTCCACAGTAAATGGTAGGGAGACATCAGGCTGAACCAGGATGGGAGCTGAAGCAAAACTGTTTTTTAGGAACTCAAACGCGCACACAGCAGCCTCAGACCAGTCAGAAAAATTGGTACCTTTTTTAGTCATGTCGGTGAGCGGTTTAGCAATCATAGAAAATTTCTTAATAAATTTCCTATAATAATTGGAAAAGCCCAGGAATCGCTGAAGCGCCTTGAGATAATCAGGCTGATCCCACTGCAGCACCGCTTGCACCTTAGTGGTGTCCATTTTAAACCCTGAGGCGGAAATTACATAACCCAAAAAAGGTAATTCTTGAACGACAAATACACATTTCTCAAGCTTGGCATAGAGCTTGTTCTCCCTGAGCAACTGCAATACCTGCCTAACATGCTCTATGTGTGCATCACGGTCGCGTGAGTAAATAAGAATGTCATCAAGGTATATAATAACAAATTTCCCCAAGAGATGAGAAAAGACATCATTTATGAAATGTTGAAATACTGCTGGCGTGCTCGTCAACCCAAATGGCATCACCATATTCTCAAAATGACCCTCAGGGTATTAAATGCCGTCTTCCATTCATCCCCTTGACGGACTCTTATGAGATTGTACGCCCCCCTGAGGTCAAGCTTGGAAAACCATTTGGCACCAGACACCTGGTTGAACAAATCGGGAATCAGTGGCATTGGGTATGGGTCACGAACCATAATCTGGTTGAGTTCCCTGAAATCCAGACACGGGCGTAATCCGCCATCTTTCTTCTTGACAAAGAACCCCGCCGCCAATGGAGATGATGAAGGCCTGATGTGCCCTTTGCTTAGACTTTCTGCAATGTATTCTTTGAGAGCTTGCCTCTCAGGACCTGAGATATTAAACATCCTCGCTTTCGGTAACTTGGCCCCCAGTTTTAACCTAATAGCACAGTCATAGGGTCGGTGCGGTGGCAGCTCTGAACAACCTCTTTCAGAAAATACATCAGCAAAGTCCAGCAGTGGCTCCGGGATGCTGGGAGTCACAGCAGTGATACATGTGGCCAGACAACTCTCCTGGCAATATCTGCTCCACTGTATTATGTCCTGGGTCTTCCAATCAATCACCGGATTGTGCATAGACAACCATGGAAACCCCAGAACTACCTGAGCAGGTAAATTACTGAGCACCTTACATGTTACCCACTCAGAGTGTAGGACCCCAATGTGGAGTTTTACATCAGCCTCAAACTCTTTAATCTCCCCTTGTGAGAGAGGGGAGGCATTGATGGTAACCACCCGGATAGGATTAGGCAGCGTCTCCACCTTAAATCCCGCTGTACGCGCAAACTTTTCATCAATGATATTAGCGGCTGAACCACTATCTACAAATACAGTAATTGACAGCTCTTGGCCCCCGATTACTACCTTGGCAGGGAGCATACACTGGGAGACCACCACGGAGGATATGCAAAGGCTCAGACTAGACTCCTCCAAACCCTCTGAGCCTAGCAGTTTTCCGCCGGCACGTCTTTCTTAGGAACCAGGGGGCAAGCATTAATAAAATGTCCTTTTTTGCCACAAAAAAAACAGACCCCTTGCTTTCTGGGCAAGGGACATTTATGCTTGTTATTATGTGTATGTGATATACCAGCGACCTGCATAGGTTCCACGGACTCACCCGAGGCAACCTCACCAGAGACTGCCCCAACCCACAGGCAATGTCTCCTGTGACCTCTGACGAAGGCGGCGATCAATGCGTACTACAAGCACCATAGCAGCCTCCAGAGAGGCAGGAGTCTCATACATTAGCAGAGCTTGTTTAACCCTTCCAGAAACCCCATGGAAAAATTGACTCCTTAGTGCAGGGTCATTCCATTGAGTGTCCACAGCCCAGCGACAAAATTCCGTGCAATATTCCTCCGCCAGTCGCTCACCCTGGAGTAGAGATCGTATTTTAGACGCCAGTCTGTCAGGATTGTCATAGATTAAACCAAGAGCAGAAAAAAAAAGTCTACGGACTCAAATGCTGGTCCCTCAACCCAGGGTTTACACTGAAGGTGTGCCTGACTGGGCCTCCACCCTGTCCTTGTCTCCTGTCCAGCCCTAAGCTGAACCCACCACCCTCCACCCAGTGAGGAGACCAAACACCAGAACCCACAAATAAGTATGGACAGGGATAAAGGAAACGCACTACACCGCGTACACACAGGAGAATACAATAATGTGCAAGGACAACCAAAAAATACAACACAGGGAGGCAAAATGGCAACAGCGGAATATACTACACCAGAAACCGTATGCTCCTTAGACCACCACTCCAGACCGGTATCGCTAGCACAAGGCAAGAGCTATAGTCGGCGACGCCCATAGTCACGCAGGACAATTTAAAGACAGAGGGTGTGGCTAGCCCTCAGCCAGAATGACAACCTGGTTAACCCAATCCAAGCCGGATCAGAAGACCAACCAGCACCGCCGAGAACCAAGTGGTAGGATGGGGTATTACCGCTGTCTGCCGGACACCCTGGTGCGAACAGTGTCCGACATGACAGGTGCTTCTACTCAATACTGAGCAAAGGGTCAGGATACTTATGACCATGTGATATTTTAGTTTTTCTTTTTTAATAAATTTGCAAACAATTATACATTATTGGTTTCTTTCAGTCAAGATGGGGTGCAGAGTTTAGAGGTGCAGAGTGTATATTAATGATAAAAAAAATCAACTTCTTTGAATTTACCACATGGCTGCAATGAAACAAAGAGTGAAAAATGTAAAGGCATCTGAATACTTTCCGTACCCACTGTAGTTCCTTATGATCAGTTATACTATACCATATGATATACAGTAATTGCTGTAAGGCATTATGCTAGAGCCCATTTGGCCACATTCAAAGTATTGTGATCCTTCTCTGGCTGATGCAATCTTCTGCAATAAGTTAAAAAAGAGGCAACTATTTTAGACAATTTGCAGAAAGCAAATTGGGAAATGCTCTTATTTGTCAAGTTCAATGATTTCCTAAAAACGCTACTTAAATTAATTTAGCATAAGATCGATTTTCTCATCTCTATTCTTATGATATTCATCATTTGTAATAGTAAGGCTAGGGTCACACGACCGTATTTTCTCTAATCTGAGATAATAGCTTGATTATGCTAATCACACACCGATCAAAGAATGATTGGAGTGTGATTAGAGTGTGATCCCATTTTCTCGAATGAGGAGAAGATGGAAAATTAAAAATATCTCCATCTTCTCCTTTCTGTCAATCAGTGAAAATCGGACTGTGCTCAGCTATCATGCGAGTGCGATATGACTTTTTCCATGGACTCACTGACTTGCATGGCCAAGTACAATCGTATTTATGGATACAAATCATGCATAGTAATTTTTTTTCTCAGACAGACTCGGTCTTAAAAAAAAATTGGACAGGTGCACAGCCCCACAGAATAATGTTGGTCCAAGTGCAATTCGATCTTTTGTCGAATTGAACTTGGACAGAGAATGCGGTCGTCTACACATGCTCTAGTACAGACTGTTCTAGGGTGGCTCATAATATTCTACTCATAGACTTTATTTTATTCACAAAACATCTTGTTAAGAGTTTGTATAGCTCATGCAGAATCCTATGTGACCCTACCGCATCTGTATACATATACTTTCATATAAAAAGGAATTGAGAAAAAAAGGATCTCATGGTATCAGATGTCGTAGAACAGCAACAATTTGCACTAAAAGGATGATTTGTACTACAAAGCTATAACAACTCACTATTATCTATACAGTCTATAGCAGTGGTCCCCAACCTTTCTGACCTTGAGAGCCACATTCAGTTTAGAGAGGGTCGCGAGCCACATTCAGCACTGAGAGAGGGTCATGGGCCACATCCAGCTCCCACCCCCTTCAAAGTACTGTCAACCAAAGCCCCCATTAGAGGTATAATCATAACCAAAGCTTTTCCACATAAATCACTACAAAGAAGTACGCTGAGATCCAGGGGTTCCCACAATACCCCCATTCAGTATTCTCCCATCAACTACTCCCAACACACTGCAGCATCCAGGTTCAAGAACCTCATGTAGCAGGTAGTATCATCCTCCAGTGTACCATACCTAAATAATCTCTAAACCCCTAGACAGTATATGTTAATCCAGATCTCACCATTTTGAGATGTTTTCTTCATACCTGTTTGATAGACCTGGAGCTAATGCACCAAGCTGGCAGACAGTTGCGAGCCACAATTCATGTGGCCACGAGCCACATGTGGCTACCGAGCTACAGGTTGGGGACCCCTGGTCTATAGCTTTGCCACAGCACATACATGGGGCCGTGGCCTAAAGCTCTTAATCCTTCCATTACTTATAGGTCATTGTAGGTCACGGGGAGAACCTATTTATTAATTTAAATTTCATAGCAAGCACCATGGTCAAAAATGAAGAAAATCCCAAATAGCAAGTCATACTAGGAGCGTTCATTAGCAGAAGCAAAAAAAAAAAACAAAAAACTTTTTTTGGTGGTCATGCTCCTTAAGTTTCCAATGTATAGGTTTATTATAATTCAGATACTTAGCTTTCTGGGTTCTCACTTTTTTCTGGCATCTCAGAGCCAACATTACAGCAGTAAATGATTTGTCCAGAAAACAAGACTCAATCACGGCGACCACAGCTGTAACAGACTTAGCAATTAAGTGTAAAGTCTTGTCTGGTTAAATGGTCATATGTTTATGTAGTTAGCATACATCTGGTAATTTAAACTGCTAGAACAATTATTTTCACTTTCATTTTTACTGATATGTGAATTTAAGTTTCTGGTAGAGCAAGTTTTCTATTTTTTTCCTAACGGCTAAAAATACTTGTAAAGAATTCTATTTCCCCTCTGACTTTTTCGATCGGTCGAGTAAGTGAAATCAACAAACTTTATGTTTGCAAGTAATAAAGCAAACCTGCTGGGGCATGTAACTATACAAATCCTTCAATTTATGGTGCACAATTAATCAACAACGAGTTACGTGCGTAGACGATCTTTTATGCAATTCCACTTGTATGCAATTCCAGTTGTAGCGTTTTGCAGTTATGCGTAGGCCGTGGGGGAAAAAAGCAATGAAATACAAAGCATCTGCAGAACATAATTCCAAGCTTGAAAATGAGTTAAGACTAAGAAAATCGATGACATGACCGTGTAATTCAGTTTCCATGGCCACCAAACATAGGGAATAAGTCATTTTGAAGGCCAATAACTAAAGGTCAGATACAGCTTTCACAATTATGTTTCTAATATGATAGGAAAATTTAATGTGCTGATGTTCAAACTTACATGGAAAAAAAGGCAACATCAAGAAGTTAGTAGAAAAACCAGTAGACTTTAAGGGGTGGTAGTGGTGGGGGAGTGATACTAAGCTACATGTGCCAGAATTCTGTCTCAATGAGTGCCATAAAAATCTAGAGTACATGTTTGAGCCACATTTATTATGTATTTTAGATAATAAGATTTTCTGAGTCATTGGACAACGCTTAGAAAAAGAGGAGTGGCCAAATAAAATGGAATTTGTTAAAGAAATGTGGGCATATGTCAAAATTGTCCCAAAAGTGTTGGCGTAAAAATTGTTGGAATGGACAGTGAATGGCAAAAACAAACATTTTCACTGTTGTGTTTATAAATAAATCAATTTCATTCACTATTTTTTTGATAATTGCACTTATATAATTAATTCATTTATTTTTCACCATCTAATAGTTTCATGTTTTGGGAGTTTTATATAAATAACACTATTGTTCATTTATGTGATATTTGTATAGTAATGAGTTAATTCTATGATCCTCTATATTAATTGGAGGTTTATATATATTTAGAATCATAGAATCATAGAATCGTACAGTTGGAAGGGACCTCCTGGGCCATCTGGTCCAACCCCCTGCTCAAAGCAGGATTCGCTAAATCATCCCAGTCAGATGTCTGTCCAGCCTCTGTTTGAAGACTTCCATTGAAGGAGAACTCACCACTTCTCGTGGCAGCTTGTTCCACTCATTGATCACTCTAACTGTCAAAAAGTTTTTTCTAATATCTAATCTGTGTCTCCTCCCATTCAGTTTCATCCCATTGCTTCTAGTCTTTCCTTGGGCAAATGAGAATAAAGTTGATCCTTCTACAATGTGACAGCCCTTTAGATATTTGTAGACAGCTATTAAGTCTCCTCTCAGTCTTCTCTTTTGCAAACTAAACATTCCCAAATCCTGCAACCTTTCCTCATAAGACAGGGTTTGCAGACCGGTCACCATTCTGGTCGCTCTTTTCTGAACTTGCTCCAGTTTGTTGATGTCTTTTTTAAAATGTGGTGCCCAAAACTGGACACAATATTCCAGATGAGGTCTGACCAAAGAGGAGTAGAGGGAAATAATGACTTCACGTGATCTAGACTGTATGCTTCTGTTAATACATCCTAGAATTGCATTTGCCTTTTTTGCTGCTGCATCACACTGTTGACTCATATTCAGTCGGTGATCTATTAGTATACCCAAGTCTTTTTCACATGTGCTGTCACTTAGCCCTATTCCTCCCATTCTATATATGCTTTTTTCATTTTTATTGCCCAGATGTAATACTTTGCATTTCTCCCTGTTAAAAACCATTCTGTTAGTTGCTGCCCACTTCTCCAGTTTATTTAAATCTTTTTGAATCCTCTCTCTCTCTTCTCTAGTATTAGCTATCCCTCCTAGCTTTGTGTCATCAGCAAATTTAATCAGTTTACCCTCAATTCCTTCATCTAAATCATTGATAAAGATGTTGAACAATACAGGGCCCAGGACAGAGCCCTGTGGTACCCCACTTGAGATATTCCTCCAACTGGATGTGCAGCCATTTACGACCACTCTTTGGGTCCGATCACTAAGCCAGTTATGAATCCACCTAACAGTTGCCTTGTCCATTCCATACTTAGTCATTTTTTCAATAAGGATTGTATGAGAGACTTTGTCAAATGCTTTGCTGAAGTCAAGATATACTATATCTACAGCATTTCCTTGATCCACCCAATCAGTGATACCGTCATAGAAGGAAATTAAGTTAGTCTGACATGACTTATTAGTTACAAACCCATGCTGACTCTGTTTAATCACTTCATTCTTATCCAGGTATTGACATACATGTTGTTTAATAATTTGTTCAAAGATCTTTCCTGGTATAGAAGTCAGACTCACCGGGCTATAGTTGCCTGGGTCCACCTTCTTCCCCTTTTTGAAGATAGGAACAACATTTGCTCTTCTCCAGTCTTCTGGCACTTCTCCTGTTCTCCAAGAATTTTCAAAGATTATGGAGAGGGGTTCAAAAATTTCTTCTGCTATCTCCTTCAGTACTCTGGGGTGTAATTCATCTGGACCTGGAGACTTGAATTCATTTAGGTTAGATAAGTGTTTCCTCACTATCTTTCTGTTTATAGATATCCTGGATTGTTCTATTCCCTTAATAGGACAGTGAATAACAGTTGATGTTACATTACCTTTCTGAGAGAAAACAGATGCAAAATAGGAATTTAAAAGTTCAGCCTTCTCGACATCCTGTCTTACCATTTCATCATTTTCATCCTGTAAAAATCCTATAGCATCTTTGACTTTTCTTTTACTTTTGACATATCCCCAAAATCCTTTATTATTGCTTTTGACATCTCTTGCAAGCCTCAATTCATTTTCAGCTTTAGATAATCTGATTTGTGCCCTGCAGGTTCTGCAGACAGCATTATATTCTTCTTTAGATATGCCTCCCTCTTTCCATTTTATAAACATTTTTTTCTTCCTTTTTAGCATGTGCTTAAGTTCTGTGTTCATCCATCCTGGTTTCCTTAAATGCTTCCTATTCTTCCCTCTTTTCGGAATTGTTAACAACTGTGCTTTGAGAATTTCATTTTTCAAGATTTCCCATCCTTCCTGGACATTTTTGTCTTTAAGGATATCCAGCCATTGGATCCCTCCAATTCTCTTTCTGAATCCCTTAAAATCTGCCTTTCTGAAATCTAACCTTGACATCTGAGTCTTCACAGGTCTTCCGCCTCTAGTTATCCAAAATTCTAAAATAGCATGGTCGCTACCTCCTAGGGTCCCAGCCACTTTTACCTCCTCAACCATTTCCTCCCTGTTTATAAGGATTAGATCCAAGGTTGCAGTTCCCCTTGTTTTCTCTCCTACCTTTTGGAAGATAAAGTTGTCAGCAAGAGAGGATAAGAATTTCCTTGACCTGTTAGTTTTGCCTGAGAGAGATTCCCAACAAATGTCTGGATAGTTGAAATCTCCCATGACAACTATGTCATATTTTTTGGAGAACTTGGCCATTTGATGCATAAAGAGTTCATCCATATCTTCAGCTTGCACAGGCGGCCTGTAGTAAATGCCTACAATGGTGTCCTTTCCATTGTTCTGTCCTTGTATTCTTACCCAAACAGTTTCCACAGAACTCCCAGTCTCTGAAGCTTCAATCTCTGTGCAGATATACGTGTTTCTAACATACAATGCGACACCTCCTCCTCGTTTATCAAGTCTGTTTCTTGCAAATAAGTTGTATCCTTCTAGTCTTGTATTCCAATCATGTGTATTGTCCCACCAAGTTTCAGTGATTCCAATGACATCATATTTCTTTTCCTGTGTTAGTAGTTCCAATTCTCCTTGTTTGTTGCCCATGCTTTGTGCATTAGTATAGAAACATTTTAGTTTGTGATTGGTTTCTCTTTCTCCAATATTTTTATTAATTAGATTCTTTCGTCTTTGTTCTTCCTTTCCACTTCTAATAGCAGAGTTCTCAATAGCATTTGTCAGGTGTATGGCTTTTTCTGGTCTTTTGCTTCCCTTCCCATGTTGTTCTAGTTTAAAGCTCTCCTTACAAGTGTAGCAAGGCGACTTCCAAATACGTGCTTTCCAGTCTTCGTAAGGTGCACCCCATCTCTAGCAAGTAGTCCATCGTATAAGTAGTTCACTCCGTGATCCAGAAATCCAAATCGTTGCTGACGGCACCATCGATGTAGCCAGTTGTTCACCTGCAGAATCTTATTCCACCTCCTCGTTCCATGGCCATCCACTGGGAGGATGGAAGAGAAGACCACCTGCACTCCCAATTCTTTCACTTTCTTGCCTAAGTCTTCAAAGTCTCTGCAGATGGTTTCCAGGTCGTTTCTTGCGGTGTCATTTGTCCCCACATGTAGTAGCAGGAATGGGTAGTCATCTGTAGGTCTGAAGAGTCCTGATATCCTGTCAGACACATCTTTAATTTTTGCACCTGGAAGACAGCACATTTCTCTTGAAGTTATATCCGGTCTGCAGATAGCGGCCTCTGTTCCTCTCAACAGGGAATCCCCCATGACCACCACTCTCCGTTTCTTCTTCACAACATTTTTCTTTCTCCATCCAGGAGGACTCTGAAGGCGTACAAGGTTGCTGTTTGTTGGCAAAGTCTTATCCTGATGTATTTCTTCATCGTTTTCCTGCGTGAGAGCCTGGTACTGGTTTCTGAGCAGTATGGGTGCTGACTGCCTCCTGATCCACATGAAGAAGTATCAATTTATTTAAGTATGCATCGTTTTAGAGCACTAGTCACTTTATTAACTGGTATTTAATTATGTATGAAATTGTTATACAGTATTAGTCAGTCACCTTATTATATTACATATAATTTTGTAAGAATGTATTTTTGTATTCTATTAATATTAATCTTGAATGAATGAATGCTCCCTTCGCCATATTATATAATTCACTTTGTATGTATAATAATTATATATAGATACTAGTTTCCAGTAGTGTCCTTATTATTATCCTCTGTTTGAAATGTATAATCGGATTATCCTCCGCTTAATATTGATCATCAGATGGTGCGCATGCGCCCGACCCCTCTCCTAACACTTCCTGATGTGCCCTGATACAGGGTCGCTTGCGATTCAGCAAGTGTTCCAGTGGGGGCAGGTCTGGAAGTGACGTTCATACTGGGAAGGAGGAAAGAGCTTCATGCACTGCATTGATTCTGACTGACAAATTACTCACTCCACTATGGATATACCGCGTTCCAATAGGTGCGCTGATTAGCCCCGCCCATGTATTTAAATCCCATGTATGCCCACCTCTGACACGCCCCTGGAAGAAGCTGGATGCAAAACGTGCGTCGGGGTGAGGAGAGACATGTCATCACGGTGTTTCTGCTGCCTTTACCTGCAACCTGCTTTCCCTGGTAGTGTGACCGGATTTCATTACACATATGTTATAAGGATATACAGTATAGCGCTACATGGAGGACTTGATTCCATCATTAATATGTAATGTGAATATATAGCGCTATATTGTGGACATGTTTCTATTGCACATATGTAATATGGATATATAGGGCCACATTTTGGATTTGTTATTATTGGATATATGTTATGTGGCTAGATAGTGCTTTTTTGTGGATCTAGTTGGGTATTATTATTAGTGATGATGTATTAGCTGCAGGATATTTAAACACATGTTGCACATCCCTCCTAGTTTGGGTGCTTTTTGATGTTTTAATGGCTCAGTGGTTAGCGCTGTTGTTATTTTTAATGGGGCGGCACGGTGGCTCAGTGGTGGGGTCCTGGGTTCGAATCCCTCCAAGGACAACATCTGCAAGGGTTTCCTCTGGGTACTATGGTTTCCTCCCACATTCTAAAGACATACTGATAGGGAATTTAGATTGTGAGCCCCATCAGGGACAGTGATGATAATGTGTGCAAACTGTAAAGTGCTGTGGAATATTTAGCACTATATAAAGATAATTATTATTAATTATCAATAAAATATTATGTGGTTTTAATTAAATTTCTGGAACTCTTCTTTCGGCAATGGTTTATGTAAGTCCGAATTCAGGTAATTAGTGTTGTGAAGTGCCAGGGTTTGCACAATATAGGACAAGTGTGAAACATTTTAAATGGTAGAATAGATTAATTGTGGTCACTACGCTTTTCAGAAAAAATAGTATAACAGGTTATTTTCAAGTCATTTGGTAATAATAAAAACTATAGCTTATAAGGTAAAACATCAAGCCCTCACTGAATTCCATCAATAGTCAAGATGAATATAACAGGAAAAAAAAATATATATATGTAAACATAAAAAATGCACTTCTAGTCATTCATACAATTTTAAAGCTGTAAGCAACCTCAAAGGTCATTGTGTCTAACCCCCTGCTTAATGCAGGCGTCACTAAAGCATCTCAGACACATGTCTGTCCAGCCTCAGTTTGATGTTTTATTGTTGCACTATGTTTGTTGTTTTTCTAACATCTTTTAATGACGAAAAAGACATGTTGATACCAAGATTAGATTTATCTGCTCATCCCTAGTAAAGAATACCCTTTAAGCTAAGTTTAAAACTGCTTCTAAAAATAACTTATGATGAGCGAGCACAAAAATGCTCGGGTACTCGTTACTAGAGCAAATTGTAATGCTCGAGTGCATGGAAAAAAGCAGCATCAAGGATTATAATTTGCAAGAAAATAATCCCTGACTAGATGACTGTCATACGCTATACATAGTGCCACTCCTCACCGTAGATGAATTGCAGATAAAAGAGGTATTATTGTAGAATATAGAATATAGAAGGGATTTGAACCAGCCCTGAAAAGATATTTTCTTGTACGTGGCAGCAACAACTGTGGAGGAACGCAGGTAATACTGCCAGATTTAATGAATTTCTGTGTAAAGATCACCTTAAAAAACATGAATCAGTCATGGAGTGTATGGAAAAAAAGCAGCAGCAAGGCTTAGAATTTAAAAGGCAATAATCCCTGACTGGATGTCTGTCATACACTATGCCTACTGCCACAACTCACCGTAAACGAATTGCAGATAAGAGTGGTATGATTATAACAGAATGGAATCTTTTTGAATTAGCCCTGGAAAAATTCATTAGTTTAATGTAGCAGCATCAAGGACTGTTATTTCATTAATCCTGCTGGGGAATTTAGTGGAGTATTTTGCATCTACTCAGCCTGATATGGAGGAGACTAGGATCTTCTGTACTTGCTGTATAAACTCCCATGTTCCAGCTGTGAAATCCTGTATGCAGTGTGATAACTCCCTATGGGATGACCTCCTGACAGGCCACAACAAGACACTGGATCATATACTAATAGGACCCACCGTCTCTTTTGGTTTCCAAAAATGTTCCGGCAACTAGAAGGTGAAGCCTCAGAAAAGCATTTCTTTCCCATTACTAAGGAGTGGGTCTGCTGCACTGGTAAAGTGTGTGCACTAAGTGGAAGGGAGGCAAAAAATTAGAAGGAGGCACTCCAATAGCCCTTTGAAAAGTCATAGTGGAGGGCCTCATAAAACATTTTGGGGTGCAGAGTGTACATTAATGAGAAAAAAATTGAACTTTTTTGAATTTACCAAATGGCTGCAATGACACAAAGAGTGAAAAATATAAAGGGGTCTGAATTAGTGTTGAGCATTCCGATACCGCAAGTATCGGGTATCGGCCGATACTTGCTGTATCGGAATTCCGATACCGACTTCCGATATTTTTTCAATATCGGAAGTCGGCATCGGAATCGGAAGTTTAAAGTTGATTGACAGCCTGACGTCATCATGATGCGCGGTGTGTGCGCATCATGATGCGCCGTCATTTCGGGCCTTCCGGGGGTCTCTGCCGGCCTGCCGGGGGGCTGTGCCGGCCTGCCGGGGGGCTGTGTGGACTGCCCGGGGTCTGTACCGGCCTGCCGGGGGGCTGTGCCGGCCTGCCGGTGGTCTGTGCACCCTGTGGGGGTCTGTACCGGCCTGCCGGGGGGCTGTGCCGGCCTGCCGGGGGGCTGTGCACCCTGTGGGGGTCTGTACCGGCCTGCCGGGGGGCTGTGCCGGCCTGCCGGGGGGCTGTGCTGATGTCCGGGGGTCTGTGCAAGCATCGTCCGATGGGACTACAAGTCCCATCTGGCGATGCCTGCTACCATGACAGTGATTGACACATTAGCCAATGATGGGACAGTAGTAGTCCCATCATCCGGCTAATGTGTTAAATGTTAAAAAAAAAAAAAAAAATACTACATACATACTACATGCATGCTACATACATACTACATGCTACACACATACTACATACATACTACATACATACTACATACATACCACATATATACTACATACATACTACATACATAACACATATATACTACATACATACTACATACATACTACATACATACTACATATATACTACATGCATACTACATACATACTACATACATACTACATATATACTACATGCATGCTACATACATACTGCATGCTACATACATACTACATATATACTACATACATACTACATACATACTACATGCATGCTACATACATACTACATGCTACATACATACTACATATATACTACATGCATGCTACGTACATACTACATGCTACATACATACTACATATATACTACATACATACTACATACATACTACATGCATGCTACATACATACTACATGCTACATACATACTACATATATACTACATGCATGCTACATACATACTACATGCTACATACATACTACATATATACTACATACATACTACATACATACTACATGCATGCTACATACATACTACATGCTACATACATACTACATATATACTACATGCATGCTACATACATACTACATGCTACATACATACTACATATATACTACATGCATGCTACATACATACTACATGCTACATACATACTACATATATACTACATACATACTACATACATACTACATGCATGCTACATACATACTACATGCTACATACATACTACATATATACTACATACATACTACATACATACTACATGCATGCTACATACATACTACATGCTACATACATACTACATATATACTACATGCATGCTACATACATACTACATGCTACATACATACTACATATATACTACATACATACTACATACATACTACATGCATGCTACATACATACTACATGCTACATACATACTACATATATACTACATGCATGCTACATACATACTACATGCTACATACATACTACATATATACTACATGCATGCTACATACATACTGCATGCTACATGCATGCTACATACATACTACATACATACTACATGCTACATACATACCACATATATACTACATACATACTACATACAATACATTCATACAATACATACATAGACATACAGTACATATAACATAGAGTAACATACTTACCAATACTTTTCACATTGTTCCCCGAAGCCATTGTCTTTTACGGAATAAATATTAACATAACAAACCACAAAAATACTCACCCACGATCCGAAGCAGTCCACGAGTGTGTCCCACGACGATCTTGGGTAGAGAACTGCAGCATCAGCTGTTGCTGCCGTTCTCTACGGGCTGCAGGAATCCAATGACGGAAGGTAGGTATCCTTCCGCACTGTATTCCTCCGCCACTTAAAAAAAAAAAAGTCCCTAGTCTCACTTTATGCCATTGCTGCGTGGGAATTTCCCACACAGCAATGGCATAAAGTGAGACTAGGGACTTTTTTTTTTTTAAGTGGCGGAGGAATACAGTGCGGAAGGATACCTACCTTCCGTCATTGGATTCCTGCAGCCCGTAGAGAACGGCAGCAACAGCTGATGCTGCAGTTCTCTACCCAAGATCGTCGTGGGACACACTCGTGGACTGCTTCGGATCGTGGGTGAGTATTTTTGTGGTTTGTTATGTTAATATTTATTCCGTAAAAGACAATGGCTTCGGGGAACAATGTGACAAGTATTGGTAAGTATGTTACTCTATGTTATATGTACTGTATGTCTATGTATGTATTGTATGAATGTATTGTATGTAGTATGTATGTAGAATATATGTGGTATGTACACTCACTGGCCACTTTATTAGGTACACCTGTCCAACTGTGTGTTAAGACTTAATTTCTAATCAGCCAATCACATGGCGGCAACTCAGTGCATTTAGGCATGTAGACATGGTCAAGACAATCTCCTGCAGTTCAAACCGAGCATCAGTATGGGGAAGAAAGGTGATTTGAGTGCCTTTGAACGTGGCATGATTGTTGGTGCCAGAAGGGCTGGTCTGAGAATTTCAGAAACTGCTGATCTACTGGGATTTTCACGCACAACCATCTCTAGGGTTTACAGAGAATGGTCCGAAAAAGAAAAAAAATCCAGTGAGCGGCAGTTCTGTGGCCGGAAATGCCATGTTGATGCCAGAGGTCAGAGGAGAATGGGCAGACTGGTTCGAGCTGATAGAAAGGCAACAGTGACTCAAATTGCCACCCGTTACAACCAAGGTAGGCAGAAGAGCATCTCTGAACGCACAGTGCGTCGAACTTTGAGGCAGATGGGCTACAGCAGCAGAAGACCACACTGGGTACCACTCCTCTCAGCTAAGAACAGGAAACTGAGGCTACAATTTGCACAAGCTCATCGAAATTGGACAGTAGAAGATTGGAAAAACGTTGCCTGGTCTGATGAGTCTCGATTTCTGCTGCGACATTCGGATGGTAGGGTCAGAATTTGGCGTAAACAACATGAAAGCATGGATCCATCCTGCCTTGTATCAACGGTTCAGGCTGGTGGTGGTGGTGTCATGGTGTGGGGAATTTTTTCTGGGCACTCTTTGGGCCCCTTGGTACCAATTGAGCATCGTTGCAACGCCACAGCCTACCTGAGTATTGTTGCTGACCATGTCCATCCCTTTATGACCACAATGTACCCAACATCTGATGGCTACTTTCAGCAGGATAATGCGCCATGTCATAAAGCTCGAATCATCTCAGATTGGTTTCTTGAACATGACAATGAGTTTACTGTACTCAAATGGCCTCCTCAGTCACCAGATCTCAATCCAATAGAGCATCTTTGGGATGTGGTGGAACGGGAGATTCGCATCAGGGATGTGCAGCCGACAAATCTGCGCCAACTGTGTGATGCCATCATGTCAATATGGTCCAAAATCTCTGAGGAATGCTTCCAGCACCTTGTTGAATCTCTGCCACGAAGAATTGAGGCAGTTCTGAAGGCAAAAGGGGGTCCAACCCCTTACTAGCATGGTGTACCTAATAAAGTGGCCAGTGAGTGTATGTAGCATGTAGTATGTATGTAGTATGTATGTAGCATGCATGTAGCATGCAGTATGTATGTAGCATGCATGTAGTATATATGTAGTATGTATGTAGCATGTAGTATGTATGTAGCATGCATGTAGTATATATGTAGTATGTATGTAGCATGTAGTATGTATGTAGCATGCATGTAGTATGTATGTAGTATGTATGTAGTATATATGTAGTATGTATGTAGCATGTAGTATGTATGTAGCATGCATGTAGTATGTATGTAGTATGTATGTAGTATATATGTAGTATGTATGTAGCATGTAGTATGTATGTAGCATGCATGTAGTATATATGTAGTATGTATGTAGCATGTAGTATGTATGTAGCATGCATGTAGTATGTATGTAGTATGTATGTAGTATATATGTAGTATGTATGTAGCATGTAGTATGTATGTAGCATGCATGTAGTATATATGTAGTATGTATGTAGCATGTAGTATGTATGTAGCATGTATGTAGTATGTATGTGGTATGTATGTAGTATATAAATATAGTATGTATGTAGCATGTAGTATGTATGTAGCATGCATGTAGTATATATGTAGTATGTATGTAGCATGTAGTATGTATGTAGCATATATGTAGTATGTATGTAGTATGTATGTAGCATGCATGTAGTATATATGTAGTATGTATGTAGCATATATGTAGTATGCATGTTGCATGCATGTAGTATATATGTAGTATGTATGTTGCATGTAGTATGTATGTAGTATGTATGTTGCATGTAGTATATACTGTATGTAGTATGAATGTAGCATGTATGTAGTATGTAGTATGAATGTAGCATGTATGTAGTATGCATGTTGCATGTAGTATATATGTAGTATGCATGTTGTATGTATGTAGCATGTAATTTTTTTTTTATTTTTTTTTTTTTACATTCAACACATTAGCCGGATGATGGGACTACTACTGTCCCATCATTGGCTAATGTGTCAATCACTGTCATGGTAGCAGGCATCGCCCGATGGGACTTGTAGTCCCATCGGACGATGCCTGCACAGACCCCCGAAGCCTGCACAGCCACCCGGCAGGCCGGCACAGCCCCCCGGAGCCTGCACAGCCCCCCGGCAGGCCGGCACAGCCCACCGGAGCCTGCACAGCCCCCCTGGCAGGCCGGCACAGCCCCCCGGCAGGCCGGCACAGACCACCGGAGCCTGCACAGACCCCCTGGCAGGCCGGCACAGCCCCCCGAAAGGCCCGTACAGACCCCAGAGAGGCTGTACAAGGAAAAAACAGGATTTTTCTTATTCCGATACCGGAAGTCCCATAGACTTGAATGGGACTTCCGGTATCGGAATCGGCGATACCGATACTTTTTTTTAAGATCGGCCGATCCATTCCGATCCGATACTTTGAAGTATCGGACGGTATCGCTCAACTCTAGTCTGAATACTTTCCAAACACACTGCATATTCCAGTGATTCAGTGTTTTCAGATTATGACTAAGGGTACTCTGTTTGCTAGAAATGCATCAGTCTGTTATTAATGACAAATAAATTACATCTTTTGATGGAATTCTAATAAAGAAATTTAAGAAATGTGGAGGTTCTGTTTACTGTTTGAAAGTGTGTTGAGTGGACTGCGATGGGATTGGCACCTGTAGATCCAGGACTGTATCTAAATGATTTTAACAATGAAGTGGCAGTCCCTATCAAACAATTTGTGAAACTGTATATAGAATGTAAGGGGTTACAAGGACTAGGCTATACCCCTAATCCCTTATGTATCTATGTATGCTTTTGTGTATATATGTATGAGTATGTTATGTATCTTTCTGATATACAGTGTATATCATAGGGAAAGTATAGTTAATAGTTTGGCCACTAGATGCGGGCACTGCATCCTTTTTTCTAGCCACCCTATACAGTATATAGTTAACTGAAGGATGGGTTAGTTGGGGAGTAAGGCAGGAGTATTTCCTGGTTATAGTCAGTCAGGGGGTATACCCTTTAGTGCTCTGTTGGGCTACAAGCCCGAGCTGCCCAATTACCCCGTAACAATCAAGCGAGTTCCCAGCCATCCAGGGAACACAGAAAAGCCTACAAATATGTACAAATATAATACAACCTCATTTCCAAAAGAGATGGCACGATATGTAAAATGTAAAGAAAAGAATGGAATGATTTTGAAATCTCTTATAGCCATATTTTATTCACAACACAATATAGAACATATGTGAAGAGTCAGAGGTTCACCAATCTGAGAGCAACTGCAACTAAAAATTGTGCAACAACGCCACAAAAATGTTGCTCAACATTAATTTACAAAAATTTTAAATATCTCAAAATTTACAGAACATAATATCATCTAAAGTGACATAGTTGAAAATTGACGCTCCAGCTGTTTTTCATTAGTACAACTAAAGCCCCCGTCACACTAAGCAAGATCGCTAGAGAGATTGCTGTTGAGTCACAATTTTTGTGATGCAACAGCGACCTCAGCAGCGATCTCGCTATGTTTGACAGGTAGCAGTGATCAGGTCCCTGCTGTGAGATCGCTGGTCGTGTCGGAATGACCTCGACATTTTTTTGATCGTTTATCTCTCGCTGGCCAGCTTGCATTGCTGTGTTTGACAGGGACAACGACGAACGACCTCAATACTACAGGTCTGTGAGACAGGGTACCAATGACCGTCATATCGCTCCATTTCATTGCTGCGTCGCTGGTGAGATCTGATTGTTTGACATCTCACCAGCGACCACGTAGCGACAAACCAGCGATCCTTACTAGGTCATATCGCTGTCTGGATCGCTGGTGCGTCACCAACTGTGACGGTACCCTTACTTTTTCAACATCATAGTCAACTCTACAAGATCTCAAATAGTCTGTGCTTATCACTACCAGAAGAGTCTCTTCTTTGGAGCACCAGTTTACAAAAAAATACTGTTAATGGCCAGGTGTGCTGTCAAATATCTTTGGTTTTACTTTAGTTCCCTATAGTCTGTACAGAGCGGGGCATGACACGTAGTGATGGGCGAGTAGCATTGCTGCTCGGGTCTCCCCGAGCATGCTCGGGTGACTTCCGATTATTTTGGCGTGCTCGGAGATTTAGTTTTCGTCCTCTCATCTGCATGATTTGCAGCTGCTAGACAAGCTGAATACTTGTGGGAATTTCCTAACAAACAGGCATTCCACACATACAGTTGTGGCCAAAAGTATTGACACCCCTGCAATTCTGTCAGATAATACTCAGTTTCTTCCTGAAAATGATTGCAAACACAAATTCTTTGGTATTATTATCTTCATTTAATTTGTCTTAAATGAAAAAAACACAAAAGAGAATGAAGCAAAAAGCAAAACATTGATCATTTCACACAAAACTCCAAAAATGGGCCAGACAAAAGTATTGGCAACCTCAGCCTAATACTTGGTTGCACAACCTTTAGCCAAAATAACTGCGACCAACCGCTTCCGGTAACCATCGATGAGTTTCTTACAATGCTGTGATGGAATTTTAGACCATTCTTCTTTGGCAAACTGCTCCAGATCCCTGATATTTGAAGACCCATGACCTCTGAGGGAGACCCAGCTTTCTCACACTGGGCCCTACATTATGCTGCAAAATTTGTTGGTAGTCTTCAGACTTCATAATGCAGTGCACACGGTCAAGCAGTCCAGTGCCAGAGGCAGCAAAGCAACCCCAAAACATCAGGGAACCTCCGCCATGTTTGACTGTAAGGACCGTGTTCTTTTCCTTGAATGCCTCTTTTTTTCTCCTGTAAACTCTATGTTGATGCCTTTGCCCAAAAAGCTCTACTTTTGTCTCATCTGACCAGAGAACATTCTTCCAAAACGTTTTAGGCTTTTTCAGGTAAGTTTTGGCAAACTCCAGCCTGGCTTTTTTATGTCTCGGGGTAAGAAGTGGGGTCTTCCTGGGTCTCCTACCATGCAGTTCCTTTTCATTCAGACGCCGACGGATAGTACGGGTTGACACTGTTGTACCCTCAGACTGCAGGGCAGCTTGAACTTGTTTTTATGTTAGTCGAGGTTCTTTATCCAACATCCGCACAATCTTGCGTTGAAATCTCTTGTCAATTTTTCTTTTCCGTCCACATCTAGGGAGGTTAGCCACAGTGCCATGGGCTTTAAACTTCTTGATGACACTGCGCACGGTAGAAACAGGAACATTCAGGTCATTGGAGATGGACTTGTAGCCTTGAGATTGCTCATGCTTCCTCACAATTTGGTTTCTCAAGTCCTCAGACAGTTCTTTGGTCTTCTTTCTTTTCTCCATGCTCAACGTGGAACACACAAGGACACAGGACAGAGGTTGAGTCAACTTTAATCCATGTCAACTGGCTGCAAGTGTGATTTAGTTATTGCCAACACCTGTTAGGTGCCACAGGTAAGTTACAGGTGCTGTTAATTACACAAATTAGAGAAGCATCACATGATTTTTTCGAACAGTGCCAATACTTTTGTCCACCCTCTTTTTTATGTTTGGTGTGGAATTATATCCAATTTGGCTTTAGGACAATTCTTTTTGTGTTTTTTCATTTAAGACAAATTAAATGAAGATAATAATACCAAAGAATTTGTGTTTGCAATCATTTTCAGGAAGAAACTGAGTATTATCTGACAGAATTGCAGGGGTGTCAATACTTTTGGCCACAACTGTATATTCAGCCTGTCTAGCAGTCGTAAATCATGCAGCTAAGACGACGAAAACTAAATCTACGAGCACGCCAAAACACTTGAAGACCATCCAAGCATGCTCGGGGAAACCCAAACAATGAGTATATTTGCTCATCACTAATGACACCCCCTTTTTGGGTTGTGCATCTTTTCTATATAGCTTTCTACAAGAAGGTATTAAAAAGTCTGACCTGGGTACTTCTCTGCTCCCATCTATTGAGGCATGCTGGCACATAGAAAAGTGAAATACTACAGATAGGACAATGATGATTGGGTACACCTAGAGGCGGTGGCATGGCTTTTACGCTTTTTTGAACAATATAGTATCAACCAAGTACCCTATGTTATTTACATGTTTTACTACTATTTACTTTCATACTCCAGGGCATTTGCTCCTTGTTTTTATCCTAGATTAAGTCTGTCAATGGCCACACTGCGAGCGCGCACCTACACATTTTACTTATACCAACAGGTGCTCCGGCCCATTTCTTCAGTTTCTTAAAAAATTCATTTACTAACAATACTAATGATCAATTCTTATATTTTCTGCATTTCCTTAATATCAAAGTGATCTTTAATCAAATTATCTTACTCATCTCATCCAGATGTCTGGCTACAAAAGCACAGTAAACTTTTATTGGCAGCTGTCAGTAAATTGTAGTAGTCCGTGGCTGTAATGCACCACAGAGGACTAGAGGACCACTTCATGGAAGTCACCAGAGCCTTAATCTTAGGTTTACAGATGTAATCAGGAGGTGAATCATAGTAGTACAATTAAAATAACTACATTTTCACTTTATCTCATAAAATATACATATGTAAGTACTAACCTTCTGTGAGAATATATTGCTGACCCAGACTGAGTTCATAAAATGTTGAGTTAAATTGTTTTTTAAAACAGGATATGACCCACAACATTTCTTCCTATATATTTACCATTTACATCTGTAGATGCAACTTTTTATTACATCAAGAAAAATTCTATGATTTCACATGTGTTAACACAAGTAACAGCAAACGCCCTGTTTGTATTAAATAGCATGTTAAACCTTACACAACAAGTTCACTAATACCCAGGGTGCTTTTCTAAAATTCACATCTCCTAAGCGTATAAGGAAATTGAGCTAATAGAATTTGAAGGTTGATCTTTATTACAAAGGATAAAGTTCTGAAACATATCCAAGCATGCATTACTTTAGCAGTAACAGTTATGTCATCTGTACATTATCGTGATTCATATGTATATTTATGAATTGTACAGAGAAATGGTAATTGCCAGGACTGTATTTTTAGCTCATGTTGCCCTAGACGCAAAGTCTGAGTGCAGACCCATTAAAGGCACATTTATATCTAGTATAATCATGACTCACTTTTTTTAAGCAATCAAAATACTACCAAGATCAATGGTGAAATTGTTGGCCATAACAATCATTATCGGTGGCACTGAAAAATATAAATTTTCACTTGGCATACAGATAGGTCATGGGGTTCAGTAGTGTGAACTGTGGTCCTTTATACGTCACACCGTAATCTGAATCTGCATAGATCATTTAGCCCAACCATCAAAGAATAGTACATACAATAACTAAAAAATATTATTATCAAATCATGACCTACTCTTTATAAATAGAGATGAGCGGACTCGTGGATGTTCGGTTTTAACGGGTTTTGTCAAACTGTAGATCCGAAACCCAATTAAAGGCAATGGAGGCCTGAACTTCCGTGCTGTAAAATGGCTGAAAAGGAAGCAAAATTGGAATAAGAGCAGGACAATTGCCCTGTAAACAAAGATGGATAAAAAAAAACTTGTAATAACTAGTGATGGCCGCGCACTAAAATGCTCGGGTGCTTGTTGCTCGAGTCAAGCAAATTGGAATACTCGGGTACTCAGACAGAACAAGAGTCCAGTCTATGGGAGACCCGAGCATTTTTACCGGGGGTCTTTTTAAAGTCTAAAAATGTCAGAAAATGATGGAAACACTGCTCAAATTACACAGAAACATCATGGGGATCGCCCCTGGAAGCATTTCTGACTCCTAGGTCACAGCTGTAAGAAATATTGTCAGAGTTTCACGCCATTTTTATAGGTGCACCAAAAAACATACAAAAACGAAACCAAAATGGATTTTGCTGGGAAATATGTTAAGGTACATCCTTTCCAGGTTAATTTCTTGTATATAAGACAAAATAATTAACCCCAGACCGAAATGTTCCTCCACCACTTTTTCTATGTTCACATGCAGCGTTTTTGATGCGTTTTTCAAGTTTATCATTGCTTTAAACCAATACTAATGCGTTCACTGGGAAATGTCATTGTTAGGCTAGTTTCACACTAGCGTTACCGGCACAGCGCACGGCCGTCACTAAGGTCCGCCCCCGGCCGCGCCCCCTCCGGTCAGCTCCTCCTCTGATTGAATGACGCTGCATGAGATCAGCATACCCTATATTTAGCATTGAGTATGCTGGACGTGCGTTGGTACACTTTTGCTGGCACTTGCGCCCTTTTGGCGCTGCGCCGAGCGCACAAAATTGCAACACAGTGCAAAGGAGCAGATCTCCTATACTTGTAATGCCCATACATGAAGTGCATGGGCTGACCCATGGAGGGTACATTTTTTAAAAATATACTATGGGCATCATAGACATCCTGTCCAAAAATTGGACTGCCTGTAGCAGCACAGAACACATTAACCCTGATGATCTAGTGGCAGAGAATGAGGAGACATTGATGAAGGCCTATTACCGTGGTAATACGACACAGAGCAGCGCTGCTGCTTTGCAGAGCCATAGTAACGGTCACTAACCACCTATGCTTCCTATCAGCATTTACAACAAGATTTGATCTGTTATTCAATCCACATGTGGGACTCCCACACGTTCCTATATTCTTACCTTAGTACACTGACGAAGGTCTTTACTGACCGAAACGTTTGTACCTAGTGGCTACTGTATGTATTAAATATCTTCTCACACCTGCAATTTACGAGTGTGCCCAGTATTTGTTATATACACTTTGCGGCAATTGTGTCTCATCATCGTCCACCTCTTGTGACCATGGCTTCTCAAAGATTTGTGCACCGCTACATGGAATATAATCTTGCCCCGCTTCAAGTGGACTGGGCGAGAGGCACGAATCTCCAAAAGGAAAACTGAACATCTCTTCGGAGTGTCTGAGTGTGGGATCAGTTGTCACAGGGCACTCGGCATGGTGGTTGGAAGGAGGATCAGGGTGAGTAATATCCGGTCCACACTCACGGCTACTCAGACTTGACTTTGTGGAAGACATGGTGGTGGTGGTGGCTAAGTGACTGGAAGCATTATTTGCTATCCAAACAACAACCGTTTCACACTGCTCTGGCTTCAATAGTGGTGTGCTGCTGTCCTCTCGAAACTGGGACAGGAAGGTCGAGTGCGAAGATGTGGGTCTTTGCTGTGGCTCACTTTCAGCTTGGCCACGACCTCATCCCCTGCATACACCATCAGAATCACGTCCACTTCCCCGTCCCTTGCCCCTTGCCTTGCCCATTTTAAATTGACTTCTGAAATATTTGAAAATGGATGGATTTATTTGGAGAAAAATTATATGTGATCAGTATGCCTGTGAATCAAAGATTTTTCCACCACAAATACACCAGGTCTCAGCCTGAGATAGCAGACTATACTAAGTTTTGTTTAGGTGTTGTGTTAATTTTTGAAAACACAAAATAATGAGTAGAACAAGGCTAGCAGACAGAACTATGCAACGTATGCATGTGAAGCAAAGATTTTTACACCACAGATACACTAGGCCAACAGGCCTCAGCCTGAGATCACAGATTGTATTAATTTTTATTTTTTTGGATAAAAAAGACTGCTGGATATAACGAGAGTGACAGACTGCCCAAAAAAGGGAAGTTAGGCCTAAAATGCCTCAATTTTTGGCACACGGCTGTATGAGGCATGTCACAGATAGACCTCACTGTAAAATGTGTCCTGTACACATCAGTACAGTTTCAACCAGGACAAAAAAAGAAAACCACTGTAAACTGGCAAAACTTTGAGCACACACAGATATGAGCTGCATGGAGATACCACTTCGACAAATGTGTGCCCTGTTTTTTTTATTTTTGGGCTAACTAGTGCTGTATATAAGTACAGTTTCACCCAGGACAAAAAAAGAAAACCGCCGTAAACTGGCAAAACTTTTAGCACACACAGATATGAGCTTCACGTAGATACCACTATGACAAATGTGTGGTCTGTATTTTTTTTGCTAAATACTGCTGTATTTAACTAAATTGAGAGCCAGGCTAAAAAAAGAAAACCGCCGTAAACTGGACAAACTTTGAGCACACACAGATATGAGCTACCACGGAGATACCACACCAAAAAATGTGTGGCCTGTATTCCAATTACACCTGGGGCTGGCTATTTACAGCTAATATATCCTACAAGTAACAGCAGCAGCACCAGAACACAGGAAGGGAATGGACCATCTTGATGTATGCAATGATCTATATACACACATACAGTGCCTGCAGGCCTTGCACTGATGTGTATACAGCGACGTACACTACAATGTCTGCCTAACACTGGAACCTTTACACTCCAGAATTAGTCCTTAGAAAGACTGTTGCTTTAGCTGGATGTGAGTAGTTTAGGATGGTAGACCCCAGACTAACTAATAAATCCCCAATTCTGACCCTATCAAGGCTGCAGCTCTCCCTACACGATCTCAATCCGGAGCTGAATGCACCGAGCAGGGCAGTGTCCGGTCTCTTATACTACTGATGATCCTGTGCAGCCAGCCAATCACTGCACGACCACAACAAAGATGGCTGCGGCGTTTCATTGCCGGGCAGACAATCCATACAGCGTCATTGCATCTCTAAAGTCCACCAAAAATGCTGGGTGGAGACCAGAGTTCCCTCTGAGTAATCCTAGAAATGCTCGGTGCTCGCCTAGTACACCAAGTACCGTGACACTTGGGCGAGTAACGAGTAGTGGTGAGCACGTTCACTCATCACTATTAGTCTGACATGACTTATTAGTTACAAACCCATGCTGGTTCTGTTTAATCACTTCATTCTTATCCAGGTTCTTACATACATATTGTTTAATAATTTGTTCAAAAATCTTTCCTGGCATAGAAGTCAGACTCAATGGCCTATAGTTCCCTGGGTCCACCTTCTTCCCACTTTTGAAGATAGGAACAACATTTGCTCTTCTCCAGTCTTCTGGGACTTCTCCTGTTCTTCAAGAATTTTCAAAGATTATGGGGAGTGGTTCAAAAATTTCTTCTGCTATCTCCTTCTGAAGTCTGGGGTGTAATTCACCTCGACCTGGAGACTTGAATTCATTTAGGTTAGCTAAGTGTTTCCTCGCTATCTTTCTGTTTATAGATATCCTGGATTCTTCTATTCCCTTAATAGGACAGTGAAGATCAGTTGATGTTACATTTCCTTTCTGAGAGAAAACAGATGCAAAATAGGAATTTAAAAGTTCAGCCTTCTCAATATCCTGTCTTACATTTCATCATTTTAATCCTGTAAAAATCCTATAGCATCTATGACTTTTCTTTTACTTTTGACATATCCCCAAAATCCTTTTTCATTGCTTTTGACATCTCTTGCAAGCCTTAATTCATTGTCAGCTTTAGATAATCTGATTTGTACCCTGTAGGTTCTGCAGACAGCATTATATTCTTCTTTAGATATGCCTCCTGCTTTCCATTTGATAAACATTTTTTTCTTCCTTTTTACCATGTGTTTAAGTTCTGTGTTCATCCATCCTGGTTTCCATGCTTCCTATTCTTCCCTATTTTCAGAATTGATAACGATTGTGCTTTGAGAATCTCATTTTTCAAGATTTCCCATCCTTCCTGGACATTTTTGTCCTTAAGGATATCCAGCCATTGGATCCATCCAATTCTCTTTCTGAGTCCCTTAAAATTTGTCTTTCTGAAATCTAACCTTGATGTCTGAGTCTTCACAGGTCTTCCTCCTCTAGTTATCCAAAATTCTAAAATAGCATGGTCATTATCTCCCAGGGTCCCAGCCACTCTTACCTCCTCAACCATTTCCTCCCTGTTTATAAGGATTAGATCCCAAGTACCAGATATCCTTGTTTTCCCCCCTACCTTTTGGAAGATAAAGTTGTCAGCAAGAGAGGATAAGAATTTCCTTGACCTGTTTGTTTTTCCTGAGATAGATTCACAACAAATGTTTGGATAGTTGAAATCTCCCATGACACACTATGTCATATTTTTTGGAGAACTTGGCAATTTGATGCATCTTTATGAACTCTTTAGTTCATCCACATCTTCAGCTTGAACAGGTGGCCTGTAGTAAATGCCTACAATGGTGTCCTTTCCATTCTTCTTTCCTTGTATTCTTACCCAATCAGTTTCCACAGAACTCCCAGTCTCTGAAGCTTCAATCTCTGTGCAGATATACGCATTTCTAACATGCAATGCCTCACCTCCTTCTCGTTTATCAAGTCTGTTTCTTGCTAATAAGTTGCATCCTTCTAGCCTTGTATTCCAATCATGTGTATTGTCGCACCAAGTTTCAGTTATTCCAAAGACATCATATTTCTTTTCCTGTGTTAGTAGTTCCAATTCTCCTTGTTTGTTGCCCATGCTTTGTGCATTCGTATAGAAACATTTTATTTTGTGATTGGTTCTCTCTCTCCAATATTTTTATTATTTAGATTTTTTGTCTTTGTTCTTCCCTTCCACTTCTAATAACAGAATTCTCAATAGTATTTGTCAGGTGTATGGATTTTTCTGTCCTTTTGCTTCCCTTCCCACAATGTTCTAGTTTAAAGCTCTCCTTATAAGTGTAGCAAGGCGACTTCCAAATACATGTTTTCCAGTCTTCGTAAGGTGCACCTCATCCCTAGCAAGTAGTCCACCATATAGGTTATTCACTCTGTGATTTCGAAATCCAAATCCTTGCTGGTGGTACCATCGACATAGCCAGTTGTTCACCTGCAGAATTTTATTCCACCTCCTTGTTCCATGGCCATCCACTGGAAGGATGGTAGAAAAGAGCAACTGCACTACCAGTTCTTTCAATTTCTTACCTAAGTTTTCAAAATCACTGCAGACGGTTTCCAGGTTGTTTCTCGTGGTGTCATTTGTCCCCACATATATTAGAAGGAATGGGTAGTCATCTGTAGGTCTGAAGAGTCCTGATATCCTGTCAGACACATCTTTAATTTTTGCACCTGAAAGACAGCACATTTCTCTTGAGGGTTTATCCGGTCTGCAGATAGCGGTCTCTGTTCCTCTCAACAGGGAATCCCCCATGACCAACACTCTCCATTTCTTCTTCACAACATTTCTCTTTCTCCATCCAGGAGGACTCTGAAGGCGTACAAGGTTGTTGTTTGTGGGCAAAGTCTTATCCTGATTTATAGCCTGGTACTGGTTCCTGAGCATTATTGGTGCTGACTGCCTCCTGATCCTCCTGCTTCTCTGGGTAACATGCTTCCATTCCGCTGTTTCTTCAGTTGCACTTCGAATTTCTTCTCTTTCTGTAACATGAAGAGATAATTCTGCTACGTCGAAGAACTCTTCACCTTACTTATTTTCAATGTAGCTAACCTCTCTTCTAGATTTTGCAACTTTTCCCCCAACAGGGACACAAGCTTGCATTTCTGGCATGTGAAGTTTGGCTTTTCCACTGGTAAGTCTGAGAACATGTAGCAAGAAATGTAGCTCACCAAATGGCTCCTGGCCTCTTCCATGTTCTTATTGTTAAAGAGATATCAAAGCGGTGAAAAATATGCCAAAATCTCTGTGCATGTAGACCACTTTTTAGCCTTTCTTTTGTCTTGTATATAGCTAATCTCTGGTCATTTAACCTGTGTAAAGGGTTACAAGTCATTATATAATTTAGAATGCACTAGAGAATCATATAGTATTGTAAAGGTCGGCCAGGGCAGTAGTCGTGGCCGAGCATTTGGGCATTGTACACCCTGGCCTCCCTCTACATGAAAAAGGTGCTTCTTATTCTGCATTCTACAATCAGTACTCACTGTGCTGTCAGTGTCCCCTTTTCTGCACTGGCATGAAGCAGCTTCTGAATCCCGATGAATAGAGATGCAGTCCAGAGTAACTCTTAACCGAACAATTTTATTCACTTCAGGACACTGCACAGCCAGGTAGTTTCCAGCATTCCCATCACAGTAGATAATGCACATCACTTCATCTTTCCTTTCACTGTTTCCTTCATTACTAAGTGTTTCCGTGGGATGGAGCGTCTCAGACAGCCCCTCAGTGTCCTCCCGTCCATTTCACCCCGGACATCAGAGATTCAGCCCATGAAGCTATCCCCCACATTCTGGGGCTGCCTGTCCGTACTTTTACGGTGACCTCTTGCCTTCCTCTGCTTCCTCTCTCTCTCTCTACAGCGGCTCGCAGTATGTTGGTTACCCCCATACTATTAGATCAGGAGGACTGCCTGCAACTTCTAAGTGTAATACACAATTTCCAAAGTGTAACAGAGATGTGTGTGAAGAAAACAGCAATACAAAATGTTTAGAAGCAAAAATCGATTAAAAGCTCTATAATTACATAGCAAAACCACAAACCTAAAAAGTATAAAATCTAAAAATAAATGATGAAAAATCATTTACTCTCATTGATTTATAAAATAATGAAATGACAAGTGACTGGGTGAAATATGCCACTTAATTCAGACTCCTAATTCCCATTTTTCAAACCTCACAGGGCAACAATGTCCAAAGGAGCCTGTCCCATCCACCAGTGAAGCTTCTGTTGGATCTCTCACTTTGCCCAGTGAACCGTTCCCTGGAAATTGCTTTTTAAGTATCATTAAAAAAGCAAAAACTTGGCAATAAACATTACATCTAATTGGTAAATCATTGGTCCACCTCTAAGGCTATGTGCACACGGTGCGGATTCTGCTGCGGATCCGCAGTGGATTTGGCCCTGTGGATCCACAGCAGAACTGCAGGTGATGTACAGTACCATTCCAGCCTATGGAAAATTGAAACCGCTGTGCAGATGGTGCGGATTTTTCCACGCGGTTTTGCCTGCGGTTTCAAATCCGCAAAAAGAATTGACATGTCATTCTTTTCTGCGGATTCCGCTGCGGTTTGCCATCTCCTCCATTGTGGAGGTGATAAACCGCAGGGCAAAACCGCAGGCTAAATCGCAGGTAAATCGCAGGTTTTCTGACCTGCGGATTTACCTACAGATTGTGCAAAATCCGCGCGGAAAAATCAGAGGGTGAATCTTCACCGTGTGCACATAGCCTAAGAATATCATTACCACAAACCCTCGTGGCAAAGATAAATTGTTCTGCGATAATTTATCATTTATTGAAAGTGATAAATGATCTGGTTTTTGACCACTGAGGAAATGTATAATGTATATATTTGTATGTTTTCTTCACTCTCTTTTTGCTGTTTTATGCTGTGTATTATATAGAGCCCAAAAAAAATTAAATGAAAGATAACAATTTTGAATATTGTTTTGTTAGGCTGGTTTCACATTTGCGTTTTTTAGCGCTGGAAAAAAACGCATATGTGCGCATGCGTTTTTTCCCCTATATTTAACATGGGTGCGCATACCTGCGCGCTTGTAAGCGCATGTATGCGATTTTCATGCACTGCGTTTTTTTGGGGTGTGCGTTTGTATTTTCCAGACGCAGCATGTTGCATTTTTTGGCCCTGCAAAAAAGCGCATGCGCACATATGCGCACATTTTGCGCTAAAAATGGCCATTATAGCCTATGGATGCGCATATGTGCGCACTGGCATGCTCATGTATGCGTTTTTTTGCATATGCGTTTTTTTTTTTAACCATGGAATTTAGGGGTTTGGGTTAGAGTTAGGGTTAGTTAAGGGGGTTTAGGGTTAGGGTTAGGGTCAGGGTCAGGGTTAGGGTTGGGGTTTGGGTCAGGGTTAGGGTTAAGTATGGTTTGGTTAAGGGTTAGGGTCAGGGTTAGGGTCAGGATTAGGGTTAAGTATGGTTTGGTTAAGGGTTAGGGTCAGGGTTAGGGTTAGGGTTAGGGTCAGGGTTAGGGTTAGGGTTAGGGTTAGGGTCAGGGTTAGGGTTAAGTATGGTTTTGTTAAGGGTTAGGGTCAGGGTTAGGGTCAGGATTAGGGTTAAGTATGGTTTGGTTAAGGGTTAGGGTCAGGGTTAGGGTTAGGGTTAGGGTTAGGGTCAGGGTTAGGGTTAGGGTTAGGGTTAGGGTCAGGGTTAGGGTTAGGGTTATGGTCAGGGTTAGGGTTAGGGTCAGGGTTAGGGTTAAGTATGGTTTTGTTAAGGGTTAGGGTCAGGGTTAGGGTTAGGGTTAGGGTCAGGGTTAGGGTTAGGGTTAGGGTTAGGGTTAGGGTCAGGGTTAGGGTTAGGGTTAGGGTCAGGGTTAGAGTTAGGGTTAGGGTTAGTTAGGGTTTAGGGTTTGGGTTAGGGTTAAGTATGATTTGGTTAAGGGTTAGGGTCAGGGTTAGGGTTAGGGTTAGGGTCAGGGTTAGGGTTAGGGTTAGGGTTAGGGTCAGGGTTAGGGTTAGGGTTAGGGTCAGGGTTAGGGTTAGGGTTAGGGTTAGTTAGGGTTTAGGGTTTGGGTTAGGGTTAAGTATGATTTGGTTAAGGGTTAGGGTCAGGGTTAGGGTTAGGGTTAGGGTCAGGGTTAGGGTTAGGGTTAGGGTCAGGGTTAGGGTTAGTAAAGTCATGGTTTGGGTTAGTGTGAGGGGCCACCTAATGTTGGAAAAAAACGCAAACGCGGTAAAAACGCACTAAAAACGCATACAAACGCATAAAAACGCTGCGTTTTTTTCATGCATGCTCATAAAAATGCTTGAAAAAAACGCAGCAGTTGTATGCTTTTGTATGCGTTTTTTCAATGCGTTTTTTTGCGGGAAAAACGCGCTGCAAAAAAAAGCAAGTGTGAAACTAGCCTTACATTGCTATTTTAGAATACAACTAATGTAAACCTTGTTTAAACCAAAGTTTTACTGAGTGTCTTGGATGTTAGGACTTGAACCTTTCACATTTAAAGAGGAAGTGAGTAAAGTGTGTTTATTTTGGACTTTATTAAATGATTGTTGCTTCCTTTATTCGCAAGGCATTACTGCAGCTGTATCTCACAACAACGGGACATCTGCACATTAATCCAAATGTTTATTATTAATAAAGGCACATTACAGTCAATTTCAAGGTTTCGTAATAATTTAGTATACCCTCAATTCAGAATTGTATTCATTAATATAGCGATAACAATTTAATAAAAAAAAAAGTATTTTAAATAGTATCTATCTAATTTGCTCATCAATTTTTTTCATAGTAAAATGTTAGGTCATGTAAGACTTGGTTAAAAGTCGCTCATGCAATCCTCTGACTGTCCCACTCCTGATTTTTGTACTGTTATACAACACTGAACATGTGAAAATGGCCTAATGAGTAGGAAAAAATCTGCCCCAAAAACAGAGATGTAAAAATGTTGCAGAAATGTCTCCGCATAAAAATAAAGTGTGCACATATCCTTTGCTGTAGATTTCACCTATACTAATGAGCGTGGAAAAATCTTTAACAAAAACGCATGTAAAAAATGCATTAAAAAATGCGGCAAAAAAGACATCTATTTTAAGTTGTGTTTTTCCCGCCAGGAGATGCAGACATTTCTGAATCAAATACTTAGAAAACACCACACATAAAAGGAAAATGGGGGAAAACAGCAATCATGTAGTGATATGATCAGACCAAATGGTATCCACAGCTGATATCCCCACTGACTATATCATGTAAAATATTAGGACAGTCAAATCACTGAACAGAGCACACCAAAAAAGAAAACATTGACCATAAGACCTGAATATAAAAATGTATATTTTATTATTTATTAAACAATAAAAAATATATATCCTAAAAATAGCAAAGCATCAGTGTAGACAAGAGTTTATGGTATAAAAATATGTATATACTAGCGGGCAGTACTATCCCTTTCATAAGGGCACATTAATGCAGGAAATAGTGTTAAAATTTAAGAATAAAGTGCAAAAGTGCCAAGAATTATATATTCATTTGCAAAGTGCACATAAATTAGTGAAAATTGTACGTCAACTCATTGTGAGTATGCAACATAATTCAACAATAGCAAAGACATATAAAGTGCAATATAAGTAGATACAGAAGTGTAGTATTTGTGCAAAAACCAGTGAACCATACATATCACTGCATAAATATGCCACATAAGTAAGAGACAATAGTACCCAATGGCACCAATGGATGTCAATATAAGTGTTATTTATGCCATAGGCCAGGAAGAATGCAAAGCTACAGCACAAGCCATCAAAAATTGTGTTAAGTATAAAATACATCTTACAAGTTCCACTGCACCTGGTCACCCTGGATAGCCGCCCTCCCCAACGCGCATTTCGGCCCTCTGCCTTTGTCAGTGGGTGGCGCCTATAGGAGACAGGTAAGTATATATACCCACAACAACCAATCACACATCAGAATTCACAAAACTAGCCAATCATAAAAGAGGGGGTGTGTTTATCGATAATGAACCTCCCATTCTATTCTACCCTATGCGTCCATAGTGACCTTTGTCTATTATTTAGACATGCACAGTGATAGGATTTGTACTCAGGACGCATAAGGTAGAATAGGATGGGAGGTTCATTATGATTGGTGGTTATGGGTATATATACTTACCTGTCTCCTATAGGCGCCACCCCCTGATGAAGGCTGAGGGTGGAAAAGCACGTTGGGGAGGGCAGCTATCCAGGGTGACCAGGTGCAGTGGAACTTGTAAGTTGTGTGACACCCCAGAGTCCGGTTGTCACAGTGATATTACCTCCCTCTAATGGGTAAAGTCATGCTTGGAGGCAGAAAGGGACCCCATGCCAGGCAGCATAGATTTAATCACAATTTCCTGCTCCAAATCAGAAAAGGGAGATGCCTTATAAATTCTGGCCAGAAGAGGGGGTTGGTGAGTCAGCTAGAAATCAGCTGAGGGGGTTGTAATGGAAACTAAACAGCTGTGAGCTGTGAGGAGAAATGACGACAGTTAAACGTGAGGACGTGAGGTAAAGAGATCCTTCTGGAAGATCCTGTCAGATGAAGACAGGGAACTGATCTGTGAAGAGGGAAAGGACAAGAGCAGAGACTGTGAGACTCTTAGGAAGCTAAAATACTGCATATAGCAGACCCCTGAGTGAAGCGCTAATAAAGAGAAAAGGGACATCAGAGTCCTAGGCTGACAGGAGCTGTACGCCCTGATAGCAATTCTGAAAGTACAGGGGATTGTAAATTCCTGTGCTCATTGAACACCTGAGGGCACAGCAGCGGATAGGGAGCCCGGGGCCAACGGTGAAGAGAACGGTACCCGTGGAATAGGCTCATGCTGACAGCCATACTGGTTAGTGAAACCATCATGAATAGAGGGTCGTAGCATAGTTATATACAGCGGAGACCCACACACATATCGCAGAAAGGAAGGTCCTAAATCCCCACCTGGCAAGGTGGATCCCTTGAATGCCTCCAGGCGAGCAGGACTCATTCCATCACCTGTATGTAGTACTCCGGACTGCAACCTATTACCAGTAAAAGGTAAAGAAACTGCACCTCTCTGCGTCTTTCTCTCATTTATCTGCACCCCAACGTTTACAGCCATTTTTACTATTTATTTAACATCTTTGCCCTGGGACTACAGCCCTACCTGTCGAGGGCTACAACATCATAGCTGCGCCCAACATCCATCCCAGAGAAGCAACACCACAGCGCTGGTCACCTCTGACTAGAATACCACAGGTGGCGTCACATATTTAACCATCTATAAACTTTATTTTTATTTTTTACCACATAAATACCACACAACTTTCCCCTATTTTATTACTGGACGCCTCTTGGCCACGGACCGGGTCGCCGCCGCCGTGACACCGTCCCCCATGGAAGTCGACGAGCCCAGTACCGAGTACCCCCAGGCCCCGCTGGGTGCTCCAGTTGTATTTTATACTTAACACAATTTTTGATGGCTTGCGCTGTAGCTTTGCATTCTTCCTGGCCTATGGCATAAATAACGCTTATATTGACATCCATTGGTGCCATTGGGTACTATTGCCTCTTACTTACAGTATGTGGCATATTTATGCAGTGATATGTGTGGTTCACTGGTTTTTTCACAAATACTACACATTTGTATCTACTTATATTGCACTTTATATGTCTTTGTTATTGTTGAATTATGTTGCATACTCACAATGAGTTGACGTACAATTTTCACTAATATATATGCACTTTGCAAATGAATACCATATATAATTCTTGACACTTTTGCACTTTATTCTTAAATTTTAACACTATTTCCTGCATTAATGTGCCCTTATGAAATGGATAGTACTGCCCCCTAGTATATACATATTTTTATACCATAAACTCTTGTTTACACTGATGCTTTGCTATTTTTAGGATATATATTTTTTATTGTTTAATAAATAATAAAATATACATTTTTATATTCAGAACTTATGGTCAACGTTTTCTTTTTTTGGTGTGCTCTGAATCAAATACTTAAAGTGTGCACATACCCTAAGAGACAAAAATAAATGTCTAGAAACCTCAATGAACTTTAGCAATGTTGAAAACAAGAGTACGCCAAAATTCCTTCAGAATGATATCAATTATTTGAAAGTAAATAATAACTAGATACAATTTGTCACGAGTTGGTGCTCCTCTGTGGTTTGTATTCCTAATTTTAAAGCTTTCTAAGGGCCAGATTTTTTCTACAAAGAAAGTCAAAGACTGAATTTGTGCTTCTTCTTTCTACTAAGCTACCTAAACCTGATACTTCAATTCTTGTGATTCTACTACATCTCTCAGCACACTCATTGTCTTGGGGATAATTTTGACACAGCTTTTTCCTTCAAGTACTATATTAAATCAGTTGCTTACTCATGTCTAGAGTTGAGCGATACCAGCCGATACTTGAAAATATCGGATCGGAATGGATCGGCCGATCTTAAAAAAAAGTATCGGTATAGCCGATTCCGATACCGGGAACCAATGCAAGTCAATGGGGCCAAAATATCGGAATTAAAAAAAACCCTTTCTTTCCTTGTAGGTTAATTCTACATGAAGAAAAACAACTAAGAATAATGTAGAATGTATTGTGGGAGGTGGAGGAGACATTAAAGCCATAGAGGTTTAGCCCAATCAAATGGAATAGCAGGAATTAAACTTTTTTTTTAAAGACGTTAGGAGTTACAAAGATATTGACTATGTTAGCCTCATTTATATTTTGCCAGACATGTATGTCTTCTTCTTCTTTCTTCTTTCTTCTTCTTTCTTATTCTTCTTCCTTTTTTTACCTTCTTCTTCTTCTTCTTATTCCTTTTTTTACCTTCTTCTTCTTATTCTTATTCCTTTTTTTACATTCTTCTTCTTCTTCTTCCTTTTTTTACATTCTTCTTCTTCTTCCTTTTTTTAAATTCTTCTTCTTCCTTTTTTTAAATTCTTCTACTTCCTTTTTTTACATTCTTCTTCCTTTTCTTACATTCTTCATATTCTTCTTATTCAACAATTATTATTCTACATATTCAACTTCTTCATCTTCTTCCTATTCTTCTTCATCATATTCTTGTTTGTGTCAGGCATTCCTGTAGTTGTTATCTAGAAAAGTTAGAAGTTTACACCTTCCGTTCTGCCTGTCACAAAAGATTTACAACAGGATTTGTCCGTGTTCAGTTTGGCCTGCAGCAGCAGGCCTTTTCCAGGGGCACCACGAGGAGGAACGGACTCACCCCCATACACTGCTTAGTCTTCTTCTGCTTATAAATAAGATAATATAATTTGCTCAGAGTATTAGTCTTATGCTTAATGTTCTTCTGCTTTGTTTTTTTATGCTTCTTTGTCTTCTGTCTCTTGTTGTTCTGCATCTTGGTGGTTGTCTTCCTGTTCTTTGTCCTCTTGAACCAGCTGACGGTACTGGCACCCGGAGGGGCAGCAGAAGGAACAAGAGCCAATGGCACAACCGAGGACCAGCTGACGGTGCTGGAACCCGGTTACTAAGCAGGAGGTACCTGTGCTACAAAGCACTACCAAGGACCAGCAGACGTTGCCGGAACTCGGATACCGAGATGGAGGCACCTAGGCCAAAGGCTCTGACGAGAACCAGCTGACGGTGCTGGAACCCAGAGGGGTAGCAGAAGCTGCAAGAGCAAATGGAAATAGCGAGGACCAGCTGACAGTGCTGGCACCCGGAGGGGCAGCAGAAGGAATAAGAGCCAATGGCACAACCGAGGACCAGCTGACGGTGCTGGAACCCGGTTACTAAGCAGGAGGTACCTGTGCTACAAAGCACTACCAAGGACCAGCAGATGTTGCCGGAACTCGGATACTGAGATGGAGGCACCTAGGCCAAAGGCTCTGACGAGAACCAGCTGACGGTGCTGGAACCTGGAGGGGTAGCAGAAGCTGCAAGAGCAAATGGAAATAGCGAGGACCAGCTGACAGTGCTGGCACCCAGAGGGGCAGCAGAAGGAATAAGAGCCAATGGCACAACCGAGGACCAGCTGACGGTGCTGGAACCCGGTTACTAAGCAGGAGGTACCTGTGCTACAAAGCACTACCAAGGACCAGCAGACGTTGCCGGAACTCGGATACCGAGATGGAGGCACCTAGGCCAAAGGCTCTGACGAGAACCAGCTGATGGTGCTGGAACCCGGAGGGGTAGCAGAAGCTGCAAGAGCAAATGGAAATAGCGAGGACCAGCTGACAGTGCTGGCACCCGGAGGGGCAGCAGAAGGAATAAGAGCCAATGGCACAACCGAGGACCAGCTGACGGTGCTGGAACCCGGTTACTAAGCAGGAGGTACCTGTGCTACAAAGCACTACCAAGGACCAGCAGACGTTGCCGGAACTCGGATACTGAGATGGAGGCACCTAGGCCAAAGGCTCTGACGAGAACCAGCTGACGGTGCTGGAACCCGGAGGGGTAGCAGAAGTTACCCCTGAAAAGCAAAGTTGGCATGCCGCAAGCTGGCCGCAGTTACCGAATCACACAGTCCTACAGGGGGTGCTTGTCCTACTGGCACTACGGAACAAGCCTTTCTTACCAGAACCCGCAGTCCACATAGGAAGCACCTAAACTGCTGGCACCCTAGCCTCGGCTAACCCAACCGCAACACGACATGGCAACTTGGGGTGGCAAACTGACATTGACACTTCCCGGAAACAGCAGGCAGGGCTGGAACCAAGCTGGGCAGGAGGGAGTACCCGTGCCAAAGTCAGTTATGAGCAGCAACTGGCGATGTTGGAGCCCAGGGACAAGCACTTAGCAGGCTGAGGCCTGATGTGCTGTCAATTGGGAGGCAGCAGGACAGATTGCCATCAAAACAGCAGGGGAACAGCTGACGTTACTGAACCCCACAAACACAGGAGCTAGTGTTTTACTCTGTGAAGACGGCACTGATGTGTGTCCGGCAATGCCGCCTGCTCTGTCCACATTCCCAATGTGGACAGAGCAGGCGACATTGCCGGACACACAACAGGGGATTAACTGACCGGACTGAACACCTGGAACACAGGAACAAGTGTGGATTGTGCAGACGCCACTTCGGAGCTGTAACTGGCGGGGTTGGAGGACAGGGGAAATACGAAAATCAGTGAAGCCACAGGCCTAAGTGGAGCACGGTTAAAAATCAGTAGTAGTAGGACTGTGTAGGCAGCAGAAGACTTGCCATCTCCACAGCAGGGGAACAGCTGGCAGTGCTGAACCCCACTAACACTTGAACGAATGTGTTTGGCTCTGTGGAGACGACACTTCTGAACACCAACTGACGCTGTTGGAGCCCAGGATCAGGCGTGGAGCAGGCTGGGGCCTACTGGATTTTGGCAGGTGAAGGCAGCAGGAGACTTGCCATCTCCACAGCAGGGGAACAGCTGGCAGTGCTGAACCCCACTAACACTCGAACGAATGTGTTTGGCTCTGTGGAGACGACACTTCTGAACACCAACTGACGCTGCTGGAGCCCAGGATCAGGCGTGGAGCAGGCTGGGGCCTACTGGATTTTGGCTGGTGTAGGCAGCAGGAGACTTGCCATCTCCACAGCAGGGGAACAGCTGGCAGTGCTGAACCCCACTAACACTTGAACGAATGTGTTTGGCTCTGTGGAGACGACACTTCTGAACACCAACTGACGCTGTTGGAGCCCAGGATCAGGCGTGGAGCAGGCTGGGGCCTACTGGATTTTGGCAGGTGAAGGCAGCAGGAGACTTGCCATCTCCACAGCAGGGGAACAGCTGGCAGTGCTGAACCCCACTAACACTTGAACGAATGTGTTTGGCTCTGTGGAGACGACACTTCTGAACACCAACTGACGCTGTTGGAGCCCAGGATCAGGCGTGGAGCAGGCTGGGGCCTGTTGCTTTTGGCAGGTGAAGGCAGCAGTAGACTTGCCATCTCCACAGCAGGGGAACAGCTGGCAGTGCTGAACCCCACTAACACTTGAACGAATGTGTTTGGCTCTGTGGAGACGACACTTCTGAACACCAACTGACGCTGTTGGAACCCAGGATCAGGCGTGGAGCAGGCTGGGGCCTGTTGCTTTTGGCAGGTGAAGGCAGCAGTAGACTTGCCATCTCCACAGCAGGGGAACAGCTGGCAGTGCTGAACCCCACTAACACTTGAACGAATGTGTTTGGCTCTGTGGAGACGACACTTCTGAACACCAACTGACGCTGATGGAGCCCAGGATTACGCATGCCGCAGGCAGAGGCCAATGGGCAGCGGTTTTTATGGAGGTTGTTGACTACTACTGATTCTAACCATGCTCCACTTAGGCCTCTGGCTCCACTGTCTCTACTATTTACCCTGGCCTCCAACCCCGCCAGCTACATCTCTGAAGTGGCGTCAGCACAATCTACACTTGTTCCTGTGTTACAGGTGCTCAGTCCCGTCAGTTGATCCCCTGATGTTTGTCCGGCAAGTTCGCCAGCTCTGTCCTCATTCCCACTACTGGTTATGGGAATGTGGACAGAGCAGGAGACCTTGCCGGACACACATCAGGGGATAAACTGATGGGACTGAGCCACAGGAACACAGGAACAAGTGTAGATTGTGCTGACGCCACTTCAGAGATGTAGATGGCGGGGTTGAAGGCCAGGGGAAATAGTAGAGACAGTGGAGCCAGAGACCTAAGTTGGGCACGGTTAAAAATCAGTAGTGGTTTGAATGTTGATGGAGCTGGTGACTTTGCCGTCCACACAGCAGGGGATCAGCTGGCGTTACTGAACCCCACTAACACAGGAGCTAGTGTGTTTCTCTGTGCAGATGACACATCTGAGCGACAACTGGCTGTGTTGAAGCACAGGGATTATAGTTCAGGTGGTAGAAAAATGAACACACCAGCAGACCTGGATACAGTTGCCAACCACTAATTTAGTCTGTAAGAGGAATGGCAAAGTCTTTGGAGATCCAGGCCTTGTTCATTTTCAGAAAAGTCAGCCGGTCAACATTATCGGAAGATAGTCGCGTGCGACGGTCTGTTAGTACACCACCTGCGGCACTAAAGACGCGTTCCGATAATACACTGGCAGCAGGGCAAGCCAGCACCTCCAATGCATACTGGCTAAGCTCTGGCCATGTATCCAGCTTAGAGACCCAAAACTTGAAGGGGGAAGAGCCATCTGGGAGTACAGCGACAGGGCAAGACATGTAGTCTGACACCATCTGACGGAAGCGTTGCCTCCTGCTGACTCGAGGTGTCGCTGATGGTGTAGACAATTGTGGTGGACACACAAAACTTTGCCACATTTGGGCCATAGTGGTCTTGCCTTGTGCTGCGGCGCTGCCTCTGCTCCCTCTTTGTGCAGAGTTTCCTCCACTGCCTCGACGCACAGAGCTGCTTTGTAAAGCACTAGCAACAATGCTGTCGGGTGGAATGGAAAACATTATGGACTGCACCAGTGACTCTTCGTACTCCCGCAGTTTACGCTCCCGGTTCAACGTTGGTATGAGCCTTTGTACGCTGTCCCGGTAGCGAGGATCTAGGAGGGTGTACACCCAATAATCAGCCGAGACGAGAATGTGGGCGATGCGGCGGTCGTTTCTCAGGCACTGCAGCATGAAATCAACCATGTGCTGCAGACTCCCAACTGCCAAAGAACCGCTGTCCCGTGTTTGAGGCGTGATCTCGGCCTGCTCTGCATCACCCCACCCTCGCTGTACATACTGAGTAGAGGTTTGTGTACCTCCCTCCTCTGGAGAGATGTCTTCCTCCTCCATCGACTCCTCCTCATCCTCCTCACAAAGTGTCCCCTGCCTAGGCCTTTGTGAGGAAACACGTAGCGCAGACTGTCCAGAAGCAGATGGCATTTGGGACTCCTCATCCTCCACCTCTTCCGAAACCTCATCCCTTAGTGCTTGCAGTGTTTGTTGAAGCAGGCAGATAAAGGGGACAGTCATGCTGACTAGTGCATCATCTGCACTCGCCATCTGCGTGGAATCATCGAAGGCACGCAAAACGAGGCAGATGTCCTTCATAGAGGCCCACTCAATGGTGCTGAAGTGTGAACGGCGCACAGTGCGACTTGTTTGCGCCTGATGCAGCTGGTACTCCATGACTGCTGCCTGCTGCTCACACAACCGCTCCAACATATGTAACGTTAAATTCCACCGGGTGGGTAGGTCACATATGATGCGATGTTCCGGAAGGGCAAATCGTCGCTGCAGAGCAGCGAGGCGCGATCTTGCCGTGCTGGAACGCCGCAAGTGAGCGCACTCTATGCGGACCTTGTGCAACAGTGCATCAAGATCCGGATAGTCCCTCAGAAAGCTCTGCACGACCAAGTTAAGCACATGTGCCAGACATGGGATGTGTGTGAGGTTGCCTAGGCCAAGAGCTGCCACCAGATTTCGGCCATTGTCACACACTACCAAGCCCGGCTGGAGATTCGCTGGCCCAAACCACACATCGCTCTCCAGCTTGATAGCATTCCAGAGCTCCTGCGCTGTGTGGCTTTGATTCCCCAAAGAAATTAATTTGAGTACAGCCTGTTGACGTTTGGCCACGGCTGTGCTCATATCGGTCGTAACAGGCTCCTGCTCTGCTGTTTCTGAGGAACTTGAGTAGGAGGAGGAGTCTATGTGTACAGACTGGAGTCCTGCAATTCGTGGCGTTGGAAGAACACGTACAGCGCCACTCTCCAGATCTGTACCCGGCTCCACAACATTGACCCAGTGGGCAGTGAGGGAAAGGTATCGTCCCTGTCCATGGTTACTGGTCCACGCATCGGTGTCCACCAGCCTGAATGACAGCATTTCAACTGCCAGAAGTTTGGCAATGCCAGCATTCAGAGACTGTGCTCGGGGATGGTTTGCCGAGTAAGGGCGCCTTTTATCCCATGCCTGTGCTACCGATGGCTGTGATGGATGGGAACGTGCTGCTATGGGTGGAATCTGACAGGGTCTCCGGACAACAGTGGCAGAGGTTCTTCCTTGGCGATCATGTGAGGAAGCCGAACCAGCAGTGCGTGAGCTGGAGGAAGAGGCCCCAACACGAACTGAAGAGGTGGTAGGTGGTGCTGTACGTTGGCCAACGTCTTCAGGGTGTCTCTGCAACTCCAACTCGTGCTTGGTGCGCACATGTTTCCACATATTTGTGGTATTGAGGTTGCTGACATTTCTCCCTCTTTTGACTATCTGATGACACAGCTTGCATTTGACAAAGCAAATGTCATCTGCAACTGTGTCAAAAAAGGACCACGCACTGCAACTCTTGGGAGCGCCCGTTTTGCCTTTGGAATGAGGACTGCTCCTAACGGGTGCCGAAGTGGAGGGTACAGGCAACCAAGTCTTCCCCCTCCCTCTGCCTCCTGTTTTGGCCGGTAGGGGAATCTCTTCCTCCGAGCTGCTCCCACCACCTTCCTGTTCCTCACGCCATGATGGGTCAAGGACCTCATCATCTTCCCTCCCCTCTTCAAACAGCTGCTTCTCCGGGGTTGTCTCGCCAGCACCGTACGCACCAGAAAGTGGCAACTGAGTCTCGTCATCATCTTATGCGTACTGAGGTGTGCTGACCATAGGCACTGGCCCACTCGCCTCTTCAGATTCAGAGGGACAAAGAAGTTGCGCATCACTGCATACTCCCTCTTCTTCACATTCAGGAATGCTGCTTGGCTGGATCCCTCTTTCCAAGCCAACAGATTCCGAGAACAGAAGTAGAGACTGTGATGGCTCCTGTCCATGTCTCTCTGATGGCCTGGGCACTTTGGCAGGTGGTGAAGAGACAGATGGTTGCTCTTCAGTGCTCTGGCCCTGAGAGGATGTGGAAGTAATTGAAGTAGATGCATTAGCTGCCATCCATCCGACAACGGCTTCAATTTGTTCCTCCCGCTGCAGTGGGGTACGTTGAGGTCCTACAAAGCTGCGCATAAAGGACTGTTGCCTGCTAAAACTGGGGGATGCTGATCCACTGGTGCCCGCAGCAGGCCCAGAATCCCCACGTCCTCTACCTGCAGAATCCCCACGTCCTCTCCCTGCAGAATCCCCACTTCCTCTCCCTGCTGAAACTCCACGCCCACGCCCACGCCCACGCGCCTTACTCCCTGCCTTCTTCATCTTGCCAGACTACTTAAGATAGGCAGAAAAGTACAAAGGGGGGCCTTAGTGTGCTTATTCCTGAACAGCTGGTTACAGGTACAAGAAACACTAATTTTATGAAGTGTGTGTGTGTGGACTACACTTTAATAGGAGCTGATGTGGCCTACACAAGTTCCAAATGTAGTGTTTGGTGAACTTTTTTTGTGGTTTCTTTGTTGGAAACAAACTCAAAGTATGTGAACAAAGAATTGAAACTGATAGTATCACCAACTTTTTGGAGTTATTACAATGCAGGCAGGTAACCTACAATGCAAAAGATGAGGCTCCAAAAAAATTGGGTAATACTAATCTGGCTGCGCCGGCAGGGCACAAGCCAGAAAAAAAGGCTCCTCTATCTACTCCTATATAGTGTTTGCAACCAACCAATGTTGATGGATACGGATGGATGCACACTAATAGGAGAAGAAAAAATGAGCTGCACTCAAAGACAAATATGTGTGAGGCAGTGACGCACGTTGAGCGTCCTACAACCAGACGTAGCTGCAGGACACTCTACTCAGCGTGAGCTGCACTCACACACAGTCAGAGACCTCTCAGACAGCCGTGAACAGTGCAGCTAAGTGGGCACTGGCACTGACAGGCTGCAGAAAGGCTCCGCTGTGTACTCCTATATAGTGTTTGCAACCACCGTAGATGGAGACGGATGGATGCACACTAATAGAAGAAAAAATGAGCTGCAATAAAAGAAAAATGTGTGAGGCAGTGACACGCTGAGCGTCCTACAACCAGACGTAGCTGCAGGACACACTACTCAGCGTGAGCTGCACTCACACACAGTCAGAGACCTCTCAGACAGCCGTGAACAGTGCAGCAAAGTGGACACTAGCACTGAAAGGCTGCAGAAAGGCTCCGCTGTCTACTACTAGTGTTTGCAACCAACGTATATGGATACGGATGGAAGCACACTAGATTGAAATTATGTAAAAAATGCAGCTCAAAAATTAAAAGATGTATGAGGCAGCAGTGATCACACTGGGTGGCCTACAGCCTGACGTGGCTGCAGGACCCACTCCACAGCGTGAGCTGCACTCACACAGCCCTTGCAGACAGCTATTAAAACAGCGCTGCTGGGCTAAAAAAATGCTACTGTGGTGGATTATGTAGCCTGGGTAGAGCAATAGATGTTTGATGATCGCTATTTCTAACTGTCCCTCACAGTCTTCAACAGCAGCCTGTCCTTAACTGAATTCACAGCAGAGTGAACCAGAAATGGCGGCTGCGGTGGCTTTTATAGTGCATCATGACATCATTTCGGCAGCCAATCACAGCCATGCCAATAGTTAACATGCCTACATGCCTAACAGGATGTGCCCACACTTCGGAGGATTCCCATTGGCTTAATCAAAGCAAGCAGGCTCATAGCATGATGGGAACTTCCGATTCCGATTCCGGAATCCGATATGACAAAAGTATCGGAAGTCAGTATCGGAATTCCGATACCACTAATATCGGCCGATACCCGATACTTGCGGTGTCAGAATGCTCAACACTACTCATGTCACATGGTCCTCAGAAACATCTTAGAAAACAGGAAAACAAATATTTGGTAGATGCCTTGCTACACTCATCAGGAGAGATTTAAACTCCATAAAGACAGCTGATACGCCTTTTAATGGCGGCAGTTAAGGGTACATATTCCTCATCGCCGCTTTAAACCCCTTCATGACCCAGCCTATTTAGACCTTAATGACCTGGCCATTTTTTGCCATTCTGACCAGTGTCCCTTTATGAGGTAATAACTCTGGAACGCTTCAACGGATCCTAGCAATTCTGAGATTGTTTTTTCATGACAAATTGGGCTTCATGTTAGTGGTAAATTTAGGTCGATAATTTTTGCGTTTATTTGTGAAAAAATCAGAAATTTGGCAAAAATTTTGAAAATTTTGCAATTTTCAAATTTTGAATTTTTATTCTGTTAAACTAGAGAGTTATGTGACACAAAATAGTTAGTAAATAACATTTCCCACATGTCTACTTTACATCAGCACAATTTTGGAAGCAAAATATTTTTTGTTAGGAAGTTATAAGGGTTAAAACTTGACCAGTGATTTCTCATTTTTACAACAAAATTTACAAAACCATTTTTTTTAGGGACCACTTCACATTTGAAGTCACTTTGAGGGGTCTATATGGCAGAAAATACCCAAAAGTGACGCCAATCTAAAAACTGAACCCCTCAAGCTACTCAAAACCACATTCAAGAAGATTATTAACCCTTCAGGTGTTTCACAGCAGCTAAAGCAATGTGGAAGGAAAAAATGGACATTTTAATTTTTCCAACACAAATTTTCTTTCAGCATCAATTTATTCATTTTCACATGGGCAACAGGATAAAGCAGATCTTAAAATTTGTTTGGGAATTTCCCCTGAGTACACCGATACCTCATATGTGGTCATAAACCACTGTTTGGGCGCACGGCAGGGCTCAGAAGGGAAGGAGCACCATTTGACTTTTTGAATGGAAAATATGCTGGAATATTTAGCACTTGCCATGTCGCGTTTGGAGAGTCGCTGTGTGCCTAAACACTGGAGCTCCCCCATAAGTGACCCTATTTTGGAAACTAGACCCCCCAAGGAACTTATCTAGATGCATAGTGATCACTTTGAACCCCCAGGTGCTTCTCAAATTGATCCGTAAAAAAAAAAAGTACTTTTTTTTCACCAAAATTTTCTTTTAGCCTCAGTTTTTTCATTTTCACATGGGCAACAGGATAAAATGGATCCTAAAATTTGTTGGGCAATTTCTCCTGAGCACACCAATACCTCATATGTGGTCATAAACCACTGTTTGGGTGCACGGCAGGGCCCGGAAAGGAAGGAGCACCATTTGACTTTTTGAATGGAAAATTAGCTCCAATCGTTATCGGACACCATGTTGCGTTTGGAGAGCCCCTGTGTGCCTAAACATTGGAGCTCCCCCACAAGTGAGACCATTTTGGAAACTAGACCCCTTAAGAAACTTATCTAGATGTGTAGTGAGCGCTTTGATCCCCCAAGTGCTTCACAAAAGTTTATAATGCAGAGCAGTGAAAATATGAAAATAAAAAAATCTTTTTTTTCCTAAAAAAAATTTTTTTAGTCGGCAATATTTTATTTTCACAAGGGTATCAGGATAAATTGGACCCCAAAAGTTGTTGTCCAGTTTGTCCTGAGTACGCTGGTACCCCATATGTGGGGGAGAACCACTGTTTGGGCACACGTTGGGGCTCAGCAGGGAAGTAGTGACATTTTGAAATGCTGACTTTGATGGAATGGTCTGCGGGCGTCATGTTACATTTGCTGAGCCCCTGTGTGCCTAAACAGTAGAAGCCCCCCACAAGTGACCCCATTTTGGAAGCTAGACCCCCCAAGCAACTTATCTAGATGTGTGGTGAGCACCTTGAACCCCCAAGTGCTTCACAGAAGTTTATAACGCAGAGCCGTGAAAATCAAAAATCATTTTTTCCTAAAAAAAAAATGATTTTTAGCCCGCAATTTTTTTTTCACAAGGGTAACAGGATAAATTGGACCCCAAAAGTTGTTGTCCAGTTTGTCCTGAGTACGCTGGTACCCCATATGTGGGGGGAACCACTGTTTGGGCACACGTCGGGGCTCGGAAGGGAAGTAGTGACATTTTGAAATGCTGACTTTGATGGCATGGTCTGCGGGCGTCATGTTACATTTGCAGAGCCCCTATGTGCCTAAACAGTAGAAACCCCCCACATATGACCTCATTTTGGAAATTAGACCCCCCAAGGAACTTATCTAGATGTGTGGTGAGCACCTTGAACCCCCAAGGGCTTCACAGAAGTTTATAACGCAGAGCTGTGAAAATAAAAAATCATTTTTTCCCTCAAAAAATGATTTTTTTAGCCCGCAATTTTTTTTTTGCAAGGGTAACAGGATAAATTGGACCCCAAAAGTTGTTGTCCAGTTTGTCCTGAGTACGCTGATACCCCATATGTGGGGTATGACCACTGTATGGGCACACGTCAGGGCTCGGAAGGGAAGTAGTGACGTTTTGGTATGCAGACTTTGATGGAATGGTCTGCGGGCATCATGTTACATTTGCAGAGCCCTTGATGTACCTAAGCTGTGGAAACCCCCCACAAGTGACTCCAATTTGGAAACTAGACCCCATAAGGAACTTGCCTAGATGTGTGGTGAGCACCTTGAACCCCGAAGTGCTTCACAGAAGATTGTAACGCAGAGCCATGAAAATAAAAAATCTTTTTTTTCCTCAAAAATTGAATTTTTAGCTCGCAATTTTTTATTTTCACAAGAGTAACAGGAGAAATTGGACCCCAAAAGTAGTGACGCTTTGAAATGCAGACTTTGATGGAATAGTCTGCGGTCGTCATTACGTTTGCAGAGCCCCTGATGTGCCTAAACAGTGGAAACCCCCCACGAGTGACCCCATTTTGGAAACTAGACCTTCCAAGGAACTTATGTAGACGTGTTGTGAGCACTTTCAACCCCCAAGTGCTTCACAGAAGTTTATAATGCAGAGATGTGAAAATGAAAAAAACATTTTCTTTCCACAAAAATAATTTTTTAGCCCCCAATTTTTTATTTTCACAAGGGTAACAGGAGAAATTTGTCCCCAAAAGTTGTTGTGCAATTTTTCCTGAGTACACTGATACCCCATATGTGGGGGTAAACCACTGTTTGGGCACACGTCGGGGCTTGGAAGGGAGGGAGCACCGTTTGACTTTTTGAACGCAAATTTGGCTGGAATCAAAGGTTGCACCATATCGCGTTTGGAGACCCCCTGATGTGCCTAAACAGTGGAAACCCATCAATTCTAACTTCAACCCTAACCCCAACACACCCCTAACCACAGCCCTAACCCCAACACATCCCTAACCCTAATCCCAACCCTAACCATAACCCTAACCCTAACACACCTCTAACCCTAATCCCAACCCTAACCATATCCCTAACCACAAGCCTAACCCTAATTCTAACCCTAACCCTAATTCCAACCCTAACCCTAATTCTAACCCTAATTCCAACCCTAACCCTATTTCCAACCCTAACCCTAATTTTCAACCCTAACCCTAATTCCACCCTAACCCTAATTCCAACCCTAACCCTAATTGCAACCCTAACCCTCTTTCGAACCCTAACCCTCCTTCCAACCCTAACCCTAAACCTCTTTCCAACCCTAACCCTCTTTCCAACCCTAACCCTAACCCTCTTTCCAACCCTAACCCTAACCCTAATGGAAAAATAAAAATATTTTCTTTATTTTATTAGTTGTGCCTACCTATGGGGGTGAGAATCGGGGGGGTTCATTTAATTTTTATTTCATTTTGATCACTGTGAGAGTGATCAAAATGAAATAATGGAATCTGCAGCCGGCAGATTCGGGTGGGCGCACTGCACATGCGCCCGCCATTTTCCAAGATGGCGGCGCCCATGAACCGGACCTGCCGGACACAGGGGGACTTAGAAGGTGCCGGGGGGGTGAGAGGGGGTGAGGGGGTTATCGGAAGCTGGTGGGGAGCGGAGGGAATGGGAGGGGGGGCAGATGATGACAGCGGCGGCAGATCGATCCATGGCTGGATTGTAATATTTCATCGATTTTCATTGATGAAATATTACTATCGCTGATTGGCTGTTTCACTTTTAACAGCCAATCAGAGCGATCGTAGCCACGTGGGGGCGAAGCGATGCCCCCTGTGGTGAATTACAAAGCCCCCTGTATCTGCGGGTCAGGTGACCTTTCATTGACCCCGGTCACGGGTGTGTGTCATGGGTCGGATTGGCACCGACTTTCATGATGCATACGCTGTGTCACAGGTCGGGAACCGGTTAAATGGCACTAAGAAATAAGGTTATAGCACCCCCCAGCATCAGAACTTCTCTGGGGTCTCGGCTACCGGGAGTAGTTGAGACCCGGAGAACATGATTCGGGTCAGTTTTTACTGACCCCAGTGTTGCGATCACTGTTAATCATTGAATACTGTAAAGACGACCGCAAAAAAAGTCTGAATTCCCATTTAATTTCTCTCTCCTCTGTACTGGTTTAGCACATCAGAGAAGAATGAAATGAGGTCCACCGAGCCCCCGTTACCTCGGTGTCTCTTGACCCTCATGCTTTTACCGATCCTGTCCCCCGGCCATCGGTGTCTTCTTCTGGGAAGAAAATGGCCGGCACATGAGCAGTGCACCTAACAAGATCTGCTGGCCAGCACTCGGCAACAACAGGAAATTTTTCCTATTGGTTCATTTTGGCCACTGTGATAGACCCTATCACAGTGATCAAAATAAAAAAATAGTAAATCAAAGCCCCCTTTATCACCCGTTTAGTTAGGTAAAATTAATAAAATAAAAATAATGTAGTTATTTCCATTTTTCCCTTTGGGTTAGGGTTGAGCTAAAGCTAGGGTTAGGGTTGGGCTAGGATTAGGGTTAGGCTATGGTTAAGGTTGGGCCAGGGTTAAGCCTGGGGGTAGAGGTTGGACTTGGGTTTGTGTTGGGGCTAGGGTTAGGGCTGGGCTAAGGTTAAAGTTGGGATAGGTTTTGGGTTGGGGCTAGTTTTAGGGTTGGGGCTAGGGTTAGGGTTAGACTAGGGATGGGCTAGGGTTAGGGTTGGGCTAGGGTTAGGGTTGGGGTAGGGTTAGGGTGGGGCTAGGGTTAGGGTGGGGCTAGGGTTATGGATGGGCTAGGTCTAGGATTGGACTAGGTTAGGGTTGGACTAGGGTTAGGGTTGGGGCTTGGGTTAGGGTTGGAGCTAAGGTTGAGGTTAATGTTGGGTTGGGGTTACGGTTGTGGTAAGGGTTCTGGATATGGTTATGGTTGGGATTATGATTAACGTTGAGATTAGGGTTAGGGGTGTGTTGGGGCTAGAGTTGTGGTTAGGGTTATGGTTAGCGTTGGGATTAGGGTTAGGGGTGTGTTGGGGTTAGGGTTGTGTTATGGTTGGAGTTAGAATTGGAGGGGTTCCACTTTAGTGGAACCCCTCCTGTTTAGAGGTTTCCCTGTTTACATCAAGGGTTCTCCGAATGCGACATGGTGCCAACCTTTGATTCCAGCCATTTTGCATTCAAAAAGTCAAACGGTTCTCCCTCCCTTCTGAGACCTGCCATGCACCCAAAGAGTATCTTTCCCCCACATACGTGGCATCGGTATACTCAGGAGAAATTGCACAACAAATTCTGTGGTCCATTTTCTCCTGATACCCTTGTGAAAATAAAAAAAGGTTTCAAACTAAATTTTTTTAGAAAAAAATAAAATGTTAATTTTTTCCATCCACTTTGCTTTAGTTCTCGCAAAACACCTGAAGGGTTAATAAACTACTTGAATGTGGTTTTGCACACCTTGAGGGGTGCAGTCATTAGAATGGTGTCACTTTTGGATATTTTCTGTTATATTGACCAGGCAAACTCTCTTTAAATGTGATGTGGTCCCTAAAAATGGTTTTGTAAATTTTGTTGGAAAAATGAGAAATCACTGGTCAACTTTTAACCCTTATAACATCCTGACAAAAAAAATATGTTTCAAAAATTGTGCTGATGTCAAAGGTGACACATGGGAAATGTTATTTATTAACTATTTTGTGTGAAACCACTCTCTGATTTCAGGGTACAAAAATTAAAATTTGAAAATTGCAAAATTTTCAAAATTTTTGCCAAATTCCCGTTTTCATAAATAAAAGCAAGTTATATCGAAGAAATTTTACCACTAGCATGAAGTAAAATATGTCACTAAAACATGGGAAGGGAAATATACGACCAAGAATAAATATGCAGCTAATGAATTCTTTTGAGAACCCTGCTATTAGAAGTGGAAAGAACAAAAACAACAATTTCTGAAAGAAAATAGAGTACCAAGAGAGGCCGACTACAAACTAAAATGTAGAGTCTTAGAGAGGTATTCACACTAGACATGTTAAGACCCAGCAGATTTGAGATCGCCTTGTTGTTGACTGTTGGGCATGCATGAATTGGCCAAATTATTTGTTAAGCATCACAATTTTTTCAGTATTGTTGTTCATATTTCATATTGACATTCTTTAGCACTACATAGTGCAACTGTTTTGTTTATTGTAGAGATGGCTCCTCCTAGTATGCACCTGTTCACAATAGCTTGGAAGTACCAGTCGGTATTTTGTCATTTGTTTATTAACTCTCTGAAAGAGTACTCTGCCCTCCAGCATGTGGTGGATTTTAATTGCAACAGGGTCCTGCCTACCCATAAGACTTTGAAGAGAGGTATTCACATGTACAAAGGAATTCAGAATTCAATCTTAGAGAGGTACTGACACTAGACACGTAGGATCCAGCAGATCTGAGACTGCCTTGTTGTTGGCTGCTGGGCATGCATGAATAAGTCAAATTACAGTATGTGCTAAGCTTCTCATTTTTTTCTAGTAATTATAAGCAGTATTGCTATTCATATTTCATATATACATGCTTTAGCGCTAAAGAGTGCAACTTTTTTTGTTTACAAACTAAAATGTCTCTGTACAAATTCACAGTGCATGGGAAGCAAACAAGGAGAATTGGAGCTGCTAACACAGGAAGAGCAATATAATCTAATAGGCATCAATGAAACTTGGTGGGATGATGCTGGGAATACAAACCTTGAAGGCTACAACTTGTTTATTAGAAACAGGATTAACAAGAAGGGAGGAGGTGTTGCATTGTTTGTATGTTAGGAAAACGTTTTTCTCTACAGAGATCCAAGCTTCAGAGCCTGGTAGCTCTGTAGAAACTGTCTGGGTAAGAATTCAAGGAGAGAAGAACGGAAGGACACTATTGTAAGTATTTACTATAGGCCACGTGGATAGACTGAAGATATGGATGAACTCTTTTTACATCAGATGTCTCTGTTTTAAAAAAAGCACGACATTGTGATCATGGGAAATTTTAACTATCCAGATATTTGTTGGGAATCTCTTTCAGGCAAAAGTACTGGGTCCAGAAAATTCTTATCTTCTCTTGCTGACAATGTTATCTTTCAAAAGATAGAAGAGAGAACAAGAGGATCAGCAATCTTGGACCTAAATTTTTACCAACAGGGAGGAAATGGTTGAGAAAGCAAAGGTAGCTGGGAAATTAGGAGGCAGAGATCATGGTATCCTCAAATTTTGGATTACAAGAGGAGGAAGACCAGCAAGGACTCTAACCCCCTTCTGAGATTAGACGTAAAAATTCATCAACAGTATGTGCCCTGGACCTATTTGACCAGGGACGGAATATTACGTCTACGCGATCGCATGCGCACATGGGTAGTGCGCGTGCGATCACCGCTGAGTGTCAGCTGATTCTGACAGCTGATACCCGGCACTAAGTGCCAGAAGTGGTCACAGACCTCTCACGGCACTATAACACCCAAAATGCTGTGATTGAACACGATCGCAGCATTTCGAGTGACGGCAGAGGGCTGACAGCCCCTCTACCTTTGGATCAACGGCGCAGTGCGGGGTCCCGATCATTGCCTTTGTGACGGGATGTCGTCTTGACCACATCCTGGTCACCAGAGCTTGGAAACATGCTGTTTAGGTGCAGTGCATGATCAGCAATTTTCTCTGTCAGTGCAATGCTGACAGTTTCTACAGCATGGAAACTATCAGCCTACTGATCAGCCTAAAAAAATGATTGTCCCATAATGGGACTAAGTGAAAAAGTAAAAAAAAAGTAAATAATTTTAAAAATATTTTAAAAAATCAAAAATATTAAAAAAATCTAAAGATATTGTATCTATAAATAAATGATAAATGTTTGAATGAAAAAAATATAAACAATAAAAGTACACATATTTGGCATCGCCGCGTCCGCAACCACTCAAGCTATAAAATTGTCCCACTTGTTCACCCTTTTAGTGAACATCATGAAAAATAAAAAACAAGGCAAAAACCAATAATTTATCATACTATCAAAAAAATTGGAATAAAACGTGATCAAAAAGACAGATTTAAATAAACATGGTACCACTGAAAATGTCATCTTGTCCTTCAAAAAACAAGCTGCCATACAGCTCCATCAGCGAAAAATAAAAAAGTTATAGCTATCACAATAAAGGGATGTAAAATAGTCTTTATTGTGTAAAAGCACCAAAACATAAGAAAACGATATAAATGAGGTATCGCTGTACTCGTATTGACCCGAAGAATAAAACTGCCTTATCAATTTTACCACACATGGAATGGCATAAACCGCCACCAAAAAAGAAATTCCTGAATTCCTGGCTTTTTTTCATTCTGCATCCCAAAAATCAGAATAGAAAGCGATAAAAAAAAGTTATGTGCCTGAAAATGGTACCAAAAAACGCCAACTCGTCCCACAAAAAATCAATCCATAACATGACTCTTTTGGGCGAAATATGGACAAATTATAGCTCTCAAAATATGGTGATGCAACAACTATTTTTTGCAATAAAAAGCGTCCTTTATTGTGTGCAGCCAAAACTATATAAATCTGGTATTACTGTAATTGCACCGACCCAAAAAATAAAGTCGCCTAATCACTTATACTGCATGAGGAAAGGCGTAAAAAATAAATAAAATCAATTCTTCACCATCTGTTAATTTTTTCACTTTGCCTCTCAAAGATCCCAGTAAGGCTCGGTGCACATTTATCCTGTGCTCTGCATTGAGCGCTTACAACAGGGCTTCCGTGTAATCTCTGAAGCAAGTGATTTAGACAGAACCTCTGGCAGAAGACTCACTATAATGAGACAGATGAAGGCACTGTGGACGTCGCCTGACCTGTGATCCTGTGGTATCCATCTTTTCAGGATTGCATGAAAGTGCCGTCGGCCACAGTTTTGTGTACTTCTGAAAAGATGGACACCGCTAGTCAGAGGCCAGATGGAGTCCAGAGTAACTGTGCTGCCTCATTACTCATTATAGTGAATGGATCCTTCAGGGGTTTCATCTGAATCATGTCACTCAGAGATTTAGATTGAAACCCAAAAGTAAGTGCTCAGCAGGGGCATAACTACCACGGTCACAGGAGTCACCACTGCGACCGGGCCCAGTGGGAGTCAGGAGCCCGGCAGGCATATCTCTTAATCATCCCGATTCTCGCAGGACAGTCTCATTGTTGACCCCCCCACCCGCATCCCGCACTGTACTAGCCACCACGCCCCCCCATGCACCCCATCCTCGCCCTCCCGCAGAGACCCACAGCACTGACAGCAGCCTGTCGCTAGGCTGTTTTCTCCAATGTGCGCACAGGACCTGTGATAAGGTCACAGGAGGGGAGGAGTCAGGAGTCACATGATCAGGAGCCTCCATGTGTCTTTAGGACTCTGCTGTGCTGGTTGTCATGGTGCTGGATGAGGTAAAGTTTATGTGTGGGGTCAGGAGGGGTTTACAGGGTGGATGTAGCAGAACTGTGTGTGTACATTTTTGGATGGAGCGGAGCCGTGTTTGTAGGAGGTGTATGGAGCGGAGCCATGTGTGTAGGAGGTGTATGGAGCGAAGCCATGTGCATACGAGGTGCATGAAGTGGAGCCGCGTGTGTCCGAGGTGCTTGGAGCGGAGCCGCGTATGTACGAGGTGTACGGAGCGGAGCCGCGTGTGTACGAGGTATACAGAGCGGTGCCACACATGTATTTTGGCATGGGGGCCCCATTTGAAAGTTCACACAACTGCCCATAACTTTGTAGTTACGACACTGGTGCTCAGCGTAGAGCACCAGATACATGTGATCCCAAACGTTATGTAAAATGTTTCCAATAACAGCTTCAACTCAATCCACAGAAAAAGCAAGTCTTCACTCAGGCCTGCCATCTGTTAACAAAAATATAGGGGGCTTCCATGTTACTGGTAGCACAAAAGCTATGGAAAAGCGAAATGGCTCCTCAGCTGCCAAAATATATTCTGAAAATTTTATGCTCCCAAATTCAAATGGCCCCCTCCCTCCTGAGCCCCATAGTGTACCTAAAACACTATAACATCCACGTTTGGAATTTCTGAGGCGATCAGAGCCCGCCTAATTTAATGGTTGCATGCCTTCAGAAGCACAGGGAGGGCATAATGTACTGGTGACTGCAATGTACTGGTCACTATAGCCTACTGGTCACTATAACAGCAGTTTGCACTTGGCAACATTCATTGCTGCTTGTTTTTGGAAAATACCTATGGAATCAAAATCATCACTACACCTGTAGATAAATTCCCAAGAGGGTATAATTTCCAAAATGGGGTCACTTGAGGGGGGATTCTGCTCATTTAGCAATTAGGGGCTCTGTATATGGAGTCTGTCTATGATGCCCATAGTATATTTTTGAAAAATGTACCCCCATGGGGAAATATTTGTCAGCCCATGCAGTGCGTGTAGGGGCATTACAAGTCTAGAAGACCCACTCCTTTACATTCAGCCTAGTTTTAACTGAGGCCTTCATCAATGTCTCCTCATTTTCTGCCACTAGATGACCAGGGGTATCGTGTTCTGTGCTGCTACAGGCAGTCCTATTTTTGACAAGGGTGTCTGATGCCCATAGTATATTTTTAGAAAATGTACCCCCCATGTACCCCCCATGAGGAAATGTTTGTCAGCTCATGCACTGCGTGTATGGGCATTGCAAGTCTAGGAGACCCGCTCCTGTACATTGGGCCTAGTTTTTAATGAGGCCTTCATCTATCTCTCCTCATTTTCTGCCACTAGATGACCAGAGTTAACATATTCTGTGCTGCTACAGGCAGTCCAATTTGTGGCAAGTGTGTCTATGATGCCCATAGTATATTTTAAAAAAATGTACCCCCAAAGGGGAAATGTTTGTTAGCCCATGCACTGCGTGTATGGGCGTTACAAGTCTAAGAGACTCGATCCTTTACATTGAGCCTAGTTTTTACTGAGGCCTTCATCAATGTCTCCACATTCTCCACCACTAGATGACGAGGGTTAACATGTTCTGTGCTGCTACAGGCAGTCCAATTTTTGGCAAGGGTGTTTTTATGATGCCCGTTACTAATTTGAAACCAAAACAAATGTTACTCCTCAAGGGGGAAATCTCATAAAAATAAGATGTACGTATATTCTTCCCATTTATTCTTACATTTTCCTTTTTTCCTATCTGTGGAACATCCTCTTATGACCTAGTGTATACCTCTTCAATATAAAAATAGTGAAATTCTATTATATTATATTTTTACTTATATACCTGTCTCTGAGCTGTTGCCAGGGACAAACATATCTCGTTGAAAACATTCTGGCTTTATATCTATGAACCTATGTTCGCCCCTCCCTTTTGTTATTTTCTTTCATAGGTGGATTCATATTTTTTATTTATTTGTTTGATATCAGTATGATTTATCATTATGTCTCCTCATTCCCTACCACTAGATTACCAGGGTTAACGGGTTCTGTGCTGCTACAGCCAGTCCAATTTTTGGCAAGGGTGTCTAAGATGTCCATAAAATATTTTTAACAATTTTACTCCTCCAGGGTGAAATGTTTGTCAGTCCATGCACTTTGTGTATGGGCATTCCAAGTCTAGGAGACCCGCTCCTTTCAATTGGGCATAGTTATTAATCAGGCCTTCTTCCATGTCTCATCATCCGCCGCCACTAGATCACCAGCGTTAAAGTGTTCCGTGCTGCTACAGTGATTGTCAAAAGCCTAACAAAGGTGGGTGCTTTTGCTGGGCGTTAAATACTTGTTATGGAAAAGGTTGAGGTGTACCCCACAGGGGAACATGTTTGCCAGCCAACACACTTAGTGTATGGGCATTACAAGTATAGGAGACCTGCTCCTTTTTAATAGGACATTTTTTGTTAAAAGGCCCGCCTCCATGTTTCCTCCAAGGGGGTATTGGGGTTATTGGAGTGCATATGACTTGGTAGCAGGGCAGGCCTTGCAGTCAATGCATAAGAAAATAGAATGGGAGTACAAAATGAATAATGTGAAGTGGATTTTCCTGTGCCCATCCACTATGTGGGTTCAAAGGGTTAGTGTGGTGCATATGACTTGGTAGCAGGGCAGGCCTTGCAATCAATGCAACATTTTTTATGGAAGCCATCCTATACATCTCGTGAAAGGTGTATTGGGGTGCATCATAATTCTTGGTAGACCATCCACTCACTGCATAGGCTATAACAGTTTAGGAGACCCACTGTTTAATAATGGCCCTTTAAGCAGATTAATGCTGCCTGATGCCCCTGTAAAAATAGGCTCTGTGACTTTAAGGGTCCCCTCTCATTTAGCGATGCACCAGCGATCCCGACCATGATACGACCCGGTCAGGATCGCTGGTGCATCACTAAATGGTCGCTACTGTGCTGCCAAACAGGCAGATCTCACCAATGACGTAGCAGCGGTCGGCGGTCGTTACTTACCTTTCAAACGCGGCGATGAAGACGTCCTCCTGCCTGCATCCATGCGTCACTCGTCGGCGCCAGCAGGAAGCCGCCGATGAGAAACGGCCCAGGACGTTCTCGCGCGATCAGCGATAGAGAGCGGGGGAGCCGGTCAGAGGTAAGTGTCACATATAGTGATATCGCTAGAAATATCGCTGCTGCGTCACAAAATCGGTGATGCTTAAGCGATATTGCTAGCGATCTTGCGTAAAGTGTGACGGGGCCTTAAGAGTCCCTCCTTCATAAATGAAACAAGATATGTTTGCTTATGTGTCACACACCACATGGCCAGCTATAGTTGGTAAATGTTAAAATGACATTTCCCAGTGAATGCATTTGTTTTGGTTGAAAGCAATGTCAAAGTTGAAAAACGCTTCAAAAACACTGCATCTGAACATAACCCAAGTGGTGGAGGAACATTTTGGTCTGAGGTTATTTATTTTGCATAATATACAAGTCATTAACCTGGAAAGGATGTACCTTAACATATTTCCCAGCAAAATCCGTTTTGGTTTACTGTAGTTTTGGTATGTTTTTTTGTGTACCGGTAAAAATGGCATGAAACTCTGACAACATTGTTTAAAGCTGTGAACTAGGAGTCAGAAATGCTTCCAGAGGCGATCCCCATGATGTCCCCATGTCATTTGAGCAGTGTTTCCATCATTTTCAGACATTTTTAGACCTTAAAAGGAATCCCCAGGGGGATTGCGGTAAAAATGCTCAGGTCTCCCATAGACTTACATTGGGCTCGTTGTTCTGTCCGAGTACCCGAGTATTTAAATTTGCTCGACTCGAGCAATGAGCACCCGAGCATTTTAGTGCTCGCCCATCACTAATAATCAGTTCTTTTATTGGTCTCTTTCAAAATCAATGAGAAAAGTTACTCTTTCTTTTTCTCTGTGTGATCTGCTGAAAGAATAATAATGATAGTGATTTTTTAGGCACTGAATGATATATATTTATCAAACGATGTTATATTCCCCCCCATTCTTCACTTATCTTGGGTAATTACAATTAGCTCTGACAATTAGGGATGAGCGAGTAGTGAAATACTCGGACTCGCTGTACTCGTTACGAGTACCTCCTAATACTCGGGTACTCGTAATGAGTAGCGAGTCCAATGTAAGTCTATGGGAAATGTGAGTAATGGGCTGTGTGTGTGCTGGGCTAGGAGGGGACTGTGCGAAGACTGTGCCGGGCTGTGCGGGACTGTGCTGTGCTGTGCAGGTACTGTGCGGGGACTGTGCCGGGCCGTGCGGGGACTGTGCTGGGCTGTGCAGGTACTGTGCGGGGAATGTGCTGGCCTGTGCAGGACTGTCCTGGGCTGTGCAGGTACTGTGCGGGGACTGTGCCGGGCTGTGCGGGACTGTGCTGGGCTGTGCAGGACTGTGACAGGCTGTGCAGGACTATGCCAGGCTGTGCGGGACTGTGATAGGCTGTGCAGGACTATGCCAGGCTGTGCGGGACTGTGCTGGCTGTGTGGGACTGTGCGGGGACTGTGACAGGCTGTGCGGGACTATGCCGGGCTATGCGGGACTGTGCTGGCTGTGCGGGACTGTGTGGGGACTTTGACAGGCTGTGCAGGACTATGCCGGGCTGTGCAGGACTGTGCTAGCTGTGTTGGACTGTGCGGGGACTGTGACAGGCTGTGCAGGGCTATGCCAGGCTGTGCAGAACTGTGGTGGCTATGCGGGACTGGGCTGGGCTGTGTGGGGACTGTGCGGGGACTGTGCTGGGCTGTGCGGGGACTGTGCTGGGCTGTGCGGGGACTGTGCGGGGACTGTGACAGGCTGTGCAGGACTATGCCGGGCTGTGCGGAACTGTGCTGGCTGTGCGGGACTGTGCTGGGCTGTGTGGGGACTGTGCGGGGTCTGTGCTAGGCTGTGCTGGGACTGTGCGGGCTGTGCCGAATATTGCGAGGCGAGTAGTGAAATGCTCACCAGGATTCGAGTACCGCGAGTACTGCATTGCTCACCTAGTACCGAATCCTAACAAGTATACTCGCTCATCCCTACTGACAATCTTTCATCATAACTGAAATATTCCATGACTCATTTTTGGGATTGCCAGTCTTTTGACCCCAGGAACCGAATATCTTTTTTTGTGAAATCATGTGTAGATTGTATATTCAATATGCGGTCACATTATTTCCCCTTTTCACATGTAAAGCGCCATAGATTAAATGGCGCTATATAAATGCATAATAATAATAATAATAGTAATAATAATTAGTGCTTATATCAATATCTTATTAATTACAAGTTAACTAGTTAAATCTCATCTAACTTTTGAGATTTACCTTGAAAATACATTTTCTCTGTACTGTTGGAAACTTAGTCTATGCTGAATAAAATTTACTTTTATCATTTCATTTATACTTCATTACAGTTACGCAGTTTATTGTTTATTGCTTGTATTTGTGTTCTTGTATTAAAATTTTGCCACGTATATTAGCAATTAGAATCCATTTTTAAAATATTTAGTTTTACATTTCAAGGGCATAATTACTTAAAACCAATACATCTAATATAACTATAAGGCAGAAAAAAAAATATAAGAATAAGGAAATCTCTAGGCAGATAAAAGGCAGTTACTTTTGTGAAAGAACTGTAATTAAATGTTCAACTTCACAAGAATGGTATATTGCTGAAATTTTTCTTCTCTATTTAAAACAAAAAATAACACAGTAAATATATATATATATACTGCTCAAAAAAATAAAGGGAGCACTTAAACAACAGAATATAACTCTAAGTAAATCAAACTTCTGTGAAATCAAACTGTCCACTTAGGAAGCAACACTGATTGACAATCAATTTCACATGCTGTTGTGCAAATGGAATAGACAACAGATGGAAATTATTGGCAATTATCAAGACACCCTCAATAAAGAAGTAGTTCTACAGGTGGGGACCACATACCACATCTCAGAACCAATGCTTTCTGGCTTATGTTTTGGTCACTTTTGAATGTTGGTTGTGCTATAACACTCGTGGTAGCATGAGACAGACTCTACCACCCACACAAGTGGCTCAGTTCGTGCAGCTCATCCAGGATGACACATCAATGAAAGCTGTGGCAAGAAGGTTTGCTGTGTCTGTCAGCGTAGTGTCCAGAGACGAGAGGCGCTACCAGGAGACAGGCCTATACACCAGGAGATGTGGAGCGGGCCATAGGAGGGCAAAAACCCAACAGCAGGACCGCTACCTCAGCTTTTGTGCAAGGAGGAACAGGAGGAGCAATGCCAGAGCCCTGCAAAATGATCTCCAGCAGGCCACAAATGTGCATGTGTCTGCACAAATGGTTAGAAACCGACTCCATGAGGATGGTCTGAGTGCCCGACATCCACAGATGGGGGTTGTGCTGACAGCCCAACACCAAGCGGCCCTCCAAAGAAATGCCACCCCACCCCATTACTGACCCACTGCCAAACCGGTCATGCTGAAGGATGTTGCAGGCAGCATATCACTCTCCACTGCGTCTCCAGACTCTGTCATGTCTGTTACATGTGCTCAGTGTGAACCTGCTTTCATCTGTGAAGAGTACAGGGCGCCAGTGGCAAATTTGCCAATCCTGGTGTTTTGTGGCAAATGCCAAGCATCCTGCACAGTGTTGGGCTGTGAGCACAACCCCCATCTGTGAACGTCTGGCCCTCAGACCATCCTCATAGAGTCGGTTTCTAATCGTTTGTGCAGACACATGCACATTTGTGGCCTGCTGGAGGTCATTTTGCAGGGTTCTGGCAGTGCTCCTCCTGTTCCTCCTTGCACAAAGGAGGAGGTAGCGGTCCTGCTGTTGGGTTGTTGCCCTCCTACGGTGCCCTTTATTTTTTTGAGCAATATATATATATATATAATGTCTGCTATACTCCCTGCATTTACACAGGTAATGATATTCTCTCCTGATTGGCTACGATACCATATGATGTGATAGCTGCAATAAATTATCTGAAAGCCTGAAGCTATGTCAGCTTTCTTTGATGCAATCTTCTGCCATGTGAAAAGAGGTGGCATGCATTTTTTCTCCTCTGATTTACCGAAATTGAATCCCAAATTGTTCTAATTTGCCAAGACCTGCAAAGTCCATAAAAGTCTATTCAAATTTGCTCATTCTTAATTATAATTAATTACTATAGTTATACCATATAATTAATAATGTAATAATTATTACTATAAAAGGCTATTCGGGTAAAAATTCTGCTAATGAGAGTGTTAGGACTTAAAAAATTAGAATATCTGGCCGGCTAATAGAATATTAGTACATTTGGAGCTTTCTAATCATTTTATGCATTTCAGCAATTTTTATTATGATGTTGAAGATCTCTAGTGCTTATTTTGAGTGACTTCCATGAAAAAGAAAAATCCACAAGTGTTTTTCTCCATGAAATCTAGCTTAGAGTTTAAACACTAATTCAGTACTTTAATTGTTGAATGTGTGATGTTATAACCTAAAGTAATGTGAAAGTAAAATATTTTTTTACTAGCTGCCTCCCAGAGTTTCTACCTAGTAGCCAAATTAATAACATTTTCAGTTTACAAATCAATCCAAAGCATACTCACAGTCAGTATATCCATTTAAAGGGTAAAATTCAGAAGCCACTATAAATGATGCATGGAATTCTCTTAGATCTCATCAACTTTTTTAACAAATAAGGAGATTGCTTACTATGACCCTAAACAAGACCCACAAAATGAATTATTAATTGAATTCAGAGATAAAGATTTAAAAAACTTTATTTTATAATTTTGATTGACAAAAAAGAATGTGATATGTCGAAGAATGGTGATTATTAATATTAAGGTTATTTTTACTGCTGTTAGTGAATTTTAGGGCTTTCGTTCTGAAATATTGGACATCTAAATTTTTTTTACTTTAAAAGTTAGGTAATTTACAGTTTGAGTCTTCTGTGGACATCATCAAATTTCATTGGTACTACATGACTGTGCATAGTGTTATGTATGCTTTTGCATTATCTAGATAAAAGGTCTAAAGGCCACGTCTCACATAGCAAGATCGCTAGCGAGATCGCTGAAGTGTCACCGATTTTGTGACGCAACAGCGACCTCGCCAGCAATCTCGCTATGAGTGACACTTAGCAGCTACCAGGCCCCCGCTGCGATGTCGCTGATCGTGCTCGAATGTCCAGGGCCATTTTTTGATCGCTGGTGTCCCGCTGGCCAGCGCGCATCGCTGTGTTTGACACCGACAAGTGACCTCGTTAGTGACTCAGAAATCATGGACGCAGGCGGGAGTCGTCAGAATAGCTGCTGTGTGACAAGGTCCCAACGACCGCCGAGGTCGTTATATGAATCGCTGGATCGTTGCTGCATTGTTGGGTAAATCTGACTGTTTGACAGCTTACTAGCGACCATTTAGCAACGCACCAGCGATCCTTGCCAGGTCGTATCGTTGTCGGGATCACTGGTGCGTCTCTAAGTGTAACGGTACCCTAACCCGTTCTATGTTGTCTTTGTAACTGACCTCATAAATCTTTTTTCATCTCTCTCAGCCCCCTCTAACAGATCTATCACAATAAATGACATCACACCTTCCTCTGTATCAAAAGTCCGCAGTCTCCTTGTACTCCTTTTACTGTGCTCTGTCCTTCAAACCACACATCCAAGCTCTTACCATCTCCTGACATCTCCAACTCAAAAATATTTCCATAACCTGGCCTCTCCTCCACACCAAATCTTCTAAAATGTTAGTGCATGTGTTCATCATCTCCTACTTCGCACACTGCGATATCTATCTCTGTGACCTCCCAACTCACACTCTTGCACCCCTATAATCTATTCATAACTCTGCTGTTGTATTAATCCACCTCTACACTCAATGCACCTCTACCTCCTTCCTCTGACAATTCCTTCACTAACTTCCAGTTCCCCTATGAATGCAGACTAAATTAGCCTTCGGCACTCCCGAGTTCAGGCACAATGAGCCTTGCAGGCACAGGTTATAAAATCACCTAGAATATCTAATTATCTCAACTTCAGGACTCTAAGGCTGGGTTCACACGTGGTGTTTTTTTCGCGTTTCTGCGGCGGTTTTTACCTCGCGATTTTGCCGCGAAAACGCGAAAAATAAGCATCCCATGCATTCCTATGGGATTCCGCAATGCTGTGCTAATGCCGCGGTTTTTACCGCGGAGGAATTGCTTCACGGTAAAAGGCGCAGCATGCTCATTAATTTCGCGGAATTGCGGCGATCCCGCACCCATAGGAATGCAATGTTCTGCTTACTTTCTGCAGGGGGCTGTGCACACCGTGCGAAAAGTAAGCAGAACCTTTGCTGTTGGTACCCACGGTCCGGAGGAGAGGAGACTGTCCTCCGGGCTTTTGATACCATATCCCTGTAAAAAATGGAATTTAAAATAAAAAATATTGTTATTCTCACCTTCCGACGTCCCGCGCAGCCTTCCCGCCTCTCTCCACGCTCTCGATCCCATTAAGCCTTTGCGAGCGATGACGTCCGTTCTCGCAGGATCGTGAAGTCTCGTGGTCATTCGCGCGACGTCATCGCGAATGACCACAAGACGTCGCCATCCCGTGAGAACGGACGTTATTGCGGTAATTGTCGCAAAGGATTACTGGGACCGGGAGCATGGAGAGAGGCGGGAAGGCTGCGCAGGATATCGGAAGGTGAGAATAACAATATATATTTTTTATTATTATTATTTACATTCTATCTTTTACTATTGATGCCGCATAGGTGGCCTCAATAGAAAAAGTTGGTCACACTCTTCAAACACTATGTTTGACGAGTGTGACCAACCTGTCAATCAGTTCTCCAAGCGATGCTACAGATTGCTTGGAAAACGCTAGCAATTCTGCAAGCTAATTACGCTTGCAAAATGCTAGTTTTTCAGCGGGAAAATCGCGGGAATTTAAAATGCGATTTTCCCGCGGAATGGAATTACGGAATTCTCGTGGTAATTTCCACGAGAGTTCCGCTACGTGTGAACCCAGCCTAAATGTATTCCGTGACCTCCATAAGGATGTATTAAAAGAAAGTACACAAAATCAGATGCCAAAAAAGAAAATGTAACAATCATAAACGAATTAAAACAAAAAGTACCACATTTCTCAACTACCTCCAAATATCCTCTAATTTTCATGACATAACTATTACCATTAAAATTAGGAAAAAAATCCTTAATGGTAATGCTCTTAGATGCTACTTAATTGCTATTCACACAGATTAAGAAGTTACATGTTCAGCAGAAGAAACACAGCAACACTTAGGCTGGCAGATGATATTTGCGCAAGACAGGTAGACATCGATGTGATATTTTTTGCATTCATAATTAGACAACCTTCTGCCACCAGTTTCAACGGTGCAGTGGTGCATCTTTTCAGCCAGACTTGCAGGCTAGAGGAGATTCCACTTGTCTTCAGACTTCTTCGGCAAAGCTCTCCATTCACCAGTTCATTAGCCAATGTTTTCAGTAGATTGTTCTATTCAGTAGTTCCAGTTGATTGCTGAGATAAATGACTTGTGAATTGATACCAACCACATTCAACATCGCAAAGAAGATGACCATTAGGTAGCACTTGGTGTTTTGGCTAACACTGCAAGTGGCTTCTTGCTCCGCTTGGTCTTACTACCTTTGCTCAAATAATAGTTGTTATTGTTATCTGTATCTTGTTCCTCTGTATCAGTCTCCTCTGTTCCTGAATCACTATTACATTCTTACACCTCATCTTGAGATGAAATGTCACTTTGTTCCCCTAAATTTTCACTCTGTGTGTGGGGTCTCACTCATCATTTATCAGCGTATTCTTTATTTCTTCATCATGAATGGGGTGAGATAAATTGTACTGGCCATTTCAGCAGAGAATCTGAAGCAAGAGAGGGAAAGAGTACATGTTAGGGCACAATGTGCCTTAGAGACCACCCTCGTTTATCTAAGGAAACCTGACTTACCTCCACAAATTTTACATTATTCATTCATAACACAAGATAAATAAACAATTTTGATAAATAAAAACCTTCAAACGTGGGACGAGTTCAGGCGAAGTGAGTCTGATAAGACACAAAGGTCAAATCTGCTCTCCCGAAGGTCTGCTGTTACACTTTGAGATCAGGTTTCAAAGAGCATGTAAAGAAAGGAAATTACTGGGTATGGGGAGATTTTCGGATAAATTGGAGAGGAAAGAGAAACAAAACTAATCGAGCTGAAGGGTTAACAATGATTTACAGTGCTGTACATGATCTGTCTCCCCTATAATTCTCCAAATGATTTAAGTAATACCTCTATACTCACCAATCTTTGCAAGATATCCCTATTTCCTCCACCATAAAACATTCCTCACCCAGTTACCTCTAAGATTTTTCCCAAGCATCCCCCAGCCTCTGGAATTCAGTGCTTCAACACATCCAATTGTCTCCCACAACTTAAACCTTCAGATGCAACCTGAAAATCATCTTTTTAGGAAACCCCCAACAATCAAACTACCACCTAACTACTAAATATGAGTGAATATGTTCATAAAAGATAGACAAAAATAAATTTGGCATGAATATGGCACATTCAGATTCGTGATTTGAAACACGAGCAAATTTTCATTAAATCAGGAAAAATCGGTAAAATTCGGTAAAAGTGCCGAAAAATATGTGCGTTGCCACTAAAGTATTTTTAGCACTTTGGCTAGGATAGTGGGGATGTATGATCAGTGGGAGCACATGTTTGATGATGAGAGAGAGAGAGAGCTCAGAGGCGCGGAGTGTTTGTAAATTTTTTTTTCCCCAACTTTATGTATGCACATTGCGGCTAGCCAAACATCCACAATGTACAGACTCAACAGATTGTGCCATAGGCTGCTGAAATCACATGTCCCTCTCTATATGAATAACAGACTTCTTGTTTTAGTGCCATTTTGTCAGCATAACAGTACAGAGAGGCTGCTCCTGACACTTGACCTGGGTGCCGATAGATTTTAGCTAGTTAGCTAGGTGGTTGTTTCTAACTCAGATATTTTAGATAGCTTGTGTCTTGTGTTGCTGCAAAATCGACCTTCCAGCAGATTTTTTTTCAATTGCTAACATAAGTCTGTGTGCCATATCTCACCTTGTCATTTAGTGGTGGTGAAATTCATCTTTGTGCACAACTGTTGCAGAGGTAAAAAAAATATATATTTTTTCAATTGCCAAACCAGGGATTGAAGCTTGAAGAGGACAATTTGCATATTCCAGGTGCCTTCTGGGAAAAGCGAAGAGTTTCCCTCAATAAGAAAATCATTTGGTACAGCCGGGACCATGCTTGGAAAGCATCACCAAACCTCTAGGAACAGAAAGCAAGAAGGAAAACACACAGCAGATTACACAAGAAGGTTACACAAAGTAGATTACACAAGAAGGAAGACACACAGCAAGTCAGCAGGACCTAGGAGCAACATGGCATATGTGACAACCTACAAGGTAAGCTGCAACATGTGCTACATGTTCACAGATCAACCAAAAGAAGAATGCAACTTCACCTGCCAGAAGTGTAGACCACTGGCCCTTTTAGAAGAAAAGGTGCAGGGTCTGGAAGAAAGAATTACAATGTTGAAAATCATCAAAGAAAATGAAGACTTCCTAGACAGAACAGAAGCACCTCTACTGGTGATGAGCGAGCAGGCTCGGTAATGCTCTTTACTCACCTGAGGATCGCTGTACTCGTGGTACTCGACGAGCGCCGAGCATTTCTGGGATTATTTGGTGGGAGCTCGGGTCTCTGCCCTGCAAGTTTTGCACTCTTTTGACCGCAAATCAACATGCAGGGATTGTCTACCACACACTGTAAAGCTACAGCCATCTTTGTTGTGGTATTACAGTAATTGGCTGGCAGCACACCATCATCAGGTCCTGCTTGTCACAGTCACATCCAGAATCAGACAGTGTAGGGAGAGCTGCTGCTGAGATTGGGTCAGATTTGGGGATTTATAAGTTAGTGTGGGTATATTATCATAGAATACACAAATACTTCTAAAAGAAAAGTCCTTCTAAGACTAATTATGGGGTATATACTGTAGATTGCAGTGCTAGGTAGGCAGGGAGTGTATGTCGCTACATACATATCAGTGCCAGGCATGCAGGCACTGTATGTGGGTATATAGATATCATTGAATACATCAAGAGGGTCCATTGCATTACTGTTTGCTGCTGCCTATTAGATATATTGACAGTATATACCTAGCCCCATGTATCAGTGGCTAGGAATAATTTTTTTTGCATCTTAATCCTGATTATTTTATTCCAAAGCAATCCAGGACCCATTTTTTCTCTCTATTTGCTTGTTGACACTGCAGACTACAGTCAGATCCTTTTGATAGTACAGCATGAAAATCCAGCAATTTTAAAAGGGTTAGCCTGTCCCAGGCATCACATCTGAAAAATCTGCCATTTTTTGTGGCAGTGTAGAATTTTTTGGAAATGTCTTATACAATTTTTTTTACACCATTTTGCTGCCAAAAAAATATTTATCTACAGGCAGATATTTTACACTGGGTTTTGTCCGCCACACGGATCGCATATCATTGCGCTCAAAATTTTGCCATTTCAGGCCTTCACAGAACTTTTTTCTTATGTCATAGCCTACTTATTGACACAATTTTGCTGGCTAAAAAAAAATACAGGGCAGATATTTGAAAGTGGGCTATCTCCGTCAGGCGCTTCATCTATCTGTGGGCTACAAATTGATACATTTCAAGGCTCCATTCCACTGTATTTGCTGTTACCCTAGTTCTATAGACTATTTTGGGGTAAAAAATAAAAAAATACTGGTCACATATTGAACAGTGTGAACAATGTGGTATCTCCGTCAAACGCCTGATCTGTCTGTGGGCTACAAATTGTTGCATTTCAGGCCTACATTCACTTTTTTTTGCTGTGTCTTAGCCTAGTTCTATAGACTACTTTGGGGTAAAAAATAAAAAAATACAGGCCATATATTGAACAGTGTGGTATTGGGTGAGGGGAACGCTCCATGGCATCTAATTTTGTGTCAGATGACAGTTGCAGCACCCTCTTGAGCATTCATTGATCAGCAGGTAAAACCTTTATACTTAACTGTAATTATACACCTGCGGGTCTCTCTAAAACACATTTACATGAGCCTTTTTGTATTATCAGTATTGGGAACTTATCTTATGATAGTTTATATATTGTTTTCCCATCTTACTGGGCAGCGCGTAATAATGTTCTCACAAAACTTGGTAGTAAAAGCCATTACATATCATTGCCTTCACCAAGTAGCCCTTTTCTATCCTTCGGCCCGCTGTTTGCAGTATAAGTGTAAAAAAAATCCTTCTTATATTTATCTTGTATTTTTTAAGGTTGTTATGCAACTCAATTGTATTTGCAATCTATAAATTATTCTCTGTCATGGAACAACATCCCCCTCTTACTGTATTTTGGAAGCTAACTACCCTTTCTTTTTAAATTGTTTACCGTATATACTCGTGTATAAGCCCAGATTTTCAGCCCATTTTTTTGGGCTGAAAGTCCCCCTCTCGGCTTATACACGGGTCATATACCTGGGGGTCGGCAGGAGAGGGGGAGTGGGGGTGTCAGAGATCATACTTACACCGTCCTGGCGCAGTCTCTGCAGCCCCCCGCTTCTCCATGGTCTCCCTTCCTGCCTTCAGCGGTCACGTGGTACTGCTCATTAAACTCATGAATATGCGCATATTCATGAGTGTAAAGAGAGGTACCACATGACCGCTGAAGACAGGAAGGGAGACCATGGGAGAATGGGGCTGCAGAGACCGCGCCAGGACGGGTAAAGTATAGAGATATTCACCTGTCCTGGGGTCCATCGCTGCTCACCGCTGTCTGCTGCATCCTGTGTCAGTGACGTTTAGGCAGCAAAGGGCTTGGTTGATGTGGTTAGTGTGCGCTCTGCCCTCTGCTGGCTGAACAGTCACTGACACAAGAAGCGGCAGACAGCGGCGATGGACCCAGGAGAGGTGAGCATGGAATTTTTTTTGGCAGCAGCATAGGTATGGGGGCATAACATATGGAGCATCTTATGGGGGCATATTCTATGGAGCGGCATATGGGGGCATATTCTATGGAGCAGCATATGGGGGCATAGACTATGGAGCAGCATATGGGGGCATAAACTATGGTGCAGCATATGGGGGCATAATCTATGGAGCAGCATATGAGGGCATAATCTATGGGGCAGCATATGGGGGCATATTCTATGGGAAAGCATATGGGGGCATATTCTATCGAGCAGCATATGAGGGCATAATCTATGGGGCAGCATATGGGGGCATATTCTATGGGAAAGCATATGGGGGCATATTCTATCGAGCAGCATATGAGGGCAAATTCTATGGGGAAGCATATGAGAGCATACTCTATAGAGCAGCATATGGGGCATATTCTATGGGGCAGCATATGGGGGCATATTCTATGGGGCAGCATATGGGGCATATTCTATGGAGCATTTTATGGGGGCATAATCTATGCAGTATCTTATTGAGGCATACTCTATGTAGCATCTTATGGGGGCATAATCTATGGAGCATCTTATTGGGGACATAAGCTATGGAGCATCTTATGGGGGCATAATCTATGTAGCATCTTATGGGGTCATAACCTTTATGGAGCATTAAATTAGGCATATTATTCTATGGAGCATCTTATGGGGGCATTATTAATTTTTGTGCAGCATTATATGGGGTGTACTTTGTATGGAGCATCTTATGGGACACATCATGAACTGTATGGAGCATTATATGGGGCTCCTGATTCAATATGGCTATTCAAAAACATTTAACCTACTGATGTCTCAATTAATTTTTATTTCATTGGTATCTATTATTTTTGAAATTTACCAGTAGCTGCTGCATTTTCCACCCTAGGCTTATACATGAGTCAATAAGTTTTCCCAGTTTTTTGTGGCAAAATTAGGGGGGTCGGCTAATACATGGGTCGGCTTATACACGAGTATATACAGTATTTTTAATGTTAATTAAGAAAGATAAATATTTTAATTTACTTACTTGACCCCTTCACTTCATTTTCGTATGGTACCTAACATCATGAAATATATGTAAATTTAGTACTAAAGTGACCTTTTGCCCTTAAGGAAAAAAGGACCATGAAATTAATCACATATTGAACAGTGTGGTATCTCCGTCTGACTCCTCATCTATCTGTGGGATACAAATTGTGGCATTTGAGACCTCCATTCAACTGTTTTGGTTGCCTGTTACCCTAGTTCTTGAAACTATTTTCCTGTAAAAAAATAAAAATACATGCCACATGTTGAACAGTGTGGTATTTTCATCAGAAGCCTGATCTATCTGTGGGCTATAAATTGTTGCATTTCAGCCCTACATTCAATTTTTTTTGCTGTGTCTTACCCTAGTTCTATAGACTATTTTGCAGTAAAAAATAAAAAAAATACAGGCCTAATATTGAACAGTGTGGTATCTCCGTCAGACGCCTGATCTATCTGTGGGCTACATATTGTTGCATCTCAGGCCTCCATTCCACTGTATTTATTGTGTCATACCCTAGTTGTTGACACCAGTTTGATAACCAAAAATAAATTTTTAACTACTGTACATTACAGACATTTTAAAGTGAGCTTTTCCCACACACAGATCACATACAAGTTTGCTCCCAACTCAGCCATTTGTAGTGAACGTGGAAAATATTGTAGTCCAATTAAAATGGGCAAGGTGCATGGCAAGGGACAGGGAAGTGGACGTGATAGTGATGGTGCATGCAGAGGCCAAGGCCAAGGTCATGGGCAAGCTGAAATTGTGCCACAACAAACACCGACATCTTCAAGCATGACCTTCCTGTCTGAATTCATAGGGTACCACAGAACAGCACTATTGAAACCAGAGCAGTGTCAAAAGGTTGTTCGCTGGATAGCGGATAATGTTTCCACTCACATTTCCACCATCACCAGCACCCTGTCTTCTACACGGTCAAGTCTGAGTAGCCGTGAGTTTGGACCGCATATTCCTCTCCCTGATCCTCCTTGCTCCCACCATGCTGAGTGCCCGGAGACAACTGATCCCACACTTGGACACTCCGAAGAGCTGTTCACTCTTCCATTTATAGATTCGAGCCTCTCGTTCGGTCCACTTGAAGAAGGGCAAGATGAGATCGCATGCAGCGATGCCCAAATATTTGAGCAGCCACGTTCACACGAAGGTGACGGTGGGAACAACAGGTGGATGACGATGAGACACAACTGCCAGAAAATCAGGAGGAGGACAAGTGTGAGGAAGTGTAAGCCGAGGTGGAGGATGATACAGTAACTGACCCAACCTGGCAATAAGACATGCAGAGTGAGGACAGCAGCACACAGGGGGAGGGAGGTGTAGCTCTCCAACAGGCAGTAAAAAGCAGTGTGGTGGCCACAGACAGAAGGCGGGCAACAGTTCCTCGTAACACCAACACGACTTAAGTTGGCAGCACAAATGTTAGGTCTTCCGGGTCTGGTTGTTTTTTAAAGACTGACGATAAGCCCAAAGAGGCCATTTGCACCACCTGCCATGCCCACATCAGCAGGGGTAGCAAAACTACCAGCCTGATCACTGCAAGCATGATCAGGCACATGGCAGCAAAGCACCCGACTTTGTGGACTGAACTCCAGGCTCCAGGAGTAGTGTCTGTGGGTGAAAACACTGCTTCTTCCACCGTTGTGTGTGCAAGCCAATCCCTTGACCACTTTGCATGTGAAGATGCCTCCTGCCCTGCACCAGCCATTGCCCACACTCAACTAGCACCATCATCAACCACGTCCACATCCTTGTCCCAGTGCAAGCATATATACGCAGACAATGCCACACAGGCCACAGTACTAAATTCACACATTTCTCATCTGCTTGCACTCGAAATGTTGCCTTTTAGGTTTCTGGATATGGAAACTTTCCGCAACCTGATGGCGATGGCTGTCCCAAAGTACTTGGTCCCCAGCCGCCATTATTTCTCCCGGTGTGCCATCCCGGCATTACACAAGCACACGTCCCACAGCATTACCCATGCCCTGAACAACGCTGTTACTGGGAAAGTTCACCTAACCAGGGACACGTGGACAAGTGCTTGTGGGCAGGGATGCTATTTCTTGCTGATGGCACACTGGGTTAACATAGTGGAAGCCAGGACCCACAGGGACCTTGGGATGGAACACGTCCTCCAGACACCGAAGATTGCGTGGCCTACATTAATCAGGGTTGCCCCCACAGTCTACAGCTCCTGCATCTCCTCCTCCTCCTCTTCAGCCTCCTTCTCTGAAATGGCCACATCAGTCACAAGCTGGAAGCACTGCAGCCCTGCCTCATCCAAGCCACAACAGGCTGTACTGAAGCTAATATGCTTAGGTGACAAATCGCACAAAGCTGAAGAGTTGTGGACAGCTCTGAAAGAGCATCAGATGTGTGGCTGATACAGCTGAACCTTCAGCCAGACATGGTCATGTGTGACAATGGCCAGAACCATGTGGCGGCTCTGAGGCACGGTGAGCTCACACACATGCCTGGCCCATGTTCTTAACCTCGTTGTTCAAAGGTTTCTCAACGGTTTCTCAAAAGCTACCCGGCGCTGCAGGATCTGCTTGTCAAAGTACGCTGCCTGTGTGCCCATTTTATAAAGTCAGTTCCAGCTTCTACCGCCCTTGCTGTGCTTCAGCTGCATTTGCAGATTAGGGCTCACTGACTGATGTGTGATGTCCCCACGTATTGGAAATCAACACTCCACATGTTGGAAAGGATTTGTGAGCAGAAGAGGGCAGTTGCTGACTACCAGCATCAACAAGGCCCTCGGTATTCAGTTCAAACTCCACACATTAGAACTCAGGAGTGGACATGGATGTCAAACATATGTACCATTCTACAAAACTTTGATGAGTCCACCAAGATGGTGAGCGGCAATGACGCCATAACTAGTGTCACCATCCTGCTTCTCTGCCTTCTTAAACGCTCTCTGCTCACAATCAAATAGGTGGCATTGCAGGCTGAACATGATGACATGGAGCAAGGAAGCATACAGGTTGATTACACACAGCCCATCCTCATGTCATCCCAACGTGGACTGGTTGACAATGAGGAAGAGGAGGAGGAGGAAGAACAGGAGCTGCTTTCATGCTCTATAAACAGTACTACAAACACAACTGTCATACCGTCTGTTCATCGTGGAAGACCTGAGGACAGGGAGAAGGAGGAAGAGGAGGAGAGCATGGTCAGTTGTCCTCTTGATGAGGACATGGATGTGTTGCATGTTAGCAGTCTGTCACACATGGCTGACTTCATTTTGTGTTGCCTTTCCCATGACCCACGTATTGTCAAAATTTTGACTGACAGCCATTACTGGTTGGTGACACTTCTAGACCCACGCTTTCAATCTCTTATTCCAGAGGCAGACAGGTGTACTAAAATGTTGCAGTACCAGAAGGCACTTGTTGCGGAATTATTTAAAAAATTCACATCTGAAAATGCTGGCGGCAGAGGTCACAGTTAGTTGGACAACCAAGTAGTATAGGTGAGAGAGACACAATTCCAATCCAGCAGAGATAGGGAAACACTGTCAAAATTCTGGGAGAGTTTTCCCAGACCCTCCAATCGCACTGGCCCTGAAGCGCAGGTTACTCTCACAAGAAATGCAAAGTTTAGGAAGATGCTGAGGGAGTACCTTGCTGACCGTACCAACATCCTTCAAGATTTCTCTGTGCCTTTTTAATTTATTGGGTCTCAAACTGGATATGTAGCATGAACTGGCTCTCAACGCCTTGGAGGTCCTGGCCTGTTCTGCCACTAGCGCTTTGTCAGAGCGCGTCTTTAGTGCCGCTGGTGGAATTATAACTGATAAGCGCATCCGCCTGTCAACTGAAAATGCTGACAGGCTGACTCTAATAAAAATGTACTAGGGCTGGATTGGGACAGACTTCTCTACACCACTATATTTAGAAAATAAGGAAGGGGAAAGGGAAATTTGTGCTCACCAAAATAGTCCTGTAAGCCGGTCCTCTTTTCATGTTCTCTACACCACTGCACGACGACAGCGAAACGAAACATCAAATTCAGTGTCATTTTTGGGAGGTATATTCCCATGCACCTTTTCACACCCACACATGGGTATACGCTTCCTGATTTTGGTGATTTGCTGTTATCCTCATCCTTCTCCTCATTCTCATCATCCACCACCACTAGATCACCATGGTGACTGTGGTCCGTGATGCAACAGCCACTAGAAATTTTTGCAAGGGTGTTTATGATGCCCGTTCTAAATATGTTTACACTCTATGTTGAGGTGTCCCCCCAGAGGGAAGGTAAAAGTTTATCAGCCCATACACTTAGTGTATGGGCAATACAAGTATAGGAGACCCGCTCCTGTAAACTGGGAAAACATTTTTCGGAGGCCATACTCTACGTCTCTTCAGACACCACCACTGGAAGACGAGGGTGAATATGTTCCGTGATGCAACTGCCACTTTACTTTTTTGCAAGGGTGTTTATGATGACCGTAAAATAAATATTTACACAGTAAGTTGATTTTGTATCCCCCAGGGGAAATTGTTTATCAGCCCATACACTTGGTGTATGGGCATTACAAGTATAGGAGACCCGCTCCTGTAAACTGGGAAAACAGTTTAAGTAGGCCAACCTCCACGTCTCTTCCTTGGGAGATTGGAGTGTGTGCAAATTTTGGGCAGACCTTGCATTCACTTCATGGGCATACTTTAGGTGACATAAAAAAATCAGAATACTGGGAACTTTGGTTTCATGTGGCCATCCAGTACGTGTGTTCAAAGGCTTATTGAGGTGCGTGTAATTTTGGTGCATGGTAGGCCCTGCATTCAATGCATTATTAAACAGTATGGGAGTACCAAATGAATAATGTGAAATTGGTTTTCCTGTGGTCATCCAGTACGTGTGTTAAAAGGCTTATTGGTGTGCGTGTAACTTTGGTGCAAGGCAGGCCTTGCATTCAATGCATAATCAAACAGTATGGGAGTACCAAACTAATAATGTGAACATGGTTTTCCTGTGGCCATCCAGCACCTTGGTTCAAAGTCTTATTGGGGGCGTGTATCTTTGGTGCAGGGCAAGCCCTGCATTCAATGCATAATCAAACAGTATGGGAGTACCAAACTAATAATGTGAACATGGTTTTCCTGTGGCCATCCAGCACCTTGGTTCAAAGTCTTATTGGGGGCGTGTATCTTTGGTGCAGGGCAAGCCTTGCATTCAATGCATAAGCAAACAGTATGGGAGTACCAAATGAATAATGTGAAATTGGTTTTCCTGTGGTCATCCAGTACGTGTGTTAAAAGGCTTATTGGTGTGCGTGTAACTTTGGTGCAAGGCAGGCCTTGCATTCAATGCATAATCAAACAGTATGGGAGTACCAAACTAATAATGTGAACATGGTTTTCCTGTGGCCATCCAGCACCTTGGTTCAAAGTCTTATTGGGGGCGTGTATCTTTGGTGCAGGGCAAGCCTTGCATTCAATGCATAAGCAAACAGTATGGGAGTACCAAATGAATAATGTGAACTTTGTTTTCCTGTGGCCATCCAGTATGTGTGTTCAAAGGCTTATTGGGGTGCATGTAACTTTGGTGCAGGGCAGGCCTTGCATTCAATGCATAAGAAAACAGTATGGGAGTACCAAATGAATACTGGGAACTTTGGTTGCATGTGGACTTCCAGTATCTCTGTTCAAAGGTTTATTGGGGTGCATGTAACTTTGGTGCAGGACAGGCCTTGCATTCAATGCATAGGCAAACAGTATGGGAGTACCAAATGAATACTTGGAACTTTGGTTGCATGTGGTCATCCATGACATCTGTTCAATGCTTGTTGCGGTGCGTCCAAATTTTGAGGGGGACGTTTACGCTGTTACACATGTGGTAAAATTGATAAAGCAGCTTTAGTCTTCAGGTCAGTACAATTACAGCGATACCTCATTTATATCATTTTTTATGTTTTGGCGCTTTTAAACAATAAAAACTATTTTATATAAAAAATAATTATTTTTGCATCGCTTTATTCTGCGAGCTATAGCTTTTTTATTTTTTCACTGATGATGCTGTGTGGTGGCTCGTTTTTTTGCGGGACAAGATGACTTTTTCAGCGGTACCATGTTTATTTATATTCGTCTTTTTGATCGCGCATTATTGCACTTTTTGATCGGTGGTATGATGATAAAGCATTGTTTTTTGCCTTGTTTTTTTAAGGGGTTCACTAAAGGAGTTAACTAGTGGTACAGTTTTATAGGACGGGTTGTTACGGACGCAGCGATACTAAATATGTGTACTTTTATATTTTTTATGTATTTACAAAAAAAATGTATTAGGGAATATTTTTTTTTAATTTATTTAGGAATTTTTTAAAACTTATTTTTAAACTTGTTTATTTTTTCCTTTACTTTATTACTTTGTCCCAGTGTGGGACATCACTGTATAGTGTCAGATCACTGATCTGACACTTTGCAGTGCACTGTGTCTGATCAGCTATCTGACAGGCACGGCAGGAGGCTCTCAGCAGGCACTGAGAAAGCCACCTCTCTGTAGGACCCCAATGGCCATAATGGATCCAGGGACCGGCAGTAAGGAGGCAGGAAGGAGGCCCTCAGAACAACGTGAGCACATCGAGGGGCTCAGGGAAGCATGCAGGGAGACCCCTCCCAGCGTGATTCTTCCCTATGCCCCGGGTACACTGCGATCGTGTTTGATCACAGTGTGCCAGAGGTTAATGTGCTGGGGGTGGTCCGTGACTGCTCCTGGCACATAGTGCCGGGTGTCAGCTGTGATAATCAGCTGACACCCGGCCGCGATCAGCTGCGCTCCCCCCGTGAGCGCAGCTGATCGCGATGACGTTCTATCCCATTCACGGACATACAGGCCCGGTGACAAATAAAGAGAAAAGTATATGCACATAAGTAGGGATCACCACACACTAATATAATCAAGAATCAAATTTTATTATAGTGAACACAACAAGCAAACACTTGGTCACATGGATGGGATAGTATGTCCAATGTCAGAAAGGGGTTAAAATGAGATGGACTCCTAGACCCGGTCCCAGAGCAGGCACATTATGCCCGGGCCCATGGCTTTGGCCTCTATCAAAAACCCTGCTGCAGACTTACAGCAGAAGTCTGTGCACAAGATACAGAAGGACCGGGGGTGAAAGGGGAGCGCTGCAGTGAGATTACCTGCCCAGAGCGCCGGACCTGAAACACATGACTACCGGAAGAGTGACCAGAGGTGGAGCCAGATGCCAAGTAGCGGCGGTGACCGGAAAAACCGGTGAGTAGTCTGAACGTGCATAAGTCAAGCCAGGAGGTCGATGAAGTGCCAAAGAGTGAGACACTGAGAGTGGCCAGGATGTAGCAGAAGGTCAGGTAGCCAAAGATAGCGGTCCAGTACAAACGGGGCCGACAGGAGGTTAGTAAGAGTAGCAAGCCGAAGGTCAGAGCCAGAAACAGACAGTAAGCATAGAATCACAAAGCAATGCACAGAACGAGAAAACGGTCCAGATCATACACGAGAAGACAAATGGATGACACAGTATGCAAGTACACCAGGGTTCAGACACACAGCCAGAACAAATGTGTCATGATCCCAGTGCAAGTTTTTGACCTGCACGTCAGGGGTTAATGTCTTGAGCTCAGTGCAGGCTTTGACCTGCACGCCTGGGGTTAATTATTATGGCCTCTCTTTGGTTCAGGGAGAGCTTTTATTTCACTGAGAAACTCCAATCCCTGTCACTTATACTTTTGCCTTTGGCCGAGTGTTTTGACCCCTGTGTGCCTGTTCGTTGTCTTATAGCTTGCTTATATGGTTCTGATCCAGTTCTGTCCCCCGTTGTGAGTTTGCCTGTTGATTCTGTACTGTATATCTGCTTCTCTGGTTACTGACTTCTTGGCTACGTCTTGACTATCCGTTCTGTCTAGCCCTTTGGTAATTGTCGTGCTATCTCGTGCTTTGACCCTGGCCTAACCTGGTTTATATCCCTGTTTATGCCAATTAGTAACTTTGTTCCATAGTTACCATTCTAGGAGTTTTCCTGCAGCACCTAGCTCTCTGGAGTTTAGGCCATGCCCCCAGCAGTCACGTGCTTCAGGTCCTGCGGGTCTGAGGCATGCATCTTCTCTGCTGCTGCCCGCTCCACAGGTATCTCTGAGCACAGTTTGTCATACTCAGGACATGCGCACTGGCTCAGTGAGCAAGTGCAGTGCGGTGTTCCTGACAAAATGTATCACTGACAAGGATCCCCAGATGAAGGTGGGTAAATATAGCCCTCCCAAAACCAAAAGGAGGCCAAACAAAATTAACCCTGAGAGGACAGGGAAGGAACCCTGTCCACAACCATGACACCTCTGTGTGCACCATCAGCATCACATCCACTTAACCGTCCTTTACTGCACACCTTAAATAAGGTATGGAGCTAAGAGTAATATTAATAGGGACCAGAATAGAGTAGATGTAGCCCTGATAATGAGTTTTGGTTTTAAGCTTCTGCAGCAAGGACTGTAAGGCTATAAACTTTGACAATATGCCGGCAATGCACTACTATCCCTTCTCCAGCAGCTATCCCTACACTAAATATGGCTAACAGCAGTATTTTTATTGAATAGAATAGATGGAGCTCTGAAAAGGACTATTTGGTTATAGTTGTCAGCAGAAAGGACTGTAAGGCAATATAAAACCTTATTATAGACCTGTAATGCAATCTTTCCCTCCTCCAGCAGCTATCCTTACTGTGTTTCTGGGGAAAAGTGTGCCGAGCATCACGTCATTGGGTCTTAAATAAACTTGATGATGTTATGGGGATGGCCAATCACAGTAATGCCAGTAGCCAAACAATGCTACAGCATTACAATGATTGGCAGGCAACCTCTGCATGTTTAGTGGCTGAGAAACAGCCGGGGTGGGGTCTGGTGCGAAAACACCAGAGATACTCGATTGAGTATTGATCGAAAGCCAAATCAGAATCTTATCCAAAAGGAAAAGAATTCCATTTGCAAAGAGCTGTTTTTGGATTCTTCTCCTCATTATTTGAATGTAGGACACTTGTTGATTGGGTAATAGTTCTCCAATGTTTGTTCTCTACTGTTTTATATTTGTAGATTTTCGATATAACCTATTCTGCAGAATGAACAAGAAGTACAAAAACTGGTTGTAATTTATTAGGTTACAATGATAAAATCGGAAATCATGGTACATTTTAAGAACTGCTTCTATGGGAGTTTTTAGAAGCGTTTTTTTTTCCTAAAACAATTCCTGAAGCTGTTTTGAAAGAAATTTTCCCTGAAACGTTTTTTTTGAATTTCCTTTTTTGCTCTTTTGACTGTACAGTGCCTATTTAAACCTGATGGAGAAGAAAATGCTACAATTACAATCAAAATTAATTGAGTGTTTCAAGTATTTTTAAAGCAATTTTCAGATTATTTAAGGTGACTTGGTTAAAAACACCTAAAAATCATTTATGTGTATACATACCCTAAAACTATAGTCAAAGCAATCCAAGTGATAAGTCCTCAAAATCTATTTCTTCAGTTTTATTTACTCAAGCCAAAGGTTTTTAGGGTTATAATGGTTGGTACGGGACCCATGACATTCCAGATGACTCTTAGTTTTCCCCTACATCTAAGCTGATACATGATAAACTGAAAGATATGAGATGTTGAAAGTTTAATGCTAAGATATTACACTTAGCTCTGTTTTAAGCCATGAGATGATTTCATGAGCAAGCATATCCTTTTTGAGCAACTCCTAATCATTGGTTTCTCAATCAAATTACATTTATAATATTACGGTAATTCTTTCAAGAACATGCTGCTGACAGTATTTGATTTCTTCTCATACCAGTCAACCCTAAAATATGTTGGTGGTCTACAATCAAATAGTTTAATTTGTGTCCTTAAGGAATTAAATTTCATGCATGGAAACCTTTTGGAAACAATGTTCTGTGTTTTTTTTCTCCTATCTTTGAAAACAATAGATATAGTTTGTTGAAAGAACAGTAATGCCATTCATATTTAACAATAGTAAAATCATGCAGAACATATGGCTGCTGTTAAAGAGATTAAAGCGAGACTTCAAGAGGACCTGCTTACTCCATGTGCCCTGAGCTCCTTTTAAATACTGTCACATTTTGGCTAGTGAGGTCATCACTAACAATAGGCTTAGATGAAAAGTAAAGTGCAGACTCCATAACTTATGTTTTAATATGTTAATAGCTGGAGGGAAGTCTTACCATGGTTAAATGATTAACCACTAATAATACCTAACAATATTACCTACAGGATAAAACACCAAGTCAATATGGGTAACATAGCTTGTCAAACAATTTTATCTTTTCCTTGTAGACAATGTTATTCTATTGTGGATAGATACAGATGTTAGAAAACTAGTATGATAAACAACTCCAGTTCATTTTTATTACATCTGTTTTACTTGAATTACACATTTGATTAAGTATACAGACCCCTTTAACTTTTTCACTCTTTGTTTCATTGCAGCCATTTTAGCACATTGAAAAAAGTTCATTTTTTTTCTCATTAACGTACACTCTGCACCCCATCTTGATGGAAAAAAAAACAGAAATGTAGAAATTTTTGCTAATTTATCCAAAACACCCCCGAAATATTCCATGTTCATAAGTATTCAGACTCTTTGCTCAGACACTCATATTTAAGTCACATGCTGTCCATTTCCTTGTGATCCACCTTGAAATGGCTCTACTCTTTTATTGGAGTCCAGCTGTGTTTAATTAAACTTCTAGGACTTGATTTGTAAAGGCACACACCTGTCTACATAAGACCTCACAGCTCACAGTGCATCTCAGTCGAAATGAGAATCATGATGTCAAAGGAACTGGCCAAGGAGCTCAGAGACAGAATTGTGGCAAGGTACACATCTGGTCAAGGTTACAAAAGAATTTCTGCAGTACTCAAGGTTCCTAAGAGCATAGTGGCCTCCAGAAGTCTTCCTAGACCAGGCCAGCCAGCCAAACTGAGCAATCGTGGGAGAAGAGCCTTAGTGAGAGAGGTAAAGAAGAACTCCAAGATCACTGTGTCTGAGCTACAGAGATGCAGTAGGGAAATGGGGGAAAGTTCCACAAAGTCAACTATCAGTGCAGCCCTCCACCAGAGTGGCAGAGTGGCCCGACGGAAGCCTCTCCTCAGTGCCAGGCATATGAATGCCCGCATAGAGTTTGCTAAAAAAAAACACATGAATGACTCCCAGATTATGAGAAATAAAATTCTCTGGTCTGATAATATGAAGAAAGAACATTTTGGTGATAATTCTAAGAGGTATGTGTGGAGAAAACCAGGCACTGCTCATCACCTGCCCAATACAATCCCAACAGTGAAACATGGTAGTGGCAGCATCGTGCTATGGGGTTGTTTTTCAGCTGCAGGGACAGGATGACTGGTTGCCATTGAAGGATACATGAATGTGGCCAAGTACAGAGATATCCTGGATGAAAAACCTCTTCCAGAGTGCTCTGGACCTCAGACTTGGTCAAAGGTTCACCTTCCAATAAGAAAATGACCCTAAGAACACAGCTAAGATAACAAAGGAGTGGCTTCCGTTCAACTCTGTGACCATTTTTGACTGGCCCAGCCAGAGCCCTGACTTAAACCCAATTGAGCATCTCTGGAGAGACTTGAAAATGGCTGTCCACCAACGTTCATTATCCAACCTGACGGAACTGGAGAGGATCTGCAAGGAAGAATGGCAAAGGATCCCCAAATCCAGGTGTGATAAACTTGTTGCATCATTCCCAAGAAGACTCATGGCTGTACTAGCTCAAAAAGGTGCTTCTACTCAATACTGATCAAAGAGTCTGAATACTTATGACCATGTGATATTTCAGTTTTTCTTTTTTTAATAAATTTGCAAAAATTTCTACATTTCTGTTTTATATCAGTCAAGATTGGGTGCAGAGTGTACATTAATGAGAAAAAAAATGAACTTTTTTAAATTTACCAAATGGCTGCAATAAAAACAAAGAGTGAAAAATTTTAAAGGGGTCTGAATATTTTCTGTACCCACTGTATATAGAAGTAAATGAAGATCAAAGATATACTAAAGGGGTTACTCTGACTTTAATAGCTGCTCTTACATCCACCTCTAAGACTCAATACTGCATCCTTAGCTGTTCTCAGTGTATCCTCATCTGGCATCATATTCCATCTGGATGACTTTTTTGCTCAGATGGAAAGGGAAGTTTGCTGTCAATCTGATATTTAGTTTTGTGTGAGTTATGTGAGCTCACATTCCTAGAGATTAATGCCTTGAGATTGGTTGGGGACACAACAGTGAGTGCAGAGAAGCAATGCAGATCCTGGACCACTGAAAATAATTTAGGCCTTATTCAGAGGTTCATATTGCACGTTCCTTTCCTATCCGTGTTTTTCACAGATGGAGCACATACTCCTTATAGAGTTATTCACATGTCCGTGTTTTTTCACAAACTATGTGTCCATGAAAAAATGATGGAAATGTCCATTTTTTCCTGTACCGTGGATTATTATTATTTATTTATATAGCACCATTGATTCCATGGTACTGTACATAAGATGTTACATATAAATTATAGCTATCACTTACAGTAAACAAACTAACAATGACAGACTGATATAGAGGGTAGAGAGGACCCTGCTCTTTCGGGCTTACATGCTACAGGATGGTGGGGAAGGAGACAGTAGGTTGGTGGGTTGCAGCAGTTCCAGTGTTGTTTGAGGTGATATCTCCGTTAGTGGTGAGGAGGTAGTGGGGTCATTGCAGGCTGTAGGCTTTCTTGAAGAGGTGGGTTTTCAGGTTCCATCTGAAGGATCCAAATGTGGTTGATAGTTAGACTTGTTGGGGCAAAGAATTCCAGAGGATGGTGGCTATTCGGGAGAAGTCTTGGAGGCGGTTGGGTGAGGAGCGAATAAGTGTGGAGGAGAGAAGGAGGTCTTGGGATGACCGGAGATTACATGAGGGAAGGTATCGGGAGAATGGATGAAACGTACCAATGCAGGTCTATGGCATTCATGTGCAGCTCATGTCCTGTTGGTGATTAACACTGTAAAGGATAGGAGAAGCTTTGTAATTTAATTATACATACTTGAAAAAAACTGATGGTAAAAACGGATACACAGACCAAACACTGATGAAATTTGGATTCAAAGTATTGATGACATGTCTGGATGGGGCCTTAAAGTAGTGGAAAATCCCTTTCATGAAAATCAAATTGAGTATCATGAAAACATTAATAGATAGATAAAGATCAACACAACATATGCTAATTTCACAGCACTGGACAATTATTATAGAACTAGATGGTGGCCCAATTCTATCGCATCGGGTATTCTAGAGTCTCTGTTAAAATAAAAAATAGTGATATACTCACCTTCCGATGGCCCCCGGACTCTGTCCCTCCTTTCACCACGCTCCCGGCATCTTCCGGTCCCAGTAATGCTTTGTGCGAAACACCGCTGATGATGTCGCGCTCTCGCAAGGGTGACGTCATCTCCGGTCCTTCTCGCTAATCGTTACTGGGACCAGGAGATGCCGGGAGCATGGTGAGAGACGGGACAGAGTCCGGGGGCCGTCAGAAGGTGAGTATATAACTATTTTTTATTTTAACACAGACTCTAAACTACCCGATGCGATAGAATCGGGTCACGATCTAGTGTATTATACTCATGTTACACCCGGAGATGCTGTCACTGTTCTGCTGTTACCTAATGTATTGTACTCCAGTTACAGCCAGAGCTGCAGTCACTGTTCTGCTGTTATCTAATGTATTGTAATCCAGTTACACCCAGAGCTTCAGTCACCGTTCTGCATTTACCTAATGTATTGTACGCAAGTTACACCAAGGGCTGCACTGTTCTGCTCTTACCTAATGTATTGTACGCAAGTTACACCCAGAGCTGCAGTCTCCGTTCTGCTCTTACCTAATGTCCTCCTGTTACACTCAGAGCTGCAGTCACTGTTCTGCTGTTACCTAATGTAGTGTACTCCAGTTACACCCAGATCTGCAGTCACTGTTCTGCTGTTACCTAATGTATTGTACTCCAGTTACACCCAGAGCTGCAGTCACTGTTCTGCTGTTATCTAATGTATTGTACTCCAGTTACTCCCAGAGCTGCAGTCACTGTTCTGCTTTTACCTAATATATTGTAGTCCAGTTACACCCAGAGCTGCAGTCACCGTTCTGCTCTTACCTAATGTATTATACTCATGTTACAGCCATAGCTTCAGTCACTGTTCAGATCTTACCAAATGTATTGTGTTCAAGTTACACTGAGAGCTGCAGTCACTGTTCTGCTGTTACCTAATGTAGTGTACTCCAGTTACACCCAGATCTGCAGTCAGTGTTCTGCTGTTACCTAATGTTTTGTACTCCAGTTACACCCAGAGCTGCAGTCACTGTTCTGCTGTTACCTAATGTAGTGTACTCCAGTTACACCCAGATCTGCAGTCACTGTTCTGCTGCTACCTAATGTATTGTACTCCAGTTACACCCAGAGCTGCAGTCACTGTTCTGCTCTTACCTAATGTACTCCTGTTACACCCAGAGCTGCAGTCACTGTTCTGCTGTTACCTAATGTAATGTACTCCAGTTACACCCAGATCTGCAGTCACTGTTCTGCTGTTACCTAATGTATTGTACCCCAGTTTCACCCAATGCTGCAGTCACTGTTCTGCTTTTACCTAATATATTGTAGTCCAGTTACACCCAGAGCTGCAGTCTCCGTTCTGCTCTTACCTAATGTATTATACTCCTGTTACAGCCAGAGCTGCAGTCACTGTTCAGATCTTACCCAATGTATTGGGTTCCAGTTACACCCAGAGCTGCAGTTACTTTTCTGCTGTCACCTAATGTATTGTACTCCAGTTACACCCAGAGCTGCAGTCACTGTTCTGCTGTTACCTAATGTATTGTACTCCAGAATATGTACAGGACTGTGCCTGTGTAATGAGCAACGCAGCAGTGATGCCTTTAACGGCTGTAATGTGCCTGTACAATAAGCGATGCGGCCGTGTTGCCGCGAACACTAAGCAATTGTCGCTGATTGGTCGCGGCCTAACTGCTGCGACCAATCAGCAAGGCAAGATTTCCATTACAGACAGACAGACAGACAGAATCAGACAATTATATAGTAGATGCAAAACTATCTTAAAACGCAAATATTCTGAATACATGCAGGCTAAACAGGTTGGCTGTATTATAGGAATAAATCTTACCATTACATATTAAGCAATCATTAATGTGTGTTGAATATGTTTTGCCACGGTACATATCTTCTAGGGGAAATTTTTTTTATAAAATGGATTTCTTAGAAATATTTTTTCTCAAATAAAAATTGTACATTTATTTTTAAGTTGGAGACAAGGAAAAAGTCTTCTTAGCTGCTAAAAAAGCAAATCCAAGAGAAAATCTCACAAAAGCTCATTTTAAAAAAGTGGCTGAGTCATATAAGGTGATAAATTCCTGTTATATGTTTGGCTTTAAAAGAATGTTTGCATTGGTTGAGTTGTGTTTGTATTTAGGTTCACCCCGAATAAATTAGACTTTTTTATGCACTGCAAAGCTAGAGCATGGATTGTAAGTCTTGCTCACATGAAGTCGGCATTTTTCCAAATCACTTTTAGTCTCCATGATTTGACACAAGACACATTCAAGGAGAAATTATTAACACCCTCAATATTTAAGCGAGCGCAAACTATTGGAGAAATCTTTTTAAATACCCAAACTAGCATAAGGCTTTATTTTGTTAAATCCTAGATCTCTGCTAAACAACTGTAGATTTTTAAATATTTTTTTTTTTTACTAGCTTTTCATAGTAGAATATTTTTCATGAACTATGCTTGTAGGACATAAAGACATTTTGATTAAGGCTGAATGCAGAATATTTTGATAAATTATCAGCAAAAAGGTGAAATATAATCACTAAGAAGTCGTCTTCTAAGCAGGACAGAGCAGACAATTGGTGAAAGGGCTTTGTATCCTACAGGCAGAATCCACTTCCATCGGCACGATTCTCAAGCTAAATAATAAAATATTCATCTTAATGTACCACCCTGACCACTACAAATACCAGACATGGTGACTTTTTTACTTGCTCAAATGTACCCTTGCAGACTGGTTCACTGCCCCAGCACTCGTTTGTTGCCCTGGGGGTGTGCTTGGGATCATTATCATGCTGAAAGACCCATCCAGATTTCATCTTCAATGCCCTTACATGGCCCCATTAATTTTTTCATGTACATGGATCAGTCATCCTGGTCCCTTTGCAGAGAAACAGCCCCAAAGCATGATGCTACCACCCCCATGCTTCACAGTAGGTATGGTGTTCTTTGGTGTTACTGATGATAGCCTTTGTTACGGTGGTCTCAACTCAATGCAGGTCATTCACTAGGTCCCCCGTTTGGTTCTGGGATTTCTGCTCACCGTTCTTGTGATCATTTTGACCCCACGGGGTGAAATCTTGCATGGAACCCCAGATCGAGAGAGGTTATCAGTGGTCTTGTATGTCTTCCATTTTCTTATTATTGCTCCCACAGTTAATTTCATCACACCAAACTGCTTCCCTGTGGCAGATTTAGTCTTCCCAGCCTGATGCAGGACTACAATTTTAATCGTGGTGACCTTCAACTTCTCTTTGGTCTTCATCATAGTGGAGTTTGGAGCGTGACTGTTTGAGGTTGTGGACAGGTGTCTTTTATACTGATAACAAGTTCAAACAGTTGCCATTTCTACAGGTAATGAGTGGAGGACAGATGAGCCTCTTAAAGAGGAAGTTACAGGTCTGTGAGAGCCAAAAATCGTGCATGTTTTTAGGTGACCAAATGCTTATTTTCCACCATAATTTGCAAAATAAATGTTGCCAAATCAGACAAGGTGATTTTCTGGATTTGTTTTCTCATTTTGACGCTCATAGTTGTGGTCTACCTATGATGTCAATTACAGGCCGCTCTCATCTTTTTAAGTGGGAGAACTTGCACAATTGGTGGCTGACTAAATACTTTTTTTCCCCAATGTATGTTGGTTGAAAAAATATCTAGGTCCTTCAAGTTCAATCTTCCTCCACCAATTGTACATTTTGTCACTAATTTAACTATAGCCCATAATTTTATTTGTATCAAGTAAATCATCCATCCCTTTTTTAAAAGCTGTTATAGTGTCTGCCATTACTACCTCTTGTGGTAGGGCATTCAACAGTCTGACTGGTCTAACCGTAAACAACCCTTTCCTATTTAGCTGCCGGAATCGCTTTTCTTGCACCCGTAATGAGTTCCCCCTGGTCCTTAGTATGGCCTTTGGAAGGAATAAGTAATGTGACAATTCTTTGTACCGACCACGCATATATTTGTAAATGTAAATGAGATCTCCTCTGAGGCGTCTTTTTTCTAAGCTAACCAAACCCAACTTTTCCAACTTCTCATCATATGAAAGGCTTTCCATCCCTTGTAATAATGTAGTTGAAAGGCCTTTGAACTGACTCTAACGTCTGAATATCCTTTTTTAAAGTGAGGAGACCAAAACCAGATCCCATATTCTAAATGTGACCCCACAAGTGATTTATGGAGGGGCAACAAAATGTTTGAATGGCAGGATTTTATCTCTTTTTATACACCCTAAAATCTTGTTTGCTTTTGTGGTTGCTGCTTGACATTGAGTACTACTGCTCAGCTTACTTGTAACCCAGAATACCCAAATCCTTTTCTTGTTCTGTAGTCCTGAGTATACTCTCATTTAACGTATATGCAGCGATAGGATTACTCCATCCTAGGTGCATGACTCTACATTTTTAAACATTAAATCTCATTTGCCAAGTGTTTGCCCATTCAGTCATGTTATCCAGACCGTTTTGCAATAGTGTACTGTCAAGGTCAGATTTTAATATCCTACATAGTTTGGGTTTGGTGTCATCAGCAAAGACTGACACTTTACGCCCAATCCCATCTACAAGGTGATTAATAAAGAGGTTAAAAAGAATTGGTCCTAGCACAGAACCCTGCGGTACACCACTGCTGACCATATCCTTTTTAGAGAACATACTATTTAGGATGACTCTTTGTTTATTATCTTTTAGCCAATTACTTATCAATCTGCATATAGTTTCCCCCAGTCCTTGCCTCTATAGCTTCAGTATAAGACTGCTACGTGGTACAGTATCAAGTGCCTTGCAAAGTCCAGATAAATCACCTCAGCTGTTTTACCAACTTCCAGATTTGCACTAACCTCATAGAAACTCAACCTGCTAGTTAGACATGACTAATCTTTCAATAATCCATGCTGATTGTCAGTTATTATATTAACTACAATATATCTCTGCAGGTCATTTCTTATATTGACTTCAAAAATTTTGCACACTACTGATGTCAAACTTACCAAAACCGGATCCCATATTATAGATGTGACCTTACAAGTGATTTATAGAGGAATGGTAGTTGTCTGGATCCACCTTCTTACCTTTCTTAAACATCTGTACCACATGAGCCATCCTCCAATCCTGTGGCACCAATAAGAGAGAGTCTACGAAGATGAGAAAAAGTGGTCTGGCAATTACTGAGCTCAATTCCCTCAATATCTGTGGATGAATACCATCTGGCCAGGGGGATTTGTCAATGATTAATTTGCTCAGACGCAGGCCTACTTCTTCTTGTGTTAAACCAGTTATGTCAGTTGGTGAACTTTTGTTTTTCCCTTGTTGAACGATCCCTGGAACAGTTAGTTCATTGGTGAACATAGATTTAAAGTGACTATTGAATATCTCCTCTATAATTATTTTATTAATATTGTCTTTTAAGGGGCCAGTACCATCCATTTTTTTCTTTGTGGCATTGATGTATCTATAATAATTTTTGAGATTTATTTTCACGTCACTGGCGATTTGTTTCTCTGTGGATAGTTTTGCTAGCTTGATTTCTTTTTTACATTTCTTATTGAGATATTTATACTCTGGATATGCTATTTCTGTATTCTCGACCTTCAAGATTTTGAAGTCCTTTGCTCTTGTCTTATTAAACTTTGTACCGTCTTATTTATCCCTAATGGTTTCTTTTTATTCCTGGAAATTTTATTACTACAGGGCATAAATTTTTTTACAGGATTCTGGTAGTAAATCCTAAACATGCCCCATTTATGTTCGCTATCCCCAGTTGACATGACATAGTCCCAGTCTACCCAATTAAGCTCTTCCCTTCAATTGTTGAAATCAGCTTTCCTAAAGTTCCATCTTTTTGCATCTCCTCTTTTGATTGTTTGATTGAAAGTTACATGGAAACTTTTCAAATTATGGCATCCCAAATGCCCCCTGTCCTGTAGATCTGAAATTGTATCTGGAAACCAAGAGAAAAGACGACACTGATGGATATGCACACCACAATATATATATATATATATATATATATATATATATATATATATATATATATAAAGGAAAAACTTTATTAACAACTGAAGATTAAAAACAATTGAAGCCAAACCATTCTCCCCCTCATGCAAAATTACATAATATAGATGTACAAATCAAAAAGAGCTTTGATGAAGTCCAGACAGATCCCGAACCCTCATATCATAAACAACAGCATACAGGCAAAAAAAATGTATTTATAAATAGCATACATATAAATGCTGGGTATAAATAACCCCCAAAATGTAAGATGTATACACAGTATGCTGATGAAACAACAACCTGGGAGACCCTAAGTGTCACAAAGATATATATAATATATGATCAAAAAGTGCTATCCCTTTAAATGTCAATGTTAGATGGATGTTGCAAAACACTCGCAACAATGTATCCAAAATAAGCCAGGAGACTTATCCTAAGAGGTGAGCCCAGGAACAGGTTATGCAAACTGCAACCTGCACAAATGAAACAGACAGTGCTGTTCCAGAAAAAAATCTAATCACATGAATAGATACAGAACAATAATGCAGCTACAACATAAGACAAAAGGCACCTGTGATGGTAACCTGGAAAAGAGTGCTGCTAAGGCCTCTTTCACACTTCAGTTTTTTGCATCAGTTATAATCCGCCAAAAAGGCGGACAAGCGGATCCGTTCTCAACTGATGTGAACGGATGGCACAGGATCCGTTTTCAGACGGATCCTGAAAATGAAGAAATCGCTGGCCGGGGAGAGAGAGAGAGAGAGAGAGAGAGAGAGAGAATTTTTTTTTTTTGTCCGGCACCCAGAAAGAATTTCGGGTTAAATGAGTGTCTGGAGGATCCGCCAGAGAAAAAAACGTTACAAGCTCCGTTTTGAAATCTTTGAGGATGGTGACGGACAGCAACTTTTGGCGGATCCTCACAAAAAACGGATGCAACGGACAGCAATCCGTCACAATCCGCCATTAATGCAAGTCAATGGGAAAAAAACGGATCCTCAAAAAAAAATTGAGGATCCGTTTTTTTTCAAAACCTGGCGGATTGTGACTGATTGTAAAAAACGGAAGTGTGAAAGAGGCCTAAGCCAGACCATCCAAAGACAGCACTAAATGGAGCAAGGAGCAATCAGTAATCAGGACAGAGGGTGCCCCAGGGCAGGAGAACAGCAAAGCAAGGGGGGAGAGAGCACAGCAATGCCCCACGCGTATTGACGTCACTCAGACATCTTCATCAGGGAAAGTCAATATTAAAATTAATATCATATTATGGCATCCCAAACGCCCCCTGTCCTGTAGATCTGAAATTGTATCTGGTCTATTTGTCAAAGCCAGATCCAGCAAATTACAGGTGCTTCTCACAATATTAGAATGTCATCAAAAAGTTAATTTATTTAAGTTCTTCAATACAAAAAGTGAAACTAATATATTATATAGAGTCATTACACACAGAGTGATCTATTTCAGGTGTTTATTTCTGTTAATGTTGATGATTATGGCTTACAGCCAATGAAAACCCAAATGTCATTATCTCAGTAAAGTAGAATACTTTATAACACCAGCTTAAAAAAATGATCTTAAATTCCAAAATGTTGGCCTACTGAAATGTATGTTCAGTAAATGCACTTAATACTTGGTCAGGGCTCGTTTTGTATCAATTACTACATCAATGCGGCGTGGCATGGAGGCGATCAACCTGTGGCACTGCTGAGGTGTTATGGAAGCCCAGGTTGCTTTGATAGCAGCCTTCAGCTTGTCTGTATTGTTGGGTCCGGGGCCTCTCATCTTCCTCTTGACAATACCCCATAGATTCTCTATGGGGTTAAGGTCAGGCGAGTTTGCTGGCCAATCAAGCACAGTGATACTGTTGTGTGTAAACCAGGTATTGGTACTTTTGTCAGTGTGGACAGGTGCCAAGTCCTGCTGGAGAATGAAATTTCCATCTCCAAAAAGCTTGATGGCAGAAAGAAGCATGAAGTGCTCTAAAATTTCCTGGTAGGCGGCTGCACTGACTTTGGTCTTCATAAAACACAGTGGACCTACACCAACAGATGACCTGGCTACCCAAACCATCACTGATTGTGGAAACTTCACTCTAGACCTCAAGCAGCTTGGATTGTGGCCTCTCCACTCTTCCTCCAGACTCTGGGACCTTGATTTCCAAATGAAATGCAAAATTTACTTTCACCTGAAAACAACACCTTGGACCACTGAGAAACAGTACAGTTGTTTTCTCCTTGGCCCAGGTAAGATGCTTCTGGCATTGTCTATTGGTCATGAGTGGCTTGACACAAGGAATGCGACACTTGTAGCCCATGTCCTGGATACGACTGTGTGTGTTGGCTTTTGAAGCAATGACTCCAGCAGCAGTCCACTCTTTGTAAATCTCCCCCAAATTTTTGAATGGCCTTTTCTTAACAATCCTTTCAAGGCTGCGGTTATCCCAGTTGCTTGTGCACTTTTTTCTACCTCACTTTTTCCTTCCATTCAACATTCCATTAATATGCTTGGATACAGCACTCTGTGAACAGCCAGCTTCTTTAGCAATGACCTTTTGTGGCTTACCCTCCTTGTGGAGTGTGTCAATAACTGCCTTCTGGGCTTCTGTCAAGTCAGCAGTCTTCCCCATGATTGCGGAGCTTACTGAAACAGACTAAGGGACCTTTTAAACACTTAGGAAGCCTTTGCAGGTGTTTTTTGTTGATTATTCTAATTTACTGAGATAATGACTTTTGGGTTTTCATTGGCTGTAAGCTATAATCATCAACGTTAATAGAAATAAACACTTGAAATAGATCACTTTGTGTGTAATGACTCTATATAATATAAGAGTTTCACTTTTTGTATTGAAGAACTGAAATAAATTAACTTTTTGACGATATTCTAATTTTGTGAGAAGCACCTGTATCTCCCCTGATTGGTTAATTGACCATCTGAAAAGGGTAATTGTCTTGAATTGCGGATTAGAACTTACAGATTTTATCACAACCAGAAGATTCTATGTCCCATTGAATGCCTGGATAGTTAAAATAACCCATAATAAGGACTCTATGATAATTTGCTGCCATTTTAATTTGTTGCAGCATTTCATCCTTTCCCTGTTCAGCTATATTAGGAGGCTTATAGCAAACTCAAATTAGCAGCTTTCCACTGTTTCCGCCCCCATGTACATTTACCCATAGTGACTACATTGTTGCTGTTCCCTCCAATGTCATCACTGAGCACAGGTCTTAAGTTGCTTTTTTGTCTTTCCTGTCCCTTCTAAATGTAATGTTGCCCTTTACGTTTGTCACCTAGTTGTGTCTTTTGTCAAGTCAGGTTTCCATAATAATCACCACATCGTAATCTGTTGCCGACATACGGGTCTCCAATTCATTAATTTTGTTTGCAACACTTGTTGCATTTGCCAGCTGAAATTTAATACTGATAGCACATTTATTTCTCCTGCTCACCTCCCTAATTTCGTTGCATATCCCTGCCCCCCTAAATCCTCATTAACACCTACTGGCTCACTCTCTCTGTTAGATCTATCCCCTTTCTAGCACAACATCCCCCAGATTCTAGTTTAAAAACTATTACATCAGTCTGACCATTTTTCCCCAAGCACAGATGCACCCTCCCCATTGAAGTGCAGCTCACCCCTACCATAGAGCGTGTACCCAACAGAGAAGTTGGCGCAGTACTTAATGAACCCAAATCCTTTCTTCGTGCACCAATTTCTAAGTCATTTATCTCAACAAGTTCCAACTTTCTTTCTAGTGATGCATGTGGCACTGACAGTATTTCTGAAAACACCACCTTGGAGGTACTAGCCTTCAGCTACTCTCCTAGTTCTTTGTAATCGGTTTTAAGGACCTTCCATCTCCCTCTAAACTTGTCATTGGTACCGATGTGTACCATGACTGCTGGGTTTTCCTCAGCCCCACCCAGCAATCTCTTTATCCAAATATGTTAAACCCGAGCACTCGGCAGACAACACACTGTTCGGCATTCACGGTCTCAGTGGCAGATGACCCTGCTTGTCCGCCTAATTATAGAGTCCCCTACCACCAAAATCTGTCTGACCTTTGCTGCACTCCTATTTCCCTTCTTCCTACATCAGTCATTTTCCTGGTTGCAAGTCCTTGGTCTGCATTCTTAATATCAGCCAAACAAGCATCAGGACTAGGCTCCCTGGCACTTTTCCCCTACCCCTTCTTCCAACTGTTACCCAACTATCTACTTCTGGGTTATAATCTTCCCCACCTCCATCCTCCTCTATATCACTGGCCCCAGCCAATGCCGCTCAGTGAGCTCTAAACTGCTCTCCAGGTTTGCAGCGCTCCTGAGTGTTGCAAGCTGCACATTGAGCTCCATTTCCTGGGCTTCCAAACATGTAACTCGCTGACATCGATCAAAAACATATTTATACTCAAACGGCTTTTGAAGGCATGAATACATCTCACAAGATGCACACCTGGTAGCATTGCCCATAGAGCACATATTAAATGGGGATAAACAGAAGAGAACAAAGCAGAAAAAACTATTTAAACTTAGTTTCAAAAACACCTATCTATGCTCTTGTATTTCACTATGATATTGTGTTTAATTATGCACTTACACAAGTGGTCAAAATTGTTGGTACTCCTCCTTGCAATGTAAGTCATAAAAAATAAAACATCTATGAAAATGAACATATGAAAGTCAGACATTGCTTTTCAACCATGCTTCCACAGAATTTTAAAAAAATAAAACTCCTGATATAATCCTGGACAGAAATGATGGTACCCCTGAAAATAATGTGACAAAAGGGACATGATAAATCAAGGTGTGTCCACTAATTAGCATCACAGGTGTCTACAATCTTGGAATCAGTGAGTGGACCTGTATAGAGGGCTACAGATGCTCACTGTGCTGTTTGGTGACATGGTGTGTCTCACACTCAACATGGACCAGAGGAAGCGAAGGAAAGAGTTGTCTCAGGAGGTTAGAAAGAAAATTATAGACAAACATGTTAAAGGTAAAAGTTAGAAGACCATCACCAAGCATCTTGATGTGCCTGTGACAGGTGCACATATTATTCAGAAATTTAAGATCCATGGGACTGTAGCCAACCTCCCTGGACATTGCTGCAGGAGGAAAATTGATGACAGAAATTTCTGGCAGAAATATGCCAGAAATGAGCCAAAGTGACCAGAAGGTATGAATAACCAGTAACCACTGTTATTAAATGTACTAACTTTCTTTCTCCTTCCTCCACACTTACTCTCATCATGTTGACATACGCTCTAACAGTTTTGGCTACATTACTCCTCACTCTCCTTCACTATCTACAAACCCCATCACCCTCTAACCAAATAATAATCTCTCCTTCCCTATTGCCTCCCCACCTGACCTCCTCCTCAACATCACATCTTTCCTACTAATACATAAAACAAGCTGTCCACTCTCTTTCTCCCATCTGCTCTCTCTCTCTGCTTCTCCTCACTGCTGTCGATATATCTCCCAATCCTGGCCCCCCACTGCTCATAACTCCAATTACTATCCCCTCCTGTCGTTGCCAACCCAATATAAACACCCAAAATCTCGCCCACTTCAAATCCGATGCCCACCACCCTGCTCCTTCTCTCTGGATCACACTGGAATGCCAGCTTTGTCTGCAATAAACTCCATGTGATTCACGACCTCTTTACCTCTAGTAATTTTTCCTTCCTGGGTCTCACTGAAACATGGCTAAAACCCTCCGACACAGCCTCTCCTGCTGCGCTATGTTACGGCGGCCTCCACTTCACCCACACTCCTTGCCCTTGCAGCATACATGGTGGAGGAGTGGGCCTTCTCCTTTCTTCCAACTGTACCTTTAACCCAATCCCACCTCTACCCTCTCTTATCCTCCCCTCTTTTGAAGTCCACTCTGTCCGCATCTACTCTTAGAATCATAGAATCATAGAATCGTAGAGTTGGAAGGGACCTCCTGGGCCATCTGGTCCAACCCCCTGCTCAAAGCAGGATTCGCTAAATCATCCCAGTCAGATGTCTGTCCAGCCTCTGTTTGAAGACTTCCATTGAAGGAGAACTCACCACTTCTCGTGGCAGCCTGTTCCACTCATTGATCACTCTAACTGTCAAAAAGTTTTTTCTAATATCTAATCTGTGTCTCCTCCCATTCAGTTTCATCCCATTGCTTCTAGTCTTTCCTTGTGCAAATGAGAATAAAGTTGATCCTTCTACAATGTGACAGCCCTTTAGATATTTGTAGACAGCAATTAAGTCTCCTCTCAGTCTTCTCTTTTGCAAACTAAACATTCCCAAATCCTGCAACCTTTCCTCATAAGACAGGGCTTGCAGACCGGTCACCATTCTGGTCGCTCTTTTCTGAACTTGCTCCAGTTTGGTGATCTTCCTCCAACCTCCAAGTGGCTGTCATATACCGACCTCCGGGATCAAACACTGTCTTTATTGACAAGTCCTCCACCTGGCTTCTTCACTTTCTCTCTGCTGACATTCCCACCATCATCATGGGTGACTTCACCATCCCCATTGACACCCACCAGTTAACAGCCTCCCAACTCCTGTCACTCACTTCATCTTTTGGACTTACTCAGTGGTCCTCCTCAGCCATCCACACAGACGGACTTACATTAGACCTTGTCATCACCCATCTCTGCTCTTTATATAACTTCACAACCTCCCCTCTCCCACTATTTGACCACCATCTGCTCACTTTCTCATCCCTGTCCTCCTCACCTGTCACCCATATCAAGCAACTTGCGCACCCCCGCAGAAACCTAGCACATCTAGACACACACATAAGCTCTGACTCTATTCTACCACTGTCCTGCATAGATTCACTCTAAGACACAGACACTGCCACTAGTTTCTACAATGCCACTCTTGCATCAGCCATCGACTCGGTTGCCCCTGTCATGCATAGCGGAGTGCAACAAATCAATAGATAACCCTGGCACAATAACATCACTAAAAAGCTTCAGCAACTATCCAGAATTGCTGAGCAGCGTTGGAAAAAAACGTACTCACAAGACAACTTCACCTCATTCAAACAAGCAACACTTGCATTCAAATCAGCTCTCACCTCTGCTAAACAGGCCTACTTTACATCCCTTGTATCTTCCTTATCCCACAACCCCAAACAGTTGTTCATCACTTTTAACTCCCTCCTCCACCCACCACTGCCACCTTCGACGCCCTAATTTTGTCCGATGACTTTGCCACACACTTCAGAAATAAGATAGACCAAACTAGGCAAGTCTTAGTTGTCCAACCACCACAACCCCTTTGTATACCAGACCAATGCCCCAACCCCATAACTTCCCTCTTCAAAATCACTGAAGGAGAGCTTGCTCATCTTCTCTCCAAATCACACCTCACCACTTGTGCGCTTGACCCCATCCCATCCCACCTCCTCCCCAACCTCACCACTATACTTATCCCATCCCTAATCCATCTCTTCAACCTATCACTAACTTCTGGTACCTTCCCCTCTGCTTTCAAACATGCCACAATTACACCTATCCTCAAAAAGCCATCCCTTGACCTGAGCGCTATGTCCAAATATCGCCCCATATATTTGCTCCCATTTGCTTCCAAACTCCTTGAGCAGCTGAACTTTCCTTTCACTTGGCATCTAACTCGCTCTTCGACAACCTACCATCTGGCTTCCATCCCCACCATTCCACTTAGACTGCCCTGACCAAACTTACTAATGACTTACATTCAAAGCTAACAGACAATTCTCAATACTCCTCCTTCTAGACCTGTCCTCTGCCTTCGACACAGTTGACTACTGCCTCTATTCTTCCTTTGGTGTGAAAGACCTTGCCCTATTCTGAATCTCCTCATATCTTACCAACTGCACATTTAGCATTTTCTACTCTCACCCTACCTCCTCATCTCACCCTCTCTCTGCTGGTGACCCTGAAGGCTCTGTCCTAGGACCCCTTCTCTTCTCAATCGATACGCTTGGCCTGGGACAACTAATAAAGTCCTATGGCTTCCAGTACCATCAATAAGCTGATGACACTCAGATCTACTTCTCTGGCCCAGATGTCACCCCTCTGCTGTCCAGAATCCCAGAGTGTCTATCAGCCATATCCTCCTTCTTCTCCTCTCGCTTCCTCAAGTTCAATGTGGACAAATCTGAACTAATTATCTTTCCTTCATCTCGCATACCTTCCCTACCTGATCTATGTATCACAATAAATGAAACCACACTTTCCTCTGTCCTGGAAATCCACTGCCTCAGAGTAACTCTTGACTTTGCCCTGTCCTTCAAACCGCACATCCAAGCTCTCACCACCTCCTGTCGCCTCCAGCTCAAAAATATTTCCAGAATCCGTCCTTTCCTCAATCCTCACGCTAACAAAATGATTGTGCCCTAATCATCTTCCGCCTCGACTACTGCAACATCCTCCTCTGTGGCCTACCTTCTAACACTCTCACACTCCTCCAGTCCGTCCTTAATCTTAATAAAGATTATATTATTATTATTATTAACTCTGCTGGCCGACTAACTAATCTCTCTCCTCGCTACACTCCTGCTTCCCCTCTTTGCAAATCCCTTCACTGGCTCCCAATTTCCCAGCATATCCAGTTTAAACTACTAACACTGACCTACAAAGCCATTTATAACATTTCTCTATTGTATATTAGGAACTAATCTCTCAATATCTTCCCTCACATAATCTCTGGTCCTCCCAAGACCTCCTTCTCTCTTCCACGCTTATTTGCTCCTCACCCAATCGCCTCCAAGATTTCTCCCGAATATCCCCCATCCTCTGGAATTCTGTGCCCCAACACGTCCGGTTATTCACCACATTTGGATCCTTCAGATTGGACTGGACCTGAAAACCCATCTCTTCAAAAAAGCTTATGGGTCCCCCTCCCAGGGCTGTGGGGTACTCGGTACCTGGCCGGTATCAGTGGGATGTGTCACAGCAGCGGTGACCAGGACCGTGGCCCTGGGCGCCTAAGTAATAGGAAGATGTGAATGGTGGAATGCAGTTAAATGAATAGTTCGTGACGCCACCTGTGGTGTTCGGCAAGGGAGGTGATAAGCCGACGCTGCAGACAGATCCTCTGGGACAGATGGTGTGGTGCAGCAAGGATGGTATAGCCCTCCACAGGCAGGGCTGTTGTCCCAGGGCAGTGTAGATGTGGAGACACTTAGATGATGTAGTGTCCGGCGCAGGGGATGTAGCAGTGCCAGGCGGGTGGACGCAGGAAGGAATGGAGGACAACAGGGCATGTAGTTCCGAAGCTTTACTCACAGTCTGTAGTGCCCGCATCTGTGCTGTGTCCTCTGGGTCAGGGACTCAGTCAACCTCCAGGCAAGATGGAATGCTCCCTTCCACACTCCGCCAACTTATGTGCCTTTTCTGAACGTCTCCTCTATAGCGCCTTAAGTGTGAAGATCTCCTAGTACTGTTACACTGGAATTCCTCCTGACAGATGTTCCCAATAACTCTACTTGCACGGCAGACAGCTGTAGCCAGCTTCGGGGTCTCTCTTCTTCTAGTCCCGGCTCTCTATCCGTGTTGCTGTTGTGCCCTCAAGTCTTAGATGGGAGTAGTGCATTTTCAGCCCACTACTCCACCGCTGTCTGCTGCAGAACCATTAGTGTCCTTACAACCTTGGGGATCGGGCCCCGGCTTTGCGCTTAGAACTTCTAGGCAGGGTTCTTCCTCTAACCCACGTCCTCTGTGTTCCCTTTTACTCCTACATTCCGTACTTGTCTTTTCCCTTCTATGGAAGCTCAGGCTTCAGTTCAATGTCCTTCTCCTTCTTTTCTTTCCCATGCCAGCTGGCTCAGGTCACTGAGGCAGCTGCAGCACTCCTTCCTCCATCCCTCTTCCAGGGATCCCCACTCCTCTCCGAGTGGCTTCCTTCCTCCCTGACATCCTGTCAGACTGACCTGTAATCCTACACCATCCCTCTCATATATATATTCTGAACTCCACCCACCTCCCAGCACGTCTAGTATTCCAAGCAGGGAACCACCAAAAGTGCTCTGCTTCTCTCTAAGCAAGGAGCCGCAATGTGGTTTTGCTGAACTACTCTATTGTGTGGGGTGCGAGTGTTGGAGCATGGTCAGGAGCCTCCAACTTACCTGGATGGTGGGGCACCACACCTTAGGAGAAGGTGTAGTACCTCTGTGGCGACTGAGCCTCAGGGGCGCCACACTTACAAACTGTAATGACCACGCAGCCACCTCAACACCATTGGAGCTACTGCAACTCCTGACCTACTGTCTCCTTCCCATAATCCTGTAGAATGTAAGCTCGCAAGGACAGGGTCCTCTCCCCTCTGTATCAGTCTGTCATTGTTAGTTTGTTTACTGTAAGTGACATTTATATTTTGATGGTGCTATATAAACAAATAATTATAAATAATGTTGACAAATCAAAGATACATGTAATACAAATGATAACAAAAGAGCCTAGAAAAACTTCTAAACAGATTAAAGGTGAACTTCAAGCTCAAGAAACATCAGTGTCAGATCGCACCATCCATTGTTGTATGAGTCAAGGTGGACTTCATTGGAGACGACGAAGGAGGACAACATTGTTGAATAAAGATTACTAAAACAGCCTGCTGGAATTTGCCAAATTACCTGTTGATAAACCACAAAGTTTCTGGGAGCACGATGGCTCAGTGATTAGCACCACTGTCCTTGGTTCAAATCCCACCAAGGACAACATCTGCAAGGAGTTTGTATGTTCTCCCCGTGTTTGTGTGGGTTTCCTCCGGGTACTCCAGTTTCCTCCCACTTTCCAAAGTCATACTGATAGGGAATTTAGATTGTGAGCCCCATCAGGGAAAGCGATGATAATGCTTGACAAGTGTGACCATCTTTTTACTATTGATGCTGCCTATGCAGCATCAGTAGTAAAAGATAGAATGTTAAAAATAATAAAAAAATTAAAAAATATGGTTATTCTCACCTTCCGCCGGCCCCCAGAGTCTTCAGCAATGCTCCCGATACGTTCCGTTCCCAGGGATGCATTACGCGAGGACCTTGACTGTGATGTCATCTCAGGTGATTCGCGCAATGCATCCCTGGGAGCGGAAGATACTGGCCGCGTGGCTGAGAGGCGGGAGAGCTCCGGGGGTCATCAGAAGGTGAGTATATCACTATTTTTTATTTCAATTCTATTTTTTACAGGAATATGGTACCCAGGGCATGGAGGAGAGTCTCCTTTCCTCCAGACCCTGGGTACCATCTGCACATGAAGTGCTCACTTGCATGGTTACGCACTTCACGCACCCAACGACCATTCTGCCGTTGTAGACACATGTTCATTGCCACAAGTTGGTTATCTCAGAGGAAGCGGTTGATGGTATTAATGATACAATGCGCAGGCAACATGTGTCAAAAGCATACTCTAGGGCCAAATAATTTTTTTTCCTGTGGTCAGCTCTGGAGCAATTAATGCAGCATGTGCTGTTGGTGGAGGAGACTCTATAGTGCCTATAATGTTCGTGGTGACAAAAAGTATGTGCAGGTTTTCCATCTGTGGGAGTTCTTTTGTACGTTGTCACCAGTTGATTCTCTGGTACTTTGCAGGCTATGAAAATGGAAAATAATCTGTGGATGTATGCCTCTTAAACACAACGGTTCTCCATCAGAAAAAAACTCGACATCACATGCTCATTACACAAATTCAAGCTAGTCAGTAATAAGAGCAAACCTCAAGATAGAAGTGGAGAGTTGTCATGGTAATGAGAGTCAGTTGGAGCAGATGTCAAGAGAGGAGAGGAGTGACGGAGAGGGGCTCCAGTGAAGAGAAGGGGTCCTAGGGGCCAGGGAAGTGAATAATCCACCCGTGGTGCCTGAATTCACGCTGACCAAAATCGGGTGGAGGGACCAGGCCGCAGTGGGGACCGGCCCCAGACTAGTGGAGAGACTGTAGGACTCAGCTAGTGAACCGGAGGCTGTAGTATCTGTATGTGCGACAGCCAAATCCACACACAATCGCTAAAAAGGCATCCGAGTAGGGTCAAGGGGACCAGGAGATCGTCACTCGACAGGACATGAGGCTACTGGCTTGGGAAACTGTGTGTGAGGCGCAGGGTGTGAGCCAGCAAAGAGAGATGACCTGGGAAGGTACACAAGAAGGGGGTCCTGGAAAAGTGCACCCAAACTACCTGAGAGCTGGCTAGACCACTGATCCAGAGGACACAGCACCTGGCTGGTGATTGTAACCTAAAGACTGTGAGTAAAGTGTGAAGACTGCACCCTGCTGTGTCCTCAGGTTTATTTACTGCGTCACCTGTCCTGCACTACAACAGTCACCATAATCAAATTAACCCTCTAACTGCCCTGGGGCCCGCTCTACCCATGGAAAACTGTAACATGTCTGCTGCGTCACCAACTGCCCCAGTGGACCTGAATCGCAGAGTTGGCCATCTATTGCCAAACTCCACAGATGGCGTCACGACTTAATCCCCTATAAACTTCCCCCCTTACATTTTATTGCATGCCCAGGGCCACGGACCGGGTCACTGCTGCCATGAAATCCCCTGAAGAACTGATCAGCCCAGACTGAGTACCCCCGGCTCTAGAGGGCACTGCAACACCGTAATGTCATAAGCTAGTACTATTGCGGCTGCGAGAAAAGTGGGGCAGCAGACACTGAAGAAACTGGTGGTGGTGACTGAAAATGTGGGCAGCAGTGACAGAGGCTGCTGTCATGTCTACATCACCCTCATGAATCTGGATATCTGGAGCTCCCCGCAGGGCCTTAGGTTACTCGATAATGGGCCGGTCAGGTTTTTTAAAGGGGATATGTCATGGTGGCCCTGGGCGTCCAGTAAAAATGGATGATTAATGAAGGATGATGATGGGGGAAGATGATGGGAAAATGGTAGGGAAAATGGAATCGTGACGCCACCCATGATATTCAGCAAGGGTAGGCGACGCTGCAATGCAGATCCTCTGGGATGGTGTTAGGGCAGCAATGATGGTGAAGCTCTCCACGGGTAGAGCTGTGTCCCAGGGCAGTTAAGGTGGCAACAGGTGAGTTGGTGACTGTGATGGTGCGTGCGGTATGGTGCAGGCGAGACGCGAATGACACGAAGGACACAGGTGTGTGCAGTTTCACAGTTTTTACTCACGATTCTTGTGCACACGGTGACCCGCTTGGCACTGTGTCCTCTGGGGAAGGGATCCAGAAAACTCCCAGGTAGATTGGGAACACCTTTTCAGGTGACGACAAGTATGTGCAGGTTTTCCATCTGTGGGCGTTCCTTTGTACGTTGTCACCAGTTGATTCTCTGGTACTTTGCAGGCTATGAAAAAGGAAAATAATCTGTGGATTTATGCCTCTTAAACACAACGGTTCTCCATCAGCAAAAAAATTGACATCACATGCTCATTACACAAATTCAAGCTAGTCAGTAGTAAGAGCAAACCTCAAGTTGTCCTCCTCCTACTCGCCATGCTCGTCCAAACCTTACTCTTAGACAGCACATATTTAGCATTTTCATCATCACCATCATCATCCTTCTCTAGTGCATGTTGTACTCCGAGTAGGCTTCTTCCTCTTCCTTCTGCAAAATGACAAATCTCCATCACCAATGGTGTGTCAAAGAAACAACTGTATGCTCCCAGTCAACTACTGGTCTGTCAACTAAATTCAAATCTAAGCTGCTGGTGGTGCAATCACTGTTGCTCCAACTTCTGGAGTCTGCAGCCTTTAGAGAAATGATAGCATTCACTCATTGTAACTAGAAGATACCTAGCCACCATTACTATTTGCAGAAAGGGATGCACATTCTCTCTTCACAAGCAGAAGAGCATAGGCCGCTTACTAGACTTTAAGCTCGAAAGTGCATCACACTATAGATACTATATAGCAACAACTATGGCCAGGGATAATACATTAGTTTCACAGCTAAATGGGTGAATGTTTTCAGTGGCAGTCTTATGCCCCCATATCACTAAGGCTAGGTTCATACTGTGTTATTGCAGTCCGTTAGACTCACTGCGTTACACTGCGGCATAATGCAGTGTAACGCAGTCCGTTAACACTGCCAATAACCCCTATCATCGGGCGTAGCCATAATCGGCATGTGCTAGCGATGTGCCGTCATTCTGTGACAGAGCCTTGGATGTGGGCTGCAGCGTCTGAGGCTCCATTACTGCTAGCGCAGATGAAGCATCTGCGCTAGCGGTATAGCATATGCATTGAACGGGCTGCCTTAACGCAGTATGAACCTGGTCTTACAGGTAGTGAGGCCTTCAAGAATGGGAGCTACATTTGTTTCCAATGCCAGGCAGAAACTGATATGAACTTTTCCTCAACCTGCACAGATTTCATCGCTGATTCCACACACCATACTTATCCAAGCAGTTTTACAGCTTGAAAGCCTGAAGGAGACAAGCTACAGGGTAATAGAGTTTTTGCTGTACATTAAGCAGCCATTTGCCTGCTAACTGACTCCCCATGAACTGCAACTTGGAACTGGATTTATCAAAGCACGCCCTTCTGGGTTGGCACAAAAAACAAGCTGCTTGGGCACTGCATGGTGTGAGATGTTACAACATGCTGGGACTCAATGCTGACCACTATGTGCACAATTATTAGGCAAGTAAATATTTTGCCCATATCATAATTTTTATGCAGATTTTCCATCTCTAAGCTGTATAAACTTGAATACTTATTCGATGAAGCAGATCAAATTATGTGTATTTCTGTAATGAGGGAGGGTTAGGCCTGAGGATTTCAACACCCTTTAACAAGGTGTGCAGAATTATTAGTCAACATGTTTTCATCAGGTAAAATGAGCCAAAAAAAGAGATTTAACTGTCTCAGAAAATATAAAAATTGTTAAAATTCTTAAGGTACTGTCACACTTAGCGATGTACCAGCGATCCCGACCAGCGATATGACGCGGTCAGGATCACTGGTACATCGCTAAGTGGTCGCTAGTGAGCTGCCACACAGGTAGATCTCACCAGCGACATCGCTGGGGTCGGGGGTCGCTACTTACCTGTCACACCAGGCGATCCTGCGTCCTCCCGCCCGGCTCCACGCGTCGCTCGTCATCAGCTTCCTGCAGCGCTTCCTGCTGTGACGACGAGCGATGCGTGGAGCCGGGCGGGTCTGAACGTTCTTGCGCGATCAGCGATAACCAGCGGGGGAGCGGGTCGGAGGTAAGTATCAGACACAGCGATATCGCTAGCAATATCGCTATAACGTCACAAGTTATAGCGATATGTGTGACACTACCTTTACAGAGGAATGCAAATAAAATTGCAAATTGGGGCATGATCATGATTACACAACCATCAAATGTTTTGTTGTAAATAGTAAACAGGGTTGTTAAAAATGTGTTGAAAAAAAAGGCATATTAACTGCTAAACATTTGACAAGAATCAAGCATGAAGCAACCAGGAGCCCATTATCCTCCAGTATGGTCATATTCTGAAACTGCCACCTACCTGGAGGTACAGAATGCTCAGTGCTCAGAGACATGGCTAATGTGATAAAGTGTCAGGATGTCCTTCTGTGGATTGACCACTATTGGATGCTATAACTAACTTTGCTAAATTGTGTTGCAATTCTATTACTTACCACTGGAAGCTGTTATTGTGTTCTGCAATCGCCCTTTACCAATATGGTCAATAATGAACCTGTGGAAACCATCTAGTTTTCTATTTGTGCCTACTTAAAGCCACATGGAACATTCACTCATTGTAAAGTAATCTGTTCAGCTGTTGTCTAGTTCCAATCTCCAGCTCCTGAACTGTCTTACCCAGACTGTTCTCACTCATGTACGGATTGTTTCTACAACTCCTACATCCAAGAACTTTGCTTGCACAGGCTGAGTGCAGGTGGATCACCATCCTTGGTACCATGACTCCTCACGGACTCAATGAATCCCTGGGTTTTGCGTCATTTCTATGAGACCATCGATTTCTTTAGATTTTTTGATATTTTTCCTGCCTCTCAGCTTCTTTGACGCTACCTTATGTATATTCTGTATATATTTTGTTTTTAATCCTTGTTTTTAATTCTTTACATCTCTTTGCCCTTAGTTATTTACCTGGTCTTTTCATGCCTTGCACTCATGACCTTTGGAAATCTTCTCCTCTTCACCACCTGAGTATCTGGTGTTCTCCGTGGCCTTTTATCTCTCCACAATGAAGATATGGGATGGCACATCGGAGACAAAGAGGACACTTTACGTAATAGTTCATTGGATCATAATTTTCAACTATGATGTTCATTTGGATTTGGATATATTGATGCTTATGTTTCCCATAAATACAAATGCATGAATTTGTTAATTCTAACATTGTATCTTATTTGCAGTGTGGGTGGATCTTTTGCCAATACATATATATATAAAAAAGATTTTTTCTTATCCTGCTTGTATGTAATGTGACAAAGGATTGCCTTTTCTGGTTACATTTTTACATTCATGTCATTTAAATGTTGGCTTTATAAACATTGCATTGTGGATTGATAGGCTAATTTTGCAATTCTCTCTTTCCCTTCCTTGATGTGTCTCAGGTGCGGAGCTATTGGATTGCGGCTTTGTATAGCCGCATCTTTTACTGTGCAGTTTCCCTTGAGCAGCGTTTGGATGGATTTGATGTGATGTATATTTTTCTCTTACTGTGCATATGTCATTTAGTTCCCCCATGATTGGCCAATCAGTCGCATGTGACTAGCAGGCGTGGGTGGAGCTTTCCCTCCCCTCTTCACTACTCCTCCGTGCGCGTTCTGTTGCTGGGCAACAGTTAGAACTACTAGACGCACGTGACTGGGAGGTGCCTGTGGACGGTGTCTTTCCTCCTGTTCCCCGCTGTTCTCTCAGGCGTGCTCTGTCGCTGGGTAACGACCAGGCGCCAGCCGTCCCTCCGTCGGTGTCACTTCCTGCTGAGACAGTGGGGGTGGAGTTTTTGACTTCCGCCCTATGCGTCCATCTCATTTATGCCTCCCGTGATTGGACCTCTAATCACATGTGACTGCTTGTACAGGGTATTTAGCTGGGCAATTGTCACTACTCTAGCCACGCCCCCCGAGGAAGCGGTTATACTGCAAAACGTGCGTTGGGGCTCTCCTGGTCTGCAGGTCAGTGGTGGTCATTATGATGGGTATGTTTTAACTTTTTCCCTATTTGAATGGGCTAAGTGCAATAGATTTACCTTGTTTCCTCCACCCCTTTCCACTACTTATGAGGATTGTATTCCCAGTTTATGGCTATTGAAAGGGGATTTGGAAGGTTCATTATGTTTTGGTTACACTAATTTTGTTTGCTCACTATGAGGGAATTCATCATTCTTACTACTATTTACCACTAACCCCACTGCCCAGGGTGCATCTTGTATCCGGTGACTATGAGAATATTTTTCCATCTGACTTTTTAAATGCCTGTTTGTATCTTGCTCCTTTTTTGTCTCTTACAATAAAGTTGTCATTTTCATGTAGCCTTGGACTCATTTCCTCCTTCTTTCTCAGTTTTTGTGAGTCGTTTCTATGTATTCTATTGTTAATTGGGGCCTTTCCGTGCACTTGCACAGCATGAAAAAAATACATTTTGAGGGTTTTTTCCTTGTTTTACCTCTGCAGCCAGGAAACCGGTTGACTGATAACTTAACCCTTTCATGAGCAGTTGCTTTACCTCATACCTTTCCTTGCACCCACACCATGCTATTATCATCTTCCTTACCCCCCTGCTTAACACTTTATCTCCCTGCACGGAGTATACCGTACCTCTGTTAATAAATCTGTTAACCCTTGCTCTGCATCCCGCAAATAGAAGAAGTTTGGAACCAACAGAAGTCTTCCTAGACCTGGCTGTCCAGCCAAAGTGAGCAATTGTGGGAGAAGAGCTTTGGTGAGAGAGGTAAAGAAGAACCCCAAGATCACTGTGGCTGAGCTCCACACATGCAGTAGGGAGATGTTAGAAAGTTCCACAAAGTCAACTATCACTGCAGCCCTCCACCAGTTGGGCCTTTATGGCAGAGTGGCCCGACGGAAGCCTCTCCTCAGTGCAAGAAGTATGAAAGGCCACATAGAGTTTGCAAAAAAACACACGAAGAACTCCCAGACTATGAGAAGCAAGATTCTCTGGTCTGATGGGACAAAGATGGAACTTTTTGGTGACAATTCTAAGCGGTATGTGTGGAGAAAACCAGGCACTGCTCATCACAAGCCCAATACAATCCCAACAGTGAAACATGGTGGTGGCAGCATCATGCTATGGGGGTGTTTTTTAGCTGCAGGGACAGGATGACTGGTTGCAATAGAAGGAAACATGAATGTGGCCAAGTACAGAGATATCCTGGATGAAAACCTCTTCCAGAGTGCACTGGACCTCAGACCTGGCTGAAGGTTCACCTTCCAACAAGACAATGACCCTAAGCAAACAGCTAAAATAAGAAAGAAGTGGCTTCAGAACAACTCTGTGACCATTCTTGACTGGCCCAGCCAGAGCCCTGACCTTAACCCAATTGAGCATCTCAGGAGAGACCTGAAAATGGAACTGGAGAGGATCTGCAAGGAAGAATGGCAGAGGATCCCCAAATCAAGGTGTGAAAAACCCATCATTCTGAATAAGACTCATGGCTGTACTAGCTCAAAAGGGTGCTTCTACTCAATACTGAGCAAAGGGTCTGAATACTTATGACCATGTGATATTTCAGTTATTCTTTTTTAATAAATTTACAAAAATTTCTACATTTCTGTTTTTTTCAGTCAAGATCGGGTGCAGAGTGTACATTAATGAGAAAAAAATCAACTTTTTTTAATTTACCAAATGGCTGCAATGAAACAAAGAGTGAAAAATTTAAAAGGCGTCTGAATACTTTCCATACCCACTGTATACTATGTAGGGTATACTGAGTCTTTGCTATATTCAGTGTTCCAGTGATCGGAAAAAAAGGGCTGGTGTCCCACTGTGTAGTTGAGCGTTTACCTGGTGAGGCAGATGGCTAGTCTGAGCATGTTTGGGTCCTTCCACAACTCTCTTGGCAGTCACTGCAAGGGGCGAGGTGGAAAGAAAATTGTATAACATTGTGGCCAATGTGTGAAGCATCACTGAGGTGTGGAACTACCCTTGAAAGTGGAATAAGAATGTTTACTTTCTAAATAACTTTACATTACAATGGTGGATTAAAATATTATTGATTACTGATGTCTCACTAAGTCACCACTAGAGCATGTATTATCTGATGGTGTCAATTCTATTGTCTGCACTCTTTGTGACTGCAGACTTATAAATCCCCCAGAGCATGCACTGTACGCTGCTGAGATTCGCTGGTTTCTGAGCCGGGATCGGAGGGTATGTATGCATTATACATTCTCTTGGCCTGTGAGTGCAGCCTTGCTTCCTTACATTTGTACTGAGTGAGGCTGCGCCCCGACTAGTAATGTGGCTGTCTAGTGGGCATGTTTGTATAATGCATACATACCCAGGTCAGAAACCGGCGAATCCTTGCAGTGCACAGTGTCTGTGCTGTGGAGATTCATAAGGCTTCAGTAAGACAGAGTGACTATAGATTTTGACCGGACAACCTCTTTAAAGATAACACACAGGAACAAGCATACTGGATAAAGCTGAAGCTATTCACTGTCCACCCTTATTAACAACACTGATTTGCAGCACATGCTTCAGCCGATCATTTGCATAAATAACAATCGCAACCATCTCTCCCTTACACAGAAGCGTTTCGCTCGGCCGAGTGCTCCTGTGATCTCTATGAGAAAGCAACTGACTTACATGTTATCCAGCAGCATATCTCACAGAGAACAGTGCGATTGGCAGTTCAAAATTGGAGAAGCGTAATGAACATCTCTCCAGATCCCACACACATTAGACCATAGGCAGAACCCGTCAATTTCAGTAGGTTCAGCCGACATTTGTCTAATGAGTATGGGGGCCAGTATATTTGATGCAGTCTGTAGATGCATTATTTACTCTGTATCTGGGCGAGACCTTTAACAAGGCTTCTTCCAGTTAGACCCGCTGCTTCCTTTAGCTTCCTTCACACATTCATAAAAAAAACACATACCTGAAAAAACGGTACCAGTGTCATCAGTGTTTTTAAAGCATGGTTAAATAAAGAGTTAAATTAAAATGCTTCAACTATATTTTTAATGTTAACCTCTTTACGACCTTGCACATATCCATATGTACAGGCTGGTAGGTACTTATCGACCTTCAACATATGGATATGTCTTTGTGATTTTGCTTGAACAGAGGCTGCACCTTATAAGGGGTATTGGGGGGTGTGCTTGCGTCAATTACGATCTGAATGGATCCTCGCACACGTAGCCGCACCTCACGGGGAAGGGAACAAAGATAATGGGCAAGGCTGCGTGAGTACTCCTCCTCCCCATCATCAGTGGCAACTCTGTTATGAGAATTTTGGTCCCCTGTATCCACATTGGTAGAGTTGAGCGACTTCTGTTTTTTTAGGGTCGAGTTTCGGTTCGTGAAACCCGACTTTTCCAAAAGTCGGGTCGAGCAAGATCGGCCGATTATAGGGAAAAGTCGGGGTCGTCCCGAAACACGAAACCCAATGTAAGTCAATGGGGAATAAAAGTCGGCAGTGAGAGGAGGACAGGAAACACACCTACAGTGCCCATTTGAATGCCAAAAGCATCAATTCTTCTTACTTAAGCTTGTCAACCTTAATTAACTTCATAATACAAGTTACGCACTGAAAAATGGGGGTTATTTGGCTAAAGTTGTGGGGGGTAGGGCTGGCTCCAGGTTTTCATGTGCCCTGGGCGAAAGAGCGCCCCTTTAACACATACCACAACTCATCATGCTCCGATACGGCAGAGAAATAGCGGTATAGTACAATGAAAAATACTTCACTTTTTACATCTCATGACGAGGCCCATCTATTTCTCCATACAGAATCATTGGTCCCATATAATGTTTGAAACAGTATATGATGAGCTCCACATAATGCTACAGTATATGTTGGTCCCCATGGATGAAGCTCCACTGTCTTATGGGCCCAAATAATGCTCCAAACATAATGGGCCCCATTTCTAATGCTCTAGTGTATAATGGGCCCTGTAAATGCTGCTCCAGTGTCTGATGTCCACCTTTGGAATGTTCCAGAGTATAGTGCTCCCCAAAAATTGCTGTCCCAACATTGAAAACAATCAAATAAGTCTCCTCGCTAGGGAATCCCTGTACTAGTCTGGACTCCTCGTCGTCCCCATCTTCCATCTCACTGCACAGTATTTCAACCTTGCAAGTGCTGTGATCCTGAGCAAGCAGGGGGGCCCACTCGTTGGCGACGGCACTGGCACAGGGCCCCTGATAGTACGGTGGTGTGTCTGATGGCGGGTGGGCCGAACCTGCACTTTCATCTGCAGCTTCCTCTTTGTCACCGTGTAAGATGGAACTGTATATGGGAAGGGTAACCTGAGTTTCATCAGGGTCAGATTCAGGCCGTGTAGCGTGCGAGGGGAATGTAGTGGTCTGGGTCAATGTACCAGCAGATTCATCGAGCAGTGGCTGGGCATCAGTGCACTTGTGTCGCCCCCAGGAGTACAGTCGCCACAGTGGCATTACCTTCCTCCTAGGGAGTGTGATGTCATGTTTGGGAGCAACGAAGGATCTCTCTAGCAGGTTAACTGATTGGGTGGCGTTATTCCCACGAGTCATGACCCTCCAAACAGCGTTCATGAAGGCAAAGTGTTAGTTTTACGTGGGCAGTATGGTTGCAAAGCTGAACCTTAAAGGAATGTCCAGAAGGGCACCACCAGGAGTGGAGCCTACGGTTAAATTCGACTCCACCTGGGAAACCTCAACCATGCCAGCTACAGAAAAGATGCACACATTGCAAGCTTAATTCCGTTAACGAACGAGACTCCGTCATGCCCCGCGGTCCGAGTCCGGCTTACTAGAGGGACACGTGAGGCTCTGGCACATGAGATTGGCCAATAACTGGTGTGTCATGCCCTTACATGTCCGTGGCTGCATGTGCGCTACACTGAAAAGGCCAGCGTTTGTCGCTTACAGGTGCAGATAACCCGCTGAACAACGTTAGTGATGGGGATCACTGATTACAATTATTACCCGCGAACGATGATTTCCCAGTAAGTGCAGGTCAACCGCAGTTCCGGAATTAGGCCTATCCGTCATTCCTGAAAAAATGAAAAACTTACGTGTGCAAACTAGAGGTGCTGTAGCTTGCTTAACAGCTCGCCAGCCGTTCTCACGCCCAGTATGGATTACACGTGATTGCACAAAGGTGAGAAAGGGTACCGTATCCCCGGATAACAGTAATGGATAGCGTACACATTCAAAATATATGTCTATACATCAGGAGGCAGGCTCAGACGGTGTTTGGCCCAGTATGGCTTGCACGTGATTGCACAAAGGTGAGAAAGGGTACCATATCCCCGGGTAACATGTATGGATAGCGTACACATTCAAAATATATGTCTATACATCAGGAGGCAGGCTCAAACCGTGTTAGGCCCAGTATGGCTTGCACGTGATTGCACAAAGGTGAGAAAGGGTACCGTATCCCCGGATAACATGTATGGATAGCGTACACATTCAAAATATATGTCTATACATCAGGAGGCAGGCTCAGATGGTGTTAGGCCCAGTATGGATTGCACATGATTGCACAAAGGTGAGAAAGGGTACCGTATCCCCGGATAACATGTATGGATAGCGTACACATTCAAAATATATGTCTATACATCAGGAGGCAGGCTCAGAAGGTGTTAGGCCCAGTATGGATTGCACGTGATTGCACAAAGGTGAGAAAGGGTACCGAATCCCCGGATAACATGTATGGATAGCGTACACATTCAAAATATATGTCTATACATCAGGAGGCAGGCTCAGACGGTGTCAGGCAAAGTATGGATTTGACGGCCCAGACTACACAGCGGAGGAGCAGGGAGAGGTAAAGATTGCAAATGCTGGGGCCCTGCCCAAGCAAGGGGGGGCCCACTCGTGGGCGTCGGTACTGGCACTGGGCCCCTCATAGTACGGCGGTGTGTGCATCACCACCGTCAGAGACACTTGATTGCACTATGAGAGACCCTGTGCCAGTGCCTGCGCCCAAGAATCGGCCTACCCACCTGTCCAGGGCAACGGCACTCGCACGGTGTCGTGCGCTAGGTGGTGACCCCGGCCATGGGGGGGAGGCAGCACAGTTAGGGAGTTTTAGAAAGTGGCATATGTTGATGTTGGACATTCAGCTGATGCAAAAGGCGAAATAGGTGAAGTCCCAGGAAGAGGTGGACCAAAGCAAGCCATTTTTCTGTCACCCTATGTGTCATCAGGGGAAGGTGGGACAAAATCCTTGGAAACCCATGCATGGTTCATTTTAATGAAGGTTAGATCATCCACATTTTGGGTTGACAGACGGGTCCTTTTTTCTGTCAGGATTGATCCAGCTGCACTGAAGACTCTTTCCGATAGCACACTTGCAGCTGGGCAAGCGAGCTCCTGTAAGGCATATTGTGCCAATTCAGGCCAGGTGTCCAGTTTAGCGGCCCAATAGTGAAAGGGGAATGACCTGTGTGGGAGAACATCGATATGGGAGGAAAAGTAGTTTGTAACCATAGTTGACAACTGCTGTCTCCTGTCACTTTCCATCGATGCAGTATTACCAGTTGTGTGAGCGGTACTTGAAAAATCAGTCCACAACATTGTCATGAAACCCCTGTCTCCAACGCCACTTCTGCTGTGTGCACCATGAACACCTCTGCCAAGCTGCCCCCGGCCCGTACGGCTCGTGTGAGAACCATCACCGCTGCTGTGTGCTGGGAATGCCTCAAGCAACCGATTTACCAGAGTTGCTTGTTTATTAGCCAATATTAGGTCAAGGTTCTCCTGTGGCATGATGTTTTGTAATTTGCCTTTATAGCGTGGATCCAGGATGCTGCCCAACCAGTAGTCGTCATCGTTCATCATTTTGGCAATGCGGGGGTCCCTTTTTAGGATCTGCAAGGCATAATCTGACATGTGGGCCAATGTTCCCGGTGTCAATGATGCACTGCGAGTGCTGGTTGGAGGAGCACTTTCTGGCAAATCCACATCCCTCCAGTCATGCACAAACCCTGTACCAGACCTTGCCACGCCAACATTTTCACTTGCCCCACGAAATGCATCCTCCTCCCCTAAGTAATCATCCCCATCATCATCCTCCTCCTCCTCTTCTTCCTCCACCTCGTCCAGGAGAGGTCCCTGAGCAGACAATGGCTGAATGTCATCAAGGATTCCCTCCTCCTCTTCCTCCTCATCAACATTGGCTGCAGACGCCTGCTCCTTAAGGTGCGTCAAAGTTTGCATGAGCAGACGCATAAGTGGGATGCTCATGCTTAGGATGGTGTCGTCTGCGCTTACCAGCCGTGTGCATTCCTCAAAACACTGAAGGACTTTACAGAGGTCTATAAGCTTCGACCACTGCACACCTGTCAACTCCATGTCTGCTCTCAAAGTGCCTGGCCGTGTATCCTCCCACAAATGCATTATGGCCTGCCTCTGCTCGCACAGCCGCTCCACCATGTGCAGGATGGAGTTCCACCTTGTTGCAATGTCGATAATGAGGCGGTGGTTGGGAAGGTGGAGCAATCGCTGCAGCTTCTGCATACGAACGGAGTGTAGAGGCGACCGGCGGATGTGCGTGCACAGTCTTCGCACCTTCTGGAGCAGGGCTGTAAACTCCGGATAATTTTTGAGGAAGCACTGCACCACCAGGTTCAAGGTGTGAGCCAAGCAAGGTATGTGGCTGAGTTTTGAAAGGGCTATGGCTGCCACAAAATTACGGCTGTTATCACTAACTACCTTGCCTGCCTCAAGATGTACACTGCCCAGCCATGACTCAGTTTGTCGCTTCAAGTACTCGGCCAGCACCTCGGCGGTGTGTCTGTCGCCCAAACACATCATCTGCAACACAGCATGCTGACGCTTTCCACTAGCTGCTCGATAGGGGGACACCTCATGTGCAACAGTGGCAGCTGCAGATGGAGTGCTCGTACGACTGCGCTCTGTGGACGAGCTTTCGCTTCTGGAGGAGGAGGAGGAGGAGGAGGAGGGTCGAACGCCTACAGCCAACTGTTTCCTATACCGTGGGCTAGGCAGCACTGTCCCACCACCGCTGTCCCCTGTGGACCCTGCATCCACCACATTAACCCAGTGTGCAGTGATGGACACGTAACGGCCCTGGCCATGCCGACTGGACCACGTATCAGTTGTGAGGTGCACCTTTCCACTCACTGACTGCTTGAGTGCATGGACAATGCGGTCTTTTACATGATGGTGGAGGGCTGGGATGGCTTTGCGAGAGAAGAAATGGCGACTGGGTAGGTCATAGCGTGGTACTGCATAGGCCATGAGTTCGCGGAAAGCTGCGCTTTCCACGAACCGATAGGGCATCATCTCAAACGAGATTAGTTTGGCAATGTGGGCGTTCAAACCCAGTGTACGCGGATGAGAGACTGAGTACTTTCTTGACCTACTCATAGTGTCTGGGAGGGTGAGCTGGACTTGAGAGCTGCATATGGTGGAAGTAGCGGTGGACAGGGCAGACTGAGAGATGGTTGATGATGGTGATGGAGTTGGTGTTCTTTCTGATGGCCTAGATTCAGTATTTCGTTGATATAACAGTGGGATTCCCTGACTGCTGTGGCCTTGCAACGACACCTCAACATTTGCTGCTGTGCTAACCGTTGGCCTTACAGGGGGGGAAACAATGTAGCGTTGCTGACTACCTTCTTTGTGATCAGTTGCGCATGTGGCACTTGAGGTTTTGTTGTGTCCACGCTTGCAAGTGCATGGTGGTTAAATGTCTAAGCATGCAACTGGTATTCAAATTTTTCAGATTTTTCTCTCGGCTAAAGGTCTTTGCGCACTTCTTACAGATATCCTTGGCCTGATCATGAGGATTTTGTTCAAAAAAGTGCCACACTGCACTCTTCCTACTTTGGCAGACATTTTGCGGCCTAGCACGCTGTGATCTTTTGACCCTCTGGACAAGCTGTCCAGCAACTCTTTTGATTTTTGGAACCTGTCTTTGGAGTGCTCCGGGCCTGCCAGATAACAGCTGTTGCGATGTCGATGTCTGCTGTGGATGCTCCTCATCTGAGCTATTGGAAGCAGCACCCTCTTCCCCCAATGGATGCCAATCTGGGTCAACAACTGGGTCATCCATCACCTCCTCTTCAATGTCATGTGCACCTTCCTCTGTGTCACCGTGTATGGTGGTATAGTGTGCGGGAAGGGGCACCTGAGTCTCATCAGGGTCAGAATCTGGCTCTGTACACTGCGAGGACAATGTAGTGCTCTGAGTGAATGTACCAGCAGAATCATCTATCAGTGGCTGTGCATCAGTGCACTCCATGTCAGATTCATCTTGGCCTGGGTAATTCACCATTTCACTTGATAATCCAGGCATGGTATGTGAAAACAGATCCATGGAGTAATCAGTAGTATGGCCTGCATCATCCTTCAATCTTGGTTGGGGTGAAGGACACAAGGAAAGGTGTGGTTCATGAACATGAGCCTCCAATGACGACTCAGTGCTTTTACTTTTTACAACTTCAGAAGAGGAGGCGATAGAGCTGGAGGCTGAGTCAGCAATGTAAGACAAAACTTTTTCCTGATGCTCTGGCTTTAAAAGCGGTTTGCCAACTCCTAGAAAACTAAGCCTTCGAAGCCTTATGGAGCCAGACGATGACGCAGGCTCAACACCTCCTGCATTCGGTCCTATTTTGCTCTTGCCACTACCATCAGATCCACCACCAACACCATCATTACCAGCTGCCAACCCCGCCCAATTCCACGGCCTCTTCCAACAGCCTTCCTCATTTTTTGTAGAAATGTAGACAAAATCCAACAAACTATATAGTAATGTAAAACAAGGTACAAGGTGTCTATAGGACAGGGGAGATTTTGAATTTCTGCAGACACTTGTGGACACTGGACACTTTTGGATTGTGTGAGGCCCACTGAATATCAGAGCGCTATGTCACAGGCTCGATGGCACAGGTGTGAAAAAAGTGACTACAGGATAAGGGAGATTTTGAATTTCTGCACACACTAGTGGACACTGGACACTTTTGGATTGTGTGAGGCCCACTGAATATCAGAGCGCTATGTCACAGGCAGAAATTGGCTAGTGTATCACAAACTACAAGGTGTATGTAGAATTGGGCAGAATAGGAATCTCCCTAGAGTGTAGGTCTGTAAGAACGGAACAAGTCCTCCAGTTATCCTTCCACAGTGACACACAGATAGCTTCACTGTGGCCGTGATAACAGCCGTTACAAGGTACTGAGAGGAGCGTGCACGTACACGGCTGTCCGGTGTACGTAAAATTGTCAAGCTCCGTGCTTTTTAATTATACGGACTGACACACGCTGTCTCTCTATAGTTTTGAATGTGATCAAACAGCAAATATATTTAACTGTTTGAAAGCTAGACAAAACTAGTAGGTGCAGGTCTGTAAGAACGGAACATGTCCTCGACTTATTCTCACAGAGTGACACACAGAGAGATTCACTGTGGCTGTGATAACAGCCGTTACACGGTACTGTGTGAGGAGCGTACACCGCTGTATGGTGTGAAAAAATGCACGCTCAGTACCTCAGCAGGACAAAAAAAAATTGGGATTGCTTTTAAAAAAGCAGTTTGCAGAGCAGTGGGTAAACAGCAATGCAGCTGTCAGGAAGCCTTAGAAGGCAGCCTAACAACCAACACCACTGATCCACCACAATATAGCCTCCCCTTGCACTGCACACACAGTGACTGGTGTGTTGTACAGGCAAAATCGCTAGCAGCAGAAGCAGTTTTTTTTTCTTCTTCCCTGCCTAACGCTCTCCCTACAGAATCATCAGCAGCAACCTCTCCCTATGCTAAGATCGGCAGAAGTAAGATGGCGGTCGGCGTGCACGCCCTTTTATAACCCCTGTGACGCCCACCAAAGCAAGCCAATCACTTGCATGCCCTTCTGAAAGATGGTGGTGACCCCTGCCTATGTCATCATGTTGCACACAGTGTCCGTGGATCCTGATTGGCTGAAAAAGAGCGCAAAACAAACTTTTGAAACGCGACTTTGGCGCGTAAGTCGCCGACCTCGTGGCCGACCTCATCCTAGGGTCGGTTTTCGTTTCTTGAAACCCGACTTTGCCAAAAGTCGGCGACTTTGCCAAAAGTCGGCGACTTTTGAAATTTTTCAACCCGTTTCGCTCAACTCTAACCGCCACGTGTCAGCTGAAACCCAGCACTGACAGCCAGGAGCGGTGTCTGCACCACTACCTGCAATTTAACCCCGCAGTTTAATCCGCTAGTGATCAATGCATTTAGAAGGCACCATGATATTGCGGGGTACAATCGTTGCCATGGTGACCCAATGTCATCATGACGAATCTGGGTCACCAGGCTCTAGCAAATTTGTTAGATCATGCTCAGTGCACGATCTGACAAATTTGTGTGAGAACAGACTGTCATTTCTAATGCATTGCAACAATCCACTAATTAATCCAACAAATTTTACATTCAAAAAGTCAAATGGCGCTCCTTTCCTTCTGGTCCCTGCCCTGCGCACAAACAGTAGTTTTCCCAAACACATGGGTATCCGTGTACTCTGGTGCATGGTGCAATTTCTCCTGTTACCCTTGTGAAAATAAAAAATTGGGGCTATAAAAACATTTTTGTGGGAAAAATGTGTTTTTTTTTGTTTTCACAACTTTATGTTATAAACTTCTGTGAAGTACCTTGTGCTTCAAGATGCTCACCACATATCTTGTTAAGTTCCCTGAGGGGTCTAGGTTCTAAAATGGTGTCAGTTGTGGGGAATTTCCACTGTTTAAGCCCATCAGTTGCTCTCCAAATGTGACATGGTGTCCAATATTTGTTCCAGCAAATTTTTGCATTCAAAGTCAAATGGCAATTCTTCCCTTCCAAGCTCAGTCGGTGTGCCTAAACAATGATTTTCCCCCACATTTTGGGTATCAGTGTGCTCAAGAGAAATTGCACAACAAATTTTGGTGTCCATTTTTCTTATTTATTTTTTTTAAATTGGATCTAAAGTAACATTTTTGAGAAAAAAATTAAATGTTCATTTTTTCCTTCCACATTATATTAATTTCTGTGAAGTACCTGAAGGGTTAATAAACTTCTTGAGTGTGATTTTGAAAACCTTGAGGGATTAAGTTTTTAGAATCGTTTGACTTTTGGGTATTTTCTGTCATATAGACCCCTCAAAGTCACTTAAAATGAGAGGTGGTCCCTAAAAAAATGATTTTGTAAATTTTGTTGATAAAATAAGAAGTCACTGGTCAATTTTTAATCCTTATAACTTCCTACGAAAACAGCATTATGTTTCAAAAATTGTGAGAATGTAAAATAGGCATGTGGAAAATGTTATTAACTATTTTTTGACATAATGTTCTGATTTAAGGGCATAAAAAGTAAAAGTTTGAAAATTGCTAAATTTTAAAAATGTTTGCAAATTTCAGTTTTTTTTGCAAACAATCTCAAGTCTTTTTGAATAAATGTTACCACTCTAATCAAGTACAGTATGTCATGAAAAAGCAATCTTAGAATCATTGGGATATGTTGAAGCATTCCAGAGTTATTACCAGTGACGCTGGTCAAAAATGTAAAATTTGGCATATTCATGAAGGTGAAAACAGGCTTGGGGGGGTGAAGGGGCTGAGCACATACAACACACATATAGCACATGGATACCATCTCTCTACCATGTCTCCATGTGGTTCGTGAGGACATATGGTGTGTGTGAAAACACGAACATATGAAGATCACCGTAGGTTCTAATGGGTACATGTGGTATCAGTGAAATAAATGGATGCCACGTGTACCGGAAACATGTACATGTGAAGTGGGCCTCACATTGGTTCTGTTACTACTGCTAATACTTCTTCTGCCACATCGCCACAGATCCTTCATCATGCACTATCAAATGCTGGAGCCTGTGTTTTTCCATTTTTCCCCTTAGTTTTGAAACCTTGTACTCTAGTGCTGGGGACACCACTGGCATCGTAACCTCTTCGTACCAGGCCACCAGCTTATGAGCCCTAGAGCCACAATGCAGGACATTACTGGTACAGATGTTAAGCCAACTATAAAATCAATATCATGAATAGGACTGCTTCCAAAAATTCTCTTTTCTGGCTTCCTAACTTGTCAAATAGTTAAAGGCAGTATCTATCAGTCACTGGCTGTATGATTTCAGCCATGTACTGTATGTCTGACTCTGAAACAGTGCTGCATTTAAGAAAAAAAAACACTTTAAAAGCCCCCGGTGACCAAGCGCTGGGAAAGGTCAGAGAGGTCCGGCGCCTGCGCACTGCAGTACTTTACGCTGCCCTCAATAGGGTAGATATAGTATGCCTGCGCAGGAGCTACGGAAGAAGTAAGGAGGAGGACATCATCGCTAGAAGATGGGAGGCACCGGACCGCGACACCCACCGCACCTGCCCCCGCCCCCGGGTGAGTATAATCTAACTTGTTTTTCTTATCTTTCAGGTTACATCGGGGGCTTATCTACAGCATTACAGAATGCTGTAGATAAGCCCCTGATGGCTGTGGATGCATCTTATAGGCCAAAAATGGGGTGAAATATTCCCTTTAAGTGAATAATCAGATAGGTGGATTCCTGGCAGTTTCTCTTTACTCGATCTACTTGAGCGAGAGGTCTTATCTTGTGTGCATGTATAGTGAAAAAGTAGTTAGTCATTGGCAGTAAACGGGGAGAAGTCTCTGGTCTCTGGGGACCCACCTTTCTGTCTAGTCTCCAGTGTGACTTGGTTGCTTTTAAGCAATGTTTTTCTCTGAAATGCCACAGTGTTTCAGAGTCAAACATACATTGCTGAAATCATACAGCCAGTGTCTAATACATGCTGTATGTGGATTGGGCAGCATATATCAGCTGTTAGGTTCCCTTTAACATTACTTATATAAAATGTCCCGTCAATGTTTTATAAGTGTTGCTACCAGACAGTGGAGTGGATTCAATAATATCTTTCATTATTCAGTAAATCTTTTCTGTACTATACAACTATGCACATAGTGTACCATAAAAGCAGACACACAATGGCAATATATAACTCTGCTACATAATAAATCAGTAGAGTCAACAGAGGAGTTAAAGTGCCAGTGTGTACACTACGGGCTCACATAACATTCCATTCTTCTCTGGCTTGTTCCACATGAGCTGCATAACTCATAAGGATAGGGATTAGGGGGATAATATTGTACACACTAATAGGACATGCTTAATCACAAACAAATAATCATTGTTTTGTAGAGTTTCAGGAAATGAGAGGAAATAATGCTGGTTAAAAATATGGTTCTGAGGAAATCTACCTTTTGAAGACTTGAAATGATTATGTTCTTAGAACGACTTTGTGAAAACCATTTGACCATTGTGTTTCAATGGATTTTAAAGCCTTACAAGCGTTTATACACCAAGAAGTTAACTTTCAGTAATAACGTTTACTAGCCATGTTGCCAAATTATACTTCCTTCAATTTTCTACAGATCAGAACTATATTCATGAGAATATTGTGGTTAATTTATTTTTACTGCAAAATTTAATTTGAGCAGCTAACATATACTAAGTAAATATAAGTACAATCAGGTCAGGTTAATAGCGCACAATGACAATTTGCTTATTAGTTAAACTCTATAAACAAATACATAACTATGTAGCAGCAAAAGCAAAAGTTGGGAATTAATAGAAAATAGCAAAATGACTAATTCAGACTTCATACAAAGGGGAACATTTTCGATTATGGTATTTTTTATACTATTTAGTTTTTAATTTGTCTTTTTTTTGTACAACTTGCTTTGCAACTAACACCAAAATAGTGAAAAAGTAACACATTAAAAAACAGGATACAAATTATACTGATTGTATTAAACTCTTTTGACTCCATTGCTTTAGGTGGACAAAATGCAATATCTGTTAAAAAAAAAAAAAGTAAGGGATGAGTGTTGGGTCATTTTATTAGGTTAATCTGGTCATTTTACAAAAAGCAAGGACCTGCAGTGAGGACCAGGTATGGCAATACAGAATAGTTCAAGATAAAAAAATGAACATGACATGGATGCATCCTTGTTCTGCCCTCTGGATATAGGGCAGTCTGTTGTGTTATGTGCTCTGAATAGGGCTATATGTTTGTATTATGTGCTGGGTTATCTATAGTACCATCTAGTGGTGGCTGAATTTATAGCAGTGTATTTGATAGCATTTACAGTCTGTGACTTTAACAGAAGCAATGCACTGTGAGATTGAAGCAATGCTTTGTGGGAACAAAGCAATGTATTCTGGGATGAGGGAGATGCCATTTTCTTTTTGTGTATCTCATAGAACGCACCTGTTATTTTTGTGTTCCTGTAACTTCTCTACTTGAGTCGCTATATGGGTAAAGCATATCTGGTAAGAATCAGTGTTTTCTTGCAATGCAGTGATTTAGAGAGGTGTTAGTTACTGTTTAGCAGTCAGGAGATGTTATGAGATGTCATTAACTGTTTAGCTGTCAGTTCACTGTGAATGTAATCAGAGACTTATGTATTCCTATGTAGTGTTTGCATCACTGTACACTTTCCCAATACTTAGCCATGTCGTTTGCATTTCTTATAGTTTTACCGCGCATGCTCTATACTGTTCACCAATAAACAAGTTAGACTACAGAGAACAGTCTGCTTATTTGGAACATAGAACAGTGGTTTATGCTGTATGCTGAATTGCACACCGTGTCAATGTGTATGAAGGCAGAACAATCCTCTCTCTTTTTCATTTCCACCTCTGCAGAAGTATTCATGAAGGAAGATGGGCTAAGATGATTCGACTGTTGGAGTAAATGTAGTTGGAAGAACGAATCTAAAATGTTCCAATGATAAAACACTGCTGGAAGAAAGTGAGAAGGATTTGGAAAGCTGATCATGAAATTGAAAGAAAAAAGTGAGAAGATGGAACTTTATGTAAGCATCAAGACGACCAAAATCATTACTATCAGCAATTAGTAAGTCCATATACAGCTCAAAAATTAAGAAATAAATGTGGTCAACATCTTTGCATCTTGGTTTCTTCATTAATCATAGTGGCTGTCCAACATCAGTGAGTTCAAGCATCAAATAGCACTGGAGCTTGCATCCATGTGGAGCATAAAACAAATAAGTAAGTGCAAGGAAGTCTCAATCACCATCAAACAAAGACTGATCACGGCATTTTTGTTCCCAATTATGGCATATGAGAATCAGAAGATAATTTGATGCCTTTGAGTTGCGGTGCTGAAAAAGACTTCTCCAAATTTTATAGAAAGCTAAGATCAACAACAATAATGTTCTTGATCATATAAATCCAGAGATGTCCCTGGAAGGCAAGAAAACCAAACAGAAACTTATCTACTTTGGACATCTCAAGAGGATAAATTTAGTAGAAAGTAAGATGTTGCTTAGAATGGTCAGTGGTAAAAGGAAATAGTATAGCCGGATACTCTGAAGATTGATACTGCAATAAACATCAAGCAATTGAAAGAAACCATGGAAAGCAGAGAAGCATGGAAGAAACAACCTATAGAGTGTCCAAAAGTAGGAAATATTTGAATAGATTAAATTAGAAAAAAAAGTTGAAAATAACACATCTGATGAAAATCGTCACACCAAAGAAATGATCTATCGCAAAAAAAGATGAGCAGAGCACAAAAAACAACATTAATAAAGATTAAAAGCCAAGATACATGTTAGCAATGCCATAATAAGAGCAAAAAAAGAGATGAAGGATAAGTTTCCCAAATATTATTAGCATGTTTTTTAACATTTTAGTAACGCTTTTTATTCAACTATTTTTGGTGACTTTTTTCTTAACACTTTATACAAATATTTTTATAGGTCTTTTTGAAGAAATTATAGTGAAAAACACTAATGCTGAAAAAATGCTAAATCAACACAACATATTTGTAACTTATTCTCCCTTTCAATGGATGAAATTTGCAGCAAAATTTACTGTAGCATTTTTGGATCTGTGGCAAAATATGCAGTGAAAAAAATGTAACCTGAAGCTGACTTTAGATGGCCTTATTTCATGGCATATTACTATGCAGACAGCAATGCCTGGACTGATAGTGGTACTCATAGACATATACACACAAGTCAAAATTGTTGGTACCCCTCGTTTAATGACAGAAAAACCCACAATGGTCACAGAAATAACTTGAATCTGACATAAGTAATAGTAAATCGAAAATCTATGAAAATGAACAAATGAAAGTCAGACATTGCTTTTCAACCTTGCTTCCACAGAGTTTAAAAAAAAAATGAAACTCTTGAAATGGGCCTGGACAGAAATGATGGTACCCTTAACTTAATATTTTGCTGCACAACCTTTTGAGGCAATCACTGCAATCAAATGATTCCTGTAACTGTCAATGAGACTTCTGCACCTCTCGACAGGTATTTTGGCCCACTCCTCAAGAGCAAACTGCTCCAGTTGTCTCGTGTTAAAGGTTGCCTTTTCCAGATGGCATGTTTCAGCTCTTTCCAAAGATGCTCAGTAGGATTTAGGTCAGGGCTCATAGAAGTCCAACTCAGAATAGTCCAATGTTTTCCTCTTAGCCATTCTTGGGTGTTTTTAGCTGTGCGTTTTGGGTCATTATCTAGTGGCAAGACCCATGATCTGCGACTGAGACCAAGCTTCCTGACACTGGATAGCACATTTCTCTCTAGAATCCCTTGATAGTCTTGATATTTCATTGTACCCTGCACAGATTCTAGACACCCTGTGCCAGATGCAGCAAAGCAGCCACAGAACATAACATAGCCTCCTCCACAGTAGGGACAGTGTTCTTTTCTTGATATGCTTCTCAGGCTGAGTGCACATGGTGCTGATTCTGTGCATGCGTTTTTTGTGCACAGATCACGAAATCCGCAGGTCAAATGACCTGCATTTTTCCTGCGGATTTCTTCCCTTTTCTTTGCGGATTTACTGCTGTTTTTGTGCGGTTTTCCCCTGCGGAATTCCCCCTGCGGATTTGGAGAATGGAGCCGGTGGAAAACCGCACAAAAGAAGTCACATGCAGTTGTTTGAAAACCGCAGCAAATCCGCACTCCATTTTCCGCAGCGTCTGCACAGCTTTTTTTTCTTACATTGATTTACATTGTACTGTAAATCACAGTGCGGATCCGCAGCATTTCTGCGTGGAAAAATTTGCTACGGATCTGCACTAAATCTGCATCGTGTGCACATAGCCTCATTTTTCCATCTGTGAACCTAGAGCTGATGTGCCTTGCCAAAAAGTTCCATTTTTGTCTCATCTGTCCATAGGACATTCTCCCAGAAGCTTTGTGGCTTGTCATCATGTAGTTTGGCAGATTCCAGTCTGAATTTTTTATGATTTTTTTTCAACAGTGGTGTCCTCCTTGGTCATCTCCCCTGAAGTCCACTTTGGCTCATACAACGACGGATGGTGCGATCTGACACTGATGTTCCTTGAGCTTTAAGTTAACTTTTAATCTGTTTAGAAGTTTTTCTGGGCTCTTTTGTTACCCTTAGTATTATCCATCTCTTTGATTTGTCATCAATTTTCCTCCTGCGATCACGTCCAGGGAGATTAGCTACAGCCCCATGGAGCTTAAATTTCTGAATAATATGTGGAACTGTAGTCACAGGAACATCATGCTGCTTGGAGATGCTCTTTTAACTTTTATCTTTAACATGTTTGTCTATAATTGTCTTTCTTATCTCCTGAGACAGCTCTTTCCTTTGCTTCTTCTGGTCCATGTTGACTGTGATACACATTTACTCCCCTTTGATAAAGCTGAACACGCGAAATGTGCGTCAAGTGCCACCTGGGGTGGCTGTTACAGTCTGGACCTATTTTGGGTAAGCTTTTTTATGGGTGATATATCCCTATTATGGACATATTATATGTGCACAATGTACATATTTTGCTAGTGATTACTATTTAACAATGCTCTGGCACATTTGAGAGATCTTTTCTACCCAGCTTTCCCTGGTCCACTTATGTCCTGACCCTTTTCATCGACCCCCTACCTACCTTCATGTTTCCTCCATGTATATATACTGTTTATATGGATTCCGTGATTTTGCTTGATCTGTTTTTATTCTGAGTGTGCAATAAAATTTTTGTAATTTTTATCCATATTGTGGTTTGTTGCTACTCTGTTTTCTCTCCTGGTTGTGGTTAATATATTTTGAGTAGTCCACTTGACCCATAATTTTGTATTATATTGGGGAGAGCTTGATACTAATATGCTCTCAGCCCCCCTTATTTAATAGGTATTTTGTGATTAACTTTTTAACATTGAGCATTTCGCCTTGAAACAGTTGTAGGAGCAGAGAGGGTGGTAGAATAATGGCTCAAGGCAGGGCTGAGTGCTTCACAGTCTGTTGCTAAATATATAAGAGTGGCATGGGACCAGATTTTTTTGGGGGATGCAAAAATTGCCTATATTGTCATCAATAGATCATTGCATGCTACATCTCTGTAATATATAGCACTCCCAAAAAGTGTTAAAATAATTTTCTGGATTCAATTACTCACCTATAGTAATATATATATATATATATATATATATATATAGTATTACGTGCTCTCTTGTACATTTTGTGTTATAAAACAGTTCCAAAAAGCTTTTAAAAATTTTTCAGGATTCAATTACTCACCCATATAGTATTACGTGTACATTTTTATGTTACATAACACTTCCAAAAAGCTTTGCAATTTTTTTCTGAATTCAATTACTCACCCGTATAGTATTACATGGTCTGGGGTACATTTTGTTGGTATATAACACAAAAAGCATTGTAAAATTATTCTTGATTCAATTACTCATCCATATAGTTTTAAGTGCTTTGTGTAACATTACGGTGCTACTAAGCTAAAAAAAATGCTTTGCGTGCTGCAGGTGACCAATTAATTTTCTTAATAAAAATAAGCTTGATTTCCAGAGAGCTAGTAATTACAAAATGGTTCAGGCGTGGGTAAGAGACGAGGAAGTGGAAGTGATGATGATGGTGCACGCAGATGCCAAAGATGTGGGACAGGTGCAACTACGCCTGTTGTTAGAGTCTAAGAAACACACCCATCCACAACACATAGCTTCCTTTCCCACTCTGCAGGAAGGCACAGCACTCCACTTCTGAAGCGAGAACAGTGCAAACAGGTGGTCGGTTGGACAGCAGATAATGCTTCCAGCAGGCTTAGCAGCACCACACAGTCTTCCATATGGTCCAGTCTCAAAAGCCTACAGTCTGAATCAATTAATCCTGACCCTGATCCTCCTTTCTCACACCATGTAGAGTCCCAGGAAACCGGAGATTCCACACTATGACACTCCAGTGAGCTCTTTACAACATCACTTCTTGAATGTGGCCTCTCCCTTTGCATGTTCCAAGAAGGACAGGAGGAGATGCAGTTTAGTAATGCAAAAAACTTAGAGCAGCCACAGCCTGAAGAAGATGACAGTTGGGAATGGCAAATTTTGTCAAGGAAGGAAGATGAAGATGAAACATAGTTGCCAATAAGTCAGCTTGTTTTTTCAAGTCACCTAGTCATGAGGACCAGGGTGCGGCAGTAGAAGACGAAGTGGTGGATGATAAAGTCAACTGCCCAACCTGGGAATCTTGCATGCAGAGCGAGGCCAGCAGCGCTGAGGGGGAGGGATTGGTAGCACCAAAGCAGCAACTGTTCTGCTGAGTACCATACTTCTGAATTTCTGCGTCACAGAAATAGGTGTTCCCCTGTCTGGGAATTTTTAAAGAGAGTTCTGAGACAAAAAAATGGTCATTTTCACCCTTTGCTATGCCAAGACCAGCAGGGGCCTGACCTCTGAGACTCTAATGACCACCAGCATGATCAGGTACATGTCATCTAAGCACCCAACTTGGTGGTCCAAACACCTGGGTAAACAATTGGTGCCAGTGGATAACATCACTGTCTCTTCCCCCCAAAAAAATGACTTGGGATCCCCCTATAATTAATAGCCAGAAAGGCTATGCAGACAGCTGTGGGCTGATATTCATAGCCTAGGAAGGGGCCATGGATATTGCCCCCCCGGCTACAAACACCAGCCCACAGCCACCCCAGAAATGGCGCATCAGTAAGATGCGCCAATTCCAGCACTTGGCCTCTCTCTTCCCACTGCCCTGTAGTGGTGGCATATGGGCTAATAAGGGGTTAATGTATTGTAAGGTGACATTAAGCCCGGTTAGTAATGGAGAGGTGTAAATAAGACCTATCCAATACTAATCCTATAGTTGTTAAGGGTTAAATAAGCACACATACTGTCAAGAAAAAGTATTTTAATGAAATAAAACACTACACAGTTTTCCCATTTTATTGTACGCCTAATCCATGCGACACCCTCGATCTCTTGAAAAAAAGTAAAGCAATGAACAAACAAATACTCCCTGTTCCGACGTAATGCATTTAATAACGAGTGTCCCATGAAAATCTCCCCTATAGAGAAGTCACATCAGGAGATGTGACCTCTCTACAGGGTCTCCAGTGACACACTGACAGAAGACAATGGCTCCTGCAGTGCATCACTGAGGTTACCTGAGGTCACGCTCTCACTTTATTGCAATGCTGCATGAGAATTAGGGTTAGGGTTAGTGTTAGGGTAAAGGGACCTCTTTCCTGACGGTAGAGGGATACACCGTGAAGGATTACCTCCGCCTGTCATTTTATCGCAGGAGCCTGATATCAGTGTTCTACATGGGAGATCGTCGTGGGACACTCATTATTATCTGGACTACGGCAGAAAGGTAAGTATAGGTTGGTTTATTTTTATTTTTATTACAGGAGATCGAGGGCTTAGGGGAATTAGGTGTATGTGGTGAGTATGTACTCTATGTTATAGGTTGTCCTTACTGAGTGTAATGTATACATATTGTATGTTCTGTATGTTTTTTTTACACTTTACATGCATTGTCTGATTGGACTACTTTCCCATCATCGGCAATGCAGTATTCCCGTCAGACAATGGCTGCACAGCAGACCCGCGCACACCAGGGACACACAGAGACGCACACACATACACACGCAGACCCCGCCGCACACAGCTCCGCCCACACTCCGCCCACACACTTCCCTCCTCCCGATCCACAGCGTTTCTAGAACCCACATCCTCAGCAAAACAGGAGATCTTTTTTACATCTGCTGTTCTGCTGCAGATGTGCCTGACTCAATGCAAGTCAATGGGTGCAGAAACGCTGCAGATCCGCACAAAGAATTGACATGCTGTGGAAAATAAAACGCTGCAAATCCGCGTGTTTTTTTCTGCAGCATGTGCACAGGAAATCTCCATTTCCCATAGGTTTACATTGGCTGTGCACTACACTGCAGATTTGATGCAAATCCGTGCGGCAAAAAACGCTGCAGATCTGCAATAAAATCCACAACGTGTGCACATACCCTTAACTTCCACGCAATTTTTTTCCATTTTTTTTAAAAATTAAACAGATATTGTGTTTAAGGCCGGGGTCAAACTTGCGAGAAACTTGCACGAGTCTCGCACCTCAATATCGGGCACTCCCGCCGGCATTCGGGACCGGAGTGTGTGGCGGCATGTATGTCTATGCAGCTGAACGCTCCAGTCCGAGTGCCGGAGGCAGTGCTGCGTATTGAGGTGCAAGACTCATGCGAGTTTCTCAAAGTGTGACCATGGCTTAACACAGATTTTTTTCTATCTATAGATAGATCTCGGTAGAGAGATATATCTATCGATAGATAGATACACTACCGTTCAAAAGTTTGGGGTCACCCAGATAATTTTGTGTTTTCCATGAAAACTCATACTTTTATTAACCCCTTTCTGCCATTAGACGTACTATCCCGTCCATGTGCCCTGGGACTTAATTCCCAAGGACGGGATAGTACGTCTAATGCGATCAGCGGCGCCCACGTGGTGAGCGCCGCTTATCGCGGCCGGGTGTCAGCTGATTATCACAGCTGACACCCGGCACAATGTGTCAGGGGCGGTCACGGACCACCCCCGACACGTTAACCCCTTGTACACCGCGATCAAACACGATCACGGTGTACCGGGGGTTAAAGGGAAGCATCGGCAGGGAGGGGGCTCCCTCCGTGCTTCCCTGAGCCCCCCACGGCAGCGCAATGTGCAGCGCTGCTGCGGGGGACTCCTTCCCTACAGGCCCCCGGATCCAAGATGGCGACGGGGGCCTTCGGGGGCCTGTAGGGAGCTGACTTCCTCACTGCCTGCAAAGCGCAGGCATGAGGAAGTCTGCAGAACTGCCTGTGACAGATTGCTGATCTGGCACAGTGATCTGTGATGTGACAGATCAGCGATCTGTCACAGGACAGTGATGTCCCACCTGGGACTATGTAATAAAGTAAAAAAAAAAAAAGTGTAAAAATAATTTAAAAAAATCGCTAAATAAATTAGTAAATAAAAAAATATATTCCCCAATAAATTCATTTTTTGAAAATAAAAAAACAATAAAAGTACACATATTTGGTATCGCCACGTCCGTAGCGACCCGCCCTATAAAACTGTCCCATTAGTTAACCCCTTTAGTGAACCCCTTAAAAAATAAATATAAAAAACCAAGCAAAAAATAATGATTTATTATCATACCACTGAACAAAAAGTGCAATAACGCGCGATCAAAAAGACGCATATAAATATCCATGGTACCGCTGAAAACGTCATCTTGCCCCGCAAAAAAAGAGCCACCATACAGTGTCATCCGCAAAAAATAAAAAAGTTATAGCTCACAGAATAAAGCGATACAAAAATAATTATTTTTTATATAAAATAGTTTTCATTGCAAAAAACCAACAAAACATAAAAAAAACCTAAATGAGGTATCGCTGTAACCGCACCGACCCAAAGAATAAAACCGCTTTATCAATTTTACCGCATGCGGAATGGTGTAAACACACCCCCCCAAAAGAAATTCATGAAACGCTGGTTTTTGTTCATTCTGCATGCCAAAAATCGGAATAAAAAGCGATCAAAAAATGTCACGTGCCCGAAAATGATACTAATAAAAACGTCAACTTGTCCAGCAAAAAATAAGACCTCACATGACTCGATGGGTCAAAATATGGAAAAATTATAGCTCTCAATATGTGGTGATGCAAAAACTATTTTTACAATAAAAAGCGTCTTTTAGCGTGCGACAGCCGCCAAACATAAAAACCGCCATAAATAGTAAATCAAACACCCCGTTATCACCCCTTTAGTTAGGGAAAAATAATAAAACTAAAAGAAAATGTATTTATTTCCATTTTCCCAATAGGGTTAGGGCTAGGGCTGGGGTTAGGGTTAGGGCTAGGGTTAGGGGTATGTTGGGGATAGGGTTAGAGTTATAATTGGGGGGTTTCCACTGTTTGGGCACATCAAGTGCTCTCCAAATGCAACATGACGTCTGATCTCAATTCCAGCCAATTCTGCGTTGAAAAAGTCAAATTGTGCTCCTTCCCTTCCAAGCTCTGCCATGCGCCAAACAGTGTTTTACCCCCACATATAGGGTATCAGCATGCTCAGGACAAATTTCAAAACAAGTTTTTGGGGTCCAATTTCTCCTGTTACCCTTAGGAAAATAAAAAATTGGGGGCAAAAATATCATTTTTTTGGAAAAAAAATGATTTTTTTATTTTCACGCCCAGACAGTTGTGAGTTCATTTTTCCCTTCACTATTGAGGTCTGATGAACTCCCTCCTCTGGTGAAGGAAGGTAGTGAGGCTGATTATCAGACACCTGGGCAGCTAGATGATGACTGGGTGGCTGGAATTGAGGACTGGATATAAGGCTGCCGACGCCCTTCTTCCTGGCTGGTGATTTTCCTGCTGGATTCTTGGAGACCAGTCTAATACCTGCATCTCAAAGCTAAGTTTTTCTGCTCAGCTTTGTACTCTTCAGTTTGTTTTTGTTTTGCCTTGTTTTTTGGGAGTTCTGCCATCCCCGGCTGGGGGTGAGCTGAATTCCATTTTTGTCTCTGATTTGTTGATCTTTTGCTCTGTCTTCAGAATATACAGTGGGGCAAAAAAGTATTTAGTCAGTCAGCAATAGTGCAAGTTCCACCACTTAAAAAGATGAGAGGCGTCTGTAATTTACATCATAGGTAGACCTCAACTATGGGAGACAAACTGAGAAAAAAAAATCCAGAAAATCACATTGTCTGTTTTTTTTTTCATTTTATTTGCATATTATGGTGGAAAATAAGTATTTGGTCAGAAACAAGCAATCAAGATTTCTGGCTCTCACAGACCTGTAACTTCTTCTTTAAGAGTCTCCTCTTTCCTCCACTCATTACCTGTAGTAATGGCACCTGTTTAAACTTGTTATCAGTATAAAAAGACACCTGTGCACACCCTCAAACAGTCTGACTCCAAACTCCACTATGGTGAAGACCAAAGAGCTGTCAAATGACACCAGAAACAAAATTGTAGCCCTGCACCAGGCTGGGAAGACTGAATCTGCAATAGCCAACCAGCTTGGAGTGAAGAAATCAACTGTGGGAGCAATAATTAGAAAATGGAAGACATACAAGACCACTGATAATCGCCCTCGATCTGGTGCTCCACGCAAAATCCCACCCCGTGGGGTCAGAATGATCACAAGAGCGGTGAGCAAAAATCCCAGAACCACGCAGGGGGACCTAGTGAATGAACTGCAGTGAGCTGGGACCAATGTAACAAGGCCTACCATAAGTAACACACTACGCCACCATGGACTCAGATCCTGCAGTGCCAGTCGTGTCCCACTGCTTAAGCCTGTACATGTCCGGGCCCGTCTGAAGTTTGCTAGAGAGCATTTGGATGATCCAGAGGAGTTTTGGGAGAATGTCCTATGGTCTGATGAAACCAAACTGGAACTGTTTGGTAGAAACACAACTTGTCGTGTTTGGAGGAAAAAGAATACTGAGTTGCATCCATCAAACACCATACCTACTGTAAAGCATGGTGGTGGAAACATCATGCTTTGGGGCTGTTTCTCTGCAAAGGGGCCAGGACGACTGATCCGGGTACATGAAAGAATGAATGGGGCCATGTATCGTGAGATTTTGAGTGCAAACCTCCTTCCATCAGCAAGGGCATTGAAGATGAAACGTGGCTGGGTCTTTCAACATGACAATGATCCAAAGCACACCGCCAGGGCAACGAAGGAGTGGCTTCGTAAGAAGCATTTCAAGGTCCTGGAGTGGCCTAGCCAGTCTCCAGATCTCAACCCTATAGAAAACCTTTGGAGGGAGTTGAAAGTCCATGTTGCCAAGCGAAAAGCCAAAAACATCACTGCTCTAGAGGAGATCTGCATGGAGGAATGGGCCAACATACCAACAACAGTGTGTGGCAACCTTGTGAAGACTTACCGAAAACGTTTGACCTCTGTCATTGCCAACAAAGGATATATCACAAAGTATTGAGATGAAATTTTGTTTCTGACCAAATACTTATTTTCCACCATAATATGCAAATAAAATGAAAAAAAACCAGACAATGTGATTTTCTGGATTTTTTTTTCTCAGTTTGTCTCCCATAGTTGAGGTCTACCTATGATGTAAATTACAGACGCCTCTCATCTTTTTAAGTGGTGGAACTTACACTATTGCTGACTGACTAAATACTTTTTTTCCCCACTGTACCTAAGTGCTGATATAGTCTTTTGAAGCCTAGCGACTTCAGGGCCTGTTTTTCCTATCAGTCGGTTGGCTCATTTTTATAGGGTTTTTGCGGATGGCAGACAGCAGCTTTCCTATCCTGTCCTATGTAGTTAGCTTGGGCCCCATCATTTGCTCAACCTATCTTTCTATCTGTGTTAGTGTTTTCATCTTGCTTCACCGTCATTATATGTTGGGGGCTGCCTATTGCTTTGGGGTCTGCTCTGGGGCAGTTTAGTTTTTCCCCTTTCTGTCTTTAGGCTATATAGTTCTCTGGCTGTGATCGAGGGGTCTAGGGAACTGTAGGAACCCCCCACGGCTACTGCTAGTTGTTGTGGATAGGTTCAGGGGTCTGCAATCCGATAGCTGCCAACCTCTCTGGTTTTTCTGGACTTAGCTGGTATTTTGTTTTTTCCTCCTTCGGTGACTTATCGTAACACCAGGCGTTATAAACTCCTGTGAAGCACTTGGGGGTTAAAAGTGCTCACCACACATCTAGATAAGTTCCGTGGGGGGTCTAGTTTCCAAAATGGGGTCACTTGTGGGGAGTTTCAATAGTTTAGATACATCAGGGGCTCTCCAAACGCACACGACACCCGCAGACCAATCCATCAAAGTCTGCATTTCAAAACGTCACTACTTCCCTTCCGAGCCCCGACGTGTGCCCATACAGTAGTTTTCTCCCACATATGAGGTATCAGTGTACTCAGGACAAATTGGACAACAATTTTTGGGGTCCAATTTCTCCTGTTACCCTTGGAAAAATAAAAAAATTGGAGACTAATTGACCATGTTTGTGGAAAAAATACGATTTTTTTATTTCCATGCCTGGGCATTATAAACTTCTGTGAAGCCCTTGGGGGTTCAAAGTGCTCACCACACATCTAAATAAGTTCCTTAGGGGGTCTAGCTTCCATAATGGGGTCATTTTTGGGGGGTTTCCACTGTTTAGGTACATTAGGGGCTCTCCAAAGGCAACATGACACCCGCAGACCATTCCATCAAAGTCTGCATTCCAAAACGTCACTACTTCCCTACTGAGCCCCGACGTGTGCCCATACAGTAGTTTTCTCCCACATATGAGGTATCAGCGTACTCAGGACAAATTGAACAACAACTTTTGGGGTCCAATTTCTCCTTGTACCCTTGGGAAAATGAAAAAATTGGTGACTAAAAGATCATGTTTGTGGAAAAAATACGATTTATTTCTATTTTCACGCCCGGGCGTTATAAACTTCTGTGAAGCACTGGAGGGGTTCAAAGTGCTCACCACACATCTAGATAAGTTCCTTACGGGGTCTAGTTTCCAAAATGGGGTCACTTGTGGGGGGTTTCCACTGTTTAGGTACATCAGGGGCTCTCCAAAAGCAACATGACACCCGCAGACCATTCCATCAAAGTCTGCATTCCAAAACGTCACTACTTCCCTTCCGAGCCCCGACGTGTGGCCATACAGTAGTTTTCTCCCACATATGAGGTATCAGCGTACTCAGGACGAATTGGACAACAACTTTTGGGGTCCAATTTCTCCTTGTACCCTTGGGAAAATGAAAAACTTGGTGACTAAATGATCATGTTTGTGGAAAAAATACAATTTTTTTTATTTTCACGCCCGGGCGTTATAAACTTCTGTGAAGCACTGGGGGGGTTCAAAGTGCTCACCACACATCTAGATAAGTTCCTTGGGGGGTCTAGTTTCCAAAATGTTGTCATTTGTGGGGGGGTTTCCACTGTTTTGGTACATCAGGGGCTTTCCAATCGCAACATGGTGTTCGATCTCAATTCCAGCCAAAAACGTCAAATGGCGCTGCTTCCCTTCCGTGCTCTGCCATGCGCCCAAATAGCCATTTACACCCACATATGGGGTATCAGCGTATTCAGGACAAATTTCTCAATGACTTTTAGGGTCCTGTTACCCTTGGAAAAATAAAAATTGTGGGAGAAAAGATCATTTTTGTGGAAAAAATATGATTTTTTAATTGTACCGCTGTACGTTATAAACTTCTGTGAAGCCCTTGAGGGTTCAAAGTTCTCACCACATATCTAGATAAGTTCCTTGCAGGGTCTAGTTTCCAAAATGGGGTCACTTGGGGGGGTTTCCACTGTTTAGGTACATCAAGGGCTCTCCAAACGCGACATGGCGTCCGATCTGAATCCCAGCCAATTTTGCATTGAAAAAGTCAAACGGCACTCCTTCCATGCTGAGGTCTGCCATGCGCCGAAACAGTGGTGCCCCCCCACATATCAAGTATCAGCGTACTCAGGACAAATTGCACAATAACTTTTGCAGTCCAATTTCTCCTGTTACCCTTGGTAAAATAAAAAAATTGAACCTGAAGTATTTTTTTAGTGAAAAAAAGTTAAATGTTCATTTTTTTTAAAATATTCAAAAAATTCCTGTGACGCACCTAAAGGGTTAATAAACTTCTTGAATGTGGTTTTGAGCACCTTAAGGGGTGCAGTTTTTAGAATGGTGTCACTTTTGGGTATTTTCTATCATATAGACCCCTCAAAGTGGCTTCAAAAGTGATGTGGTCCGTAAAAATAAAATGGTGTTGCAAAAATGAGAAATCACTGGTCAATTTTTAACCCTTATAACTTCCTAACAAAAAAAAATTTTGGTTCCAAAATTGTGCTGATGTAAACTAAACATGTGGGAAATGTTACTTATCAAGTTTTTTGTGTGTCGTATCTCTGAGATTTAAGGGCATAAAAATTCAAATTTGGAAAATTGCAAAATATTCAAAATTTTCGCCAAATTTCTGTTTTTTTCACAAATAAACGCAAGTTATTTGAATGAAATTTTACCACTAACATGAAGTACAATATGTCACGAGAAAACAACGTCAGTATCACCAGGATTCATGGAAGCGTTTCAGAGTTATTACCTCATAAAGGGACAGTGGTCAGAATTGTAAAAATTGGCCTGGTCATTAACGTGCAAACCACCCTTGAGGCTTAAGGGGTTAATCAAATGAGTTGCCAAATGAATTTAAAATCTAGTCCAAACATTGACAAGGTTCGAAAAAAAGATTTTTATTTGAAATAAAATTTTCTCCTTCAAACTTTGCTTTAGTCAAATCTATCTATCTATCTATCTATCTATCTATCTATCTATCTATCTATCCCATATCTATTTATCTATCTATCTATCCATCTATCTATCTATCCCATATCTATCTATCTAGCTATCTATCTATGTGTGTAATGGAGTGTGGGTTGAGGAGGTTGGACCAGAAATGACATCACAAATCTTTTTTTTTGTTAAATAACATATCTTTATTTAGCTTACAGAAACGCACACAATCCACATAAAAAACGCAGAAAAATCTGCATCAAAAATGCATGAAAAACGCATCGATTTTTACCTGCGTTTTCTGCCAAGAGGGCAGATTCTGTGCAGAAAATTCTGCAGGCAAACCTGCAACGTGTGCGCATACCCTAATGGTGGATTGAGAAAGATGGAGTGTGCTTGTATGTAAGATCAGTCAAAATCAGCAGGCGTGTCCAATTCCATATCAGCTGACAGGTTCTCAGTCACCCCAACTATGGGGGGTAAACAATTGAAGCTTCTTCGGCCGGAGACCTGAGTGACAACACTTGCCATGGTGAGGGAGGAGGAAGAATCAGAAGATGTGGTTGATGGGGAGGACGGTGGTTGGCGATCCTCGTTAGTCTGCATTTTAGCACAGTGACACCAAAATACTCGGAGGACACCCGAGCATGCTCGGGAAAACCCGAGCAACGAGTATACTCGCTCATCACTATATTTTAGGCAAAAAATAGATATATTTAATCTTTTCCATTTAAAAAAATTACAAAAAGGAAAATGAGCAGATGCAAAAGAATGGCCACCCTGCATGGTTAGTATATAGTAATGGTAGTAATGAGGAACCCCAGAGTCCGGTTGCCACGATGACATTGCCTCCCTCTAAGGGGTGATGTCATGCCTGGAGGCAGGGGGGTCCCCATGCCATGTAATACAGTGTTCTGTTGTGAGTTCATTTTCCCCTTCACCATTGAGGTCTGATGAACACCCTCTTCTGGTGAAGGAAGGTAGTGAGGCTGATTACCAAGCACTTGAGCAGGATGATGATGACTGCGTGACTGGAATTGCTGACTGGATATAAGGCAGCTGACGCCCTTCTGCCTTGCTGGTGATCTCTCTGAGGGATTCTAGGAGACCAGTCTGATTCCTGCTCCTCAAAAGCTAAGTTTTCTGCTCTGCTTTTTGCATTTGTGTTTTGGTTTTGTTTTGCCTTGTTTTTCTGGATTTCTGCCATTCCCTGCTGGGGTGAGCTGTATTCCTTTTTGTACTGCCTTCAGAAAATACCTGGGTACTGATATAGTCTTTTTGAAGCCTAGCGTCTTCAGGGCTTTTTTTCCCTATCAGTCTGTTGGCTCTTGTTTTGATAGGGTTTTGGCGGATTGCAGACAGCAGCTTTTCTATCCTTTCCTATTTAGTTAGCTTGGGTCCTCTGTGCAATTCTTTCGGATTCTCTGAAATTGATTATGAGGGATGTTAAAAAGCCATTTGGAATAGTTGCTACTCTTAAAATGGACATAACTATTGGAGTCAACTTTCTTAAAAAAGGTTTTGGTATGAATTTTGGAATTTTTTATAAAAAAAGTGATATCAAGAAAGTCCATCTGGGTATTACTAATGTGGGGGGTAAATTCCAAACCCCATGTGTTATTTTGTATAGAAGAAATAAAAGCATCAACTGAAACGTGACTGGTGTCCAGGATTAAGGATATTATCAAAAAAGATCCAATACTCAATAAAGTTCTGCCTGATAGACCTACTGTCACTTTTAGGAAGGCCAGATCACTAAAAAACCATCTGGCCCCTAGCAGATTGACCCAGTGTACTCCTGATAACTGCACTGGCTTGACACCAGGCATTTGTCATCTATGTCATCCTTTGTCCTTGTCCTAAATTGTATGTTGGCAGAACCACACAACCCCTTCACTGTAGAATGAACTCTCATAGACACAACACTAAAACTGGGTATCAAAAACACGGTTTGTCACGTCACTTTGATTTATTTCAGAAAAGAGATTTTTCTAAAGCTATCATTTTTCCTATAGAACACATCCCTGAACACGTTTCCAATAGAACCCAAGCACTGAATAGAAAAGAGGTCTATTGGATTTATAAATTAAAGACAATTGGTCCCTATGGACTCAATATTATCAATGATGCTTTTATTTGATAGAAGAGGGGGAAAAGATTTATTCTTCACACCACCACAGTCAAGCTTAATGGTCTAGTGGACTAATACCTTACATTTGCACTTTATAGTTTGCACTTCATGAGCCATTTTCTAATACCCCTTGAGGACTCGCCTTTTTTAACTATAGCCATGTTTCAACCTCGTGATCCTTAGTACTCTGTTTCATATTTTTTGTACTTTTACATAATTTTATTTTTTCTTTTCTATATAGACTCTTATTGTTGTGTTTTCTATGTTTGTGATTAAATTTCATTGTTTTTATTCTTTACCATTTTTGACCTTTGCTTATATTGTTTTTTTTTTTGTTTTTTTTTTCTAAATAAAGTGACAAACAACCCCTCAATTTATTCTTCACACCACCCCAGTCAAGCTTAATGGTCTAGTGGACTAATACCTTCCATTTTCACTTCATGAGCCAGGTTCTAATACCCCTTGAGGACTCACCTTTTTTAGCTATAGCCATGTTTTAACCCCGTGATCCATAGCACTCTGTTTTATATTTTAATTTTTTGTACTTTTACATATTTTTATTTTTTCTTTTCTATATATACTCTTATTGTTGTGTTTTTTTATGCTTGTAATAAAGTTTCATTGTTTGTTTTTTTGTTTTTTTTTTGACCTTTGCTGATTCTGTTTGACCCTGTATTGGCACCTTTTTTCTCAATAAGTATGTTTCACTGTCTTCCAATGTAATCTGCCCTGATGAAGTGAGCCAGCAGGCTCAGGAAACGCGTTGGCTGAATAAAGAACCCTTTACTCTACCAGAAGCAAGCGCAGTCCTTATTGCACTTCCACGTCATTTCTGCAATTCTGTCCTAGGACCCTGTGCAGACTTGCTGCTGCTTCTTAAGCGTTCATGGGTGTTGTGACTTCCTCACAACCCCAATAGGTGAGCACCTTCCTTACTGTTCCACAATTTTAATTGTTTTATACGGATTTCACACAGTGGATGCGCCCTGTATCTCTCCTTTTATCTCACAGTTCACTCGTGTCCCTTGGCGGGGGCTCAGCGGTCGGTGATCTTTTCAGGAGCTGCTGCACTGTCCAGGATCCGTCATGGATTATTTCAACCATCGTCTTCTCTCCAGAGAGCGCCTCATTTTACAGGTGGTCGGCCAAACCCAGCCGGTTGACCAGGAGGAGACCCCACAAGTGGCCTTTTCGGAGGACGACACTAAGACCATGAGGAACCTTTTCCACACCTTAGAAGATTCCATCAAAGAAGAAATCTCCAACAGCCTACATGCTAGATTTCTAGCTATATATATGGACGAGCACATCTGTCCTAAAGGACTCAGGATTTCATTACAGACACCTTTTTCAGAAGATCCTGTCTTCTCAGATGAATGGGAAGATATTCAGCATGATTGCATGCAGAGACTGTTATGTTGCTTGCATAAGAAAAGGACTATTCTTGCTCAGATTGCTGCAGAAAAGGTACTTGAAACTAATGCCATGTTATCTAATTACTCTGATCACCCTCTTTTTAAAAAAATTAATTCTAGCATCTCTATTGCAGCTCTAAATTTGGAGCATGACACAATTATAAAAAAACCAAAAAAATTGAGCAGGGATAGAGAGGACCCTTCCTCTCCTATCCCTGAGGCACCTGGTCCAGAGGAAAGCTCTGCACTTCCAAAAAATTTTTCTCATATCAAAAAACACCCCCCTGCTTCTTCTAACACTCAGACTCATTCCCCTATGAACACTAACTCAGGGAGAGTCTTCATTAACAGTAACAGAGGGAGAAAGCAACATCTGAGAAGCTATCCGAGGGATCCCCCTAGGCCAGCTGGACCTATTACACCTACTCTTTCCACTACTATTGTGCCCACACGCACCCTTTCAGAATTGATGGACTCCAACATCAATTCTTTCAAGTCTAGTGGGGGAATCCCTACTACTATACCCACTGATAATGTTGCTCCCAATCCTGCCAATGACATGGCATCACTAATCATTGATAGAAGGAGATCTTCTTCCTTCCCCCTACCTTTTTTTGATCCCCCACTCACCCCAGCAAAATCAGACACCACTGAGGTCTCTGATTTTGACCCTCCTGTCACCACTGATCTTATTGTCCTTAATGCTGACAACCCTACCACCTCCTACATGGATAAACTCCCTGCTGTTTCCACAGAAAAGAGGTTGATCATTAATGACCAGGTCATTGTTGACAACTCTGCTGTTGGTTCATCAGCAGCAGTTTCTTTTCTACCAGCTGCATGCAATCCCATTCCCCAAGCAAAAAAAGATATCACTTCTTTTTTTCAGAAGGTCACACTAAAAAGAAAAAACCCTATAGAGGAGCCAGAGGCCAAGGAGCAAAGAAAAAAAGGGAAAAACGACAACTCATGCCAATAAAATCGAATGTTTTTAATTTATCTTCTCACCCCCTGTCTCCAGAGGAGGAAGAGTTGCTAAGCAAGGGACTTTCTTTTTGCCCGACAAATAAAAGCAGTGGTTTTGAATTATTTCTTGATGCCCAGAAATACATTAGGAAACTTACCCTACTGAGACATTTTGAACTCAAAAAAGTTCACTCTAACCCTGACACTTCAAACACTACAGTTGCCTCTTCCTTCCACCTTGATGTCAGAGGGAAATCCTCATTCTACCCACTAGAAAGCAGAGGACATCATATAGAAACATTCTCTGACCTCCTATTTGATCGTCTAAATGCACTACCCACCCAAAATATACCAGTAAAACAAAATTTGTCCTCAAAAGAACGTGTGGCACTGGAAAAATTAGAGAAAAACACTAATATTGTGATCAAATCTGTAGACAAAGGTGGAGGGATAGTGATTCAAGATAAAACTGACTATGTGAACGAGGCTTTTAGAATTTTATCTGACAAAAAATTTTATTCACCCATCCCCCAGGACCCCATCCCCCAAGCCACTGTTTTTTACAATGATTTTATTAAAAAGGCGCATGATTCTGGGGTTCTTAATGACCATGAAAAAAAGTTTTTAACAGTCAAGAACCCCTCCACTCCCTTCCTGTACCATTTACCCAAAATACACAAGAATACTATTAATCCACCAGGAAGACCCATTATTTCGGGTATTGACTCCCTCACCAGTAATCTATCATTTTACATAGATAGAATCATGCAGCCTCATGTCTCACAGCTCCCTAGTTTTTTAAAGGATTCTACACAACTGATCAATTTAACTAATAACACACCTTGGAAAGATTCTTATGTTTTTATTTCTTTTGACGTATCTGCTTTGTATTCCAACATTGATCACCAACTGGGTTTGAGCTGTTTTAAAAAATTTCTTTTAACTGACAGTCGACTGTTTGACCCTCAAAAGGAATTTATTTTTAATGGGATGGATTTTATTTTACATAATAATTTTTTTACTTTCTTGGGGGATTTTTATCATCAGATCAGAGGCACCGCTATGGGATCACGGGTTGCGCCAACTTATGCTAATCTTTTTATGGGGGTCTTTGAGAATGCTTTTATTACTATTGATTCATTTTTAGAGGGTATTGTTTTATATAGAAGATACATTGATGATTTATTCTTAATCCTGGACACCAGTCACGTTTCAGTTGATGCTTTTATTTCTTCTATACAAAATAACACATGGGGTTTGGAATTTATCCCCCACATTAGTAATACCCAGATGGACTTTCTTGATATCACTTTTTTTATAAAAAATTCCAAAATTCATACCAAAACCTTTTTTAAGAAAGTTGACTCCAATAGTTATGTCCATTTTAAGAGTAGCCACTATTCCAAATGGCTTTTTAACATCCCTCATAATCAATTTCAGAGAATCCGAAAGAATTGCACAGAGGATGAGGATTTTAATAATCAAGCTGAGGTCCTCAAGGGAAGATTCCTTGCTCAAAAATACCCCTCCCAATTGGTTCATTCTACTTTTAATAATGTTTTTAAAAATTTTAATCAGTAAACTCTTTTAAGTGAGAGATCTAAAGAAAAGGATGCACATGATAACTATCAGGCCAACTTCATCACTACTTATAACTCCCAACATAAAGAGATAAAAAATATGTTAGGTGACTTCTGGTATATTATCAAAAAAGATCCAATACTCAATAAAGTTCTGCCTGATAGACCTACTGTCACTTTTAGGAAGGCCAGATCACTAAAAAACCATCTGGCCCCTAGCAGATTGACCCAGTGTACTCCTGATAACTGCACTGGCTTGACACCAGGCATTTTCAGATGCCTGAAACCCAGGTGCAGCCTATGCAGTAATATTGCTCATAATACATTCATCTTTTCACATCCATTCACCTCAGAAAAATTCACCATCACTAACCACCTGTCCTGTGTGTCTTCCTTTGTCATCTATGTCATCCTTTGTCCTTGTCCTAAATTGTATGTTGGCAGAACCACACAACCCCTTCACTGTAGAATGAACTCTCATAGACACAACACTAAAACTGGGTATCAAAAACACGGTTTGTCACGTCACTTTGATTTATTTCAGAAAAGAGATTTTTCTAAAGCTATCATTTTTCCTATAGAACACATCCCTGAACACGTTTCCAATAGAACCCAAGCACTGAATAGAAAAGAGGTCTATTGGATTTATAAATTAAAGACAATTGGTCCCTATGGCCTCAATATTATCAATGATGCTTTTATTTGATAGAAGAGGGGGAAAAGATTTATTCTTCATACCACCACAGTCAAGCTTAATGGTCTAGTGGACTAATACCTTACATTTGCACTTTATAGTTTGCACTTCATGAGCCATTTTCTAATACCCCTTGAGGACTCACCTTCTTTAACTATAGCCATGTTTCAACCTCGTGATCCTTAGCACTCTGTTTCATATTTTTTGTACTTTTACATAATTTTATTTTTTCTTTTCTATATAGACTCTTATTGTTGTGTTTTCTATGTTTGTGATTAAATTTCATTGTTTTTATTCTTTACCATTTTTGACCTTTGCTTATATTGGTTTTTTTTTTTGTTTTTTTTTCTAAATAAAGTGACAAACAACCCCTCAATTTATTCTTCACGCCACCACAGTCAAGCTTATTGGTCTAGTGGACTAATACCTTCCATTTGCACTTCATGAGCCAGGTTCTAATACCCCTTGAGGACTCACCTTTTTTTTACTATAGCCCTGTTTTAACCCCGTGATCCATAGCACTCTGTTTTATATTTTAATTTTTTGTACTTTTACATATTTTTATTTTTTCTTTTCTATATATACTCTTATTGTTGTGTTTTTTTATGCTTGTAATAAAGTTTCATTGTTTGTTTGTTTTTTTTTTTTTTTGACCTTTGCTGATTCTGTTTGACCCTGTATTGGCGCCTTTTTTCTCTATAAGTATGTTTCACTGTCTTCCAATGTAATCTGCCCTGATGAAGTGAGCCAGCAGGCTCAGGAAACGCGTTGGCTGAATAAAGAACCCTTTACTCTACCAGAAGCAAGCGCAGTCCTTATTGCACTTCAACGTCATTTCTGCTTTTTGGGGTACAGAGGATTTCATTTTTGGGATTTATTTTGTCTCCATCAACTACTGAAATGGACCCGGCCAAGGTACAGGCCATTTATGATTGGGTTCAGCCCACTTCTTTGAAGGCCCTGCAGAAGTTTTTGGGTTTTGCTAATTTTTATCAGAAATTTAAAGCAAAATTTTCTAGTATTGCCAAGCCATTGACTGATCTGACTAAGAAGGGTGCTGATGTGTTGAATTGGTCTCCGGAGGCTGTTTCTTCCTTTCAGGAGCTGAAGTGAAGATTCACTTCTGCCCCGGTTTTGCGGCAACCTGATGTCTCACTCCCGTTCCAGGTGGAGGTGGATGCTTCTGAGATTGGTGCAGGAGCTGTTTTGCCCCAAAAGGATCCTGTAACATCTAAAATGAATCCCTGTGCTTTCTTTTCCCGAAAGTTCTCTCCATCTGAACGTAACTATGATGTGGGGAATCAGGAACTGTTAGCCATGAAATGGGCATTTGAGGAGTGGAGACATTGGTTGGAGGGAGCTAAACATCAAGTCGTGGTCCTCACTGACCACAAGAATTTGATTTACCTGGAGTCGGCCAAACGCTTGAACCCTAGACAGGCTAGGTGGGCCTTGTTTTTTACACGTTTTGATTTTGTGATCTCTTTTCTTCCTGGCACTAAGAATGTCAAGGCTGACGCTCTCTCTAGGAGCTTCTTTGCTGTTCTCCTGTGGTGACCAAGCCTGCTACCATCTTAGGTGAAGGGGTAGTTCTTTCTGCCATCTCGCCTGATTTGAGACGTGCTCTGGATGAGTTCCAGGAGGACAAACCTGAGCATTGTCCCAGTGGAAAGTTGTATGTTCCTGACCAGTGGAAGAAGAGAGTGATGTCTGAAGTTCATTGCTCTGCATTGGCTGGTCATCCAGGTATTTTTGGTACTAGAGATCTGGTGAGTCGGTCTTTTTGGTGGCCCGCCTTGTCTCGTGATGTCAGGAATTTTGTGCAGTCCTGTGGGACTTGCTCCCGGTCTAAACCTTGTTCTCGCTCTAGTGGGTTGTTGATGCCTTTGCCGGTCCCCAGGAGGCCATGGACCCATATTTCAATGGATTTCATCTCTGATATGCCTGTCTCTCAGAGAATGACTGTTATTTGGGTGATTTGTGATAGGTTCTCTAAGATGGTTCATCTTGTACCACTCCCTAAGTTGCCATCTTCCTCTGAGTTGGTGCCCCTGTTTTTGCAACAGGTGGTTCGCTTGCACGGGATTCCTGAGAACATTGTATCTGACAGAGGAGTTCAGTTTGTGTCTAGATTTTGGAGGACTTTCTGTTCCAAGCTGGGAATTCAGTTGTCCTTCTCCTCTGCTTTTCACCCTCAGACCAATGGGCAGACGGAGAGAACAAACCAGACCTTGGAGTCGTATTTGAGATGTTTTATTTCTGCTGATCAGGATGATTGGGTTTCATTTTTGCCCTTGGCCGAATTTGCTTTAAATAATAGAGCTCTTTCTGCCACTTTGATGTCACCTTTTTTTTGTAACTTTGGGTTTCATCCTCGATTTTCTTCAGGGCAGGTGGAGCCTTCTGCCTGCCCAGGTGTTGACACTGTGGTGGAGAGAATGCACCAGATCTGGGACCAAGTGGTGGATAAGTTATCTCTCTCCCAGGAAAAGGCCCAGCGGTTTTCCAACTGACATAGGACCATTGGTCCCCAGTTTAAGGTTGGTGATATGGTTTGGTTATCATCAAAAAATATCGCTATGAAGGTGGCTTCTAAGTTTAAGCCTAGATTTATTGGACCTTACAAGATTTTGGAGATTATTAATCTGGTCTCTTTTCGTTTGGCTCTTCCTGTCACATTTAAAATCCATAATGTGTTTCATAAGTCCTTGTTGAAGAGGTTTGTTGAACCAGTTGTTCCTGGGGTGGCACCTCCGGACCCTGTATTGGTTGAAGGTAACATGGAATATGAGGTAGAGAAGATACTGGATTCCCGTCTGGCTAGATGGAGACTCCAGTATTTGGTTAAGTGGAAGGGTTATGGTCAGGAGGATAATTCCTGGGTCTCTGCCTCTGATATTTATGCCAAAAGATTGGTGCGTGCCTTTCATCGGGCTCACCCTGATCGCCCTGGTGGCGTGGATGAGGGTTCGGTGACCCCTCCTCAAGAGGGATGTACTGTTGTGAGTTCATTTTTCCCTTTACCATTGAGGTCTGATGAACTCCCTCTTCTGGTGAAGGAAGGTAGTGAGGCTGATTACCAAGCACCTGAGCAGGATGATGATCACTAGGTGACTGGAATTGCTGACTGGATATAAGGCAGCTGACGCCCTTCTGCCTTGCTGGTGATCTCTCTGAGGGATTCTAGGAGACCAGTCTGATTCCTGCTCCTCAAAAGCTAAGTTTTCTGCTCTGCTTTTTGTATTTGTGTTTTGGTTTTGTTTTGTCTTGTTTTTCTGGATTTCTGCCATTCCCTGCTGGGATGAGCTGTATTCCTTTTTGCTCTGCCTTCAGAAAATACCTGAGTACTGATATAGACTTTTTGAAGCCTAGCGTCTTCAAGGCTTTTTTCCCCTATCAGTCTGTTGGCTCTTGTTTTGATAGGGTTTTGGCGGATTGCAGACAGCAGCTTTTCTATCCTTTCCTATTTAGTTAGCTTGGGCCCCATCATTTGCTCAGCCTATCTTTCTATCTGTGTGAGTGTTTTTTCATCTTGCTTCACCGTCATTATATGTTGGGGGCTGCCTATTGCTTTGGGGTCTGCTCTGGGGCAGTTTAGATTTCCCTTTCTGTCTTTAGGCTATTTAGTTCTCCGGCTGTGATCGAGGGGTCTAGGGCACCGTAGGAACCCCCCACGGCTACTGCTAGTTGTTGTTGATAGGTTCAGGGATCTGCAATCCGATAGCTGCCAACTTCTCTGGTTTTCTGGACTTAGCTAGTATTTCTGTTTTTGCCTCCTACGGTGACTCATTCCATAACAGTGTACATGTCAATTCCTACTCCAGGCCAGAAAGGGTAGCTTCCTTATAAATTCTGGCCAGCAGGTTAGCGAGTCAGAAAGAAGTCAGCTGAGAGAGTAAACAGGGGAGTTGTCATGGAAATGAGAGCCAGCTGGAGCTCGTGACAGGACAGTGAGAGAGGAGAGTTGGCAGATGGTCCATGGACAGGGAAGAGACAGGAGCAGAGACAATGGCTCTGGGGGACTAAAACTGTGTATAGCTGACCCCAGAGCGGAGTGCTGATAAAAAGGGATGCCAGAGTCCTTGGCTGGGTGGGTGCTGTATGCCCTGATAGCCGATTCTGGAGGGCAGGTGACTGCAAGCTCCCTGGCCACATCGAGCACCTGAAGGCACTGCAGCAGACCAAGAGCCCAGAGCTGACAATGAACAGGACAGTGCCCGTGATATAGGCTCACGCTGTCAGTCATACAGGCTAGAAACCATCACACAGGAGAGGGCCACAGCTTAGCTGCAAGCAGCAGGGACCCGAAAAGAGAGCACAGAAGGAAGGACCCAACCCCACCTGGCAGGGTGGATCCCCTGAATGCCTCCAGGCAAGCCGGACTCAATCCGTCATCTGTAATTGGTACCCCAGATTGCATCAGCTTTCAAGTAAAAGGTAAAGAAAACTGCACCTCTCTTTGTCCTTCACTGAGCTGAACCATCTTTGCTGCATCATCATCAGCCTCAATGGACCAAAACCGCATCGATGGCCACTCATTGCCGAACACCACGCGTGGCGTCACGATTAAACACCACATAACTATCCTCTATTTTATGACATGGCCAGGGCCTCGAAAATGGATCACAGCCCCGTGACCTCCCCATAGAACTGTCCTGTCCGATTCCGGGTACCCCAGGCCCAGGTGGGCACGTCAGTAACAGCCCCTTTTGAAAGTACCACAGTTTGTAAACACTTTTGGCCTTCTCCTGCTTTGTCCACTATTTTCATTTTCAGAGTGCTCGACTGCTGCTTTTTTTTGGCATAAGGTTACTGAAGGCTGGGTTTTTATACAGCTGGGATATTTGCAAAACCTGGCCTTTCCTAAGGATGATAATGAACAAGCCATTACCCTAACAGGCTAGCTAAGGTCTGAAATCTTGGTAAACTTATATGAGCACACAAATCTTAAAGAGCGCTGAAACTTTTGCATCTGCCAATTTTCCTTTTTATAATTAAAAAAAAAAAAAAAAAAAATATATATATATATATATATATAGCCTTACATACAAAGGAAATAAATGTGACATCTTTAACTTTAGGGCTTTTAGAGATCATTTCAACTTCAACTTGCTTCTGTTCATAATAATACCAGTTTTTACCAGGAGTGCCCAAACTTTTTTTTATACCTACACCCCTTTTGGAGAAAGACAGATAAATGGTCTAAAAACATACTAAATGTGGTGCATGAACTGTATGACAGTCAGAAACTCAGACGAAGCTGAGGTGGATTTAGCTTTCTTGCCAGTGTTTTCTAGTATTTTTATAATGATGGCCCATCCATAGGATAGGTCAATAATATCAGATATCAGACACCTGGCAAACCCACCAGGTCCTGATGCCAACAGTGGCCAGATTTGATCAAATGCAGAGCAAAACAGTACAACAATATAGTGGCCACTTCAGAATACTGCAGGTCCACCCTTAATCATTAAAATAAAGGTAGATATACAGTAGTTGGCCACGGCACTATAAAGTTGACAGAGATGTGCTGTGCAGCTTCGCAACGTATCACATCCGGCCACCACTGCCACCAAGAACAGCCGAACGATGGGGGTGATGGGTTTTCCATATGTGATATAGAATGGTTAATATTTTTCTAAGTTCAATATGTTGTTTAGTATTGACTAGTCTCATAGTCTCATTATGTTTTCATATTTGGTCTAATATTTTCCTTTCTCACATTTGATGGTTTGATATTGGGTAGTGCACTGGGAAAGGTCTCATAGCTAAAATTCTCATAACAAATTTCTGAGAAGGAGGTGGCTGGTGGAATGCACAACACTGATAGGGCTCAGCCCACTATTAGGCCTCACTGGAGATCCCATAATCTGACTTTAAGTCAGAACGAACAGCTAGAACAATATTAATGACCCCTGCTAAGAGTAGGCCATCAATGTAAAACTACTGGATAACACTTTCAATGAAAGAGGACGCAATACCCAGTCAAAACTGGCCAATTTCTGCAGCATGCAGCATTCCTGCAGCATTCTGATTTTTTTTTCTTTTGTTTTTAATATCCAGTTGTCGGCTCTACTGACATGTCTCTTTTGGTTTATGGTAGAATTCCCATAATGGAACCATGCTGGAGCTGAAACTGTAAGCAGTAATTAGAGCGTGTTTGACAGCGAAGGGACAAGATTAATTTATAAGTGGAATGGCACTACCCCGCCAACCTTTAATTCGCACATTTCTAAGATGAAAAACAAAGAAATAACACAATGCAAAATTTTAAGTAGAGATGGTACAGAAGTGTAGCAGACGAGTCAAGAAAGCTTTGATAGTATTACTGATAGAAGAACAACGCAAATGGATGAACAAGAAAGACCACTTCGGTTTCCATAAAATATTTTTTCCTGCACTTTAAATCTGCTCAGATGTATTTTATTAATTTCAGGGCCAAATATTCTGTTCTTTATTGCATGATGAGAGCATTTTATAATGTCTTGAGTAAGCTTACACAACTGGTGGCTGTTTTAAGCTTTTATTTTTTATGTTACATAATTCTTAGAATATCAATCAGTCATGGAAAGAGAACAATTTACAATTACGTTCTGTGAATGATCTGCACTCTGTTAATAGGTTACAACTCAAGCCTTATAATCTAAACAAAGTGGAAGTACCTGCTGCTGGAATAATAATGTTTGCATAGTTTTAGTGTCCAACTGACAGCCCAAAGCCTGTTTAAAGTGGATACGGGATTTGTCAAATAAATTCAATTTTGTCCTTTTGAGATTTAACATGCCAAAACTGGACATGAGCAACCTATAAAGAAAGGAATCTCAGTTAATAAATACTTCATTCTACGAAGAGCATGTGAAAATTGAAGGAAGTCAGGGTGTCGGGGGAAGACTTTTCTATTGGCAGGTGAGACAGTATGTGATGCCAGTTGGTTATTGGCCATTAGACATTTATGAAAAAAGCCACCTGTCCAAGGTGTGTCTAAATATCACCTGCACATTGAGCCAGCAAAGTTTACACGCTGTTGAGTTCAACAGAAAACAATTTATTTCTGTCACAAAGTAATTTGTCCTTTGAGAGACCTCTTTTTGTATTAAATCATGAGAAATTATTTGTTTTTGTTTTATATTTCAGCTGAAATTGGGAAAAAATTGTATTGATTTTTCAATAACTTCAATCAAGCCTAAATCTGTCAAAGACGTTCAAGTCCAAAAGTGCTTGCTGACTTTGTAATGTGGCACGGGGTAGTAGCCACAGGCGAGGTACTCGTCTCTTACATACAAGAAGGTGGGGGTTCGTGGCTGGGTGTGTGGACTTGTGCTCTGGGGGCGCTACACCCTTGCAGACTGCATGTTACTGATATCTTGGGTTGGCCAGGACCAGATGTTAACAGTTCAATGAGGGAGACCACCAGTCAAAAATAAACTTATTTTAAGTGATAACTTGATGGATGGGGATTCTATACAGTAGATAGCGGGCACACAACTTGATAAACATTTCCTTCACAATACAGAGCCTTTTTCATTCACAGTCCCAGTACCTTTCTATTAACCGCATTGGTCCCTATCTCCACTATTTTACTTTCCTTCACCACAACCCAGCTCAATATTAAAGTCCAGCTAGTGTGAGTCCTATTTTCAACCCACCGTTCCGTGTCTTCTTCCCCTCAAGGGAGGTAGTTTGCCAATATTGCCGGTACTTATCTTCTCTGCTAATGAAGCTTTGGAACTTTCACCAGGGGCTCTCTCCTTGTCTCATGTTCTCAGTGTTAGGGTTGGCGGACTGCACTAAATAAAATAAAAAATAAAGTGCAATTGCAACCCGGGATCCACCGTGCAGAGATGTAATCTGCTTCTAGTGAGAATAATGATGGAACTAAACAGCGAGCGTTTCCTCAGCACACTGTGTTAACGCCTCACAGTGTGGACGGTAAGCAGAATACCAAGCTCAGTTACTTCACTGAGAGGTACTGCCATAAGGATGGTAAGTACTAAACCCTGGTAATGTCACAGGGATGTTAACACGTGGATTGGGCTAGCTCTGCAACTAAACTGTGCTAACCGCACACATGAATGAAGCAGGTGCTGAGCCAAAAGAAAGAACTCCTATGACACTAGTTACAATACCCTGTTGCCTACATAGAGAAGTAAAACATAGGGGTTGAGCTTGCTCTGTAACTGAACTGTGCTAACCGCACACAAGAGCGAAATAGATGCTAAGCCAAGCAGCTAGTTACCCCAGTCCTGACGCTACTGAACTTGGGCTTTATCTCATGTCCTGACAGACAGGGAACTGTCTCTGGCCCCTTACCTTTTTCCAATCCCTCTCTGGGCTAGTCCCGAACATTAATTCAAATTCTGCCTACTGTCTGGCAGCACACAAGGTTATTACTGTAACGCATGTCCCAATACACATTACAACCACTTGCGTGTTCTTCAAAGGGAAATGTGGGCAGTACGTCCATATCCTGACAACTTAATTTACCAGATTCTGTTTTCTACTTGTAAGGCCTCATTCAGGCGCCTGTAATTTTTCTCATACTCAAAAAAATGGTTCTCATTTTATCAGAGTTTGGTCAATGTCAGGTTCTACCATAAGATTATGGACATACCATATGTTCATACAGTTTTTCTCAGATGAAAAATACTGATGGAGGTGTTTCAAACTCATCACCAAACAGTCTGTGAAAAACAAACACCACACAGAGGGTATCCAAGTGCTGTCTGATTTTTTTCACTGATCTACAGACTTGCTCTGTAGAGTTTGATCTGAGACTCAGATTAAAATTGGACTTTTTTTTTGCTTTTGTGAGGAGCACTCAATCTGCAAAAATACACTGGCTTGTGAGCAGCCCCATACATTGTAATAGATATGATTACTATCCGGGAAAAACACGGCTAGACCTCATACAAGCAAAACTGATGTCTGAATGAGCCATGAATCTTGACTTAAAGTACCATTATGTAGATTTTTTGTCTTTTACTTCACCACTTGTTAGGTATTAGTAATGTACAGTATGTTCCATATATGTGGCAAAATGCTTATACTTCACCAACTTCTACTGTTTCCAGCACTGTTCTTGTCCCTCTCTGCCATCGTGTGACTACAGCTCTGTCTGACAACCATTACATTCTCTCTTTATAAACTGTAAGTCTGGAGAGCCTCGTTCTGATTCTCATAGACTTACATGGATAAGTAACTTCTGGTCAGCACTGAAAACACTGGCGTGAGCCTGCATGTTACAACTGTGGTCATGCGGTCCAGAAGAAGGTTGACTAGAGCAGATCTGGAACCAGTATAAGAAGGCAACTGGCAACTAATTTTTAAGTTTAGTTTAAAATATATTGCACTTTGCTTCAGATCATGGAGTATGTAGGTATCTCCTCCCCTTCTAATTCTTCGTCTCGATTCTTTCCTGGAGTTGTATGTCGAATCCTGGAGAGGGCGTCAGCATGGACATTCTCGGCCCCTCTTTTGTAGATGATTTTATAGTTAAACTTTCCTCATTCGGGCCACCCATCGTTGTTCCAGAGCCCCCAATTTGGCTTTTTCCAAATGAGTCAGCGGGTTGTTGTCGGTCCGCACCACTACCTCAGAGGCCGCTAGGTACTCTGTGAACCTCTCCGTCATAGCCCACACCACCGTGAGGAGCTCGAACTTGAAGGAACTGTAATTGTCATGGTTGCGCTCGGAGTCATGGAGTGAGCGGCTTCCATATGTGATCAATCTCTCCCGGCCGTCTTGAACTTGTGACAACACAGCCCCCCAGCCCATGAAGACTCCCGTCAGTGTGTAAGATGAATTTTGTGGTCTCCTTTCTTCCGGGCACTAAGAATGTTAAGGCAGACGCCGTTTCTAGGAGTTTCTTTGCGGATTCTCTTGATGTGACCGAGCCTACTACCATTCTAAATGTGGGTGTAGTTCTTTCTGCCATCTCACCCAATTTGAGATATGCCCTGGCGGAATTTCAGGAGGACAAACCTGAATGATGCCCTATGGGAAACTTGTATGTCCCTGACCAGTGGAGTAGAAGATTAATGTCTGAAATTCATTGCTCCGTGTTAGCTGGTCATCCAGAATTATTTTGGTACCAGAGATTTGGTGAGTCAGTCTTTTTGGTGGCCTGCCTTATCTTGTGATGTCAGGAATTTTGTGCAGTCCTGTGGGACTTGTTCTCGGTCCAAGCCCTGTTCTCATTCTAGTGGCTTGTTGATGTCCCTGCTGGTGCCCAGAAGGCCATGGACCCATATCTCAACTTATTTTATTTGTGATCTCCCTGTCTCTCAGAGAATTACTGTTATCTGGGTGATCTGTGATAGATTTTCTAAGTTGGTCCATCTTGTACCACTCCCAAAGTTGCCATCTTCTTCTGAGTTTTTGCCCTTGTTTTTACAACAGGTGGTTTATTTGCACGGGATTCCTGAGAACATTGTGTCAGAAAGAGGAGACCAGTTTGTTTCCAAATTTTGGAGAGCTTTTTGTTCCAAAGTGGGAATTTAGTTATCTTTCTCCTCTGCACTTCATCCTCAGACCAATGGGCAGACTGTGAGAACAAACCAGACTTTGGAATTCTATTTGAGATGTTTCATATCTGCTGATCAAGATGACTGGGTCTCATTTTTGCCCTTGGCCGAATTCGCGCTAAACAATAGGGCTAGTTCTGCCACTTTGATGTCTCCTTTTTTCTGTAACTTTGGGTTTCATCCTTGATATTCTTCAGGGCAGGTGGATGCTTCGGCCTGCCCAAGTGTGGATTCTATGGTAGAGAGAATGCAGCAGATTTGGGACCAAGTAGTGGATAAGTTGTCCCACTCTCAGGAAAAGGCCCATTGGTCCCCGGTTTAAAGTGGGTGATATGGTTTGGTTGCCCTCAAAAAATATTCCTATGAAGGTTGCGTCTCCAAAATTCAAGCCAAGGTTCATTGGACCTTATAAGATTTTGGAAATCCTTAACCCCGTTTCTTTCCGTGTGGCTCTTCCAGCTACGTTTAAGATTCATAAAGTTTTTCATAAATATTTGTTGAAAAGGTTTGTGGAGACAGTAGTTCCTATGGCGACGCCCTCTGACCCTGTATTGGTTAAGGGTAATTTGCTGTATAAGGCAGAGAAGATATTGGATTCTCGTCTGGCTAGACGGAGACTCCAGTACTTGGTCAAGTGGAAAGGTTATAGCCAGGAGGATAATTCTTGAGTCTCTGCTTCTGACATTCATGCTGAGAGATTGGTTCGTTCATCCTGATCGGCCTGGTGGTGTGGATGAGGATTTGGTGACCGCTCCTCAAGGGGGGGTACTGTTGTGAATTATCTTACTTCTGAGTCGTGCTCCCTCTGGTGGTTACTGTGGGTAGTGGAGCTGGCCGGATTGACAGAGGTCTGCCACCTGACAACGATGATTGGAAATCTGGGGTTACTGGTTGGGAGTATTTAAGTGAGAAGGCTTCCCTCAGTTGCTGCTGGAGATTGTTTCTTCCTGTTCATTTTGAGGTCTGCTGTCTCCTGCCTGATCCTGCATTTTTCAGTTAAGTGATTCTTTTGCAAATCCTTTGCATCTGATCTGGTTTTGCCTTTTTCTGCTTTCTGCCTTGCTGTGAGGGTTCAGCGTGCTCCCTGGTGGGGCAGTGGTGGACCCCGCTCGATATGATACAGCTTGTGTCAGTTTGTTCAGTCCCCTGTTATATTAGTCCATTTTGCTTTGCTGCCAGTTTACACCAGAATGCTGATATAGTGGGGGAGAGGTTGTGAGACCTCAGTGTTTTTGTACATCAGTCGTGTTGGATTTTTTAGGGTTTTTGTGTGATTGCAGACATTGTCTTTCCTGTCCTATCCTGTCTAGACAGTTTGGGCCCCATTATTTGCTCAGTCTATTTTCTACCTGTGTTTTTGCCTCACTTTGCCTCACCGACAATATATGTTTGGGGGCTATCTATTCCTTTGGGGTTCTACAGTACTCTGGAGCAGTTTAGATTTCATCTTTCTTGCTTTAGGCTTAGTTAGCTCTCTGGCTGTGCCGATGCATCTAGGGCATCGTAGGCACACCCCACGGCTACTAGTTGTGTTGTTAGAATTAGGGGTCTGCAATCCGCTAAGTTACCAACCTTTCTGGTTTCCTGGTTGCCTGGCCTATTTCTGCCATCCTCCTCGGTGACCAGTTCATAACAGTTTGTACTGTTTAGGCACATCAGGGGCTCTCCAAATGCATCATGGCATCCGTTAATGATTCCAGCAAATTTAGCATTCAAAAAGTCAAATGGTACTCCTTCCCTTCTGAGCCGTGTCATGCGCCAAAGCAGTAGTTTCCCCCACATATTGGGTATCGGAAAACTCAATATTGTTTTCCATGTTTTCCGGTTACCCTTGCAAAACCCTTGTTTATGAAAAGACATTTCATTTCTATTGTACAGCATAAAGTAAAGCTTCGCAGCCAGCCAAGGAGTGGATTTTCAGAATTTGCTGGATAAAATAATGAATACATGGGAGACAATGACTCAAGCTTGGTGTTTATTCATACCAGTTTATTATACCATTATTTAGAGAAAGGATATAAATATTGTAACATATGTAGCATTTGTACAAATCATATAAATGCTTTCTGGAACTATAATCTTTAAAAAGATTTCATTCTTTTGATCCTCAGCAATCATTTATTAGTTGGAATAGTTAAAAGGGAAACAAAAAAGGAACATCAAATAGACACTGGAAACTTAACTTTGGAAAATGAATGATACTCAGTACAAATACTAAGATTTTTGAAGCTTACTGACCATTATTTAGTGTTAATGAAGAATTGGAGACAAGAATAGGCAGATGATAAGTAAAAAGTACAACTGTATACTATAGCTGTAGAAAAAATGACAAGGACTACATATTAGGGATGAGCAAGCACTGAAATGCTCGGATGCTCGTTACTCGAACGGACCAATTCCTAATGCTTGAATGCTCATTTCGAATAACGAGCATAATGGGAGTCAATGGGAAATCCGAGTTTTTTTCCGACAAACACTACAAAGAAGTCTGGGGGCAGTGATAATGTTAAAAAGGATGGAAAGAGGACAGCATGGGGAACACCCCTAGAAGCATCTCTGACTCCCAGGTCGCTGCTGAGAGCAATGGTGTCACACTTTTACTCCACTTTAAGGACTGACAGGAAAATATTTAAAATTGAGTTTACAGGAAAAAAAATCTTAAGAAACATTCTTTACTGTAAAATTACTTTTAAAAAAGGCAAAATGTAAATAGGGTTTAAAAATATAATTTTAGTAAGCCAAAATTGAAATTTTTAGTAAAAATTCAAAATGTCAGTGTAATTTAAGAAGTAAGCAAGAACGGCCAAACATTTGATACAAGAGGGACTCAGATACTCCCTGTATTTGACATAAAGCAATGCCTCATCCACATTCTGTCATGTAGTGGTACTCTTAGACTCATAAAGGCTATGCACTAAATGCAAAGGCTGCCAAAATTCAGAAGCAGGGTTGTCCATACATCCTTTAAGGCACCAACTGTAGCATTTCATTCAAATATTGTGAGCAAAGTGTAGTTGTAGTAAATCCACACTCATAAAAGGTCTGCACACAGTAAAAAGCCTGCTAAACATTGCAAGCAGAGTCATCCATACACCCTTCAAGATACCAACTGTAGTACCTCATTCAAATATTAAGAAAGTGTTGTTGTGATAATTCTACACTCATGAAGGCTCTATACACATCACAAAGCAATAAAAAAGTAATACGAAGGTCAGCTATGTACTCTTGAAGGCACCAACTGGAGTGCCTCATAAAAAATTAAGAAACTATAGTTCTGGTACTTCTACACTCATAAAGGCAATGCATACAATGCAAAGCCATAAAGAAATTATAAGAAGGTCATCTATTCACCCTTGAAGGCATCAACTGTAGTGCCTCCTAAAAAAGTAAAAAAAAGTGTACTTCTGGTACTTCTACACTCATAAAGACTCTGGACACAGTGCAAAGCCAGAAAAAAATGTAAGAGGAAAGAGGATCTGTGGCGCCCCTGAGGGTTCAGTCATCACAGAGGTACTGCACCTCATCCAGAGATGTAGTATCTCACTACCCAGGTAAGATGGAGGCACCTGACCTCACGCTTACACCTGCATCCAACACTCACTTATAGCAGCAGGGCACCCTCGATGAACCCTAAGGGAGGATGATCTCATCCTTGCTGGATAGGAAAGGGTGTTGGGAGGTGGGTGGAGCTTAAGCGTTAAGAGCAGGAGAACTGAAAGGAAGTGAGGATCAGTTCTCCCCCAGGGGGAGAAGTGGAAAGACGTAGTTGGAGAAGCTCCTGGTTGGGAGGAGCTGCTGGACGGAGTAGCTTTTGAAGGAAGCTCCCTGTAGAGGGAAGGGATCCCAGAGGCACGGGCAGAGTGTAGGACACCCGTGGGGCTCGTTCCATGCTGACAGCCGTCAGGTGGAGGGATCAGGTCGCAGAAGGGTCTCGGCCCCTAGCCTAGTAAAGTGGACAACAGGACTCAGATAGCAAGCCGACAGCTGTGTCCACTTTAGGGGCCACAGCCACCAACCACAGATATCTTTTCCGGAAAGGCAGCCATAAGGGAGCAAGGAAACAAACTGTGCATGTTATCCGATAAGGTCCGCTGCTTCTGGCCTGGGACACTGACTGTGAGATGTTGTGTAAGAAGAGGCGAGAGAGCAACACAGCGAGACGACAAGGAAAGGCATATACTGAAGGGAGTGCTGGAAAAGTGTTCTCCATTTGCCTGGGTGTTGACTGAGCCCCTCACCTGAAGGACACGGCACCATATGGACATCTGTACTGCAGACAGAACTGTGAGAAAAGCATTGGAACTGCACCCAGTTGTGTCCTCTGAATTCTTTCTGCAACACCTACTCAGCACTGTTACATCTCTTGTCAAATACTACATCACCATCTCCCTCAACATCTTTCATCTGCCCTGGGACTAAGCTCTGCCTGTGGAGAGCTATTCCAACTCTGCTGCATCACACCATCAGTCCCAGAGGATCTGCAGTGCAGTGCTGGTCACTTCTGATCAGATACCACATGTGGCGTCCCGAATACTTTATAAACTCTTTATTTTTCCCCTGTAATTATCCTCATTTATTTGACTCCCAGGGCCATGGACCGGGTCTCCGCTGCCGTGACACTGCCCCCTTTAAGAAGCTGCCGGGTACCGAGTACGTCTTGGCCCTGGCGGGCGCTCCAGATCCACAAGGTTTGCTGTGACGTGGCATTGGGCTTCATACAGTCTGATCAAAATGTTAAACTAAGAACCTCATGTTCAGCTATATATATATTTTTGCCTAGTGTCAGATCAATGTATGATTTTTGGAGGTGCTGTCCATTCTCTTTTTAGCATATTAAATAGGAAATACTGTGACTTTGTATTTGTCCTATGTACATATCAGGCAGTGTTTTGTAGGACCTATTTACAATTGCATTGTGGCTCCACCAGTATTTACAATGAGATCATTTTCTAAGAAATACTTCTAAATAACAGACTTAGAGTTTCTAAATAGCAAATATTATCAACCTATACAGTTATTGCTCAAAGTTCACTAAACAAAGATGAATGTCATTTTATTAAGGCAATATAATGCTGCCATACCATGATCATATATTACCATAACATAGTGTCTGAGTACAACTACCATCTTGTAACTAAACAAAACCCACTACACTAAGAACAAAATACCAAAAATACTACATACAAGGAACAAATATTTCCACATAACACTATGACCACACATTGCCAGCAAATTCATTGGTGCATAATACCATTATACTGATAATTAAGAAAAGCACTATATTAACAATAATATTACCACTAGTAACAGTTATACACAGGAGTTCTGTAGCATATAGTTGTTAGAATAATGCTTATTATTGTATATATTGCCAAAACTGCTATTTACTAATGTTTAATAGTTTATGGTTTTCTATCTCCAGCAATAGTGTTATATTGCCAGTAGAGTTGAGCGAAACGGGTCGAAAAAATTCAAAAGTCGCCGACTTTTGGCAAAGTCGGGTTTCATGAAACGAAACCCGACCCTAGGATGAGGTCGGCCACGAGGTCGGCGACTTACAGGCCAAAGTCGCGTTTCAAAAGTTTGTTTTGCGCTCTTTTTCAGGCAATCAGGATCCACGGACACTGTGGGCAACGTGATGACATAGGCAGGGGTCACCACCATCTTTCAGAAGGGCAAGCAAGTGATTGGCTTGCTTTGGTGGGCGTCACAGGGGGTATAAAAGGGCGTGCACGCCGACCGCCATCTTACTTCTGTCGATCTCAGTATAGGGAGAGGTTGCTGATTCTGTAGGGAGAGCGTTAGGCAGGGAAGAAGACAAAAAAACTGCTTCTGCTGCTAGCGATTTGGCCTGCACAACACACCAGTCACTGTGTGTGCAGTGCAAGGGGAGGCTATATAGTGGTGTATCAGTTGTGTTGGTTGTTGGGCTGCCTTCTAAGGCTTTCTGACATTCCTGCATTGCTGTTTACCCACTGCTCCGCAAACTGCTTTTTTAAAAGCAATCCAATCTCCCTTATCCTCTAGTCACTTTTGTCACAGCTGTGCCATCGAGCCTGTGACATAGCGCTCAGATATCAGTGGGCCTCACACAATCCAAAAGTGTCCAGTGTCCAAAAGTGTGTGCAGAGATTCAAAATCTCCCTTATCCTCTAGTCACTTTGGTCACAGCTGTGCCATCGAGCCTGTCATATAGCGCTCAGATATTTATTGGGCCTCACACAATCCAAAAGTGTCCAGTGTCCAAAAGTGTCTGCAGAAATTCAAAATCTCCCTTATCCTCTAGTCACTTTGGTCACAGCTGTGCCATCGAGCCTGTCACATAGCGCTCAGATATTCATTGGGCCTCACACAATCCAAAAGTGTCCAGTGTCCAAAAGTGTGTGCAGAGATTCAAAATCTCCCTTATCCTCTAGTCACTTTGGTCACAGCTGTGCCATTGAGCCTGTCACATAGCGCTCAGATATTCATTGGGCCTCACACAATCCAAAAGTGTCCAGTGTCCAAAAGTGTGTGCAGAGATTCAAAATCTCCCTTATCCTCTAGTCACTTTGGTCACAGCTGTGCCATCGAGCCTGTGACATAGCGCTCAGATATCAGTGGGCCTCACACAATCCAAAAGTGTCCAGTGTCCAAAAGTGTGTGCAGAGATTCAAAATCTCCCTTATCCTCTAGTCACTTTGGTCACAGCTGTGCCATCGAGCCTGTGACATAGCGCTCAGATATCAGTGGGCCTCACACAATCCAAAAGTGTCCAGTGTCCAAAAGTGTGTGCAGATATTCAAAATCTCCCTTATCCTCTAGTCACTTTGGTCACTGCTGTGCCATCGAGCCTGTCACATAGCGCTCAGATATTCATTTGGCCTCACACAATCCAAAAGTGTCCAGTGTCCAAAAGTGTCTGCAGAAATTCAAAATCTCGCTTATCCTCTAGTCACTTTGGTCACAGCTGTGCCATCGAGCCTGTCACATAGCGCTCAGATATTCATTGGGCCTCACACAATCCAAAAGTGTCCAGTGTCCAAAAGTGTGTGCAGAGATTCAAAATCTCCCTTATCCTCTAGTCACTTTGGTCACAGCTGTGCCATCGAGCCTGTGACATAGCGCTCAGATATCAGTGGGCCTCACACAATCCAAAAGTGTCCAGTGTCCAAAAGTGTGTGCAGAGAATCAAAATCTCCCTTATCCTCTAGTCACTTTGGTCACAGCTGTGCCATCGAGCCTGTCACATAGCACTCAGATATTCATTGGGCCTCACACAATCCAAAAGTGTCCAGTGTCCAAAAGTGTGTGCAGAGATTCAAAATCTCCCTTATCCTCTAGTCACTTTGGTCACAGCTGTGCCATCGAGCCTGTCACATAGCGCTCAGATATTCATTGGGCCTCACACAATCCAAAAGTGTCCAGTGTCCAAAAGTGTGTGCAGAGATTCAAAATCTCCTTTATCCTCTAGTCACTTTGGTCACAGCTGTGCCATCGAGCCTGTCACATAGCGCTCAGATATTCATTAGGCCTCACACAATCCAAAAGTGTCCAGTGTCCAAAAGTGTCTGCAGAAATTCAAAATCTCCCTTATCCTCTAGTCACTTTGGTCACAGCTGTGCCATCGAGCCTGTCACATAGCGCTCAGATATTCATTGGGCCTCACACAATCCAAAAGTGTCCAGTGTCCAAAAGAGTGTGCAGAGATTCAAAATCTCCCTTATCCTCTAGTCACTTTGGTCACAGCTGTGCCATCGAGCCTGTCACATAGCGCTCAGATATTCATTGGGCCTCACACAATCCAAAAGTGTCCAGTGTCCAAAAGTGTGTGCAGAGATTCAAAATCTCCCTTATCCTCTAGTCACTTTGGTCACAGCTGTGCCATCGAGCCTGTGACATAGCGCTCAGATATTCATTGGGCCTCACACAATCCAAAAGTGTCCAGTGTCCAAAAGTGTGTGCAGAGATTCAAAATCTCCTTTATCCTCTAGTCACTTTGGTCACAGCTGTGCCATCGAGCCTGTCACATAGCGCTCAGATATTCATTAGGCCTCACACAATCCAAAAGTGTCCAGTGTCCAAAAGTGTCTGCAGAAATTCAAAATCTCCCTTATCCTCTAGTCACTTTGGTCACAGCTGTGCCATCGAGCCTGTCACATAGCGCTCAGATATTCATTGGGCCTCACACAATCCAAAAGTGTCCAGTGTCCAAAAGTGTGTGCAGAGATTCAAAATCTCCCTTATCCTCTAGTCACTTTGGTCACAGCTGTGCCATCGAGCCTGTCACATAGCGCTCAGATATTCATTGGGCCTCACACAATCCAAAAGTGTCCAGTGTCCAAAAGTGTGTGCAGAGATTCAAAATCTCCCTTATCCTCTAGTCACTTTGGTCACAGCTGTGCCATCGAGCCTGTGACATAGCGCTCAGATATCAGTGGGCCTCACACAATCCAAAAGTGTCCAGTGTCCAAAATTGTGTGCAGAGATTCAAAATCTCCCTTATCCTCTAGTCACTTTGGTCACAGCTGTGCCATCGAGCCTGTCACATAGCGCTCAGATATTCATTGGGCCTCACACAATCCAAAAGTGTCCAGTGTCCAAAAGTGTGTGCAGAGATTCAAAATCTCCCTTATCCTCTAGTCACTTTGGTCACAGCTGTGCCATCGAGCCTGTCACATAGCCCTCAGATATTCATTGGGCCTCACACAATCCAAAAGTGTCCAGTGTCTAAAAGTGTGTGCAGAGATTCAAAATCTCCCTTATCCTCTAGTCACTTTGGTCACAGCTGTGCCATCGAGCCTGTCACATAGCGCTCAGATATTCATTGGGCCTCACACAATCCAAAAGTGTCCAGTGTCCAAAAGTGTGTGCAGAGATTCAAAATCTCCCTTATCCTCTAGTCACTTTGGTCACAGCTGTGCCATCGAGCCTGTCACATAGCGCTCAGATATTCATTGGGCCTCACACAATCCAAAAGTGTCCAGTGTCTAAAAGTGTGTGCAGAGATTCAAAATATCCCTAATCCTCTAGTCACTTTGGTCACAGCTGTGCCATCGAGCCTGTGACACAGCGCTCAGATATCAGTGGGCCTCACACAATCCAAAAGTGTCCAGTGTCCAAAAGTGTGTGCAGAGATTCAAAATCTCCCTTATCCTCTAGTCACTTTGGTCACAGCTGTGCCATCGAGCCTGTCACATAGCGCTCAGATATTCATTGGGCCTCACACAATCCAAAAGTGTCCAGTGTCCAAAAGTGTGTGCAGAGATTCAAAATCTCCTTTATCCTCTAGTCACTTTGGTCACAGCTGTGCCATCGAGCCTGTCACATAGCGCTCAGATATTCATTAGGCCTCACACAATCCAAAAGTGTCCAGTGTCCAAAAGTGTCTGCAGAAATTCAAAATCTCCATTATCCTCTAGTCACTTTGGTCACAGCTGTGCCATCGAGCCTGTCACATAGCGCTCAGATATTCATTGGGCCTCACACAAACCAAAAGTGTCCAGTGTCCCAAAGTGTGAGCAGAGATTCAAAATCTCCCTTATCCTCTAGTCACTTTGGTCACAGCTGTGCCATCGAGCCTGTCACAAAGCGCTCAGATATTCATTGGGCCTCACACAATCCAAAAGTGTCCAGTGTCCAAAAGTGTGTGCAGAGATTCAAAATCTCTCTTATCCTCTAGTCACTTTGGTCACAGCTGTGCCATCGAGCCTGTGACATAGCGCTCAGATATCAGTGGGCCTCACACAATCCAAAAGTGTCCAGTGTCCAAAAGTGTGTGCAGAGATTCAAAATCTCCCTTATCCTCTAGTCACTTTGGTCACAGCTGTGCCATCGAGCCTGTCACATAGCGCTCAGATATTCATTGGGCCTCACACAATCCAAAAGTGTCCAGTGTCCAAAAGTGTGTGCAGAGATTCAAAATCTCCCTTATACTCTAGTCACGTTGGTCACAGCTGTGCCATCGAGACTGTGACATAGCGCTCAGATATCAGTGGGCCTCACACAATCCAAAAGTGTCCAGTGTCCAAAAGTGTGTGCAGAGATTCAAAATCTCCCTTATCCTCTAGTCACTTTGGTCACAGCTGTGCCATCGAGCCTGTCACATAGCGCTCAGATATTCATTGGGCCTCACACAACCCAAAAGTGTCCAGTGTCCAAAAGTGTCTGCAGAAATTCAAAATCTCCCTTATCCTCTAGTCACTTTGGTCACAGCTGTGCCATCGAGCCTGTCACATAGCGCTCAGATATTCATTGGGCCTCACACAATCCAAAAGTGTCCAGTGTCCAAAAGTGTGTGCAGAGATTCAAAATCTCCCTTATCCTCTAGTCACTTTGGTCACAGCTGTGCCATCGAGCCTGTCACATAGCGCTCAGATATTCATTGGGCCTCACACAATCCAAAAGTGTCCAGTGTCCAAAAGTGTGTGCAGAGATTCAAAATCTCCCTTATCCTCTAGTCACTTTGGTCACAGCTGTGCCATCGAGCCTGTGACATAGCGCTCAGATATCAGTGGGCCTCACACAATCCAAAAGTGTCCAGTGTCCAAAAGTGTGTGCAGAGATTCAAAATCTCCCTTATCCTCTAGTCACTTTGGTCACAGCTGTGCCATCGAGCCTGTCACATAGCGCTCAGATATTCATTGGGCCTCACACAATCCAAAAGTGTCCAGTGTCCAAAAGTGTGTGCAGAGATTCAAAATCTCCCTTATCCTCTAGTCACTTTGGTCACAGCTGTGCCATCGAGCCTGTCACATAGCGCTCAGATATTCATTGGGCCTCACACAATACAAAAGTGTCCAGTGTCCAAAAGTGTGTGCAGAGATTCAAAATCTCCTTTATCCTCTAGTCACTTTGGTCACAGCTGTGCCATCGAGCCTGTCACATAGCGCTCAGATATTCATTAGGCCTCACACAATCCAAAAGTGTCCAGTGTCTAAAAGTGTCTGCAGAAATTCAAAATCTCCCTTATCCTCTAGTCACTTTGGTCACAGCTGTGCCATCGAGCCTGTCACATAGCACTCAGATATTCATTGGGCCTCACACAATCCAAAAGTGTCCAGTGTCCAAAAGTGTGTGCAGAGATTCAAAATCTCCCTTATCCTCTAGTCAATTTGGTCACAGCTGTGCCATCGAGCCTGTCACATAGCGCTCAGATATTCATTGGGCCTCACACAATCCAAAAGTGTCCAGTGTTCAAAAGTGAGTGCAGAGATTCAAAATCTCCCTTATCCTCTAGTCACTTTGGTCACAGCTGTGCCATCGAGCCTGTCACATAGCACTCAGATATTCATTGGGCCTCACACAATCCAAAAGTGTCCAGTGTCCAAAAGTGTGTGCAGAGATTCAAAATCTCCCTTATCCTCTAGTCAATTTGGTCACAGCTGTGCCATCGAGCCTGTCACATAGCGCTCAGATATTCATTGGGCCTCACACAATCCAAAAGTGTCCAGTGTTCAAAAGTGAGTGCAGAGATTCAAAATCTCCCTTATCCTCTAGTCACTTTGGTCACAGCTGTGCCATCGAGCCTATGACATAGCGCTCAGATATCAGTGGGCCTCACACAATCCAAAAGTGTCCAGTGTCCAAAATTGTGTGCAGAGATTCAAAATCTCCCTTATCCTCTAGTCACTTTGGTCACAGCTGTGCCATCGAGCCTGTCACATAGCGCTCAGATATTCATTGGGCCTCACACAATCCAAAAGTGTCCAGTGTCCAAAAGTGTGTGCAGAGATTCAAAATCTCCCTTATCCTCTAGTCACTTTGGTCACAGCTGTGCCATCGAGCCTGTCACATAGCCCTCAGATATTCATTGGGCCTCACACAATCCAAAAGTGTCCAGTGTCTAAAAGTGTGTGCAGAGATTCAAAATCTCCCTTATCCTCTAGTCACTTTGGTCACAGCTGTGCCATCGAGCCTGTCACATAGCGCTCAGATATTCATTGGGCCTCACACAATCCAAAAGTGTCCAGTGTCCAAAAGTGTGTGCAGAGATTCAAAATCTCCCTTATCCTCTAGTCACTTTGGTCACAGCTGTGCCATCGAGCCTGTCACATAGCGCTCAGATATTCATTGGGCCTCACACAATCCAAAAGTGTCCAGTGTCTAAAAGTGTGTGCAGAGATTCAAAATATCCCTAATCCTCTAGTCACTTTGGTCACAGCTGTGCCATCGAGCCTGTGACACAGCGCTCAGATATCAGTGGGCCTCACACAATCCAAAAGTGTCCAGTGTCCAAAAGTGTGTGCAGAGATTCAAAATCTCCCTTATCCTCTAGTCACTTTGGTCACAGCTGTGCCATCGAGCCTGTCACATAGCACTCAGATATTCATTGGGCCTCACACAATCCAAAAGTGTCCAGTGTCCAAAAGTGTGTGCAGAGATTCAAAATCTCCCTTATCCTCTAGTCACTTTGGTCACAGCTGTGCCATCGAGCCTGTCACATAGCGCTCAGATATTCATTGGGCCTCACACAATCCAAAAGTGTCCAGTGTCCAAAAGTGTGTGCAGAGATTCAAAATCTCCCTTATCCTCTAGTCACTTTGGTCACAGCTGTGCCATCGAGCCTGTCACATAGCGCTCAGATATTCATTGGGCCTCACACAATCCAAAAGTGTCCAGTGTCCAAAAGTGTGTGCAGAGATTCAAAATCTCCTTTATCCTCTAGTCACTTTGGTCACAGCTGTGCCATCGAGCCTGTCACATAGCGCTCAGATATTCATTAGGCCTCACACAATCCAAAAGTGTCCAGTGTCCAAAAGTGTCTGCAGAAATTCAAAATCTCCATTATCCTCTAGTCACTTTGGTCACAGCTGTGCCATCGAGCCTGTCACATAGCGCTCAGATATTCATTGGGCCTCACACAAACCAAAAGTGTCCAGTGTCCCAAAGTGTGAGCAGAGATTCAAAATCTCCCTTATCCTCTAGTCACTTTGGTCACAGCTGTGCCATCGAGCCTGTCACAAAGCGCTCAGATATTCATTGGGCCTCACACAATCCAAAAGTGTCCAGTGTCCAAAAGTGTGTGCAGAGATTCAAAATCTCTCTTATCCTCTAGTCACTTTGGTCACAGCTGTGCCATCGAGCCTGTGACATAGCGCTCAGATATCAGTGGGCCTCACACAATCCAAAAGTGTCCAGTGTCCAAAAGTGTGTGCAGAGATTCAAAATCTCCCTTATCCTCTAGTCACTTTGGTCACAGCTGTGCCATCGAGCCTGTCACATAGCGCTCAGATATTCATTGGGCCTCACACAATCCAAAAGTGTCCAGTGTCCAAAAGTGTGTGCAGAGATTCAAAATCTCCCTTATACTCTAGTCACTTTGGTCACAGCTGTGCCATCGAGACTGTGACATAGCGCTCAGATATCAGTGGGCCTCACACAATCCAAAAGTGTCCAGTGTCCAAAAGTGTGTGCAGAGATTCAAAATCTCCCTTATCCTCTAGTCACTTTGGTCACAGCTGTGCCATCGAGCCTGTCACATAGCGCTCAGATATTCATTGGGCCTCACACAACCCAAAAGTGTCCAGTGTCCAAAAGTGTCTGCAGAAATTCAAAATCTCCCTTATCCTCTAGTCACTTTGGTCACAGCTGTGCCATCGAGCCTGTCACATAGCGCTCAGATATTCATTGGGCCTCACACAATCCAAAAGTGTCCAGTGTCCAAAAGTGTGTGCAGAGATTCAAAATCTCCCTTATCCTCTAGTCACTTTGGTCACAGCTGTGCCATCGAGCCTGTCACATAGCGCTCAGATATTCATTGGGCCTCACACAATCCAAAAGTGTCCAGTGTCCAAAAGTGTGTGCAGAGATTCAAAATCTCCCTTATCCTCTAGTCACTTTGGTCACAGCTGTGCCATCGAGCCTGTGACATAGCGCTCAGATATCAGTGGGCCTCACACAATCCAAAAGTGTCCAGTGTCCAAAAGTGTGTGCAGAGATTCAAAATCTCCCTTATCCTCTAGTCACTTTGGTCACAGCTGTGCCATCGAGCCTGTCACATAGCGCTCAGATATTCATTGGGCCTCACACAATCCAAAAGTGTCCAGTGTCCAAAAGTGTGTGCAGAGATTCAAAATCTCCCTTATCCTCTAGTCACTTTGGTCACAGCTGTGCCATCGAGCCTGTCACATAGCGCTCAGATATTCATTGGGCCTCACACAATACAAAAGTGTCCAGTGTCCAAAAGTGTGTGCAGAGATTCAAAATCTCCTTTATCCTCTAGTCACTTTGGTCACAGCTGTGCCATCGAGCCTGTCACATAGCGCTCAGATATTCATTAGGCCTCACACAATCCAAAAGTGTCCAGTGTCTAAAAGTGTCTGCAGAGATTCAAAATCTCCCTTATCCTCTAGTCACTTTGGTCACAGCTGTGCCATCGAGCCTGTCACATAGCACTCAGATATTCATTGGGCCTCACACAATCCAAAAGTGTCCAGTGTCCAAAAGTGTGTGCAGAGATTCAAAATCTCCCTTATCCTCTAGTCAATTTGGTCACAGCTGTGCCATCGAGCCTGTCACATAGCGCTCAGATATTCATTGGGCCTCACACAATCCAAAAGTGTCCAGTGTTCAAAAGTGTGTGCAGAGATTCAAAATCTCCCTTATCCTCTAGTCACTTTGGTCACAGCTGTGCCATCGAGCCTATGACATAGCGCTCAGATATCAGTGGGCCTCACACAATCCAAAAGTGTCCAGTGTCCAAAATTGTGTGCAGAGATTCAAAATCTCCCTTATCCTCTAGTCACTTTGGTCACAGCTGTGCCATCGAGCCTGTCACATAGCGCTCAGATATTCATTGGGCCTCACACAATCCAAAAGTGTCCAGTGTCCAAAAGTGTGTGCAGAGATTCAAAATCTCCCTTATCCTCTAGTCACTTTGGTCACAGCTGTGCCATCGAGCCTGTCACATAGCCCTCAGATATTCATTGGGCCTCACACAATCCAAAAGTGTCCAGTGTCTAAAAGTGTGTGCAGAGATTCAAAATCTCCCTTATCCTCTAGTCACTTTGGTCACAGCTGTGCCATCGAGCCTGTCACATAGCGCTCAGATATTCATTGGGCCTCACACAATCCAAAAGTGTCCAGTGTCCAAAAGTGTGTGCAGAGATTCAAAATCTCCCTTATCCTCTAGTCACTTTGGTCACAGCTGTGCCATCGAGCCTGTCACATAGCGCTCAGATATTCATTGGGCCTCACACAATCCAAAAGTGTCCAGTGTCCAAAAGTGTGTGCAGAGATTCAAAATCTCCCTTATCCTCTAGTCACTTTGGTCACAGCTGTGCCATCGAGCCTGTCACATAGCGCTCAGATATCAGTGGGCCTCACACAATCCAAAAGTGTCCAGTGTCCAAAAGTGTGTGCAGAGATTCAAAATCTCCCTTATCCTCTAGTCACTTTGGTCACAGCTGTGCCATCGAGCCTGTCACATAGCGCTCAGATATTCATTGGGCCTCACACAACCCAAAAGTGTCCAGTGTCCAAAAGTGTCTGCAGAAATTCAAAATCTCCCTTATCCTCTAGTCACTTTGGTCACAGCTGTGCCATCGAGCCTGTCACATAGCGCTCAGATATTCATTGGGCCTCACACAATCCAAAAGTGTCCAGTGTCCAAAAGTGTGTGCAGAGATTCAAAATCTCCCTTATCCTCTAGTCACTTTGGTCACAGCTGTGCCATCGAGCCTGTCACATAGCGCTCAGATATTCATTGGGCCTCACACAATCCAAAAGTGTCCAGTGTCCAAAAGTGTGTGCAGAGATTCAAAATCTCCCTTATCCTCTAGTCACTTTGGTCACAGCTGTGCCATCGAGCCTGTGACATAGCGCTCAGATATCAGTGGGCCTCACACAATCCAAAAGTGTCCAGTGTCCAAAAGTGTGTGCAGAGATTCAAAATCTCCCTTATCCTCTAGTCACTTTGGTCACAGCTGTGCCATCGAGCCTGTCACATAGCGCTCAGATATTCATTGGGCCTCACACAATCCAAAAGTGTCCAGTGTCCAAAAGTGTGTGCAGAGATTCAAAATCTCCCTTATCCTCTAGTCACTTTGGTCACAGCTGTGCCATCGAGCCTGTCACATAGCGCTCAGATATTCATTGGGCCTCACACAATACAAAAGTGTCCAGTGTCCAAAAGTGTGTGCAGAGATTCAAAATCTCCTTTATCCTCTAGTCACTTTGGTCACAGCTGTGCCATCGAGCCTGTCACATAGCGCTCAGATATTCATTAGGCCTCACACAATCCAAAAGTGTCCAGTGTCTAAAAGTGTCTGCAGAGATTCAAAATCTCCCTTATCCTCTAGTCACTTTGGTCACAGCTGTGCCATCGAGCCTGTCACATAGCACTCAGATATTCATTGGGCCTCACACAATCCAAAAGTGTCCAGTGTCCAAAAGTGTGTGCAGAGATTCAAAATCTCCCTTATCCTCTAGTCAATTTGGTCACAGCTGTGCCATCGAGCCTGTCACATAGCGCTCAGATATTCATTGGGCCTCACACAATCCAAAAGTGTCCAGTGTTCAAAAGTGTGTGCAGAGATTCAAAATCTCCCTTATCCTCTAGTCACTTTGGTCACAGCTGTGCCATCGAGCCTATGACATAGCGCTCAGATATCAGTGGGCCTCACACAATCCAAAAGTGTCCAGTGTCCAAAATTGTGTGCAGAGATTCAAAATCTCCCTTATCCTCTAGTCACTTTGGTCACAGCTGTGCCATCGAGCCTGTCACATAGCGCTCAGATATTCATTGGGCCTCACACAATCCAAAAGTGTCCAGTGTCCAAAAGTGTGTGCAGAGATTCAAAATCTCCCTTATCCTCTAGTCACTTTGGTCACAGCTGTGCCATCGAGCCTGTCACATAGCCCTCAGATATTCATTGGGCCTCACACAATCCAAAAGTGTCCAGTGTCTAAAAGTGTGTGCAGAGATTCAAAATCTCCCTTATCCTCTAGTCACTTTGGTCACAGCTGTGCCATCGAGCCTGTCACATAGCGCTCAGATATTCATTGGGCCTCACACAATCCAAAAGTGTCCAGTGTCCAAAAGTGTGTGCAGAGATTCAAAATCTCCCTTATCCTCTAGTCACTTTGGTCACAGCTGTGCCATCGAGCCTGTCACATAGCGCTCAGATATTCATTGGGCCTCACACAATCCAAAAGTGTCCAGTGTCTAAAAGTGTGTGCAGAGATTCAAAATATCCCTAATCCTCTAGTCACTTTGGTCACAGCTGTGCCATCGAGCCTGTGACACAGCGCTCAGATATCAGTGGGCCTCACACAATCCAAAAGTGTCCAGTGTCCAAAAGTGTGTGCAGAGATTCAAAATCTCCCTTATCCTCTAGTCACTTTGGTCACAGCTGTGCCATCGAGCCTGTCACATAGCACTCAGATATTCATTGGGCCTCACACAATCCAAAAGTGTCCAGTGTCCAAAAGTGTGTGCAGAGATTCAAAATCTCCCTTATCCTCTAGTCACTTTGGTCACAGCTGTGCCATCGAGCCTGTCACATAGCGCTCAGATATTCATTGGGCCTCACACAATCCAAAAGTGTCCAGTGTCCAAAAGTGTGTGCAGAGATTCAAAATCTCCCTTATCCTCTAGTCACTTTGGTCACAGCTGTGCCATCGAGCCTGTCACATAGCGCTCAGATATTCATTGGGCCTCACACAATCCAAAAGTGTCCAGTGTCCAAAAGTGTGTGCAGAGATTCAAAATCTCCTTTATCCTCTAGTCACTTTGGTCACAGCTGTGCCATCGAGCCTGTCACATAGCGCTCAGATATTCATTAGGCCTCACACAATCCAAAAGTGTCCAGTGTCCAAAAGTGTCTGCAGAAATTCAAAATCTCCATTATCCTCTAGTCACTTTGGTCACAGCTGTGCCATCGAGCCTGTCACATAGCGCTCAGATATTCATTGGGCCTCACACAAACCAAAAGTGTCCAGTGTCCCAAAGTGTGAGCAGAGATTCAAAATCTCCCTTATCCTCTAGTCACTTTGGTCACAGCTGTGCCATCGAGCCTGTCACAAAGCGCTCAGATATTCATTGGGCCTCACACAATCCAAAAGTGTCCAGTGTCCAAAAGTGTGTGCAGAGATTCAAAATCTCTCTTATCCTCTAGTCACTTTGGTCACAGCTGTGCCATCGAGCCTGTGACATAGCGCTCAGATATCAGTGGGCCTCACACAATCCAAAAGTGTCCAGTGTCCAAAAGTGTGTGCAGAGATTCAAAATCTCCCTTATCCTCTAGTCACTTTGGTCACAGCTGTGCCATCGAGCCTGTCACATAGCGCTCAGATATTCATTGGGCCTCACACAATCCAAAAGTGTCCAGTGTCCAAAAGTGTGTGCAGAGATTCAAAATCTCCCTTATCCTCTAGTCACTTTGGTCACAGCTGTGCCATCGAGCCTGTGACATAGCGCTCAGATATCAGTGGGCCTCACACAATCCAAAAGTGTCCAGTGTCCAAAAGTGTGTGCAGAGATTCAAAATCTCCCTTATCCTCTAGTCACTTTGGTCACAGCTGTGCCATCGAGCCTGTCACATAGCGCTCAGATATTCATTGGGCCTCACACAATCCAAAAGTGTCCAGTGTCCAAAAGTGTGTGCAGAGATTCAAAATCTCCCTTATCCTCTAGTCACTTTGGTCACAGCTGTGCCATCGAGCCTGTCACATAGCGCTCAGATATTCATTGGGCCTCACACAATACAAAAGTGTCCAGTGTCCAAAAGTGTGTGCAGAGATTCAAAATCTCCTTTATCCTCTAGTCACTTTGGTCACAGCTGTGCCATCGAGCCTGTCACATAGCGCTCAGATATTCATTAGGCCTCACACAATCCAAAAGTGTCCAGTGTCTAAAAGTGTCTGCAGAGATTCAAAATCTCCCTTATCCTCTAGTCACTTTGGTCACAGCTGTGCCATCGAGCCTGTCACATAGCACTCAGATATTCATTGGGCCTCACACAATCCAAAAGTGTCCAGTGTCCAAAAGTGTGTGCAGAGATTCAAAATCTCCCTTATCCTCTAGTCAATTTGGTCACAGCTGTGCCATCGAGCCTGTCACATAGCGCTCAGATATTCATTGGGCCTCACACAATCCAAAAGTGTCCAGTGTTCAAAAGTGTGTGCAGAGATTCAAAATCTCCCTTATCCTCTAGTCACTTTTGTCACAGCTGTGCCATCGAGCCTGTGACATAGCGCTCAGATATCAGTGGGCCTCACACAATCCAAAAGTGTCCAGTGTCCAAAATTGTGTGCAGAGATTCAAAATCTCCCTTATCCTCTAGTCACTTTGGTCACAGCTGTGCCATCGAGCCTGTCACATAGCGCTCAGATATTCATTGGGCCTCACACAATCCAAAAGTGTCCAGTGTCCAAAAGTGTGTGCAGAGATTCAAAATCTCCCTTATCCTCTAGTCACTTTGGTCACAGCTGTGCCATCGAGCCTGTCACATAGCGCTCAGATATTCATTGGGCCTCACACAATCCAAAAGTGTCCAGTGTCCAAAAGTGTGTGCAGAGATTCAAAATCTCCCTTATCCTCTAGTCACTTTGGTCACAGCTGTGCCATCGAGCCTGTCACATAGCGCTCAGATATTCATTGGGCCTCACACAATCCAAAAGTGTCCAGTGTCCAAAAGTGTGTGCAGAGATTCAAAATCTCCTTTATCCTCTAGTCACTTTGGTCACAGCTGTGCCATCGAGCCTGTCACATAGCGCTCAGATATTCATTAGGCCTCACACAATCCAAAAGTGTCCAGTGTCCAAAAGTGTCTGCAGAAATTCAAAATCTCCCTTATCCTCTAGTCACTGTGGTCACAGCTGTGCCATCGAGCCTGTCACATAGCGCTCAGATATTCATTGGGCCTCACACAATCCAAAAGTGTCCAGTGTCCAAAAGTGTGTGCAGAGATTCAAAATCTCCCTTATCCTCTAGTCACTTTGGTCACAGCTGTGCCATCGAGCATGTCACAAAGCGCTCAGATATTCATTGGGCCTCACACAATCCAAAAGTGTCCAGTGTCCAAAAGTGTGTGCAGAGATTCAAAATCTCCCTTATCCTCTAGTCACTTTGGTCACAGCTGTGCCATCGAGCCTGTGACATAGCGCTCAGATATCAGTGGACCTCACACAATCCAAAAGTGTCCAGTGTCCAAAAGTGTGTGCAGAGATTCAAAATCTCCCTTATCCTCTAGTCACTTTGGTCACAGCTGTGCCATCGAGCCTGTCACATAGCGCTCAGATATTCATTGGGCCTCACACAATCCAAAAGTGTCCAGTGTCCAAAAGTGTGTGCAGAGATTCAAAATCTCCTTTATCCTCTAGTCACTTTGGTCACAGCTGTGCCATCGAGCCTGTCACATAGCGCTCAGATATTCATTAGGCCTCACACAATCCAAAAGTGTCCAGTGTCCAAAAGTGTCTGCAGAAATTCAAAATCTCCATTATCCTCTAGTCACTTTGGTCACAGCTGTGCCATCGAGCCTGTCACATAGCGCTCAGATATTCATTGGGCCTCACACAATCCAAAAGTGTCCAGTGTCCAAAAGTGTGTGCAGAGATTCAAAATCTCCCTTATCCTCTAGTCACTTTGGTCACAGCTGTGCCATCGAGCCTGTCACAAAGCGCTCAGATATTCATTGGGCCTCACACAATCCAAAAGTGTCCAGTGTCCAAAAGTGTGTGCAGAGATTCAAAATCTCTCTTATCCTCTAGTCACTTTGGTCACAGCTGTGCCATCGAGCCTGTGACATAGCGCTCAGATATCAGTGGGCCTCACACAATCCAAAAGTGTCCAGTGTCCAAAAGTGTGTGCAGATATTCAAAATCTCCCTTATCCTCTAGTCACTTTGGTCACAGCTGTGCCATCGAGCCTGTCACATAGCGCTCAGATATTCATTTGGCCTCACACAATCCAAAAGTGTCCAGTGTCCAAAAGTGTCTGCAGAAATTCAAAATCTCCCTTATCCTCTAGTCACTTTGGTCACAGCTGTGCCATCGAGCCTGTCACATAGCGCTCAGATATTCATTGGGCCTCACACAATCCAAAAGTGTCCAGTGTCCAAAAGTGTGTGCAGAGATTCAAAATCTCCCTTATCCTCTAGTCACTTTGGTCACAGCTGTGCCATCGAGCCTGTCACATAGCGCTCAGATATTCATTGGGCCTCACACAATCCAAAAGTGTCCAGTGTCCAAAAGTGTGTGCAGAGATTCAAAATCTCCCTTATCCTCTAGTCACTTTGGTCACAGCTGTGCCATCGAGCCTGTCACATAGCGCTCAGATATCAGTGGGCCTCACACAATCCAAAAGTGTCCAGTGTCCAAAAGTGTGTGCAGAGATTCAAAATCTCCCTTATCCTCTAGTCACTTTGGTCACAGCTGTGCCATCGAGCCTGTCACATAGCGCTCAGATATCAGTGGGCCTCACACAATCCAAAAGTGTCCAGTGTCCAAAAGTGTGTGCAGAGATTCAAAATCTCCCTTATCCTCTAGTCACTTTGGTCACAGCTGTGCCATCGAGCCTGTCACATAGCACTCAGATATTCATTGGGCCTCACACAATCCAAAAGTGTCCAGTGTCCAAAAGTGTGTGCAGAGATTCAAAATCTCCCTTATCCTCTAGTCACTTTGGTCACAGCTGTGCCATCGAGCCTGTCACATAGCGCTCAGATATTCATTGGGCCTCACACAATCCAAAAGTGTCCAGTGTCCAAAAGTGTGTGCAGAGATTCAAAATCTCCTTTATCCTCTAGTCACTTTGGTCACAGCTGTGCCATCGAGCCTGTCACATAGCGCTCAGATATTCATTAGGCCTCACACAATCCAAAAGTGTCCAGTGTCCAAAAGTGTCTGCAGAAATTCAAAATCTCCCTTATCCTCTAGTCACTTTGGTCACAGCTGTGCCATCGAGCCTGTCACATAGCGCTCAGATATTCATTGGGCCTCACACAATCCAAAAGTGTCCAGTGTCCAAAAGTGTGTGCAGAGATTCAAAATCTCCCTTATCCTCTAGTCACTTTGGTCACAGCTGTGCCATCGAGCCTGTCACATAGCGCTCAGATATTCATTGGGCCTCACACAATCCAAAAGTGTCCAGTGTCCAAAAGTGTGTGCAGAGATTCAAAATCTCCCTTATCCTCTAGTCACTTTGGTCACAGCTGTGCCATCGAGCCTGTCACATAGCGCTCAGATATCAGTGGGCCTCACACAATCCAAAAGTGTCCAGTGTCCAAAATTGTGTGCAGAGATTCAAAATCTCCCTTATCCTCTAGTCACTTTGGTCACAGCTGTGCCATCGAGCCTGTCACATAGCGCTCAGATATTCATTGGGCCTCACACAATCCAAAAGTGTCCAGTGTCCAAAAGTGTGTGCAGAGATTCAAAATCTCCCTTATCCTCTAGTCACTTTGGTCACAGCTGTGCCATCGAGCCTGTCACATAGCCCTCAGATATTCATTGGGCCTCACACAATCCAAAAGTGTCCAGTGTCTAAAAGTGTGTGCAGAGATTCAAAATCTCCCTTATCCTCTAGTCACTTTGGTCACAGCTGTGCCATCGAGCCTGTCACATAGCGCTCAGATATTCATTGGGCCTCACACAATCCAAAAGTGTCCAGTGTCCAAAAGTGTGTGCAGAGATTCAAAATCTCCCTTATCCTCTAGTCACTTTGGTCACAGCTGTGCCATCGAGCCTGTCACATAGCGCTCAGATATTCATTGGGCCTCACACAATCCAAAAGTGTCCAGTGTCCAAAAGTGTGTGCAGAGATTCAAAATCTCCCTTATCCTCTAGTCACTTTGGTCACAGCTGTGCCATCGAGCCTGTGACACAGCGCTCAGATATCAGTGGGCCTCACACAATCCAAAAGTGTCCAGTGTCCAAAAGTGTGTGCAGAGATTCAAAATCTCCCTTATCCTCTAGTCACTTTGGTCACAGCTGTGCCATCGAGCCTGTCACATAGCGCTCAGATATTCATTGGGCCTCACACAATCCAAAAGTGTCCAGTGTCCAAAAGTGTGTGCAGAGATTCAAAATCTCCCTTATCCTCTAGTCACTTTGGTCACAGCTGTGCCATCGAGCCTGTCACATAGCGCTCAGATATTCATTGGGCCTCACACAATCCAAAAGTGTCCAGTGTCCAAAAGTGTGTGCAGAGATTCAAAATCTCCCTTATCCTCTAGTCACTTTGGTCACAGCTGTGCCATCGAGCCTGTCACATAGCGCTCAGATATTCATTGGGCCTCACACAATCCAAAAGTGTCCAGTGTCCAAAAGTGTGTGCAGAGATTCAAAATCTCCTTTATCCTCTAGTCACTTTGGTCACAGCTGTGCCATCGAGCCTGTCACATAGCGCTCAGATATTCATTAGGCCTCACACAATCCAAAAGTGTCCAGTGTCCAAAAGTGTCTGCAGAAATTCAAAATCTCCATTATCCTCTAGTCACTTTGGTCACAGCTGTGCCATCGAGCCTGTCACATAGCGCTCAGATATTCATTGGGCCTCACACAATCCAAAAGTGTCCAGTGTCCCAAAGTGTGTGCAGAGATTCAAAATCTCCCTTATCCTCTAGTCACTTTGGTCACAGCTGTGCCATCGAGCCTGTCACAAAGCGCTCAGATATTCATTGGGCCTCACACAATCCAAAAGTGTCCAGTGTCCAAAAGTGTGTGCAGAGATTCAAAATCTCTCTTATCCTCTAGTCACTTTGGTCACAGCTGTGCCATCGAGCCTGTGACATAGCGCTCAGATATCAGTGGGCCTCACACAATCCAAAAGTGTCCAGTGTCCAAAAGTGTGTGCAGAGATTCAAAATCTCCCTTATCCTCTAGTCACTTTGGTCACAGCTGTGCCATCAAGCCTGTCACATAGCGCTCAGATATTCATTGGGCCTCACACAATCCAAAAGTGTCCAGTGTCCAAAAGTGTGTGCAGAGATTCAAAATCTCCCTTATACTCTAGTCACTTTGGTCACAGCTGTGCCCTCGAGCCTGTGACATAGCGCTCAGATATCAGTGGGCCTCACACAATCCAAAAGTGTCCAGTGTCCAAAAGTGTGTGCAGAGATTCAAAATCTCCCTTATCCTCTAGTCACTTTGGTCACAGCTGTGCCATCGAGCCTGTCACATAGCGCTCAGATATTCATTGGGCCTCACACAAACCAAAAGTGTCCAGTGTCCAAAAGTGTCTGCAGAAATTCAAAATCTCCCTTATCCTCTAGTCACTTTGGTCACAGCTGTGCCATCGAGCCTGTCACATAGCGCTCAGATATTCATTGGGCCTCACACAATCCAAAAGTGTCCAGTGTCCAAAAGTGTGTGCAGAGATTCAAAATCTCCCTTATCCTCTAGTCACTTTGGTCACAGCTGTGCCATCGAGCCTGTCACATAGCGCTCAGATATTCATTTGGCCTCACACAATCCAAAAGTGTCCAGTGTCCAAAAGTGTGTGCAGAGATTCAAAATCTCCCTTATCCTCTAGTCACTTTGGTCACAGCTGTGCCATCGAGCCTGTGACATAGCGCTCAGATATCAGTGGGCCTCACACAATCCAAAAGTGTCCAGTGTCCAAAAGTGTGTGCAGAGATTCAAAATCTCCCTTATCCTCTAGCCACTTTGGTCACAGCTGTGCCATCGAGCCTGTCACATAGCGCTCAGATATTCATTGGGCCTCACACAATCCAAAAGTGTCCAGTGTCCAAAAGTGTGTGCAGAGATTCAAAATCTCCCTTATCCTCTAGTCACTTTGGTCACAGCTGTGCCATCGAGCCTGTCACATAGCGCTCAGATATTCATTGGGCCTCACACAATACAAAAGTGTCCAGTGTCCAAAAGTGTGTGCAGAGATTCAAAATCTTCTTTATCCTCTAGTCACTTTGGTCACAGCTGTGCCATCGAGCCTGTCACATAGCGCTCAGATATTCATTAGGCCTCACACAATCCAAAAGTGTCCAGTGTCTAAAAGTGTCTGCAGAAATTCAAAATCTTCCTTATCCTCTAGTCACTTTGGTCACAGCTGTGCCATCGAGCCTGTCACATAGCGCTCAGATATTCATTGGTCCTCACACAATCCAAAAGTGTCCAGTGTCCAAAAGTGTGTGCAGAGATTCAAAATCTCCCTTATCCTCTAGTCAATTTGGTCACAGCTGTGCCATCGAGCCTGTCACATAGCGCTCAGATATTCATTGGGCCTCACACAATCCAAAAGTGTCCAGTGTCCAAAAGTGTGTGCAGAGATTCAAAATCTCCCTTATCCTCTAGTCACTTTGGTCACAGCTGTGCCATCGAGCCTGTGACATAGCGCTCAGATATCAGTGGGCCTCACACAATCCAAAAGTGTCCAGTGTCCAAAATTGTGTGCAGAGATTCAAAATCTCCCTTATCCTCTAGTCACTTTGGTCACAGCTGTGCCATCGAGCCTGTCACATAGCGCTCAGATATTCATTGGGCCTCACACAATCCAAAAGTGTCCAGTGTCCAAAAGTGTGTGCAGAGATTCAAAATCTCCCTTATCCTCTAGTCACTTTGGTCACAGCTGTGCCATCGAGCCTGTCACATAGCGCTCAGATATTCATTGGGCCTCACACAATCCAAAAGTGTCCAGTGTCCAAAAGTGTGTGCAGAGATTCAAAATCTCCCTTATCCTCTAGTCACTTTGGTCACAGCTGTGCCATCGAGCCTGTCACATAGCGCTCAGATATTCATTGGGCCTCACACAATCCAAAAGTGTCCAGTGTCCAAAAGTGTGTGCAGAGATTCAAAATCTCCTTTATCCTCTAGTCACTTTGGTCACAGCTGTGCCATCGAGCCTGTCACATAGCGCTCAGATATTCATTAGGCCTCACACAATCCAAAAGTGTCCAGTGTCCAAAAGTGTCTGCAGAAATTCAAAATCTCCCTTATCCTCTAGTCACTGTGGTCACAGCTGTGCCATCGAGCCTGTCACATAGCGCTCAGATATTCATTGGGCCTCACACAATCCAAAAGTGTCCAGTGTCCAAAAGTGTGTGCAGAGATTCAAAATCTCCCTTATCCTCTAGTCACTTTGGTCACAGCTGTGCCATCGAGCCTGTCACATAGCGCTCAGATATTCATTGGGCCTCACACAATCCAAAAGTGTCCAGTGTCCACAAGTGTCTGCAGAAATTCAAAATCTCCCCTGTCCTATAGACACCTTGTACCTTGTTTTACATTACTATATAGTTTGTTGGATTTTGTCTACATTTCTACCAAAAATGAGGAAGGCTGGTGGAAGAGGCCGTGGAATTGGGCGGGGGTTGGCAGCTGGTAATGATGGTGTTGGTGGTGGATCTGATGGTAGTGGCAAGAGCAAAATAGGCCCGAATGCAGGAGGTGTTGAGCCTGCGTCATCGTCTGGCTACATAAGGCCTCGAACGCTTAGTTTTCTAGGAGTTGGCAAACCGCTTTTAAAGCCAGAGCATCAGGAAAAAGTTTTGTCTTACATTGCTGACTCAGCCTCCAGCTCTATCGCCTCCTCTTCTTCAGTTGTAAAAAGTAAAAGTACTGAGTCGTCATTGGAGGCTCATGTTCATGAACCACACCTTTCCTTGTGTCCTTCACCCCAACCAAGATTGAAGGATGACGCAGGCCATACTACTGATTACTCCATGGAGCTGTTTTCACATACCATGCCTGGATTATCAAGTCAAATGGTGAATTACCCAGGCCAAGATGAATCTGACATGGAGTGCACTGATGCACAGCCGCTGATGGATGATTCTGCTGGTACATTCACTCAGAGCACTACATTGTCCTCGCAGTGTACAGAGCCAGATTCTGACCCTGATGAGACTCAGGTGCCCCTTCCCGCACACTATACCACCATACACGGTGACACAGAGGAAGGTGCACATGACATAGAAGAGGAGGTGATGGATGACCCAGTTGTTGACCCAGATTGGCATCCATTGGGGGAAGAGGGTGCTGCTTCCAATAGCTCAGATGAGGAGCATCCACAGCAGACATCGACATCGCAACAGCTTTTATCTGGCAGGCCCGGAGCACTCCAAAGACAGGTTCCAAACATCAAAAGAGTTGCTGGACAGCTTGTCCAGAGGGTTAAAAGATCACAGCGTGCTAGGCCGCAAAATGTCTGCCAAAGTAGGAAGAGTGCAGTGTGGCACTTTTTTGAACAAAATCCTCATGATCAGGCCAAGGTTATCTGTAAGAAGTGCGCAAAGACCTTTAGCCGAGGGAAAAATCTGAAAAATTTGAATACCAGTTGCATGCTTAGACATTTAACCAGCATGCACTTGCAAGCGTGGACACAACACCAAACCTCAAGTGCCACATGTGCAACTGATCACAACGAAGGTAGTCAGCAACGCTACATTGTTTCCCCCACTGTAAGCCCACCGGTTAGCACAGCAGCAAATGTTGAGGTGTCGTTGCAAGGCCACAGCAGTCAGGGAATCCCACTGTTATATCAACGAAAGACTGATTCTAGGCCATCAGAAAGAACACCAACTCCATCACCATCATCAACCCTCTCTCAGTCCGCCCTGTCCACCGCTACTTCCACCATATGCAGCTCTCAAGTCCAGCTCACCCTCCCAGACACTATGAGTAGGTCAAGAAAGTACTCAGTCTCTCATCCACGTACACTGGGTTTGAACGCCCACATTGCCAAACTAATCTCGTTTGAGATGATGCCCTTTCGGTTGGTGGAAAGCACAGCTTTCCGCGAACTCATGGCCTATGCAGTACCACGCTATGACCTACCCAGTCGCCACTTCTTCTCTCGCAAAGCCATCCCAGCCCTCCACCATCATGTGAAAGACCGCATTGTCATGCACTCAAGCAGTCAGTGAGCGGAAAGGTGCACCTCACAACTGATGCATGGTCCAGTCGGCATGGCCAGGGCCGTTACGTGTCCATCACTGCGCACTGGGTTAATGTGGTGGATGCAGGGTCCACAGGGGACAGCGGTGGTGGGACAGTGCTGCCTAGCCCACGGTATAGGAAACAGTTGGCTGTAGGCGTTCGACCCTCCTCCTCCTCCTCCTCCTCCAGAAGCGAAAGCTCGTCCACAGAGCGCAGTCGTACGAGCACTCCATCTGCAGCTGCCACTGTTGCACACGATGTGTCCCCCTATCGAGCAGCTAGTGGAAAGCATCAGCAGGCTGTGTTGCAGATGATGTGTTTGGGCAACAGACACACCGCCGAGGTGCTGGCCGAGTACTTGAAGCGACAAACTGAGTCATGGCTGGGCAGTGTACATCTTGAGGCAGGCAAGGTAGTTAGTGATAACGGCCGTAATTTTGTGGCAGCCATAGCCCTTTCAAAACTCAGCCACATACCTTGCTTGGCTCACACCTTGAACCTGGTGGTGCAGTGCTTCCTCAAAAATTATCCGGAGTTAACAGCCCTGCTCCAGAAGGTGCGAAGACTGTGCGCGCACATCCACCGGTCGCCTGTACACTCCGTTCGTATGCAGAAGCTGCAGCGATTGCTCCACCTTCCCAACCACCGCCTCATTATCCACTTTGCAACAAGGTGGAACTCCACCCTGCACATGGTGGAGCGGCTGTGCGAGCAGAGGCAGGCCATAATGCATTTGTGGGAGGATACACGGCCAGGCACTTTGAGAGCAGACATGGAGTTGACAGGTGTGCAGTGGTCGAAGCTGAAAGACCTTTGTAAAGTCCTTCAGTGTTTTGAGGAATGCACACGGCTGGTAAGCGCAGACGACGCCATCCTAAGCATGAGCATCCCACTTATGCGTCTGCTCATGCAAACTTTGACGCACCTTAAGGAGCAGGCGTCTGCAGCCAATGTTGATGAGGAGGAAGAGGAGGAGGGAATCCTTGATGACATTCAGCCATTGTCTGCTCAGGGACCTCTCCTGGACGAGGTGGAGGAAGAAGAGGAGGAGGAGGATGATGATGGGGATGATTACTTAGGGGAGGAGGATGCATCTCGTGGGGCAAGTGAAAATGTTGGCGTCGCAAGGTCTGGTACAGGGTTTGTGCGTGACTGGAGGGATGTGGATTTGCCAGAAAGTGCTCCTCCACCCAGCACTCGCAGTGCATCATTGACACCGGGAACATTGGCCCACATGTCAGATTATGCCTTGCAGATGCTAAAAAGGGACCCCCGCATTGCCAAAATGATGAACGATGACGACTACTGGTTGGCCAGCATCCTGGATCCACGCTATAAAGGCAAATTACAAAACATCATGCCACAGGAGAACCTTGACCTAATATTGGCTAATAAACAAGCAACTCTGGTAAATCGGTTGCTTGAGGCATTCCCAGCACACAGCAGCGGTGATGGTTCTCACACGAGCCGTACGGGCCGGGGGCAGCTTGGCAGAGGTGTTCGTGGTGCACACAGCAGAAGTGGCGTTGGAGACAGGGGTTTCATGACAATGTTGTGGACTGATTTTTCGAATACCGCTCACACAACTGGTAATACTGCATCGATGGAAAGTGACAGGAGACAGCAGTTGTCAACTATGGTTACAAACTACTTTTCCTCCCATATCGATATTCTCCCACACAGGTCATTCCCCTTTGACAATTGGGCCGCTAAACTGGACACCTGGCCTGAATTGGCCCAATATGCCTTACAGGAGCTCGCTTGCCCAGCTGCAAGTGTGCTATCGGAAAGAGTCTTCAGTGCAGCTGGATCAATCCTGACAGAAAAAAGGACCTGTCTGTCAACCCAAAATGTGGATGATCTAACCTTCATTAAAATGAACCATGCATGGGTTTCCAAGGATTTTGTCCCACCTTCCCCTGATGACACATAGGGTGACAGAAAAATGGCTTGCTTTGGTCCACCTCTTCCTGGGACTTCACCTATTTCGCCTTTTGCAGTAGCTGAATGTCCAACATCAACATATGCCACTTTCTAAAACTCCCTAACTGTGCTGCCTCCCCCCCCATGGCCGGGGTCACCACCTAGCGCACGACACCGTACGAGTGCCGTTGCCCTGGAGAGGTGGGTAGGCCGACTCTTGGGCGTGGGCACTGGCACAGGGTCCCTCATACTGCAATCAAGTGTCTCTGACGGTGGTGGTGCACACCCGCCGTCAGACACACCGCTGTACTATGAGGGGCCCAGTGCCAGTACCGACACCCACGAGTGGGCCCCCCTTGCTTGGGCAGGGCCCCAGCATTTGCAATCTTTACCTCTCCCTGCTCCTCCACTGTGTAATCTGGGCCGTCAAATCCATACTGTGCCTGACACCGTCTGAGCCTGCCTCCTGATGTATAGACATATATTTTGAATGTGTACGCTATCCATACATGTTATCCAGGGATACGGTACCCTTTCTAACCTTTGTGCAATCACGTGCAATCCATACTGTGCCTGACACCGTCTGAGCCTGCCTCCTGATGTATAGACATATATTTTGAATGTGTACGCTATCCATACATGTTATCTGGGGATACGGTACCCTTTCTAACCTTTGTGCAATCACGTGCAATCCATACTGGGCCTGACACCGTCTGAGCCTGCCTCCTGATGTATAGACATATATTTTGAATGTGTACGCTATCCATACATGTTATCCGGGGATACGGTACCCTTTCTAACCTTTGTGCAATCACGTGCAATCCATACTGGGCCTGACACCGTCTGAGCCTGCCTCCTGAGACATATATTTTGAATGTGTACGCTATCCATACATGTTATCCAGGGATACGGTATCCTTTCTAACCTTTGTGCAATCACGTGCAATCCATACTGGGCCTGACACCGTCTGAGCCTGCCTCCTGATGTATAGACATATATTTTGAATGTGTACGCTATCCATACATGTTATCTGGGGATACGGTACCCTTTCTAACCTTTGTGCAATCACGTGCAATCCATACTGGGCCTAACACCGTCTGAGCCTGCGTCCTGAGACATATATTTTGAATGTGTATGCTATCCATACATGTTATCCAGGGATACGGTACCCTTTCTAACCTTTGTGCAATCACGTGCAATCCATACTGTGCCTGACACCGTCTGAGCCTGCCTCCTGATGTATAGACATATATTTTGAATGTGTACGCTATCCATACATGTTATCTGGGGATACGGTACCCTTTCTAACCTTTGTGCAATCACGTGCAATCCATACTGGGCCTAACACCGTCTGAGCCTGCGTCCTGAGACATATATTTTGAATGTGTATGCTATCCATACATGTTATCCAGGGATACGGTACCCTTTCTAATCTTTGTGCAATCACGTGCAATCCATACTGTGCCTGACACCGTCTGAGCCTGCCTCCTGATGTATAGACATATATTTTGAATGTGTACGCTATCCATACATGTTATCTGGGGATACGGTACCCTTTCTAACCTTTGTGCAATCACGACTAATCCATACTGGGCCTGACACTGTCTGAGCCTGCCTCCTACTGTATAGACATATATTTTGAATGTGTACGCTATCCATACATGTTATCCGGGAATACGGTACCCTTTCTAACCTTTGTGCAATCACGTGCAATCCATACTGGGCCTAACACGTCTGAGCCTGCCTCCTGATGTATAGACATATATATTGAATGTGTACGCTATCCATACATGTTATCCGGGGATACGGTACCCTTTCTAACCTTTGTGCAATCACGTGCAATCCATACTGGGCCTGACACCGTCTGAGCCTGCTTCCTGATGTATAGACATATATTTTGAATGTGTACGCTATCCATACATGTTATCTGGGGATACGGTACCCTTTCTAACCTTTGTGCAATCACGTGCAATCCATGCTGGGCCTAACACCGTCTGAGCCTGCCTCCTCAGACATATATTTTGAATGTGTACGCTATCCATACATGTTATCTGTGGATACGGTACCCTTTCTAACCTTTGTGCAATCACGTGCAATCCATACTGGGCCTAACACCGTCTGAGCCTGCATCCTGAGACATATATTTTGAATGTGTACGCTATCCATAAATGTTATCCAGGGATACGGTACCCTTTCTAACCTTTGTGCAATCACGTGCAATCCATACTGGGCCTAACACCATCTGAGCCTGCCTCCTGAGACATATATTTTGAATGTGTACGCTATCCATACATGTTATCCAGGGATACGGTACCCTTTCTAACCTTTGTGCAATCACGTGCAATCCATACTGGGCCTAACACCGTCTGAGCCTGCCTCCTGAGACATATATTTTGAATGTGTACGCTATCCATACATGTTATCCAGGGATACGGTACCCTTTCTAACCTTTGTGCAATCACGTGCAATCCATACTGTGCCTGACACCGTCTGAGCCTGCCTCCTGATGTATAGACATATATTTTGAATGTGTACGCTATCCATACATGTTATCTGGGGATACGGTACCCTTTCTAACCTTTGTGCAATCACGACTAATCCATACTGGGCCTGAAACCGTCTGAGCCTGCCTCCTGATGTATAGACATATATTTTGAATGTGTACGCTATCCATACATGTTATCCGGGAATACGGTACCCTTTCTAACCTTTGTGCAATCACGTGCAATCCATACTGGGCCTAACACGTCTGAGCCTGCCTCCTGATGTATAGACATATATATTGAATGTGTACGCTATCCATACATGTTATCCGGGGATACGGTACCCTTTCTAACCTTTGTGCAATCACGTGCAATCCATACTGGGCCTGACACCGTCTGAGCCTGCCTCCTGATGTATAGACATATATTTTGAATGTGTACGCTATCCATACATGTTATCTGGGGATACGGTACCCTTTCTAACCTTTGTGCAATCACGTGCAATCCATACTGGGCCTAACACCGTCTGAGCCTGCCTCCTGAGACATATATTTTGAATGTGTACGCTATCCATACATGTTATCCAGGCATACGGTACCCTTTCTAACCTTTGTGCAATCACGTGCAATCCATACTGGGCCTGACACCGTCTGAGCCTGCCTCCTGATGTATAGACATATATTTTGAATGTGTACGCTATCCATACATGTTATCTGTGGATACGGTACCCTTTCTAACCTTTGTGCAATCACGTGCAATCCATACTGGGCCTAACACCGTCTGAGCCTGCCTCCTGAGACATATATTTTGAATGTGTACGCTATCCATACATGTTATCCAGGGATACGGTACCCTTTCTAACCTTTGTGCAATCACGTGCAATCCATACTGGGCCTAACACCGTCTGAGCCTGCCTCCTGAGACATATATTTTGAATGTGTACGCTATCCATACATGTTATCCAGGGATACGGTACCCTTTCTAACCTTTGTGCAATCACGTGCAATCCATACTGTGCCTGACACCGTCTGAGCCTGCCTCCTGATGAATAGACATATATTTTGAATGTGTACGCTATCCATACATGTTATCTGGGGATACGGTACCCTTTCTAACCTTTGTGCAATCATGTGCAATCCATACTGGGCCTAACACCGTCTGAGCCTGCCTCCTGAGACATATATTTTGAATGTGTACGCTATCCATACATGTTATCCAGGGATACGGTACCCTTTCTAACCTTTGTGCAATCACGTGCAATCCATACTGGGCCTAACACCGTCTGAGCCTGCCTCCTGAGACATATATTTTGAATGTGTACGCTATCCATACATGTTATCTGGGGATGCGGTACCCTTTCTAACCTTTGTGCAATAACGTGCAATCCATACTGTGCCTGACACCGTCTGAGCCTGCCTCCTGATATATAGACATATATTTTGAATGTGTACGCTATCCATACGTTATCCAGGGATACGGTACCCTTTCTAACCTTTGTGCAATCACGTGCAATCCATAATGGGCCTAACACCGTCTGAGCCTGCCTCCTGATGTATAGACATATATTTTGAATGTGTACGCTATCCATACATGTTATCTGGGGATACGGTACCCTTTCTAACCTTTGTGCAATCACGTGCAATCCATACTGGGCCTGACACCGTCTGAGCCTGCCTCCTGAGACATATATTTTGAATGTGTACGCTATCCATACATGTTATCCAGGGATACGGTACCCTTTCTAACCTTTGTGCAATCACGTGCAATCCATACTGGGCCTAACACCATCTGAGCCTGCCTCCTGAGACATATATTTTGAATGTGTACGCTATCCATACATGTTATCCAGGGATACGGTACCCTTTCTAACCTTTGTGCAATCGCGTGCAATCCATACTGGGCCTGACACCGTCTGAGCCTGCCTCCTGATGTATAGACATATATTTTGAATGTGTACGCTATCCATACATGTTATCTGGGGATACGGTACCCTTTCTAACCTTTGTGCAATCGCGTGCAATCCATACTGGGCCTAACACCGTCTGAGCCTGCCTCCTGAGACATATATTTTGAATGTGTACGCTATCCATACATGTTATCCGGGGATACGGTACCCTTTCTAACCTTTATGCAATCATGTGCAATCCATACTGGGCCTGACACCATCTGAGCCTGCCTCCTGATGTAAAGACATATATTTTGAATGTGTACGCTATCCATACATGTTATCCAGGGATACGGTACCCTTTCTCACCTTTGTGCAATCACGTGCAATCCATACTGGGCTTAACACCGTCTGAGCCTGCCTCCTGAGACATATATTTTGAATGTGTACGCTATCCATACATGTTATCCAGGGATACGGTACCCTTTCTAACCTTTGTGCAATCACGTGCAATCCATACTGGGCCTAACACCGTCTGAGCCTGCCTCCTGATGTATAGACATATATTTTGAATGTGTACGCTATCCATACATGTTATCTGGGGATACGGTACCCTTTCTAACCTTTGTGCAATCACGTGCAATCCATACTGGGCCTAACACCGTCTGAGCCTGCCTCCTGAGACATATATTTTGAATGTGTACGCTATCCATACATGTTATCCGGGGATACGGTACCCTTTCTAACCTTTGTGCAATCACGTGCAATCCATACTGGGCCTAACACCGTCTGAGCCTGCCTCCTGAGACATATATTTTGAATGTGTACGCTATCCATACATGTTATCCAGGGATACGGTACCCTTTCTAACCTTTGTGCAATCACGTGCAATCCATACTGTGCCTGACACCGTCTGAGCCTGCCTCCTGATGTATAGACATATATTTTGAATGTGTACGCTATCCATACATGTTATCCGGGGATACGGTACCCTTTCTAACCTTTGTGCAATCACGTGCAATCCATACTGGGCCTAACACCGTCTGAGCCTGCCTCCTGATGTATAGACATATATTTTGAATGTGTACGCTATCCATACATGTTATCTGGGGATACGGTACCCTTTCTAACCTTTGTGCAATCACGTGCAATCCATACTGGGCCTAACACCGTCTGAGCCTGCCTCCTGAGACATATATTTTGAATGTGTACGCTATCCATACATGTTATCCAGGGATACGGTACCCTTTCTAACCTTTGTGCAATCACGTGCAATCCATACTGGGCCTAACACCGTCTGAGCCTGCCTCCTGATGTATAGACATATATTTTGAATGTGTACGCTATCCATACATGTTATCTGGGGATACGGTACCCTTTCTCACCTTTGTGCAATCACGTGTAATCCATACTGGGCGTGAGAACGGCTGGCGAGCTGTTAAGCAATCTACAGCACCTGTGGTTTGCACACGTAAGTTTTTCATTTTTTCAGGAATGACGGTTAGGCCTAATTCCAGAACTGCGGTTGACCTGCACTTACTGGGAAATCATTGTTCGCGGGTAATAATTGTAATCAGTGATCCCCATCACTAACGTTGTTCAGCGGGTTATCTGCACCTGTAAGCGACAAACGCTGGCCTTTTCAGTGTAGCGCACATGCAGCCACGGACATGTAAGGGCATGACACACCAGTTATTGGCCAATCTCATGTGCCAGAGCCTCACGTGTCCCTATAGTAAGCCGGACTCGGACCGCGGGGCATGACGGAGTCTCGTTCGTTAACGGAATTAAGCTTGCAATGTGTGCATCTGTTCTGTAGCTGGCATGGTTGAGGTTTCCCAGGTGGAGTCGAATTTAACCGTAGGCTCCACTCCTGGTGGTGCCCTTCTGGACATTCCTTTAAGGTTCAGCTTTGCAACCATACTGCCCACGTAAAACAAACACTTTGCCTTCATGAACGCTGTTTGGAGGGTCATGACTCGTGGGAATAACGCCGCCCAATCAGTTAACCTGCTAGAGAGATCCTTCGTTGCTCCCAAGCATGACATCACACTCCCTAGGAAGAAGGTAATGCCACTGTGGCGACCGTACTCCTGGGGCGACACAAGTGCACTGATGCCCAGCCACTGCTCGATGAATCTGCTGGTACATTGACTCAGACCACTACATTCCCCTCGCACGCTACCCGGCCTGAATCTGACCCTGATGAAACTCAGGTTACCCTTCCCATATACAGTTCCATCTTACACGAAGACAAAGAGGAAGCTGCAGATGAAAGTGCAGGTTCGGCCCACCCGCCATCAGACACACCACCGTACTATCAGGGGCCCCCCCGCTTGCCCAGGATCACAGCACTTGCAAAGTTGAAATACTGTACAGTGAGATGGAAGATGGGGACGACGAGGAGTCTAGACTAGTACAGGGATTCCCTAACGAGGAGACTTATTTGATTGTTTTCAATGTTGGGACAGCAATTTTTGGGGAGCACTATACTCTGGAGAATGATAGATGGGGCCCACCATACACTGGAACATTCCAAAGGTGGACATCAGACACTGGAGCAGCATTTACAGGGCCCATTATACACTAGAGCATTAGAAATGGGGCCCATTATGTTTGGAGCATTATTTGGGCCCATAAGACAGTGGAGCTTCATCCATGGGGACCAACATATACTGTAGCATTATGTGGAGCTCATCATATACTGTTTCAAACATTATATGGGACCAATGATTCTGTATGGAGAAATAAATGGGCCTCGTCATGAGATGTAAAAAGTGAGGTATTTTTCATTGTACTATACCGCTATTTCTCTGCCGTATCGGAGCATGATGAGTTGTGGTATGTGTTAAAGGGGCGCTCTTTCGCCCAGGGCACATGAAAACCTGCAGCCAGCCCTCCCCCCCACAACTTTAGCCAAATAACCCCGATTTTTCAGTGCGTAACTTGTATTATGAAGTTAATTAAGGTTGACAAGCTTAAGTAAGAAGAATTGATGCTTTTGGCATTCAAATGGGCACTGTAGGTGTGTTTCCTGTCCTCCTCTCACTGCCGACTTTTATTCCCCATTGACTTACATTGGGTTTCGTGTTTCGGGACGACCCCGACTTTTCCCTATAATCGGACGATCTTGCTCGACCCGACTTTTGGAAAAGTCGGGTTTCATGAAACGAAACTCGACCCTAAAAACCCAAAAGTCGCTCAACTCTAATTGCCAGTAAAAACCCTGTTGAAAAAATAGAACCAGGAAGTTTTCGTTCACTGAGTGTGTGTGTATCTGAAGAACAATTTTACTTTCCTTTTGCAAGCTGACAGACAAGATGCTAAGATCCTAAGCTATAAGACATACCAGTTGTAAGCTGTGTTTTCTTTGTTCCTGAATAAATATATATTCACTGTTGAACGACTAGACAGTACAGAGATTAATTCACTGCCAATAGGATGTGTTCCCAGAGACTCAGGGACCCTGAAAACCAGAGAACAGCCCAGAGGGAAATGAACAACAGTGTACTAAGAAGAAGCAAAGATAGCCACCAGCAGCAAATCTGTGAAGTTCACAGTGCCAAATCTCTGACTAACGTAAACTACCAATCCTGGAAATTCAAGGTAAAGATGAGAGAAGGTATGTGGATATACACACAGGAGTCTAGAGCTGACCCAATATTAGAAGCCTGGGTAGAGAAGAATCAGAAATCCCAAAGCATTATCTCCCTCAGTATACCTATAATATGATAATGTTGTGCATCTATGTAATTGTGAAATTGCAAAACAAAATGTGGGAACAGCTGCAGAAAGTGCATGAAAAGATGAATCTCACCAATAAGCTCTATTTAATGAGAAAGCTGTATCAGTCTAAGCAACATAAGGGCCAAGATATGCAGGATTACTTATGAAACACTCTATAAATTGTGGAGCACCTGTGGGGCATTGCAGAAAATCTAAAAGATTTCCATGTTGCTGCACTACTCTTAAGCGAGTTACCAAAAAACTATGCCACAATTGTAACTGCATTAGTTGAATGCCAAGATTGTGAGCTTAAATTTGAGTATGTCAGAGGAAAAGCTTTTCGATAAATATAAGCGAAAGACAGAAAGTGTAAGTGGGGTATCCAAAGCAGAATCCACTTTTAAAACCCAAGATCTACCCCTCAAAAATTTGAAAGATACACATGAGTGTTTTATCTGCAAGAAATCAGAACACCTAAAGGCTGACTGTAGTCTGGAAAGCTAGAATAATAATAATAATAATACATTTTATTTCTAGAGCGCCGACATATTCCGCAGCACTTTACATTTCAGAGGGGACTTGTACAGACAATAGACATTACAGCATAACAATAATCACATAGATCATAATAGATACCAAGAGGAACAAGGGCCCTGCTCGCAAGCTTACAATCTATGAGGAAAAAAAAGGGAGACACGAAAGGTGGGTGGTAACAGTTGCCCTGATTGTATGGACCAGCTATAATGTTAAGTGTGTAACAATACAGACACAGAGGGCTAATGGATGTATAAAGCATGTGGGAACATGATGCGGGGAACCTGGTTATGGTGAAAACTTTTGGCTGTGCCACACAGGGATAAATTAGGTTAATGTGTTGAGGCGGTAGGCCAGTCTGAATAAATGAGTTTTCAGGGCACGCTTAAAATTGCGGGGTTTGGGGACTAATCGTATTGACCTGGGAAGTGCATTCCAAAGAATTGGCGCAGCACGTGTTTAGTCTTGGAGACGGGAGTGGGAGGTTCTGATTATTGTGGATGCTAACCTCAGGTCATCAGCAGAATGGAGGGTGCGGGTAGGATGGTATACTGAAACAAGGGAGGAGATGTGGGGTGGTGCTGAGCCATGGAGAGCTTTGTGGGTGAGGGTAATAAGTTTGTACTGGATTCTGGAGTGGATGGGTAGCTAGTGTAATGACTGGCACAAGGTAGAGGCATTGGTGTAATGATTGGTGAGGAATATGATCCTGGCAGCAGCATTCAAGACAGATTGGAGGGGGAAAGTTTGGTAAGAGGGAGACCGATTAGAAGAGAGTTACAATAGTCGAGACGAGAATGAATAAAAGAAACAGTAAGAGTTTTTGCGGAGTCAAAAGTAAGAAAAGGTCGAACTCTAGAAATGTTTTTGAGGTGCAGATAACAAGAGCGAGCCAGTGATTGTATGTGGGGGACAAAGGAAAGCTCGGAATCAAGTATGACCCCAAGACAATGGGCATGTTGCTGGGGAGTAATTGTGGAACCACACACGGAAATGGCAATGTCGGGTATAGGTACATTAGTAGCGGGAGGAAACACAAGGAGTTCAGTCTTGACAGGTTCAGTTTCATATATAGTGAGGACATGATGTTAGACACAGCATTTAGACATTTGCTGGTGTTTTCTAGAAAGGCAGGTGTGTTGTCAGGAGAAGAAGCATATAATTGGGTGTCATCAGCATAGAGATGGTACTGGAAACCAAATCTACTGATTGTTTGACCAATAGGGGCAGTGTACAAAGAGAAGAGGAGGGGGCCTAGGACTGATCCTTGAGGAACCCCAACAGTAAGGGGTAGTTGAGAGGAGGAGGAGCCAGCAAAAGATACAGTAAAGGAGCGGTCAGAGAGATAGGAGGAGAACCAGGAGAGAACGGCCTCCTTGAGGCCAATGGAATGGAGCATAGTGAGGAGGAGCTGATGATCCACAGTGTCGAATGCTGCAGAGAGATCCAAGAGAATTAGCATGGAGAAATGACCATTTGATTTAGCTGTTAGTAGATCATTAGAGACTTTAGTGAGGGCAGTTTCAGTAGAGTGTAAAGAGCGGAAACCGGATTGGAGAGGGTCGAGAAGAGAGTTATCAAAGAAATAGCGGATAAGACGGGAGTGGACCAGGCGTTCCAGGAGTTTAGAGATGAAGGGAAGATTAGAGACTGGTCTATAGTTAGCGGCACAGTTTTGGTCGAGGGATGGTTTTTTAAGTAGTGGATGTATGATGGCATGCTTAAATGAGGAGGGAAAGATACCAGAAGAGAGAGAGAGGTTAAATATTTTAGTTAGGTGAAGGTGAGGGGTGACAGCAGGGGTAAGGGACTGGAGGAGATGTGACGGAAATGGGTCACTGGTGCAAGTGGTTGGGCAAGAAGATGCAAGGAGCCTGCTTACTTCCTCTGTGACTGATTCAAAATCAGAGAGTGAGCTAGATGCAGTGAGGGAGGGAGGACAGTGCATGGTATAAGGTGATTGGGAGATAATTTCCTGTCAGACTGTCAGATCAGGTCAATTTTTTCTTTGAAGTAATTGGCCAGATCGTCAGCTCGAAGCTCCGTGGTTGGGGCCTGTACTCTTGGGTTGAGTAGAGAATGAAAAGTGTCAAAGAGACGTTTAGGGTTATTGGACAGTGAGGTGATAAGGGTGTTGAAATAGGTTTGTTTTGAGAGGTGAAGGGCAGTGTTATATGTTCGAAGCATAAACTTATAATGGATGAAATCTTCGGGTAGGTTGGATTTTCTCCACAGACGTTCGACGCACCTGGAGCACCGCTGCAGGAAACGTGTTTGCAGGGTGTGCCAGGGTTGTCGCCGTCTGTGTTGTGGTGTTCTATGTATAGGAGATGCAAATTCATCCAGGGCACTTTGAAGTGTTTAATTGTAATGCTACAATGCAGAATCAGGACATGAGAGGGAGGAGACAGGGGCCAATGAAGACTGCAAATTCTTTATAAGTTTCTGGGTGTTAATGGCCTGTATGTTTCTATGAATATGGACAGTGGAGGTGACCTGAGCAGCCTGGCAGTTCTTGATAGAGAATGAAAGAAGGTTGTGGTCAGAGAGCGGGAGAGGGGAGTTTGCAAAATCATCCACTGCACAAAGCCGAGAGTGTTATGACTGAGTCACCGTAGTAGGCAAAAACAGAAATGCTAGCCAAGTCCAGAAAACCAGAGAAGTTGGCAGCTATCGGATTGCAGACCCCTGAACCTATCAACACAACTAGCAGTAGCCGTGGGGGGTTCCTACGATGCCCTAGACCCCTCGATCACAGCCGGAGAATTAAATAGGCCTAAAGAAAGAAAGGGGAAATCTAAACTGCCCCAGAGCAGACCCCAAAGCAATAGGCAGCCCCCAACATATAATGACGGTGAAGCAAGATGAAAATACTAACACAGACAGAAAGATAGACTGAGCAAAGAGGGGCCCAAGCTAACTTGATAGAAAAGGACAGGAAGGCTGCTGTCTGCAATCCGTGAAAAACCCTATGAAAATAAGAGCCAACAAACTGACAGTGAAAAAGGCCCTGAAGACGCTAGGCTTCAAAAAGCTATGTCAGCACTCAGGAATATACTGAAGACAGAGCTACAGGCAAAAGGAGATTCAGCTCACCCCAGCAGGGGATGGCAGAATACTGAAAAGCAAGGAAAACAAAAAACAAAACAAAAAGGCTAACAGCCAAAATAGAAAACTTAGCTTTAGGGAGCAGGAATCAGACTGGTGTCCTAGAAGTCCACAGAGAAATCACCCGCAGGGCAGAAGGGCGTCGGCAGCCTTATATCCAGTCTGTGACTCCACTCAGCCAGTCATCCTCATTAGACTCAGGTGCCTGATAATCAGGCTTACTACCTTCCTTCACCAGAATAGGGAGTTCACCAGACCCCAGTGACGAAGGGGAAAATGAACTCACAACAGTACCTCCCCCTTGAGGAGGGGTCACCGAACCCTCAACCACGCCACCAGGGCGATCAGGGTGAGCCCGATGAAATGCACGCACCAATCTTTTGGCATGAATATCAGAGGCAGAGACCCAGGAATTATCCTCCTGACCATAACCCTTCCACTTAACCAAATACTGGAGTCTCCGTCTAGCCAGACGGGAATCCAGTATTTTCTCTACCTCATATTCCATGTTACCTTCAACCAATACAGGGTCTGGAGGTGCCACTCCAGGAACAACTGGTTCAACAAACCTCTTCAACAAGGACTTATGGAACACATTATGGATTTTAAATGTGACAGGAAGAGCCAAACGAAAAGAGACCGGATTAATAATCTCCAAAATCTTGTAAGGTCCAATAAATCTAGGCTTAAACTTAGGAGAAGCCACCTTCATAGCAATATTTTTTGATGATAACTAGGGATGGGTGAATCTACTCGTTAGGACTCGTTACTCTGCGAGTAGTAGGGGACTCGCAGGAGTCGGTACTCTGCGAGTTTCCAAGCGATTACTCGCACAGTAATGAGTCCAATGCAAATGAATTGCAATCCTAGTTTTTGCAGAGTTTCTTAGCGATTTTGTGTCAGCAGCTGGACACAAAATCGCTAAGAAACTAGGATTGCTTGTATTAAACTGTGAAAAAACTAGCTAGGAGTTCTCTCTCTCTCTCTCTCCAGCACAGGAATCGCTCCTCCCCTCCAGCACAGGAATCGCTGCAAAACTCGCATCCCCATTCTCCTCCTCCCCAGCACAGGAATCGCTGCAAAACAGAGAGAGAGAACTCCTAGCTAGTTTTTTAACAGTTTAATACAAGCAATCCTAGTTTCTTAGCGATTTTGCGTCCAGCTGCTGACACAAAATCGCTAAGAAACTCTGCAAAAAAAAACTCTGCATCCCCATTCTCCTCCTCCCCAGCACAGGAATCGCTGCAAAACTCACATCCCCATTCATTAACATTGGACTCGCTAGACTTGCAACGAATAGCGAGTTTCCAAGTCGGACTCGTTACAGCCTAGCGATTCCGAATATTTCAGGATTCGCCCATCCCTAATGATAACCACACCATATCACCAATCTTAAACTGGGGACCAATGGTCCTATGTCGATTGGAAAACCGCTGGGCCTTTTCCTGGGAGAGAGATAACTTATCCACCACTTGGTCCCAGATCTGGTGCATTCTCTCCACCACAGTGTCAACACCTGGGCAGGAAGAAGGCTCCACCTGCCCTGAAGAAAATCGAGGATGAAACCCAAAGGTACAAAAAAAGGTGACATCAAAGTGGCAGAACTAGCTCTATTATTTAAAGCAAATTCGGCCAAGGGCAAAAATGAAACCCAATCATCCTGATCAGCGGAAATAAAACATCTCAAATACGGCTCCAAGGTCTGGTTTGTTCTCTCTGTCTGCCCATTGGTCTGAGGGTGAAAAGCAGAGGAGAAGGACAACTGAATTCCCAGCTTGGAACAGAAAGTCCTCCAAAATCTAGACACAAACTGAACTCCTCTGTCAGATACAATGTTCTCAGGAATCCTGTGTAAGCGAACCACCTGTTGCAAAAACAGGGGCACCAACTCAGAGGAAGATGGCAACTTAGGGAGTGGTACAAGATGAACCATCTTAGAGAACCTATCACAAATCACCAAAATAACAGTCATTCTTTAAGAGACCGGCATATCAGAGATGAAATCCATTGAAATATGGGTCCATGGCCTCCTGGGGACCGGCAAAGGCATCAACAACCCACTAGAGCGAGAACAAGATTTAGACCGGGAGCAAGTCCCACAGGACTGCACAAAATTCCTGACATCATGAGACAAGGTGGGCCACCAAAAAGAGCGACTCACCTGATCTCTAGTACCAAAAATACCTGGATGATCAGCCAATGCAGAGCAATGAACTTCAGACATCACTCTCTTCTTCCACTGGTCAGGAACATACAACTTTCCACTGGGACAACGCTCAGGTTTGTCCTCCTGGAACTCTTGCAGAGCAAGTCTCAAATCGGGCGAGATGGCAGAAAGAACTACCCTTTCGCCTAAGATGGTAGCAGGCTTGGTCACCACAGGAGAATCAGCAAAGAAACTCCTAGAGAGGGCGTCTTCCTTGACATTGTTAGTTCCTGGAAGAAAAGAGACCACAAAATCAAAACGTGTAAAAAACAAGGCCCACCTAGCCTGTCTAGGGTTCAAGCGTTTAGCCGACTCTAGGTAAATCAAATTCTTGTGGTCAGTGAGGACCACAACTTGATGTTTAGCTCCCTCCAACCAATGTCTCCACTCCTCAAATGCCCATTTCATGGCCAACAGTTCCCGATTCCCCACATCATAGTTATGTTCAGATGGAGAGAACTTTCAGGAAAAGAAAGCACAGGGATTCATTTTAGATGTTACAGGATCCTTTTGGGACAAAACAGCTCCTGCACCAATCTCAGAAGCATCCACCTCTACCTGGAACGGAGTGAGACATCAGGTTGCCGCAAAACCGGGGCAGAGGTAAATCTTCGCTTCAGCTCCTGAAAGGAAGCAACAGCCTCAGGAGACCAATTCAACACATCAGCACCCTTCTTAGTCAGATCAGTCAATGGCTTGGCAATACTAGAAAATTTTGCTATAAATTTCCGATAAAAATTAGCAAAACCCAAAAACTTCTGGAGGGCCTTCCAAGAAGTGGGCTGAGCCCAATCATAAATGGCCTGTACCTTGGCCGGGTCCATTTCAATAGTTGACGGAGACAAAATAAATCCCAAAAATGAAATCCTCTGTACTCCAAAAAGGCATTTCGATCCTTTGACATACAGGGAATTCTCCCTCAAGATCCGGAACACAGTCCGAATATGTTCCACATGAGAATCCCAATCCTTGGAGAAGATCAAAATATCATCCAGGTAAATAATCAAAAATTTATCGACAAAGTCTCGGAAAATATCGTTCATGAAGCACTGGAAGACAGAAGCGGCATTAGTGAGCCCAAAAGGCATCACCAGGTACTCAAAATGTCCCTCCGGAGTATTAAACGCCGTCTTCCATTCATCCCCCTGCTTAATGCGGATAAGATTATACGCCCCCTGAGGTCAAGCTTGGTAAACCAGCAAGCACCTCTAACTCTAGAGAATAGATCCGAAATCAGGGGTAACGGATACTGATATTTAATAGTAATTTTATTGAGGGCACGATAATCAATACAAGGCCTTAAAGAACCATCCTTTTTGGCAACAAAAAAAAAAAAATCGGCACCTAAGGGTGAAGAGGATGGTCTAATATGACCCTTCTCCAACGCCTCCTTAATATAGGACCGCATAGCCTCGTGCTCGCGTACAGATAAATTGAAGAGCCGACCTTTGGGAAATTTACACCCCGGGCTTAGTTAAATTGCACAGTCATAACTCCTATGAGGAGGCAAGGACGCAGACTCATTCTCACTAAATACATCATAAAAGTCCGCCAAATAGTCAGGAACATCATGCGACTGAGGAGAGGTGGAAAAAACTGGAGCCTCACTAAAGGCACACCGACAACCCCAACTCACCACAAACACAAATTTCCAATCCAAAACTGGATTATGAATTTGCAACCAGGGAAACCCCAGAACAATGGCATCATGCAGACCATGCAATACCAAAAATCTGCAATTTTCTTGATGGTCTGGGGCGACCCTCATGACCACCTGGGTCCAAAACTTAGCTTTAGAGAGCAGGAATCAGACTGGTGTCCTAGAAGTCCACAGAGAAATCACCCGCAGGGCAGAAGGGCGTCGGCAGCCTTATATCCAGTCTGTGACTCCACTCAGCCAGTCATCCTCATTAGACTCAGGTGCCTGATAATCAGGCTTACTACTTTCCTTCACCAGAATAGGGAGTTCACCAGACCCCAGTGACGAAGGGGAAAATGAACTCACAACACGAGAGAAGACCAAGTCGAGGGAGTTTCCATCTTCATGTGTTGGAGAATTAGTAAGCTGCAAAAGGCCAAACGAGGAAGTTAGAGATAAAAGGTGAGTAGCAGATGGGGAGAGGGGAAGAGCAATGGGGATGTTAAAATCGCCCATGATGAGGGTAGGGATGTCACAGGAGAGAAAATGTGGAAGCCAAGTAGCAAAATGATCCAGGAACTGATGGGAGGGGCCGGGAGGACAATATACCACCGCCACTCGCATGGAGAAGGGGGTGTAGAGTCTGACGGCATGGACCTCAACTAGAATGAATTTGCTGAAAAAGCAAAATAATCATCAAAGGGTTAAAAGTGCAATTATTGAAGAATATGACACTTCAAGTGCTGAAGCTGTGTTTTTTGATAATGCACAAATCAAAGCATGCACGGTGAACAGACTGTGGGGAAAACTAATCATATGACTGATGACAGAAGCTTCTTCTCTAACCTTGACCAAAATAAGTCAGAGAAAGTGATCTTGACTAATGGTCAGGAGAGATTTGCTTGTGTCTTAGGCCTGTTTCACACTTCAGTTTTTGTCCATCAGTCAAGATACGCCGTTTTGCAAAAAAAACGGATAGGCCATTTTTCTTGGCGGATCCGTTTTTTTTCCCATTGAGTTGCATTACCGGCGGATCTTGACGGATGGCCATCCATTGGATCCGCCAAAATTTTGACGCCCGCCGACATGCCCGAACGGAGCATGTAACGTTTTTTCGGGCGGCAGGATCCGCACTTCACACTGCGCATGCCCGAAAGACTTTACTCAGCCTGAAAATTAACCCTAAAGTCTGTTCTGGTGGCTGGAAAAAATCTCTCTCTCTCCCTCCCCGGGCTGCGGTTCCTTTAAAATTCTTTATTCATCGGATCCGTCAGAAAAACGGTAGGGTGGCATCCGTTCACATCAGTTTAGCAACGGATCCGCTTTCCGCCATTTTGGCAGATTTTAACTGACACAAAAAACTGAAGTGTGAAACAGGCCTTAGTGTGTGTATAACACAATATATTAGACTCATATCCATCTCAACTAACAGTCCTTCTGAGGACTAATCAGCTGCACATATATCAGTGCTAGGCAGGCAGTCAGTGTATGTGACAGACTGAAGTGCATATAGCAAGATTGTCCATTCCAGTTCTGTCTGCTGCTGCTGCTTTGACAGATATTTATAGACATAGCCCAGGTATCAGGGGCCTGGAATAATTTTTTTGGGATCTTAATCCTGATTATGTGCTTAAAAAGCAATCCAAAGAACGCCGTATTTCTGCTCCATTTGCTTGTTGGCACTGCAGAATACAGTCAGATCACTTCCATATTACAGCGCTAAAATTCCATCTATTTAAGACTGCCACTTCTGGCCACCATTTATATTTTGTTGCAGTGTGTTAGTGAAGTTATTGACAGCAGTTTGCTTGTAAAAATAGTTACCTACAGGCCAGCTATTTCAAACTGTGGTTTGTCCGTCACATGGATCACAGAAAAATACTGCGCTCAAAATTCTACCATTTCTGGCCTCCATTTAAATTTTGTTGCAGTGTGTTAAGGAATTTATTGACACCAGTTTGCTAGTAAAAATAGTTACCTATAGGTCAGCTATTTAAAACTGTGGTTTTCCATCACATGGATCACATATAAGTTTGCTCCAAATTCAGCCATTTGTAGTGAACGTGGAAAATATTGTCCTCCATTTAACCCCTTCATGACCAAGCCAATTTTGACCTTAATGACCAGGCCATTTTTTGCAATTCTGACCAGTGTCTCTTTATAAGGTAATAACTCTGGAATGCTTCAACGGATCCTAGCGATTCTGAGAACGTTTTTTTCGTGACATATTGGGTTTCATGTTAGTGGTAAATTTAGGTTGATAATTTTTGCGTTTATTTGTGAAAAAATGGAAATTTGGCAAAAATTTAGAAAATTTTGCAATTTTCAAATTTTGAATTTTTATTCTGTTAAACCAGAGAGTTATGTGACACAAAATAGTTAAAAAATAACATTTCCCACATGTCTACTTTACATCAGCACAATTTTGGAAACAAATTTTTTTTTTGATAGGCAGTTATAAGGGTTAAAAGTTGACCAGTGATTTCTCATTTTTACATCACAATTTACAAAACCATTTGTTTTAGGGACCATCTCAAATTTGAAGTCACTTTGAGGGGTCTATATGGCAGAAAATACCCTAAAGTGACACCATTCTAAAAACTGCACCCCTCAAGCTACATTCAAAAATATTATTAACTGATGTGCCTAAACAGTAGAAACCCCCCCACAGGTGACCCCATTTTGGAAACTAGACCCCCCAAGGAACTTATCTAGATGTGTAGTGAGCACTTTGAACCCCCAAGTGCTTCACAGAAGTTTATAAGCGCAGAACCGTGAAAATAAAAAAATCTTTTTTTTTTACTCAAAAATTATTTTTTAGCCCGCTATTTTTTATTTTTACAAGGGTAACAGGAGAAATTGGACCCCAAAAGTTGTTGTCCAATTTGTTCTGAGTACACTGAAACCACATATGTGGGGGGGGGAACGACTGTTTGGGCGCACAGCAGGGCTCAGAAGGAATGGAGCGCCATTTGACTGTTTGAATGGAAAATTAGCTCCAATCGTTAGCAGACATCATGTCGTGTTTGGAGAGCTCCTGTGTGCCTAAACTTTAGAGCTCCCCACAAATGACCCCATTTTGGAAACTAGACCCCATAAGGAACTTATCTAGATGCATAGTGAGTACTTTGAACCCCCAGGTGCTTCACAGAAGTTTATGATTTTTTAGCCCGCAATTTTTATTATCACAAGAGTAACAGGAGAAATTAGACACCAAGAGTTGTTGTACAGTTTGTCCTGAGTACGCTGGTACCCCATATGAGGGGGGGAACCATTGTTTGGGCACACGTCGGGGCTCGGAAGGGAAGTAGTGATGTTTTGAAATGCCGACTAGATGGAATGGTCTGCGCGCATCATGTTACGTTTACAATTTTTTATTTTCGCAAGGGTATCGGGATAAATTGGACTGCAAAAGTTGTTGTCCAGTTTGTCCTGAGTATGCTGGTACCCCATTTGTGGGGGGGAACCACTGTTGGACACATGTCGGGGCTCGGAAGGGAAGCAGTGATGTTTTGAAATGCTGACTTTAATGGAATGGTCTGCGGGCGTCATGTTATGTTTGCAGAGCCCCAGATGTGCCTACACAGTAGAAAACCCCCCACAAGTGACTCCATTTTGGAAACTAGACCCCCCAAGGAACTCATCTTGATGTGTGGTGAGCACTTTGAATCCCCAAGTGCTTCACAGAAGTTTATATCGCAGAGCCGTGAAAATAAAAAATCATTACTCAAAAATATTTAGCCCCCAATTTTTTATTTTCCCAAGGGTAATAGTCGAAATTAGACCTACAAAGTTATTGTGCAATTTTTCCTGAGTACGCTGATACCCCATATGTGGGGGTAAACCACTGTTTGGGCACACGTCGGGGCTCGGAAGGGAGGGAGCACTGTTTGACTTTTGAACGCAAAATTGTCTGGAATCAATGGTGGCGCCATGTTGCATTTGGAGACCCCCTGGTGTGCATAAATAGTGGAAACCCCTCAATTCTAACTCAATCCTAAGCCAAACACACCCCTAACCTTAACCACAACCCTAACCCCAGCACACCCCTAACCCTAATCCCAATCCTAACACTAATCACAAGCCTAACCACAAGCCTAATCCTAATCCCAACCCCAACCAACCCCTAACCCTAATCTTAACCCTAATTCCAAAGCTAATTCCAACCCTAACCCTAATTCTAGCCCTAACACTAACCATAATTACAACCATAACCCTAACTCCAACCCTAACCCTAATTCCAACCCTAACCCTAATTCTAACACTAACCCTAATGGAAAAATAAAAATATTTTCTTTATTTTATTATTTGTCCCTACCTATGGGGGTGATAAAGGGGGAGTTTATTAACTTTTTTTACTTTGGGTTTATCACAGTGATCAAAATGTACCTGAAGTGAATGAATGAATCTGCGCATGCACCCTCCATTTTGGAAGATGATGGTGCCCATGGAGGAAGACAGATGGACACCGGGACTCAGGAGGTACCGGGGGGAATCGGAAGACGGGGGCGGGATCGGAAGGCAGGGGGAAAAAATACTGACACAGATTGCCGCCGTCAGTTGGTGACGGGGGCAAATTGCCCCCGTCAGTTGGTGGGGGGTTCTGATCGGTGTGTCCAGCCATGGCCGACGCTATTGCAGCATCGGCTATGGCTGGATTGTATGAGCGATCATAGCCACGGGGGCAAAGCCACCCCCCCGGGGTGAAGTATAGGTCCCCCTGTACCTGCGGGTCAGGTGACCTTTCATTGACCCCGGTCACCCGACCAGCAGGAGGGCGATCAAGTCATGACACAGCATACGCGTCATTGATCGGATTGGCACCGACTTTCATGACGCATATGCTGTGTCAATGGTCGGGAAGGAGTTAAAATGGGCAAGGCGCATGGCAAGGGACGGGGAACTGGACATGATGGTGATGTGCATGCAGAGGCCCAGGCCATGGGCAAGCTGAAATTGTGCCACAACAAACACCCACATCTTCTTGCCCGACCTTCTTGTCCCAATTACTAGGGGACCACAGTACACCACTATTGAACCCAGAGCAGTGTCAAAAGGTTGTTGGTTGAGTAGCAGATAATGCTTCCAGTCACTTTGCCACCACCACCCTGTCTTCCACACAGTCAAGTCTCAGTAGCCATGAGTCTGGATTACAAATTCCTCACCCTGATCCTCCTTTCTCCCACCATGCTGAGTGCCCGGAGACAACTGATCCCACACTTGGACACTGCGAAGAGCTGTTCACTTTTCCATTTACAGATTCGGGCCAGTCCACTTGAAGCAGAGCAAGAGGAGATCGCATGTAGTGATGCCCAAATATTTGAGCAGCCACGGTCACATGAAGATGATGGTGGGAAAGTGTCACAAGAGGTGGATGATGATGAGACACAATTGCCAGAAAGTTAGGAGGAAGACCAGGTTGCGGAAGTGGAAGACAAGGTGGTGTATCATATAGTAACTGACCCAACCTGGAAGGAGGATATGCAGAGTGAGGACAGCAGCATATAGGGGGAGGGAGGCGTAGAACTCCAACAGGCAGGAAGAAGCAGTGTGATGGCTGCAGACAGAAGGCGGGCAACCATTCCCCATGACACCAACACGATGGAAGTTGCCAGTCCAACTGTTAGGTCTTCCCGAGTCTGCCTGTTTTTTAAAGACTCTGCCGGTAAACCCAAAAAGGCCATTTGCACCACCTGCCAGGCTAGTATCAGCAGGGGTAGCAAAACTACCGCCTGACCACCACCAGCATGATCAGGCACATGGCAGCAAAGCAGCCAACGTTGTGGGCCGAAACCCAAGGTACAGGAACAGAGTCTGCCGGCGACACCACTGCTTCTTCCGCTGTTGTGGGTGCAAGCCAATCCTCTGTCCATAGTGCATGCGAAGATGCCTCCTGCCCTGCACCTGTCATTGCACACACTCAACTAGCACCATCACCAAGCATGTCCATGTCCCAGTGCAGAGTTCAGTTGTCCAGACACCAGTCCTTGAAATGAAAGCGCAACTACGTAGCCAACACCCCACAGGCCACCCCACTAAATTCCCTCATTTTGTGACTGCTTGCGCTCGAAATGTTACCTTTTAGGCTGGTGGCGACAGAAGCTTTTCGCAACCTGATGTTGGCGGCCTTCCCTCGGTTTTCGATCCCCAGCCACCACTATTTCTCCCGATGTGCCGTCCCCGCATTACACAAGCACATGTCCCACAACATTAGCCATGCCCTCAACAATGCTGTTACTGGGAAAGTCCACCTAACCACGGACATGTGGACAAGTGGTTGTGGACAGGTGTGGTACATCTCACTGACAGCACACTTGGTTAACATAGTGGAAGCGGGACCCAGTCGGACCTTGGGATGGAACACATCCTCTTGACACTGAGAATTGCGGGCCCTTCATCAATATGGGTTGCCCCCACAGTCTGCAGCTCCTGCACCTCATCCTCCTCCTCCTCTTCAGCCTCTGTCTCCAAAGTGACCACATCAGTCACATGTTGGCTCTAAGGTGAGACAAGCTCACACGTACCATGCCTGGCCCATGTGCTTAACCTTGTGGTTCAGCGGTTTCTCAAAACCTACCCGGAGCTACCAGATCTGCTTGTCAAAGTATGCCGCCTGTGTGCCCATTTTAGAAAGTCAGCTACAGCTTCCGCTATCCTTGCCGTGCTTCAGCAGCATTTGCAACTTTCCGGATCACCGACTGTTGTGTGATGTCCCCACGCGTTGGAGCTCTACACTGCAGATGTTGGAAAGTATTTGTTAGCAGAAGAGGGCAGTTGTTGACTACCAGCATCAATAAGGACATAGGTATTCAGTTCAGACTCCACACATAAGACCTCAGGAGTGGACATGGATGTTAGACATATGTACCACCCTCCAAAACTTTGAGGACTCCACCAAGATGGTGAGCAGCGATGATACCACAATTAGCATCACCATCCCGCTTCTCTGTGCTCTGAAATGCTCTCTACTCACAAAGAGAATTCATTGCAGGCAGAGCACGATCAGATAGAGCAAGGAACCATACAAGGTGATTACACACAGCTCAGCCTCATCTCATCCGAATGTGGATTGGGTGATAATGAGGAAGGAGGAGGAAGAACAGGAGCTAGTTTCATGTGCTGTAGACAGTGCTACCTGCACAACTGTCATATGGTTTGTTCAGTGTGGAAGGCCTGAGGACAGGGAGGAGGAGGAGAGTATGGTCAGTCTTCCTCTTGGTGAGAACACGGAAGTCTTGCCTGTTAGCAGTCTGGCATGCATTGCTGAGTTCATGTTACGCTGCCTTTCCCATGACCCTTGCATTCTCCAAATTTTGGGTGACAGTCATTACTGGATGGTGACACTTCTAGACTCACATTACAAGGAGAATTTTCTCTCTCTTATTCCAGAGGCGGCAGGTCTGCTTAAGTGGGGCAGTATCAGAAGGCCCTTGTTGCGAAATTATTAAAAAAATTCCCAGCTGAAAAAGCTGGTGGCAGAGGTCACAGTTCGTTGGGTAACCATGGAGTACAGGCGAGAGTGACACAACTCCAATCCAGCAGAGGCAGGGGAACACTGGCAAACTTCTGGGAGAGTTTTCTCAGACCCTCCCATCGCACAGGCCTTGAATCGTGGGGTACTCTCACAAGGAGTGCAAGGATGGGAAGATGCTGAGGGAGTACCTTGCTGACCGTACCAACATCCTCCGTGATTCCTCTGTGCTTTATAATTTTTGGGTATCTAAGCTGGATACATGGCATGAACTGGCTCTCTATGCCTTAGAGGTCCTGACCTGCCCTGCTGCTAGCATTTTGTCAGAGTGGGCTTTTAGTATCGCTGGTGGAATTATAACAAATAAGCACATCTGCCTGTCAACTAAAAACGATAGGCTGACTCTTATAAAAATGAACAAGGGCTGGATTGGGCTAGACTTCTCAACACCACCGAATGATAGCAGCGTAACATAAACTCAAATCCAGTGTCTTTTTTTGGGAGGTCTATTCCCATGCACCTCTTCACACCCACACATGGGTATACACTTCCTGATTTTAGCAATTTGCTGTTGTCCTCCTCCCTCTCCTCATCCTCATCCTCCACCACCATATCACCAGAGTGACTGTAGTCCGTGCTGCAACATCCACATAATTTTTTTAAAGGATGTTTATGATGCCAGTAAAAAATAGTTACTGTAACAATCATGCTGGCATCATTGCATAGCCTCCCATTCCCCACTCACCAACTTACTCACTGCTCCAGGCGATGCTGTGATTTCTGTCTCCTGCCAGCTCCATACTCTGTCTCATGTCTGCTCTTTGCATCTTTTCTGGCTGTGTGTATAGGGAGGCGGCGCCTGAACTCTCTGGCTCTCATGGAGTCAGGGTGCACCTGTCTAATCTGTCCCTGGCCAATTACCAAGAGCCCTATAGTATTTAGGGCTGCTCCACCCACTGAACCTGGCCTGTGCAATGTGTTCACTCAGTTATTTTCTTGCTGCTGAGTAAGCCAGGCCCTGTCCTATGTCTTGCCTTCTCTGGAGACTTTTCTCCTAGCTTTGCTTGGTACTGTCTGTCTGACTTCCAGGAGGCAGAATATCCTGGTCTTTGTGTCTTTGTCCTAGCTTTGCCTTGTGCCTGTCTTGCCGCCCCCAGGAGGCAGTATTTCTGGTCCCTGTGCTGTAGCTCCTGGCCTTACTTTGTATCTGTTTGTACTCTGTTCCTTGTGTCCTTGGCCCTGTATCTTGTATCATACAGTGACCCTGTCTGAGCTGTGTCCTACCTTTGTCTGTCTCTTTGTCTGTGGCTTCTTTCCTTGCTGTGTCTTTCCTTGTGTCCTCCCTGTCTGTGCTCTGTACCCTTGCAAGCTCTGCCTGCTCTGTACCCTTATGGCTCTACCTGCTCTGTACCCTTGCGGCTCTGCCTGCTCTGTACTCTTGTGGCTCGGCCTGCTCTGTACCCTTGCGCCTTTGCCTGCTCTGTACCCTTGCAGCTCTGCCTGTACTCTGCACCCTTGCGGCCTTCCTCCTGTGTGAACAGGTCCAAACTTGTCCCATCATACGCCACTCCTTCCTATCAGTACCTGTACCTGCACTTCCTGTGTGAACAGGTCCAAACCTGTTCCGTCATACTCCACTCCCTCCTGTTTGTTCCAGTACCAGTACCCGCTGTGTGAACAGGTTTCTACCTGTTCTCTCATACACCACACCTGCTTGCCCTTTGTCTCAGGCGTACCTGCTTGCCCTGTGTCTCAGCCATACCTGCTTGCCCTGTGTCTCAAGCCATGCCTGCCTGCCTTGTGTCTCAAGCCATGCCTGCCTGCCCTGTGTCTGAAGCCGTGCCTGGTTGCCCTGTCTCAAGCCGTGCCTGCTTGCCCTGTGTCTCAGCCGTGTCTGCTTGCCCTGTGTCTCAGCCATGCCTGCCTGCTCTGTGTTTCAGCTGTGCCTGCCTGGGTACCAGCTGTGCCTTCTGTGCCTACCTGCCTGCCTGTCAGTCGCACCTGTCCAAGTGCTTTGTCCCCGAGTGGGATCAGCAGCCACAGTCAGACACCACCCTGGAGTGGCACCTGGCAGCTACCTGCCGCACAAGCATGACCTCACCATCAGAGGCTCCAGCGAAGACCGAGGTAGCTGTTGTAGTCACGCCCCTTCCAGGGTAGTCTGGTTTGTGGCACAGTGGGGCCACAACCACCTGGCTCGTGCCAATCTGCCAAGGCACGAGCGTGACAGTTAAACAGTATGTTCATGTATACCCCGCAGGGGTAAATGCTTGTCAGAAAATACCCTTAGTGCATGGACCCGCTCCTTTTTAATGGGAACATTTTTTTATGAGGCCCTCCTTCACCTCTCTTCCAAGGGGCATTGGAGTGCCTCCAAATTTTTGGCAGCCCTTGGATTTACTGCATAGGCAAACTCTACGGGAGATCCACTTCCTAACAATGGGAACATTGTTTTCAGGAGGCCCTCCTTACGTCTCTTCAAAGGGGCATTGGAGTGCCTCCAAATTTTTGGCAGCCCTTTCATTCACCACATAGGCAAACACTATGGGTGACCCACTTCCTTTAAGAATAGTAAAGGCCGCCTGATGGCCCTATAAAAATAGGCTTTGTGACTTTCAGAGTCCCTCCTTCATAAATGAAACAGGATGTGTCTGATGATGTATCATACACCATAAGGTTGTAAAATGTTAAAATGCCATTAGTCAGTGAATGCATTTATCTTGTTTGAAGGCAATACTAAAGTTCAAAAATGCATCAAAAATGCTACGTGTGAACATAGCCCAAGGTGTGGAGGAGCATTTTTGTTTTTGATTATTTATTTTTGTCTTATATACAAGTTATTACCCTGGAAAGGATGTTCCTTAATATATGTCCCAGGAAAATCCATTTTGGTTTAGTTTTTGTATGTTTTATTGTGAGTCTGTAAAAGTGGCGTAAAACTCTGACAACATTGTTCACAGCAGTGACCTGGGAGTGAGAAATACTTCCAGGGGTCTTCCCCATGCTGTTCCCATGTCATTTGAGCACTGTTCACATAGATTTCCACAATTTCTGGTCCCTCTGCAGACCGCCGGGGGGGCCGCCGGAAAAATGCTCGAGTTTCCCATAGAGTTACATTGGTCTCATTGCTCGGGTCGAGCACAAGAGCATTCCGATTTGCTCAACCCGGGCAATGAGCTCCCAAGCATTTTAGTGCTCACCCATCACTAATAGTTATATGTCTCCAACTTTGTTTTGGCTACAGTGCAATGCAAATGTCTATAATTGCTAGGATTAAATAGTTTGTTGTGGAAAAATATGACTGGTCCACACCGAACAACCACAACGGGAAGGGGTTAATGATTAAATTCCCTAAAATCTTCAATACATGTAAATGCTGGAACCACAATGTCTGGTAAAATTTGTCCTGAATCAAATACATAAGGTTTGATTCATTGATTCCTTTTTTAAGTCACAATTTTTTCATATCTTGTGGTATTCATTGATTATTTTTGCACCATCTTTGTTTAAAATGGTGTACGTTTTTCATGAATTTTATGCAAAATAAAAAATGCTTTTGTTTTTGTCTAAAATCTTATGTGACCTTTTAGTTTCAAAAGTTGCATGTTCCACTAATTGTTGCAAAATTTGAGCAAAACTTTCAGACACATACATAAACTCATTGAAAGACATCAAAAGACATTGAAAAACTGGATCAAGGTCAGAGAAGAGCTACCAGGATGGTGAGCGGACTGTAAAGTATGTCCCACGAGAAATGGTTAATGAATCTGGGAATGTTTCGCTCTCTAAAAGAAGGCTAAGAGGAGACTTAATAGATGTCTACAAATGTATGATGGCATGCCACAGTGTAGTTTGATCATCCTTATTGTCATTTGCACATGGTAATACGAAAAGCAATGGAATGAAGCTGAAAGTGAGAAGATACAGATTCGATATTAAGAAAAGACTTTTGGACAGGGAGGGTGATCTATGAGAACAGGCTGACACGAGAGGTGGTGAGTTCTCCTTCAATGGATTCAAACAGAGCTAGACAGACATCATTCTGAAATGGTTTAGTGAAACCTGCATTGAGCAGGGAGTTGGACATGATTACTCACTTGATGAATCAGTCAAAAGCATCTGAAAACTTCAAACCCTGCCCATTATGGCAAGAATCAAATAGGCAAACACATACTTATTCTAATTTGTCCTTTTTTATCTATTTTATGAGGTGGAAATGTAAAACAGCCGATCCACACCAAAATCTAGACAAAAAAATGCAACATTGAATAACAATGAATAAGGTCCATGGTTGTTTTTTCCAGCCTCTTTCTCTGATTTCTCTTCTTTGATTTCTTTTAGGATATTTTTGTGGTATCTTTATTTAACTTTATATGTAAACTAGCTTCTAAATACGAGCCATCTGAAGAATGAGATAATCGAGTCATTGAGAATGCGGAGAAAGCTCCACTGCGGCTATGCTGCCTGTTATGAACGGGTCGCCGAGGAGAAAATAAAAAACAACACAAGCTAAGTCTCAGAAAACCAAAGAGGTTGGTAACTATGCAGACTGCAGACCCCTGATCCTAACACGCAACTAGCAGCAATCCTGGAGCGCTCCTACGGTGGTCCTAGACGCCTCATCACAACCGGAGAGCTAAATAAGCCTAAAGCAGGAAAAGAGGAAAACTAACTGCCCCAGAGCAGACCCCAAAGGAAAGACAGCCCCCCACATGTATTGACGGTGAAACAAGATGAAAACACAAAGGCAAGAAAATAGGCTGAGCAAACGATGGGGCCAAACTAACTAAAAAGGACAGAAAAGGAAAGACACTGTCTGCAATCTGCCAAAAACCCTACCAAAATGTCCAACACAACTGATAGCAAAATTAACCCTGAAGTCACTAGCCTTCTCCCACTATATCAGCACTCTGAAATATTCTGAGACAGAGCAAAAAGAGGCCAATCTAATAAGGGAAAAAAAAGGCAATTTGGCAAATACAGATAAATAAGAGTGGAAATTCAGCACAGCCCAGGCGGGCTGGCTGACCACACAAGAAACTGAATTGACCAACAAGAGCAAGTGTGAACATTAGCAACAAAAAAACTTAACTTGGGAAGACTGGAACAGAGCTGAGTCCAAGACCTGAGAAGCAGACTGAATCACCAGCACCAGGATAGGGTGTCGGCTGTCTTATATCCAGTCTGATACTCCAGAGATCCAATCGTTATCTTCCTCACCAGGTGGCAGATCACTACCAATTAAACCAACCTCACTACCTCCTGTCACCACCAGAGGGAGAACGGAAGGAGAACTCTCAACTGGTGGAGCAGAAAATGAGCTCATAACAGTACCCCCCCCTTGAGGAGGGGTCACCGAACCCTCATCCATGCCACCCGGCCGATCAGGATGGGCCCAGTGAAAAGCATGAACCAATTTATTGGCATGAATATTAGAGGTAGAGACCCAAGAATTATCCTCCTGGCCATAACCCTTCCATTTGACCAAATACTGGAGTCTCCGTCTAACCAAACGAGAATCCAATATTTTCTCTACCTCATATTCCATATTGCCTTTAACCAACACAGGGTCAGGAGGTGCCGCCACAGGAACTACTGGCTCAACAAACCTCTTCAACAGTGATTTGTGAAATACGTTATGGATTTTGAACGTAACTGGAAGAGCCAATCGAAAAGAAACAGGATTAAGAATCTCCAAAATCCTATAAGGTCCAATAAATCTTGGCTTAAATTTTGGAGATGCAACCTTCATAGGAATATTTTTAGATGACAACCAAACCATAACACCCACTTTAAACCGGGGACCAATGGTCCTATGCCGGTTGGAAAAACGCTGGGCCTTTTCCTGAGAGAGTGACAATTTAATCACCACTTGGTCTCATATCTGCTGCATTCTCACAACCACAGTGTACACACCTGGGCAGGACGAAGATTCCACTTGCCCTGAAGAGAATCAAGGATGAAACCCAAAATTACAGAAAATGGGTGACATCAAAGTGGCAGAATTAGCTCTATTGTTCAGCGCAAATTCTGCCAAGGGCAAAAATGAGACCCAATCATCTTGATCAGCAGATATAAAACATCTTAAATAAGACTCCAAGGTCTGGTTTGTTCTCTCAGTCTGCCCATTAGTCTGGGGATGAAACGTGGAGGAGAAGGATAACTGAATTCCCAGATTGGAACAAAAGGCTTTCCAAAATCTGGAGACAAACTGGACCCCTCTATCGGACACAATGTTCTCAGGAATCCCGTGTAACTGAACCACCTGTTGTAAAAACAAGGGTACCAACTCAGCGGAAGATGGCAACTTTGGGAGTGGTACAAGATGGACCATCTTCGAAAATCTATCACAAATTACCCTGATAACAGTCATTCTCTGAGAGACAGACAGATCAGAAATAAAATCCATTGAGATGGGTCCATGGCTTCTTGGGTACCGGCAGGGGCATCAGCAACCCACTAGAACAAGAACAGGGTTTAGACCGAGAACAAGACAAGTCCCACAGGACTGTACAAAATTCCTGACATCACGAGATAAGGCAGGCCACCAAAACGACCGACTCACCAAATCTCTGGTACCAAAAATACCTGGATGACCAGCCAATGCGGAGTAATGGACTTCAGACATCACTCTCTTTCTCCACTGGTCAGGAACATGCAATCTTCCCATAGGGCAACGCTCAGGTTTATCCTCCTGAAATTCCTCCAGGGCGTGTCTCAAATCGGGCGAAATGGCAGAAAGAACCACCACCTCACCTAGGATAGTAGTAGGCTCGGTCACATTAAGAGAATCAGCAAAGAAACTCCTAGAAAAAGGCGTCTGCCTTAACATTCTTAGTGCCCGGAAGAAAAGAGACCACAAATTTAAAATGCGTGAAAAACAAGGCCCATCTAGCCTGTCTAGGATTCAAGCGTTTGGCCGACTCCAGATAAGTCAGATTCTTGTGATCGGTGAGGACCACAAATTGATGTCTAGCTCCCTCCAACCAATGTCTCCACTCCTCAAATGCCCATTTCATGGCCAACAATTCCCGATTCCCCACGTCATAGTTGCTTTCAGATGGGGAGAACTTTCGAGAAAAGAAGGCACAGGGATTCATCTTAGAAGTCACAGGATCTTTTTGGGACAAAACAGCTCCTGCACCAATCTCAGAAGCGTCTACCTCCACTTGAAATGGAAGTGAGACATCAGGTTGCCGTAAAACTAGAGCTGATGTAAATCTCCGCTTAAGCTCCTGAAATGCTGAGACAGCCTCAGGAGACCAATTCAGCACATCAGCGCCCTTCTTGGTCAGATCAGTCAGCGGTTTGACAATACTAGAAAAATCACCTATAAATTTACGATAGAAATTAGCAAAACCCAAAAACTTCTGAAGAGCCTTCAAAGAAGTAGGCTGAACCCAATCATAAATGGCCTGTACCTTGGCCGGGTCCATTTCAATAGTCGATGGAGATAAGATAAATCCCAAAAATGAAATCCTCAAAAACACCAAAGATACATTTCGATCCCTTAACAAACAGGGAATTCTCCCTCAAAATCCGGAACACAGTCCGGACATGTTCCACATGGGAATCCCAATCACTAGAAAAGATCAAAATATCATCCAGAGAGATGATCAAAAACTTATCCACAAAGTCTCGGAAAATATCATTCATAAAGGACTGGAAGACAGAAGGGGCATTGGAGAGCCCAAAAGGCATCATCAGGTACTCAAAATGTCCCTCCGGAGTATTAAACGCCGTCTTCCATTCATCCCCGTGCTTGATGCGAATAAGATTATACGCCCCCCTGAGGTCAAGCTTAGTAAACCAGCAGGCACTCTTAACTCTGGAGAATAAATCAGACATCAGAGGTAACGGGTACTGATATTTAACCGTCATCTTGTTAAGGGAACGAATCAATACACGGTCTTAATGAACCATCTTTCTTGGCCACAAAAAAACCCCCAGCACCTAAAGGTGACGAGGATGGTCTAATATGATCCTTCTCCAACCACTCCTTAATATAGGATCGCATAGCATCATGTTCGGGTACAGATAAGTTGAAAAGCCGACCCTTGGAAAATTTACACCCAGGCATCAACTCAATTGCACAGTCATAACTCCTATGAGGGGGCAAAGACGCAGACTCACTCTCACTAAATACATCAGAGAATTCAGCCAGATAATCAGGAATATCATGAGACTGAGGAGAGGTGGAGAAAACAGGAGCGTCCCTAAGAACACACTGACAACCCCAACTCACCACAGACACAGATGTCCAATCCAAAACTGGGTTATGAGTTTGCAACCAGGGGAAACCCAGAACAATAGTATCATGCAAATTATGCAGCACCAAAAATTTACAATTCTCTTGGTGGTCTGGGGCAACTCGCATTATCACATGGGTCCAAAACTGAGGTTTATTCTCCGCCATAGGAGTAGCATCAATACCCCTCAAAGGAATACGCATCTGCAGAGGTGTCATGGACAAACCACAACGTTTAGCAAAGTCCAAATCCATCAGATTCAGAGCTGCTCCTGAATCCACAAAAGCCTTAGTGGAAAACGTGACAAGGAGCAGATCAGAGTAGTTGCCAAAAGGAACTTAGGTTGTACATTGCCCACAGCAAATGTGTGTGCAAAACGTTTCTCTCGTTTAGGGCAGACAGAAATAGTATGAGAGGCGTCTCCACAGAAAAAACACAGCTTATTACGCCTTCTAAACTCCTGATGTTGCACCCTAGACAAAACCCCATCACGTTGCATAGGTTCTGACATTTGTTCAAAAGGTGGCAGCGCCTCCCATGTAGTTTTACGTTCACGTAAACGCCGATCAACTTGAATGGCTAATGACATAGAGCCATCCAGACCAGAGGGAACAGGAAATCCCACCATAACATCTTTTACGGTCTCTGATAAACCTTTCCAAAAGAGGGCTGCCAATGCACTATCATTCCATGTAGTAAAGACCGCCCACTTTTGGAATTTTTGACAGTATAACTCTGCAGGATCCTGACCCTGGTTTAATGCCCACAGGGTTCTCTCAGCTTGATCAACGGCATTAGGTTCATCATACAACAACCCCAAGGCCTGAAAAAATGCATCCACATTAGTCAGAATAGGATTTTCAGGTGTCAGAGAAAACGCTCAATCCTGGGGATCGCCGCGCAGCAAGGAGATGACAATTTTAACCTGCTGCACAGAGCTCCCCGATGAGTTAGGCTTCAAGGCAAGAAATAATTTACAATTATTCTTAAAATTCAGAAATTTAGACCGATCCCCAAAAAACACATCAGGAGTAGGGATCTTAGGTTCAGCAGCATGTGACTGAATGAGGTAGGTGGAAATTCCCTGTACTTCAGCAGCAAGTTGCTCCACACGATCAGACAATTGCTTAATCTCCATTAGGAAAAATCAAAAAAAAAAATCCTCCTACGGCCCCAGAAAAAAAGAGGAAAAAATAAATTAAAAAAATGACACCTTTTTTTCCCTTTTTTTTAAACATCTCTTTCCTGCTTTTGAGTACCCTAGAATCTGCGGTATGGCTGGTGATTCTGTTATGAACGGGTCGCCGAGGAGAAAATAAAAAACAACACAAGCTAAGTCTCAGAAAACCAAAGAGGTTGGTAACTATACAGACTGCAGACCCCTGATCCTAACACACAACTAGCAGCAGTTGTGGAGTGTTCCTACGGTGATCCTAGACGCCTCGTCACAACCGGAGAGCTAAATAAGCCTAAAGCAGGAAAAGAGGAAAACTAACTGCCCCAGAGCAGACCCCAAAGGAAAGACAGCCCCACACATGTATTGACGGTGAAACAAGATGAAAACACAAACAAAGGCAGGAAAATAGGCTGAGCAAACGATGGGGCCAAACTAACTAGAAAGGACAGGAAAGGAAAGACACTGTCTGCAATCTGCCAAAAACCCTACCAAAATGTCCAACACAACTGACAGCAAAATCAACCCTGAAGTCACTAGACTTCTCCCACTATATCAGCACTCTGAAATATTCTGAGACAGAGCAAAAAGATTCCAATCTAATAAGGGACAGAAAAAAGAAAAAATGCAATTTGGCAAATACAGATAAAAAAGAGTGGAAATTCAGCACAGCCCAGCCGGGCTGGCTGACCACACAAAAAACAGAATTGACCAACAAGAGCAAGTGTGAACATTAGCAAAAACAAACTTAACTTGAGAAGACTGGAACAGAGCTGAGTCCAAGACCTGAGAAGCAGACTGAATCACCAGCACCAGGATAGGGTGTCGGCTGTCTTATATCCAGTCTGATACTCCAGAGATCCAATCGTTATCTTCCTCACCAGGTGGCAGATCACTACCAATTAAACCAACCTCACTACCTCCTGTCACCACCAGAGGGAGAACGGAAGGAGAACTCTCAACTGGTGGAGCAGAAAATGAGCTCATAACAGCTGCCATTCTTTATTTCCGGCAGAGCAACTTCAGGAAAGCTCCCTGCTTGGTGGTAGCGCACAAAATTTTATAATGAGTACAATCTGGCCATAGCCGCCCCTGGATACCTGGGTCCCAAAAGAAAAGCCCAGAATCGCTTAGCTATAATCTGCTTCTGGGGACAGTGATAATAAAGCCTGTAACAATCTGTACTGTAGAGTACAGGTATGTTGGTGCTATATAAGGAAACATAAAAAAATGCCATAAACAATAATTCCTTTTGGTCACCAGTTATCAGTTTCAGAATATCCCAATATAAAATAAGATTGGTTATTTTATAAAAGCGGCGAGGATGAACAAATAAAGATATAAATGTATCATCATTCTAATTGCAGCTGGTCAATTTTATTGCAGTAAATGAATGTCATTAAAAGTACAGCCAGAATGAGCACAATGATGCAATTCTGAAAGATTTTTTAACCATTTAACCTCACCCACCCACAACCCAACTCCCCAGAAAACTGTTTTCCTTTTTTGCAGTATATTATATGGAAAATGAATTGAGAGCATACGAAATTACAACTGATCTCACAAAAAACAAACTTGCATACAGTTCAGTTATGTCAAAGCAAAAAAAGGATTGGCGCTTGGAAAATAGGAGTAAAAAGCTAAGTGAAAACGGCCACAAGCTTGATTATAAAAAAAAAGTAAAAATTAGACTTCTCTTTCGGTCATGTCATATCCCATAGTCGCTTTTTACTATTTTGTTTTATGAATAAGATACTATATGATCTGAGCATTCATACATTTCTGCCATCCAGGGACAACATATCAAACTATTTGACTTCACACTTATTCAGCTATTCAGCTATAGCAACAAGGCCACTAGAATGAATTACGAAGCCCTTTGACTGCTCCCCGCATAACTTGTTATCTCTGTCACCCTTTTCAAATATGAAGAAATAGAAAGAATTATGTTCTGTAGGAGAAAAAACTGCTGATGTTTGCGGAGCAGATGTTCCACTAACGAGCAATAGATTCATACCCTCTCTCACCCTTATTGATGATGGCTCTTGAGATAGTAGTCCCATTAATATGAGAGTGGAAGAACCCAGTTATTTTTGGGATCAATATAGGTACTTATCAACACAAAGTTAGACTATTTGCTGACGGTATTGTTTTGACAAGACCACATGTGCTAAAAAGCATCTCCTGTGTCCTGGCACTGGTAAAGTGGTTTAGTAAATTGACAGACTTGGATGTGAAATGTAGTCTAAAGCTTTGAATGGCAAGATACCAACACTTATAGTGCAGGACTTTCAAAATTTTCCTTGGTAGCAACATCTGATTCAAGTCACGTGACGAGTTTTCAAATTTTTTAATTAACCCCCAGTAATTTCGAGGTACTTAGATCTGAGGTGTTCTTGCGTAAATCCAGTGTGTAAAGTTGATCATTACCGGCATGGATAATATTTTGTGCAAGAAGTGAATAATTAATAGCAGGGTACAAAAATACCAATCAAATCTGTACACAAATGCATCCCTGCCACAGAAGAAGAATCCAGTCCTAGTATTAAGGGCCACATTACAGATATTATATTAAGGCTTAAGAAAAACCTTTAGGGCCCACCAATACTGTACGACTTAAACTGACCTGAGACCATTTGTCAAATTTCTGACATTTTTCTAAATAAACGCAAAATATATCTACCTAAAGTAATCATTTTTATAAAATATCAAGTGTCATGAAAAAATATTCTCAAATTCACAGGGATATGTTGAACCATTCCAGAGTCATTGTCACATAAATTGACATATGTCAGATTTGAAAAAATGGGGGCTGGTCACTAAGGGGTTAACGATAACATGTCAACTCTAGGGAAACTTTATGACATAAAAAGCAACCAAAATATACGACCTTTCTCAGGAAGATACGAGTGTTACCTGTCTTTTATATGTATGTACTGCAAGGATTATGAACCACAATCCTGACGCCCATTTTTGGCATAGTGGTTCTCTATTTCTTGTGTGTGTTTGTAAATATACTGTACTAGCTGAAGAGCCCGGCGCTGCCCGGGCATAGTAACTAATTGTGGATAGTTATAACAAATTATAATTATCCTCCATCCCATAGTCCCGTGCCCATATACCCAACATACCTATCCTCCATCCCATAGTCCCATGCCCATATACCCATCATACATATTCGCCATCCCATAGTCGAGTGCCCATATACCCATCACACATCCTTCATCTCATAGTCCCATGCCCATATACCCATCATATATAACCTCCATCCCATAGTCCCGTGCCCATATACCCATCACGCATCCTCCATCCCATAGTCCCATGCCCATATACCCATCATACATATTCTCCATCCCATAGTCCCATGCCCATATACCCATCATACATATTCGCCATCCCATAGTCGAGTGCCCATATACCCATCACACATCCTTCATCTCATAGTCCCATGCCCATATACCCATCATACATATCCTCCATCCCTTAGTCCAATGCCCATATACTCATCACACATCCTCCATCCCATAGTCCCATGCCCATATACCCATCATACATATCCGCCATCCCATAGTCCCATGCCCATACACCCGTCATACATATCCTCCATCCCATAGTCCAGAGCCCATATACCCATCACACATCCTCCATCCCATAGTCCCATGCCCATATACCCGTTATACATATCCTCCATCCCATAGTCCAGTGCCCATATACCCATCACACAACCTCCATCCCATAGTCAACCATTATGACATCATAATGAGCGGCGGGGCTTGCAACCTATGATGAATCAGCGTCGCCATAGCAACCATTATGACATCATAATGAGGGGCGGGGCTTGATACACACACACTTTTTCCCCATTATGTAGATAGGGGCAAAATTGTTTGGTCAATTGGAGCACGCAGGGTTAAAATTTCGCCTCACAACAAAGCTTAGGACACTCTCGTGGTCCAGACGTGTGACTGTGCCAAATTTTGTGGCTGTAGCTGCGACGGTGCGGATGCCTATCCCGGACATACACACACATACATAAATACACACACTTGAGCTTTATATATTAGACTAGCTGAAGAGCCCGGCGCTGCCCGGGCATAGTAACTAAATGTGGTTAGTTATAACAAATTATAATTATCCTCCATCCCATAGTCCCGTGCCCATATACCCATCATACATATCCACCATCCCATAGTCCCGTGCCCATATACCCATCATACATTTCCACCATCCCATAGGCCTGTGCCCATATACCCATCATACATATCCTCCATGCCATAGTCCCATGCCCATATACCCATCATACATATTCTCCATCCCATAGTCCCATGCCCATATACCCATCATACATATTCACCTTCCCATAGTCCCATGCCCATATGCTCATCACACATCCTCCATCCCATAGTCCCGTGCCCATATACCCATTATGACATCATCATCACAATGGCAACCGTTATGACATAAACCTCCCCATTGCAACCTATGATGAATCAGCGTTGCCATGGCAACCATTGTGACATCATAATGAAGAGCGGGGCTTGATGCGCACACACTTTTTATGTAGATAGGGGCAAAATTGTTTGGTGAATTGGAACGCGCGGGGTTAAAATTTCGCCTCACAACATAGCTTAGGACACTATCGGGGTCCAGACTTATGACTGTACCAAATTTTGTGACTATAACTGCGACGGTGCGGATGCCTATCCCGGACATACACACACACATACATACATACATACATACATACATACACACACACATTGAGCTTTATATATTAGATATAGGATTAGCTCGCTGGCAAAGTGGGTTTAAAAGGGTTATATTAACAAAAAAGTTCACCCCTTGTGAACCCCAGATTGTGCCTTTGAAACTTTGGAGCCCCACCCTGCACATGCTCATCTCCACTTCATTCTCAGGGTTCCAAGGCCCAGATCTGAGGGTTGCAGTAGTCAGACCCCCAGCGATCAGCAAGTCATCTTCTATTCTATGAATAGGGATTACTTGATTTTTTGTTTTTGTGAAATCTTTTAATGCAGTCTGAGATAGAGACACAAAATTTCTCATCAACAGGTCTCTCCTTTTTTGTTGGGGTATATAATACTAAACACAGTATAAAGCAGTGGTCGGATACCTATAAAGCCCTTTATCAATACTTATCATTAGAAACTTTTATTCTAAGATCATCATAATCCTCCTTCTCCAAAAAATAAATCATGAATGCCAGCAATTTGTAGCCATGCTTAGCCTGCTAATCCCTTCTCTCAGGGATTCAGCTTCACTGTCAAGCCAATTCAGCCAAGTTATCAGTATGCATGTCTCTTGACATTGATTAGGATTAGAAAAGTATGTGTTGAAGCCACACAACAGCCTACATAGGGTAAATACGGTAGGGCTGAAACCAGATAGGGAAAAAAAGGTGCATTAAAAGGGTGCTACAACATCAGCATGGTCATGTGGTTAATATGCTGGTAGAGCTGCTGCAAGTGTTCTTGGCCTTTAATCCAGGTTGCTGAGTTCTTACAGAGAGAAGATGTTCTTGAATGGTAGAAGCAGTATGATTATTTGTCCCGCAGGAATGAACACTAGGGCTGCGATCAGACGGCCATAGATTCTCTTAAGAGAAAATCCGGCCAATTATGTTAATGACACTTTGCTCAAACTCTATCAAAGGTTGTTCCGAAAGTCATGTGAGTGTTCAGAGAAGATGGAGAACTTCATATCTATCTAACATGCTCTCCACACTATTTGTAACATTGTTAGTCTAGAAATTAATTTCTCCATCTTCTCCATTGTCTGAATCCACAGATGTCAGACTGCATTCAGATGACATCCATTGGCAGTGTAAGGGGTGGCGGAGAGCCTCATTGCCTCCCCTCTCTTCCATGTGCTGGTCACATGCACTTTATGCGGTACCCGGATGGTGTACCTATGTGTTAATGTCTCATTGTAAAATGTCCATGTGTATTGTTGTTGTATGTGAAGTTCCATTTAAGCATTTGTGTATTGTCATGTGTTCACTATGTTATCTGCTGTCTGTATGTAGGTTAGAGACAGCAAAGGGTTAGTTTGTGTGCTAGACTTGCAGCCTGGGAGCAGGAAGCTCCTGCTTCCTGGTCAGAGCTCAGGCAGCATGGCCTGAGGCAAGAGGCCTGCCCAGTCTGGGATAGAAAGGACCCTTGTCCGGGGCCTAAAGGCCCTGTCACACACAGCGAGATCGCTAGCGAGAGCGCTGATTTTGTGACGCCACTGTGATCTCGCCAGCGATATCGCTGTGTGTGACATGCATCAGCGACCGGCACCCCCGCCCCGGTATCGCTGATCGTACAGGAATGTCCTGGGCCATTTTTTGATCGTTGGTCTCCCGCTGGCCAGCACACATCGCTGCGTGTGACAGCGAGAGACCAACGATCAGCGACGCTGAGAGCTGGTATCCAACGTAAACAGCGGGTATCTAAGAGCCGCGTGGCTCTTAGATACCCGCTGTTTACCCTGGAAACCAGCGTGCACACCATTTACCTTGGATACCAGCTTGCTCACTGGTCCTGATCGCTGATGGGTCTGTCTATGTGACAGCTCACGAGTGATCAGCTAGCTATGTCTCAGCAATCCCATCCACGTCGGATGGTTGATGGGATCGCTGGGACATTGAAGCATGTAACGGGACCCTAAGTGTGTCCCCACTTAGGAAAGAAGGAGCCCCCATCTAGGGCATATGTGTGTCCCCATCTGGGACAGAAGAAGCCCTGTCTGGGACACATGTGCATCCACGTTTGGGACAGAGAGAGCTCACCCCCAGCTAGGGAGAACACAGGCCGCCAGGACTGTCGGGCACAGGGACTAGATATGTGCCCCACAGCTTACTGAGAGCCATGGACTTTGCTGCTGCAGCCGTTGTTGTGTCTAGGGACAGAATAGGAATCATCTGTCTCCTTTTTATTTCTAGATCTTTATTAAAATACAAGTTGCCACTGTTGGGCCCTATACAGAGTGAAGCGTGGCTCTTCCGGAAGACACCGTTCCAGTATCGAGGACAGCCGCATGACTGAGGTAACCCACTGTGATCTGGGGCTGGGACTTGAACTGTCATTTCATGTGTAAGGCTACTTTCACACATCAGGTTTTCGGCGTCAGGCGCGATCCGGCGTCGTGCCGGAATGCCGGATCCGGCAAATTTTTTGTAAAACCTGATGTGCCGGATCCGGTTTTCTGCCGGATCCGTCTTGTTCTTGACAGACAAAACCGGATCCGTCTCATCCGGTTCATCCGTTTTTCTATCCTTTTTTCGACGGATTACGCCGGATCCGGTTTTTAAAATTGACCCTTGTGGCCTTCCGAACGGGATTGGCTACTGGAAAACTATATATAGCATGTTCCTACAGCCCTTCTTTGACAGGTTGTAGAGGAGAAAGTGCAGGTTGGAGAGAAGAGCAAGTTACTGGCGAAGATGGATGTTGTCATTGGAAATATTTTGAAGAATTTGGCGGATTTTATAGCGGAGGCGAATCGTTTGAGGGTGATTGTTCTGGAGAAGGAGAGAGCGAGACAGCAGCGCATCAGGCATCGTAGACGACGTTTGTGGATCCACCCCATCACAGCCAAGATAATGACGCGTGGGGTCTATTCTACACTCTGCATGGACCTTCGACGAAACCCGGATAAATTTTTTGGATATGTTCGGATGAAAATGGAGAATTTTGATTACTTGGTGGAGCGCATTGCACACCTCATAAGAAAAGCGGACACCTATTGTCGCTTCTCTGTTTCACCCGCAGAGCGTCTGATGGTGACTTTAAGGTAAGCCACATTTATTGGATGTGATCGCATCAGAGCACACTTTCACTGCAATCTTGTTGGTGGTAGTTTGTATCTCCAAGTGTTATAGCTCAGTTTTGGTATGTAATGCTGTGATTTAAAACTATTTATTGCTTTTTAATTCCCCACAGATTTCTTGCAACTGGAGAATCCCTTTCGTCACTGCATTTCCAGTACAGACTCGGAATTTCCACCATATCTGGAATTGTGAAGTACACATGCCGTGCACTGTGGGACTCCTTAGCTGAAGAGTTTTTACCAGAGCCCACAACAGAGAGGTGGATTGAAATTGCTGACAAGTTTCAACAGATATGTCTTCTTGGGCGCTGTGGACGGGAAACATATCCGCATTGTAAAGCCAGCCAGCCAATTACAAGAAATATTTTTCAATTGTCCTCATGGCCATCGCTGACGCGGAATACAAATTTATTGCGGTTGATATTGGGGCCTATGGCCGCTCCAATGACTCTCAAGTTTTCAAACTGTCTGCCATGGGGCGTAAACTGTATGGAAACACCTTCCAGTTCCCACCACCTAGACCGCTGCCGCAAACATCTGGTCCACCTATGCCATTTGTCTGTGTAGGGGATGAAGCCTTCCAGCTGTCAGAACACCTTTTGAAACTATACTCTAGCAGAGGATTGACAAGACCAAAACGCAGTTTTTTAATTACCGCCTCACAAGAGCAAGAAGAATAGTTGAATGTACCTTTGGTATTCTGACAGCCAAATGGCGGGTCCTATTGACTGCGATCAACCTCAAGACAGAAACTGTGGACGAGGTGATCAAAGCTTGCGTGGTACTCCACAATTTTGTTATCTGCAAGGAACCCATTTCCATTGAGGACACCTCTGAAAAAACCACCTTGCAAGATTACCATGACATTACCACTAGAAGTTCTGTGACGGTTTCAGTAATGAGGGACAATTTTGCACAATACTTTATGTCACCTCAAGGCAGAGTACACTGGCAGGATGACAGAGTGTGAAAGATTTGTGCCCTAACCAAACTTGTGTACCTTCTGTACCAACAGTATATACCTTTGCCAACCAAAGTTGGCTATCTTGTCATGGTCTCTATTTTTAGCTTTAGGCCACAGGTGTGTACCTGGTTGTGTTTTATGCAAAGTATTTCACCTTTTAACAAAAGTTGTGTACATTGTTAGGAAATCATCAACAATAAACACAACTTTTCAGGTGAAATACTTTGCTTCAAACACAACCAGGAACACAACTGTGGCAAAAAGCTAAAATTTACCCACAGTTATATACCTGGTTTTGAATACCTTTTTACCTTTTAAATACCCTGTATTTAACCTTTTTTTTAAACATATTTCGCCGCAGAAAGAAATGACAGACAACCAGTGTAAACAATAATTTAACTTTTATTTAAAATATTTTTTTTTTGTAAACTGTTTTTAAAGTTAAAAAAACTTTTTTAATAAAGGTTTGAAACCAACCAAATGGGCATTTTTATTACAAAAAAAACATTATAACTCGGTGTAGTGTGGGGTGGAAATACTGCTGGAGGGGCTGCGGGACACTTCGACAATGGGAGTGTGGAGAGAGGACTGGGATCATGGTGGGGAAGGAACAGTTAGAGGTGATGGTGTGGAAAAAGCTACAGAATGGGTGGACATGTGGGAGGCAGAAGAGGTGGTGGGCGGAGGAGTGGAGGGTTGGGCAGGGACTGTAGGAGCAGATGATGTTGATGGAAAGTTGTATGGGGAAGGAGTTTGGTACGGGGAAGGAGTTTGGTACGGGGAAGGAGTTTGGTACGGGGCAGGTTGCTGGAAGTGGGGAGATGTCTGGTACTGGGGGGGTTGCTGGTACTGGGGAGGTTGCTGGTACTGGGGAGGTTGCTGGTACTGGGGAGGTTGCTGGTATGTAATAGGAGGGGGAGGATGGAAAGTGGCTGGAGGGGGTGCAGATGTAATAGGAGGGGGAGGATGGAAAGTGGCTGGAGGGGGTGCAGGTGGAGGAACTACAGTGGTGGGAGGTTGAGGTTGGGAGGTAACCTGCTGTAGAGCACCGTGGCACGAATGCATTACATGCATCTGCTGGGTAGGAGATAGTGTTGCCATGCGCTCCACAACAGACCTGAAAAAGGTGTGGTTTGGCGAAGATCTTGCTTCTGAATGCATGGTTTGCAGAAGTGTCTTCACCTCCAGAATGCTGGAGTTGATCTGCTGAAAGCCTGCGGAGATTTGCTCTGACAAGACTTTTAGACAGTTCTGGAAAGATGCATTCAGATGCAAGAACTCTGGCGCATAACTCTTTTCCTGACCCCTCTGCCGCTGCCGCCCAGTACCCGCAGGTGTACTAGAGGTGGCAGGGGCAGAAGGGTGGGGTAAAGGGAAAGCGATCTCCTCACCAGCAGCTTCATGTAATGTAGGCGGCCACGATGCTCCTGTGCTGGTGGATGGGACAGATGGGTCGAATGTGTGGGAAGGCTGGGAAGGTGCAGATGTACCGGGGCGGTTGAAGTGTCCCTCGGTGCCGGTCTCCTCAGGGATCGCCTCAGAAGGGTCCAATTGTGCAGGCTCCCGAGTGCTGCTCACCGTGCTGTGGAATAAAGAGAAAAAAAAACAATTAAAATAGTGACATGGTATGGCCCTGGCTGAAAAAAAAAAGTTACATCTAAACATTTTTTTGTCACATGTGGTGTGTAATATTTACCTTCTGGTGAGCATTGTTTCCCGGAGGAACGACAGGGCTCGTGCGTACTTGTACTTGCTCCTGCGTCCTCCAGATCCACTCGGGGCCCGCATCTCTTTATTGAACTCCTTCTTGAAACGATCCCTCACAGACCGCCACCGCTTCACAGTTCTCTCCCCTGAAACGAGAAAGGACAAAGTGGTTAGTATACAACATCAGTGTTTCCCAAACTCCAGTCCTCATGGTCCCCAGGGGTCATGTTTTCAGGATTTCCAAAGTAAATAGAAATCCTGAACACATGATCCGTGGGGACCACGAGGACTGGAGTTCGGGAAACACTGGTTTAAATCAAGCAACCGGTACTGTATATACTTACGCTCTTTAATCTGGGCCCGAGCTTCGAGGTCCTCCCAGCGGTCCACAAGGAGCAAACAGATTTCCTCCCAGAGTCATCGGGTAACGATAAGGTCAGCATGGCGGCGGTCAGCCATATTCCAGAGCGGCTCCCTTTCTCTGACGAGATCGATGAGGTGGTCCACATCGAGTCCTCCATCCTCACCGTCAGAGTCGGGAGCACGCTGTGAAGGCTGTTAAAGAAAAAGACAAAAATAACATAATTAGCCTCCACAAAAGAAATGAAATAAAAAGTGCAAAAAAACAAAGCAAAAATATTTATACTTACACGCTGGTGACCGCCGCGTTGCTGTCGCCGACGACCCTGGGAGGCACTGCGAGGACCTCTTGGCCGAGCACCAGATTGGGAAGACTAGAGAAGAAAACAAAAAATGTTATGTCTTTGGATGTAGGCATTTGTTTGCTGTGTGTGGTCTGCAGAACATTGTTTTCTATGTGTTGTGTGTAGTGTGATGTTGTGTTTCTGCGTTTGATGCAAAAAACTTACCAATTGTGAGCCCACTCCAAGTGTCTGTCCACCCCTTCCTTCTTCTTCTGGGAGCTCCTCTTCATCTTGTGATTCCTGTTTTGAAATAAAAGGCAATGAATAGACATATATTACAGAGATGATGGATTTTGGAAATAAAAACTTACCATCAAACGCTGACGATGCGAGGGAGGGCTCCCAGAAGATGATGTGCTGTCTTCCTGGTGGCCAGACTCCATGGCTGTGGGTGGTGTTCCAGCTGCTGCATCTATTGGGCGGCTGTTGAATAAAGAGAAACAAAGGGCCAATGAATATCTTGATATTCAATAGCCCTAGTTTGGAGGAATGGGGGATTTGATAATTACCGTCTCTCATCTGCTGCTGGACTCCCCTCCCGTTGTTCAGCATGCTGCTCCATTTGGGGTGGTGCTGATGGTGCTGCTGCAGATGTCTGCTGCCTTCTCCTGCTCCTGGTTCTTGGCTTGGGTGGCATGTTGGGTGTGGCTGAGGGTCCCACTGTCTTCCTTTTATATATGTCTTGTGGGCAGAGCTACTGAGCATGCTCAGACCAAAAAAACCGGATCCGGCCACCGGATCCGGCTGTCGCCGGATCAGGCACATTGCGGCGCTCATAGGCTTTCATTGTATGAAAAAGCCGGACACGCTGGATCCGGCGTGTCCGGCTTTTTCGCCGGAGACAAAAAAAGTTACAGTAGCCGTTTTTTCCAGACGCCGGATCGCGTCACATTGCCGGATCCGGCGAAAATCGGATGAAACGCATGGCCATCCAGCTCGATCCGGCTCTAATGCAAGTCAATGGGGGGGAAACCGGATCCGGCATTGCATTTCGCCGGATCCGGTTTCTGTCAAAAGCGCCGGATCGCGCCTGACGGCGAAAACCTGATGTGTGAAAGAGGCCTAAGGGGCCGGGGTACTCGCTGACCATGTTCCAGTGGACTTGCCCATGACTACCACCCCATGTGTTATGATCCAGGTTGGATTATGACAGATTTTGCACAAGTAACCTTTATTTTTCTTTAAGCTGTTTGCTTAAAGTTAGTTTTGCCCCCGGTGGCCATTAGGGTCATTACACTGTGGTTGTTTTAGTTCTAGTTTTGCCCCCGTTGGCCTTTAGGGTCATTGCACTCTGGTTACTTTGGTTCAGTTGCCCCCGGTGGCCGCTGGTGTTATTGCACGTGATTATGAAGCAGGTGTGACTCCCTGGCTCCTACCTATAAAGGAGTAGCAGGTGGTCTCACTCACTGTTGGTGATATAGCTCATTTCCAACCAAGTCTGGTGAAGGAAGGAACTACAGAGAGGAGTTCATGGCAGCTCAGGGGAGCTCTGGTGTTATAGCTTCAGGCGGAAGCAGAATTCAGGTGTCGAGCTTCAGGGGTGAAGCTGAACTTTGGTGTCGTACTCGGTTGCTGGGAGCAATAGCAACAGAGCAAAGCTAAGTGGTGTTTTTCCCTGTTTGTTACTTTCCTTGTGTGTGTATTAGTGCAGTGGTGGGATTAGTTTCTGCACCGTCCAATTCACTAGAAAGGGATAGGTGCAGGGCGAGCTAGGGATTTGACGTATCCAGCTCGTCACCAGGTGCGAAACCTGCCTAGGGATCATCAGGAGTGTAGGGACACTGACTCAGGGGAGTGCAAGAGGTCTCCACGTCCCCGTTCCCTATTGCAGGGCCCTCCATTGTAACGGATTCCCCGGTGTTTCCCCAAACTCTGTTTAAATTCGCACTGCCGGAGGCGGTGTATCAAGGTTCACGGGTGTTATAGAAATTCGCCCTGCTGGAGGCGATGTATCCAGTCACACGTGACATTACACCATGCCACCTTGTTACAGCAGTTCGATGTTTCATATGCACCAAAGACTTGTATAGGTGAGGGTGATTTGATGATCGGAATCTACTCACAGCATGCTGCGATTTTTTTTGTGATTTTGCGCAAATTTCAATTCTGTAGTTTGTATTTGCTCATAAAATACACTTGGGGAAGTGGAGAGAGAGATAATTTTACTGACCATAAGAGCTTATTATTTCCAATGGAGAGATAGAGAGAGAAAGAGATAAATGACCCTGCTGACCATACTGTAAGAGCATACAAATTACAGGCGAGGAGAGAGAACTCCATTGACCATAGCAGCTTACACTCTACATGAGAGAGAGGACTCCATTGATCATAATAGATTACACTCTACAGAAGAGAAAGAATACCCCACTGATTATAAAAGATTACACGCTACATGAGAGAGGAGACCCCACTGACCATAAGAGCTTTCACTCTACAGGATCCAAATAAAAAAAAAGATTGGAAAGACACAAAGTGCATAAAGGTCTTATCTGGGTAAAAATGTCAAAAGAATTATGTAATGGTGCTCACCTGGTCGGATTGTGTGCACACAGCCACTGATAACGCTTAGTCTGCTGCAAACGCATGAGAAGATGAAAGTGCAGGTAATGAAGTAACAAATGGGTTAAATCTGCGCTGCTTTGTGAAAGGGTGAAAGATGTTGATCCGAGCATAAGTGGTTTATTAGTCAATGGATTTCGATGTATACATATTTCTTCTTCAGGACAACCACAAACCATTGATCAGAAGAGCTTACATTCTACATGAGAGAGAGGACCCCATGGATCATAAGAGCTTACACTCTATAGGAGAGTAAGAGGATCCCATTTACCATAAGAGCTTATACTCTACATGAGAGAGAGGACCCCACTGACCATAAGAGCTTATACTCTAAAGGAGAGAGGGGACCCCACTGACCATAAGATATTACACTCTACAAGAGAGAGAGGATCCCACTGACCGTAATAGCTTACATGCTGCAGGAGAGAGATGACCACACTGACCACAAGAGCTTACACTCTACAGGAGAGAGAGTACTCCACTGGACATAAGAGCTAACATTCTGCAGTAGAGGCGGAACCCCACTCACCATAAGTGCTTACATGCTACATGAGAGAGGGGACCCCACAGACCATAGGAGCTTACAGTCTACGGGACAATGAGACTTACCCGATGACTGGAGATAGAAAACTGTGTCCCGCTGGGAACTGCTGATTTATTATGACCAAGGTACTGACCACCACTGTACAAGGTATTATAACCTGTAAGATGGCACAGCTGCAGGGTATTATAGAGAAGCCTGTACATCAATGAAAAAGATGTTTGCTTACTCCCTCAACACTGTGGGAAATGGTGCAACATTTTTTATTTTTGCAAACTGCAAATTGATTCTCAAAATGATTGAATATTATTGAAACTACAAATTTTAGTAAATCCAACTCGAATAAGATCTTTTGCGAATCAATCTATTAGGCGTCAGGCTTCTTCCTCTGCAAAGGAGGAATCCCGAGCATTTCCTTCTGCGGTCTCCCATTCAGTCTCAACCACAGAGGGAGCTGCTCAACAGAGATGTTGACCCCAGTATCTTGCTTAGGCTAGTGCTATCAGGTTAGTTGCTGCTGCTGCCACCTCTAGTTCAGCTATAGCAATAAGCACTAGCCAGCAATGAGCATCTCTGGGGACTAAGTCCTTCTTGCAGCCTACTGAGCATGCCCACGGGACAACCTCTCATTGGAGGTCGGAGGTCACATGCTCAGGTCATCAAGCAGCTCAGATTGGGCCATCAGGAAGGTCCCGGAAGGACGCTGCTATAAAAGGATCGCACGTCCGTGCGCTAGTATAGACCATGTGGAGTGAGTGTTGTATGCACGTATGTATGTCTCATGTGAATTACTCATTATGAGACCCCTACCCTTGGTGGCATGTGTTGTTCAGCCTTGCCAGTTAGTGCCTAGGCTGAGAGTGCAGGTAGGAGGCTGAGTCAGGGACTAGCATCAGCGCCGAGTAGTGACATGCCAGTACGCCACTGTGCACTTGATTTGCATTCCACGATAGCCAGCGTCTATTTAATGGTGATCGCAGGTGCGACGCCGCATGCTTAGCTGGTCTAGAGGATCTCTGACCTGGTGTCTAAGGGACAGAGTTCTGTGACCTCTCACCAGCACACACTTTGCCGAGCTCTGTGAGCTTAACAGGCTACGGCATTTAAATTCTACAGTATTGTGGCTCTGTGAGGTAACAAAGTCCGCCTCAGTACACACCGGGTGATGTTAAACCGTGTGAGTTTTTCTATTATACTGCCATATAGCATCCGCCATTACCGAGCAGCAGTTAACATCTCTGCACGGTGGACCCCAGGCTGCGAACGCACCTCATTACCACCTTATTATTATTTGGTGCTTTCTGCTAGCCCGTAACACAATCAGCTCATGTCTAGTGAGTACTATTATGTAAGCATAAATTGTATGCATTTTAAAAAGGGATTTTCTGGTCAGAACACACTGATGACTCATGCATAGAGCAGGCCACCAACACCAAACTGATGATGGCCCAACACCTGGCACCCCCACTGTCCATCAATCACAAACACTTGTAGCGGCTGGACACAAACCACTGAATGGAGCTGCAAAAAGTGAAATCCCATTCAACTTGCACTAGAAACCACCGTACACCGAACATCAGCCCCACAGCAGCATGAATCAGCCCCCAGGGCAAATGCTGCTACTCAAAATTATCCATTGAATACACAGCTATTCTCAAATCACAGTGAGCTTGACTCCAGTATTCCTTTTTTAAGGAATGTTATTTCACGTTAATGTTAAGACTATGTTTAGAATGTAGCATGAAGGCTGTGGTTTTGTCCACTGTATTTTTCTGTGTAAAAAATCTGCTGCATTTAACAGTTCAAGAAAAGTTGATGCGGTTTCATGAAAAGTCATGCCCACAGTGTGCTTAAAGTATAGACACTGTTGAACTGTACATATTTTCCCTATAGGTTACTTTTACAGGTATAAAAACAACTCATGTAGAAAACAATTTTGCATTTTTAAATGCAGAATCCCAGTGACAGATAGATGATCCATAGATAGAATAAAAGCTGGCAATTTATGTGCCGCGTAAAGTAAAATCACAGAGTGACAGGTCAGAATAGAAAGAATAGATATACAGTATACACATAGGATAGATGTCAGTGACACACACACACATATATATATACAGTATATATATATATATATACAAGCATATATATATATATATATATATATATATATAGTCCATCAAAGATGAAAGCAGCACACCATGCCTGGAAAGCCTGCACCCGCTGTTTTTTCTTTTTGTGCGGCTTTTTCACTTTTTTATCATTTATAAATATATATATATATATATATACATTACATCTCTATATATAAAAATGAAAGTGTGTTTGTGTGTATCACCAACCAATCACGAGGCATCTTTCATTTCACCAGAGCTGTTCAAAAGAAGCTAGCTGAGCTGTGACTGGTTGCTGTGAGCAACAGTTTTCCTTGCAAACAATCACTAAACATCTCTCATTTCACCAGAGCTAGTTAAAAGAAGCTGAGCTGTGATTGGTTGCTATGACCAACAGTTTTTCCACTTGACAACACCTCAGCAGACACTGACATGGTGGGAGAAATATAGCATCTTCGGGAACATAAGCTCCCAGCCATTGTCTGCCCCCCTGAAAGGAGCTCAGAGCTCATGACAGAAATGAATCCCCCCTCCTGTGCCCATATACACATCACACATCCTCTATCATATAGGCACATCTTCCCTCTTGAAGGGATTATTGGTATGGAATTCAGAGTAAATCCATCCAGCGCTCTGGTTTTGACCCCCAGGCCTCTCTTAAAGGGATCCCCGGTATGGAAGTTAGGACCGTTCCACTCAGCTCTGTGGTTCTGACCCCAGGGTCTCTTAAAGGGATAATTGGTATGGAATTTAGGGCAAATCCTCTCTGCGCTTTGGTTCTGACCCCAGGCCCTTCTTAAAGGGATCTCCGGTATGGAAGTCAAGGCAAATCCACCCAGTGCTTTAATTCTGACCCCAGGCCTCTCTTAAAGGGATCCCCAGTATGGAAGTCAGGGCAATTGCCTTCAAATGCTCTGGTACTGACCCCAGGCTCTCTTAAAGGGATCTCCTGCATGGAAGTTAGGGCAAATCCCTCAGCACTCTGATTCTGACCCCATGGTTCTATTAAAGGGATCATTAGTATACAAGTCAGGGCAAATCCACTCAGCGCTCTGGTTCTGATCCCAGGCTCACTTAAAGGGATCCCCGGTATGGAAGTTAGGGCAAATCCACTCAGCACTCTGGTTCTGACCCAAGTCCCCTCTTAAAGGGATCCACGGTAGGGAAGTGAGGGAAAATCCACTTTGCGCTTTGGTACTGACCCCAGGCCTCTTAAATGGATCTCCAGTATGGAAGTTAGGGTAAATCCCTCAGTGCTCTGATTCTCACCCCAGGCTTATATTAAAGGTATCATTGGTATGGAAGGCAGGGCAAATCCACTCAGCACTCTGGTTCTGATGCCAGGCCTCTCTTAAAGGGATCCCCAGTATGGAAGTTAGGACCGTTCCACTCAGCGCTCTGGTTCTGACCCCAGGCTGAGCGGATGATGTGGGATATTAGGGGTAGTTGTCCAGTGGCTCTGGCTGACAGGATGATGTGGGATATTTTGGGTAGTAGTCCGGTAGCTCTGGCTGACGGGATGATGTGGGATATTATAGTGAACGTGACTATGCGGAATGGGTGGGGCTATACACTCAGCTTTATATATATATAGATAAAATCATTATAATTTGTTATAACTAACCATAGTTAGTTACTATGCCCAGGCAGCGCCGGGCTCTTCAGTTAGTTGATAGATAGAAATAAGAAAAGCCAGCAATTCAGTAGCCGCATAGTATAAAATCACAGCAGGAGCCCACAAGATAGAATAGATGAATTATGTATCGTAAATACATATAGACTAGATGGATATATAGATGTCAGTGACATACACAATTAGTGCAGTGTGTGCAGCTTACTGTATGTATTTAATAAAATATTATTTTTCTGAAAAAAATGGCTTGGGCTCCCACATAATTTTCTTAACCAGCAGAGAGAAAGCCAATGATTAGGGGCCATGTTTATAGCCTGGGAAGTGGTTAATACCCATGAATGATCCCAGGCTATTAATATCAGCTCACAACTATATACTTAGCCTTTACTGGTTATTAACCTCTTTACCCCCAAGGGTGGTTTGCACGTTCATGACTGGGCCAATTTTTACAATTCTGACCACTGTCCTTTTATAAGGTAATAACTCTGGAACGCTTCCATGGATCCAGGTAATTCTGACATTGTTTTATTGTGACATATTGTACTTCATGATAGTGGTAAAATTTCATTGATATAGCTTACGTTTATTTGTGAAAAAATGGAAATTTGGCGAAAATTTTGAAAATTTTGCGATTTATGCCCTTAAATCACAGAGATATGGCACATGAAAAAACGTAATAAATAACATCTTCCATGTTTACTTTACATCAGCACAATTTTGGAACCAATATTTTTTTGTTAGGAAGTTTAAGGGTTAAAAGTTGACCAGCAATTTCACATTTTTGCAACACCATTTTATTTTTACGGACCACATCACATTTGAAGTCACTTTGAGGGGTCTATATGATAGAAAATACCCAAAAGTGATACCATTCTAAAAACTGCACCTGTCAAGGTGCTCAAAACCACATTCAAGAAGTTTATTAACCCTTCAGGTACTTCACAGGAATTTTTTGAATGTTTAAAAAAAAAAAATGAACATTTAGGCTATGTGCACACAGTACGGATCCTGCTGTGTTTCCGCAGCGGTTTTGGCCCTGCGGAAACACAGCAGTTCCGCAGACCAAGTACAGTACAATGAAACCCTATGGGTTTTCAAAAACGCCGTGCCGACGGTGCGTTTTTTTCGCGCGGTTTTGCTGCGGTTTACAAACCGCAGCATGTCAATTGTTTGGGCAGTTTCTGCAGCGATTTCACACCTTTAACATAGTAGAGGTGTGAAACCGCAGGGCAAAACCGCAGACCAAACCGCAGGAAAGCTGCAGGTCACTTTACCTGCAGTTTTACCTGCGGTTCCACGCAGAAAAAAACGCAGGTGAATCTGCAGCGTGTGCACATAGCCTTAACTTTTTTTCACAAAAAAAATTAATTCAGGTCCAATTTTTTTTATTTTACCAAGGGTAACAGGAGAAATTTGAATGCAAAAGTTATTGTGCAATTTGTCCTGAGTACGCTGATGCCTGATATGTGGGGGGAATCACTGTTTCGGCGCATGGGAGAGAAGGGAAGGAGCGCCTTTTGACTTTTTCAATGCAAAATTGGCTGGAATTGAGATCGGACGCCATGTCGCGTTTGGAAAGCCCCTGATGTGCCAAAACAGTGGAAGTTCCCCACAAATGACACCATTTTGGAAAGTAGACCCCCAAGGAACTTATCTAGATGTGTGGTGAGAACTTTGAACCTCCCAGGGCTTCACATAAGTTTATAACGTACAGCCGTAAAATTAAAAAATCATATTTTTTCCAAAAAATGATCTTTTCACCCCCAATTTTTATTTTCCCAAGGGTAACAGGACCCCCAAAAATATTGTGCAATTTGTCCTGAGTATGCTGATACCCCACATGTGGGGGTAAACCACTATTTGGGCGCATGGCAGAGCTTGGAAGGGAAGCGGTGCCATTTGACTTTTTTGGCTGGAATTGGGATCGGACGCCATGCCGCGTTTGGAAAGCCCCTGATGTGCCTAAACAGTAGAAACCCCCCACAAATGACACCATTTTGGAAACTAGACCCCCCAAGGAACTTATCTAGATGTGTGGTGAGCACTTTGAACCCCCAAGGGCTTCACAGAAGTTTATAACGCCCAGGAGTGAAAATAAAAAAAACATTTTTTCCACAAACATGATCTTTTAGTCACCAATTTTTTTATTTTGCCAAGGGTAACAGGAGAAATTGGGCACCAAAAGTTGTTGTCTAATTTGTCTTGAGTATGCTGATATCCCATATGTGGGAGAAAACTACTGTATGGGCACACATCGGGGCTTGGAAGGGAACTAGTGACGTTTTGGAATGCAGACTTTGATGGAATGGTCTGCGGGTGTCATGTCGCGTTTGGAGAGCCTCTGATGTGCCTAAACTGTTGAAACTCCCCACAAGTGACCCCATTTTGGAAACTAGACCCGCCAAGAAACTTATCTAGATGTGTGGTGAACACTTTGAACCCCAAAGTGCTTCACAGAAGTTTATAATGCCCGGGCGTGAAAATAAAAAAATCATATATTTTTTCCACAAAAATGATATTTTTGCCCCCAATTTTTAATTTTCCTAAGTGTAACAGGCGAAATTGGACCCCAAAAGTTGTTTTGCAATTTGTCCTGAGTAGGCTGATACCCCATATGTGGGGTTGAAACACTGGGTGCATGGCAAAGCTTGGAAGGGAAGGAGCATCATTTGACTTTTTCAACGCAGAATTAGCTGGAATTGAGCTCAGATGCCATGTTGCGTTTGGAGAGCACCTTATGTGCCTTAACAGTGGAAACCCCCCAATTCTAACTCCAACCCTAACCCCAACACACCCCTAACCCTAATCTCAGCCTTAACTCTAGCCCTAAATCTAGCCCTAACCCTAACCCTAGCCCTAACCCTAGCCCTAACCCTAACCCTAGCCCTATCTGGAAAATGGAAATAAATACAATTTTTAATTTTATTATTTTCCCTAACTAAGGGGGTGGTAAAAGTCGATTTGATTTACTCTTTATAGCGGGTTTTTATGTTTGGCAGCTGTCACACGCTAAAAGACGCCTTTTTATTATAAAAATACTTTTTGCATCATCACATTTTGAGAGCTATAATTTTTCCATATTTATGTGAGGTCATACTTTTTGCGGGATGAGTTGACGTTTTAATTGGTACCATTTTTGGGCATGTGACATTTTTTGATCGCTTTTTATTCCGATTTTTGGGACGCAGAATGAACAAAAACCAGCATTTCATTAATTTCTTTTGGGGGGCGCATTTACACCGTTCTGCTTGTGGTAAAATTTATGAAGCGGTTTTATTCTTCAGGTCAGTACGATTACAGCGATACCTCATATATGTCATTTTTTTATGTTTTGCTGATTTTATGCAATGAAAACAACTTTATATAAAAAATAATTATTTTTGCATCGCTTTATTCTGCTAGCTATAACTTTTTGATTTTTTTCACTGATGATGCTGTATGGCAGCTCGTTTTTTATGGGACAAGTTTTTCAGCGGTACCATGGTTATTTATATCTGTCTTTTTTGATCACGCGTTATTGCACTTTATGTTCAGCGGTATGATAATAAAGCGTTGTTTTTTGCTTTGTTTTTTATTTTTATTTTTTAAGGGGTTCACTAAAGGGGTTAACTAATGGGACAGTTTTATAGGGCGGGTCATTACGCACACGGCGATACTAAATATGTGTACTCTTATTATTTTCTTATTTCAAAAAAATTAATTTATTAGGGAATATTATTTTTTTTTATTTAGCGATTTTTTGTATACATTTTTACACTTTTTTTTAACTTTATTACAGAATCTGAATGTGGAGCTGCTAATTGTTCTTGTGCATGATCGCCTGGAATTATGGGACCAACAGGATGCACATTATGCCGACCGGGCAAGAAAGGAGGCTGCATGGAGGCGCATATGTCGCAAAATGTTCCCTGATTTTGGTGATTAGCCGCGTGAGGAGCAGCAGCACATAAGTACGTGAACATAAATTACGTATGTCAAATTACCTGCCATCCCAAAAAAATTTAACAAGTAGCCCCCCCCCCACATCCTGAGCTTCTGATATTGGGCTCTTGTGGCTTGTAAATTATTTTTGGACCCACTGTTTGACCCTGAGATAATGTTACCCTGTCTCCAAGCTCCTCATAATGCCTAGCAAAAACAGTTTAAAGAGTTGCTAATTGCCACATGAGCTACTGTGACCTTGTGCATCTGGCCTGGTTGCACCAATGCTATATGCCACCCTGGGTAGAACTCACACCCTAGTAGGCCACATGACTTTGATACTAGTTCAAAAACTTGTTTTCGGCAAATTGTAAGTTTTCATTCTATTATGTCACATTGCAGTCGAAGATGTGATGAGACGCTGGCGCAGCATCCGTGACCAGTATCGCCGTGAGCTCCAGTAGCGGGCAAGAAGTGGTTCAGGGGCCCACACAAAGCGGAAATATGTTTATTTTGACCGCCACTCGTTCCTCGCTCCAATAATGGATCTCAGACCGTAAGTATAGCAAAAACACCACATGACACAAATGCTTTAGAGGGCCCAATCAAAAATTTCCTTTTTCTACATTTTATATTTAATCACAGAACTCAGTCTAGCATCACTGAAAGGGAGACAGGGTCTGAATCAGAGGCCATCATCGATCCTGTAGATGGAGGGGTTGAGGTGTCTGGCCCATCTTCTGACCTTCCAAGGAGCCAGGCCCAAGTCACTTCTCCGGCTTGACCTGATCCTGCCCTAGAACCTGGACCACCACCAGAAACACCACCACCAGGACCAGAGCCACAACAAGGTCCGTCAGCTGCATCACCACCCGACATCCATGATGAACAGGGCAACAGCAGCAGCCCAACTGTTTGGCTAGAGGGCTCCCCCCAGCCTGCTGTGCCATCCAGGTGATGTAGACGAAGGCGCCATATCCCTGCCACTGATACCATGACCAATGTGTAGAGTTGAGCGAAACGGGTCTAAAAATTTCAAAAGTCGCCGACTTTTGGCAAAGTCTGGTTTCATGATACGAAACCCGACCCTAGGATGAGGTCGGCCACGAGGTCGGCGACTTACGCGCCAAAGTCGCGTTTCAAAAGTTTGTTTTGCGCTCTTTTTCAGCCAATCAGGATCCACGGACACTGTGGGCAACGTGATGACATAGACAGGGGTCACCACCATCTTTCAGAAGGGCATGCAAGTGATTGGCTTGCTTTGGTGGGCGTCACAGGGGTTATAAAAGGGCGTGCACGCCGACCGCCATCTTACTTCTGCCGATCTTAGCATAGGGAGAGGTTGCTGATTCTGTAGGGAGAGCGTTAGGCAGGGAAGAAGAAAAAAAAACTGCTTCTGCTGCTAGCGATTTTGCCTGTACAACACACCAGTCACTGTGTGTGCAGTGCAAGGGGAGGCTATATTGTGGTGGATCAGCGGTGTTGGTTGTTAGGCTGCCTTCTAAGGTTTCCTGACAGCTGCATTGCTGTTTACCCACTGCTCTGCAAACTGCTTTTTTAAAAGCAATCCCAATTTTTTTTTTGTCCTGCTGAGGTACTGAGCGTGCATTTTTTCACACCATACAGCGTCAGTGGGCCTCACACAATCCAAAAGTGTCCAGTGTCCACTAGTGTCTGCAGAAATTCAAAATCTCCCTTATCCTGTAGTCACTTTTTTCACACCTGTGCCATCGAGCCTGTGACATAGCGCTCTGATATTCAGTGGGCCTCACACAATCCAAAAGTGTCCAGTATCCACTAGTGTCTGCAGAAATTCAAAATCTCCCTTATCCTGTAGTCACTTTTTTCACACCTGTGCCATCGAGCCTGTGACATAGCGCTCTGATATTCAGTGGGCCTCACACAATCCAAACGTGTCCAGTGTCCACTAGTGTGTGCAGAAATTCAAAATCTCCCTTATCCTGTAGTCACTTTTTTCACAACTGTGCCATCGAGCCTGTGACATAGCGCTCTGATATTCAGTGGGCCTCACACAATCCAAAAGTGTCCAGTGTCCACAAGTGTCTGCAGAAATTCAAAATCTCCCCTGTCCTATAGACACCTTGTACCTTGTTTTACATTACTATATAGTTTGTTGGATTTTGTCTACATTTCTACCAAAAATGAGGAAGGCTGGTGGAAGAGGACGTGGAATTGGGCGGGGGTTGGCAGCTGGTAATGATGGTGTTGGTGGTGGATCTGATGGTAGTGGCAAAAGCAAAATAGGACCGAATGCAGGAGGTGTTGAGCCTGCATCATCGTCTGGCTCCACAAGGCCTCGAAGGCTTAGTTTTCTAGGAGTTGGCAAACCGCTTTTAAAGCCAGAGCTTCAGGAAAAAGTTTTGTCTTACATTGCTGACTCAGCCTCCAGCTCTATCGCCTCCTCTTCTGAAGTTGTAAAAAATAAAAGCACTGAGTCATCATTGGAGGCTCATGTTCATGAACCACACCTTTCCTTGTGTCCTTCACCCCAACCAAGATTGAAGGATGACGCAGGCCATACTACTGATTACTCCATGGAGCTGTTTTCACATACCATGCCTGGATTATCAAGTGAAATGGTGAATTACACAGACCAAGATGAATCTGACATGGAGTGCACTGATGCACAGCCGCTAATAGATGATTCTGCTGGTACATTCACTCAGAGCACTACATTGTCCTCGCAGTGTACAGAGCCAGATTCTGACCCTGATGAGACTCAGGTGCCCCTTCCCGCACACTATATCACCATACACGGTGACACAGAAGAAGTTGCACATGACATTGAAGAGGAGGTGATGGATGACCCAGTTGTTGACCCAGATTGGCATCCATTGGGGGAAGAGGGTGCTGCTTCCAATAGCTCAGATGAGGAGGAGCATCCACAGCAGACATCGACATCACAACAGCTGTTATCTGGCAGGCCCGGAGCACTCCAAAGACAGGTTCCAAAAATCAAAAGAGTTGCTGGACAGCTTGTCCAGACGGTCAAAAGATCACAGCGTGCTAGGCCGCAAAATGTCTGCCAAAGTAGGAAGAGTGCAGTGTGGCACTTTTTTGAACAAAATCCTTATGATCAGGCCATGGTTATCTGTAAGAAGTGCGCAAAGACCTTTAGCCGAGGGAAAAATCTGAAAAATTTGAATACCAGTTGCATGCTTAGACATTTAACCAGCATGTACTTGCAAGCGTGGACACAACACCAAACCTCAAGTGCCACATGTGCAACTGATCACAAAGAAGGTAGTCAACAACGCTACATTGTTTCCCCCACTGTAAGCCCACCGGTTAGCACAGCAGCAAATGTTGAGGTGTCGTTGCAAGGCCACAGCAGTCAGGGAATCCCACTGTTATATCAACGAAATACTGAATCTAGGCCATCAGAAAGAACACCAACTCCATCACCATCATCAACCCTCTCTCAGTCCGCCCTGTCCACCGCTACTTCCACCATATGCAGCTCTCAAGTCCAGCTCACCCTCCCAGACACTATGAGTAGGTCATGAAAGTACTCAGTCTCTCATCCGCGTACACTGGGTTTGAACGCCCACATTGCCAAACTAATCTCGTTTGAGATGATGCCCTATCGGTTGGTGGAAAGCGCAGCTTTCCGCAAACTCATGGCCTATGCAGTACCACGCTATGACCTACCCAGTCGCCACTTCTTCTCTTGCAAAGCCATCCCAGCCCTCCACCATCATGTAAAAGACCGCATTGTCCATGCACTCAAGCAGTCAGTGAGTGGAAAGGTGCACCTCACAACTGATGCATGGTCCAGTCGGCATGGCCAGGGCCATTACGTGTCCATCACTGCGCACTGGGTTAATGTGGTGGATGCAGGGTCCACAGGGGACAGCGGTGGTGGGACAGTGCTGCCTAGCCCACGGTATAGGAAACAGTTGGCTGTAGGCGTTCGACCCTCCTCCCCCTCCTCCTCCTCCAGAAGCGAAAGCTCGTCCACAGAGCGCAGTCGTACGAGCACTCCATCTGCAGCTGCCACAGTTGCACACGAGGTGTCCCCCTATCGAGCAGCTAGTGGAAAGCGTCAGCAGGCTGTGTTGCAGATGATGTGTTTGGGCGACAGACACACCGCCGAGGTGCTGGCCGAGTACTTGAAGCGACAAACTGAGTCATGGCTGGGCAGTGTACATCTTGAGGCAGGCAAGGTAGTTAGTGATAACGGCCGTAATTTTGTGGCAGCCATAGCCCTTTCAAAACTAAGCCACATACCTTGCTTGGCTCACACCTTGAACCTGGTGGTGCAGTGCTTCCTCAAAAATTATCCGGAGTTAACAGCCCTGCTCCAGAAGGTGCGAAGACTGTGCGCGCACATCCGCCGGTCGCCTGTACACTCCGTTCGTATGCAGAAGCTGCAGCGATTGCTCCACCTTCCCAACCACCACCTCATTATCGACATTGCAACAAGGTGGAACTCCACCCTGCACATGGTGGAGCGGCTGTGCGAGCAGAGGCAGGCCATAATGCATTTGTGGGAGGATACACGGCCAGGCACTTTGAGAGCAGACATGGAGTTGACAGGTGTGCAGTGGTCGAAGCTGAAAGACCTCTGTAAAGTCCTTCAGTGTTTTGAGGAATGCACACGGCTGGTAAGTGCAGACGACGCCATCCTAAGCATGAGCATCCCACTTATGCGTCTGCTCATGCAAACTTTGACGCACCTTAAGGAGCAGGCGTCTGCAGCCAATGTTGATGAGGAGGAAGAGGAGGAGGGAATCCTTGATGACATTCAGCCATTGTCTGCTCAGGGACCTCTCCTGGACGAGGTGGAGGAAGAAGAGGAGGAGGAGGGTGATGATGATGGGGATGATTACTTAGGGGAGGAGGATGCATCTCGTGGGGCAAGTGAAAATGTTGGCGTGGCAAGGTCTGGTACAGGGTTTGTGCGTGACTGGAGGGATGTGGATTTGCCAGAAAGTGCTCCTCCAACCAGCACTCGCAGTGCATCATTGACACCGGGAACATTGGCCCACATGTCAGATTATGCCTTGCAGCTCCTAAAAAGGGACCCCCGCATTGCCAAAATGATGAACGATGACGACTACTGGTCGGCCAGCATCCTGGATCCACGCTATAAAGGCAAATTACAAAACATCATGCCACAGGAGAACCTTGACCTAATATTGGCTAATAAACAAGCAACTCTGGTAAATCGGTTGCTTGAGGCACTCCCAGCACACAGCAGCGGTGATGGTTCTCACACGAGCCGTATGGGCCGGGGGCAGCTTGGCAGAGGTGTTCATGGTGCACACAGCAGAAGTGGCGTTGGAGACAGGGGTTTCATGACAATGTTGTGGACTGATTTTTCACGGACCACTCACACAACTGGTAATACTGCATCGATGGAAAGTGACAGGAGACAGCAGTTGTCAACTATGGTTACAAACTACTTTTCCTCCCATATCGATGTTCTCCCACACATGTCATTCCCCTTTGACTATTGGGCCGCTAAACTGGACACCTGGCCTGAATTGGCACAATATGCCTTACAGGAGCTCGCTTGCCTAGCTGCAAGTGTGCTATCGGAAAGAGTCTTCAGTGCAGCTGGATCAATCCTGACAGAAAAAAGGACCCGTCTGTCAACCCAAAATGTGGATGATCTAACCTTCATTAAAATGAACCATGCATGGGTTTCCAAGGATTTTGTCCCACCTTCCCCTGATGACACATAGGGTGACAGAAAAATGGCTTGCTTTGGTCCACCTCTTCCTGGGACTTGACCTATTTCGCCTTTTGCATCAGCTGAATGTCCAACATCAACATATGCCACTTTCTAAAACTCCCTAACTGTGCTGCCTCCCCCCCCATGGCCGGGGTCACCACCTAGCGCACGACACCGTGCGAGTGCCGTTGCCCTGGACAGGTGGGTAGGCCGACTCTTGGGCGTGGGCACTGGCACAGGGTCCCTCATAGTGCAATCAAGTGTCTCTGATGGTGGTGGTGCACACCCGCCGTCAGACACACAGCCGTACTATGAGGGGCCCAGTGCCAGTACCGACGCCCACGAGTGGGCCCCCCTTGCTTGGGCAGGGCCCCAGCATTTGCAATCTTTACCTCTCCCTGCTCCTCCGCTGTGTAGTCTGGGCCGTCAAATCCATACTGTGCCTGACATGTCTGAGCCTGCCTCCTGATGTATAGACATATATTTTGAATGTGTACGCTATCCATACATGTTATCCGGGGATACGGTACCCTTTCTCACCTTTGTGCGAACACGTGCAAGCCATACTGGGCCTAACACCGTCTCAGCCTGCCTCCTGATGTATAGACATATATTTTGAATGTGTACGCTATCCATACATGTTATCCGGGGATACAGTACCCTTTCTCACCTTTGTGCAATCACGTGCAAGCCATACTGGGCCTAACACCGTCTGAGCCTGCCTCCTGATGTATAGACATATATATTGAATGTTTACGCTATCCATACATGTTATCCAGGGATACGGTACCCTTTCTCACCTTTGTGCAATCACGTGCAAGCCATACTGGGCCTAACACCGTCTGAGCCTGCCTCCTGATGTATAGACATATATTTTGAATGTGTACGCTATCCATACATGTTATCCGGGGATACGGTACCCTTTTTCACCTTTGTGCAATCACGTGCAAGCCATACTGGGCCTAACACCGTCTGAGCCTGCCTCCTGATGCATTGACATATATTTTGAATGTGTACGCTATCCATACATGTTATCCTGGGATACGGTACCCTTTCTCACCTTTGTGCAATCACGTGCAAGCCATACTGGGCCTAACACTGTCTGAGCCTGCCTCCTGATGTATAGACATATATTTTGAATGTGTACGCTATCCATACATGTTATCCTGGGATACGGTACCCTTTCTCACCTTTGTGCAATCACGTGCAAGCCATACTGGGCCTAACACCGTCTGAGCCTGCCTCCTGATGTATAGACATATATTTTGAATGTGTACGCTATCCATACATGTTATCCTGGGATACGGTACCCTTTCTCACCTTTGTGCAATCACGTGTAATCCATACTGGGCGTGAGAACGGCTGTCGAGCTGTTAAGCAAGCTACAGCACCTGTGGTTTGCACACGTAAGTTTTTCATTTTTTCAGGAATGACGGTTAGGCCTAATTCCGGAACTGCGGTTGAACTGCACTTACTGGGAAATCATCGTTCGCGGGTAGTAATTGTAATCAGTGATCCCCATCATTAACGTTGTTCAGCGGGTTATCTGCACCTGTAAGCGACAAACACTGGCCTTTTCAGTGTAGCGCACATGCAGCCACGGATATGTAAGGGCATGACACACCAGTTATTGGCCAATCTCATGTGCCAGAGCCTCACGTGTCCCTCTAGTAAGCCGGACTCGGACCGCGGGGCATGACGGAGTCTCGTTCGTTAACGGAATTAAGCTTGCAATGTGTGCATCTGTTCTGTAGCTGGCATGGTTGAGGTTTCCCAGGTGGAGTCGAATTTAACCGTAGGCTCCACTCCTGGTGGTGCCCTTCTGGACATTCCTTTAAGGTTCAGCTTTGCAACCATACTGCCCACGTAAAACAAACACTTTGCCTTCATGAACGCTGTTTGGAGGGTCATGACTCGTGGGAATAACGCCGCCCAATCAGTTAACCTGCTAGAGAGATCCTTCGTTGCTCCCAAGCATGACATCACACTCCCTAGGAGGAAGGTAATGCCACTGTGGTGACCGTACTCCTGGGGGCGACACAAGTGCACTGATGCCCAGCCACTGCTCGATGAATCTGCTGGTACATTGACCCAGACCACTACATTCCCCTCGCACGCTACACGGCCTGAATCTGACCCTGATGAAACTCAGGTTACCTGTTATGATTGAGTCACCGTAGGAGGCAAAAATAGAAATGCTAGCTAAGTCCAGAAAACCAGAGAAGTTGGCAGCTATCGGATTGCAGACCCCTGAACCTATCAACACAACTAGCAGTAGCCGTGGGGGGCTCCTACGATGCGCTAGGCCCCTCGATCACAGCCGGAGGACTACATAGCCTAAAGACAGAAAGGGAAATCTAAACTGCCCCAGAGCAGACCCCAAAGTAAAAGGCAGCCCCCACATATAATGATGGTGAAGCAAGAAGAAAGAACAAAACACAGACAGAAAGATAGACTGAGCAAAGATGGGGCCCACGCTAGCTTAGATAGGAAAGGACAGGAAGGCTGCTGTCTGCAATCCGTGAAAACCCCTATGAAAATAAGAGCCAACAAACTGACAGTAAAAAAGGCCCTGAAGACGCTAGGCTTCAAAAAAGCTATGTCAGTACTCAGGAATATTCTGAAGACAGAGCAACAGGCAAAAGGAGATTCAGCTCACCCCAGCAGGGAATGGCAGAATACAGAAAAGCAAGGAAAACAAAACACTAATGCAAAAAGGCAAAGCAGAAATCTTAGCTTTAGATGAGCAGGAATCAGACTGGTTTCCTAGAAGTCCACAGAGAAATCACCCGCAGGCCAGAAGGGCGTCGGCAGCCTTATATCCAGTCATTAACTCAACTCAGCCAGTCATCATCATCAGCCCCAGGTGTTTGACAATCAGGCTCACTACCTTTCTTCACCAGAAGAGGGAGTTCCTCGGGCCTCAGTAGTGAAGGGGAAAATGAACTCACAACAGTACCTCCCCCTTGAGGAGGGGTCACCGAACCCTCAACCACGCCACCAGGGCGATCAGGGTGAGCCCGATGAAAGGCACGCACCAATCTTTTGGCATGAATATCAGAGGCAGAGACCCAGGAATTATCCTCCTGACCATAACCCTTCCACTTAACAAAATACTGGAGTCTCCGTCTAGCCAGACGGGAATCCAGTACTTTCTCTACCTCACATTCCATGTTACCTTCAACCAATACAGGGTCTGGAGGTGCAACCCCCGGAACAACAGGTTCAACAAACCTCTTCAACAAAGATTTATGGAACACATTATGGATTTTAAATGTGACAGGAAGAGCCAAACGAAAAGAGACCGGATTAATAATCTCCAAAATCTTGTAAGGTCCAATAAATCTAGGCTTAAACTTAGGAGAAGCCACCTTCATAGCAATATTTTTTGATGATAACCACACCATATCACCAACCTTAAATTGGGGACCAATGGTCCTATGTCGGTTGGAAAACCGCTGGGCCTTTTCCTGGGAGAGAGATAACTTATCCACCACTTGGTCCCAGATCTGGTGCATTCTCTCCACCACCGTGTCAACCCCTGGCAGGCGGAGGGCTCCACCTGCCCTGAAGAAAATCGAGGATGAAACCCAAAGTTACAAAAAAAAGGAGACATCAAAGTGGCAGAACTAGCTCTATTATTTAAAGCAAATTCGGCCAAGGGCAAAAATGAAACCCAATCATCCTGATCAGCAGAAATAAAACATCTCAAATATGACTCCAAGGTCTGGTTTGTTCTTTCTGTCTGCCCATTGGTCTGAGGGTGAAAAGCAGAGGAGAAGGACAACTGAATTCCCAGCTTGGAACAGAAAGCTCTCCAAAATCTTGACACAAACTGGACTCCTCTGTCAGACACAATGTTCTCAGGAATCCCGTGCAAGCGAACCACCTGTTGTAAAAACAGGGGCACCAATTCAGAGGAAGACGGCAACTTAGGGAGTGGTACAAGATGAACCATCTTAGAGAACCTATCACAAATCACCCAAATAACAGTCATCCTTTGAGGCATATCAGAGATGAAATCCATTGAAATATGGGTCCATGGCCTCTTGGGGACAGGCAAAGGCATCAACAACCCACTAGAGCGAGAACACGATTTAGACCGGGAGCACGTCCCACAGGACTGCACAAAATTCCTGACATCATGAGACAAGGAGGGCCACCAAAAAGACCGACTCACCAGATCTCTAGTACCAAAAATACCTGGATGACCAGCCAAAGCAGAGCAATGAACTTCAGACATCACTCTCTTCTTCCACTGGTCAGGAACATACAACTTTCCACTGGGACAACGCTCAGGTTTGTCCTCCTGGAACTCTTCCAGAGCACGTCTCAAATCGGGCGAGATGGCAGAAAGAACTACCCCTTCGCCTAAGATGGTAGCAGGCTTGGTCACCACAGGAGAATCAGCAAAGAAGCTCCTAGAGAGGGCGTCAGCCTTGACATTCTTAGTTCCAGGAAGAAAAGAAACCACAAAATCAAAACGTGTAAAAAACAAGGCCCACCTAGCCTGTCTAGGGTTCAAGCGCTTAGCCGACTCTAGGTAAATCAAATTCTTGTGGTCAGTGAGGACCACGACTTGATGCTTAGCTCCCTCCAACCAATGTCTCCACTCCTCAAATGCCCATTTCATGGCTAACAGTTCCCGATTCCCCACATCATAGTTACGTTCAGATGGAGAGAACTTTTGGGAAAAGAAAGCACAGGGATTCATTTTATATGTTACAGGATCCTTTTGGGACAAAACAGCTCCTGCACCAATCTCAGAAGCATCCACCTCTACCTGGAACGGAAGTGAGACATCAGGTTGCCGCAATACCGGGGCGGAGGTGAATCTTCGCTTCAGCTCCTGAAAGGAAGAAACAGCCTCCGGAGACCAATTTAACACATCAGCACCCTTCTTAGTCAAATCAGTCAATGGCTTGGCAATACTAGAAAATTTTGCTATAAATTTCTGATAAAAATTAGCAAAACCCAAAAACTTCTGGAGGGCCTTCAAAGAAGTGGGCTGAACCCAATCGTAAATGGCCTGTACCTTGGCCGGGTCCATTTCAATAGTTGACGGGGACAAAATAAATCCCAAAAAAGAAATCCTCTGTACTCCAAAAAGGCATTTAGATCCTTTGAAATACAGGGAATTCTCCCTAAAGATCCGGAACACAGTCCGAATATGTTTCACATGAGAATCCCAATCCTTGGAGAAGATCAAAATATCATCCAGATAGATAATCAAAAATTTATCGACAAAATCTCGGAAAATATCGTTCATGAAGCACTGGAAGACAGAAGGGGCATTAGTGAGCCCAAAAGGCATCACCAGGTACTCAAAATGTCCCTCCGGAGTATTAAACGCCGTCTTCCATTCATCCCCATGCTTAATGCGAATAAGATTATACGCCCCCCTGAGGTCAAGCTTGGTAAACCAGCAAGCACCTTTAACTCTGGAGAATAGATCAGAAATCAGGGGTAACGGATACTGATATTTAACAGTAATTTTGTTGAGAGCACGATAATCAATACAAGGTCTTAATGATCCATCCTTTTTGGCTACAAAAAAAAAAACGGCACCTAAGGGTGATGAGGATGGTCTAATATGACCCTTCTCCAACGCCTCCTTAATATAGGATCGCATAGCCTCGTGCTCGGGTACAGATAAATTGAAGAGCCGACCCTTGGGAAATTTACACCCCGGGCTCAGTTCAATAGCACAGTCATAACTCCTATGAGGAGGCAGAGACGCAGACTCATTCTCACTAAATACATCATAAAAGTCCGCCAAAAAATCAGGAACATCATGCGACTGAGGAGAGGTGGAAAACACCGGAGCCTCACTAAAGGCACACCGACAACCCCAACTCACCACAGACACAGATTTCCAATCCAAAACTGGATTATGAATTTGTAACCAGGGAAACCCCAGAACAATAGTATCATGCAGATTATGTAACACCAAAAACCTGCAATTTTCTTGATGGTCTGGGGCGACCCGCATTACCACCTGGGTCCAAAACTGAGGTTTATTTTTAGCCAAAGGAGTAGCATCAATCCCCCTCAAAGGGATAGGCGTCTGCAGAGGTGTCATCGGATATCCACAATGTTTAGCAAAATCCAAGTCCATTAGGTTTAGAGCTGCTCCCGAATCCACAAAAGCCTTGGCGGAAAATGTGGACAGGGAGCAGATCAGAGTAATAGCCAGAAGAAACTTAGGTTGAACAACACCAACAGAAAACGTGTGTGCAAAGCGTTTCTCGCGTTTAGGACAGACAGAAATAATATGCGAGGCATCTCCACAGAAAAAACACAACTTATTACGCCTTCTGAACTCCTGACGCTGCTCTCTGGAAAAAACTCTATCACATTGCATAGGTTCAGACATCTGTTCAACAGGTGGCAACGCCTCTCGTGCAGCTCTGCGTTCGCGTAAACGCCGATCAACCTGAATGGCTAAAGACATAGAATCGTCAAGACCAGAGGGAACAGGAAATCCCACCATAGTATCTTTTACGGCTTCTGACAACCCCTTACGAAAGAGAGCAGCCAAGGCATTATCATTCCAGGTAGTAAGGACCGCCCACTTTCGGAATTTTTGGCAGTACAATTCTGCAGAATCACGACCCTGGTTCAATGCCAGCAGGGTCTTTTCAGCCTGATCAATGGCATTAGGTTCGTCATACTACAACCCCAAGGCCTGAAAAAATGCGTTCACATTAGTCAGAATAGGATCATCTGGTTTCAAAGAAAACACCCAATCCTGGGGATCGCCACGCAGCAAAGAGATGACAATTTTAACCTGCTGCGCGGAGCTCCCTGACGAGTTAGGCTTCAAGGCAAAAAATAATTTACAATTATATTTGAAATTCAAAAATTTAGACCGATCCCCAAAAAATACATCAGGTGTAGGAATCTTTGGTTCAGCAGCATGTGAATGAGCAAGGTAGGTGGAAATTCCCCGCACTTCCGCAGTGAGCTGCTCCACACGATCAGACAATTGCTTTATCTCCATTGAGAGAAAAAAAAATTCCCCCTACGGCCTCAGAGATATAGAGGAAAAAATATACACACCCTTTTTTTTTTTTACTACAATTCTTTCCTGCTATTGAGTACCCTAGAATCTGTGGTATGGCGGGTGATTCTGTTATGATTGAGTCAAAAATAGAAATGCTAGCTAAGTCCAGAAAACCAGAGAAGTTGGCAGCTATCGGATTGCAGACCCCTGAACCTATCAATACAACTAGTAGTAGCCGTGGGGGGCTCCTACGATGCTCTAGGCCCCTCGATCACAGCCGGAGGACTACATAGCCTAATGACAGAAAGGGAAATCTAAACTGCCCCAGAGCAGACCCCAATGTAAAAGGCAGCCCCCACATATAATGATGGTGAAGCAAGAAGAAAGACAGACAGAAAGATAGACTGAGCAAAGATGGGGCCCACGCTAGCTTAGATAGGAAAGGACAGGAAGGCTGCTGTCTGCAATCCGTGAAAACCCCTATGAAAATAAGAGCCAACAAACTGACAGTAAAAAAGGCCCTGAAGACGCTAGGCTTCAAAAAAGCTATGTCAGTACTCAGGAATATTCTGAAGACAGAGCAACAGGCAAAAGGAGATTCAGCTCACCCCAGCAGGGAATGGCAGAATCCTGAAAAGCAAGGAAACAAAACACTAGTGCAAAAAGGCAAAGCAGAAATCTTAGCTTTAGGTGAGCAGGAATCAGACTGGTTTCCTAGAAGTCCACAGAGAAATCACCCGCAGGCCAGAAGGGCGTCGGCAGCCTTATATCCAGTCATTAACTCAACTCAGCCAGTCATCATCATCAGCCCCAGGTGTTTGACAATCAGGCTCACTACCTTTCTTCACCAGAAGAGGGAGTTCCTCGGGCCTCAGTAGTGAAGGGGAAAATGAACTCACAACAGTTACCCTTCCCATATACAGTTCCATCTTACACGGTGACAAAGAGGAAGCTGCAGAAGTGCAGGTTCGGCCCACCCGCCATCAGACACACCACCGTACTATCAGGGGCCCTGTGCCAGTGCCGTCGCCAACGAGTGGGCCCCCCCTGCTTGCTCAGGATCACAGCACTTGCAAGGTTGAAATACTGTGCAGTGAGATGAAAGATGGGGACGACGAGGAGTCCAGACTAGTACAGGGATTCCCTAGCGAGGAGACTTATTTGATTGTTTTCAATGTTGGGACAGCAATTTTTGGGGAGCACTATATTCTGGAGAATGATAGATGGGGCCCACCATACACTGGAACATTCCAAAGGTGGACATCAGACACTGGAGCAGCATTTACAGGGCCCATTATACACTAGAGCATTAGAAATGGGGCCCATTATGTTTGGAGCATTATTTGGGCCCATAAGACAGTGGAGCTTCATCCATGGGGACCAACATATACTGTAGCATTATGTGGAGCTCATCATATACTGTTTCAAACATTATATGGGACCAATGATTCTGTATGGAGAAATAGATGGGCCTCGTCATGAGATGTAAAAAGTGAAGTATTTTTCATTGTACTATACCGCTATTTCTCTGCCGTATCGGAGCATGATGAGTTGTGGTATGTGTTAAAGGGGCGCTCTTTCGCCCAGGGCACATGAAAACCAGGAGCCAGCCCTACCCCCCCCCACAACTTTAGCCAAATAACCCCCATTTTTCAGTGCGTAACTTGTATTATGAAGTTAATTAAGGTTGACAAGCTTAAGTAAGAAGAATTGATGCTTTTGGCATTCAAATGGGCACTGTAGGTGTGTTTCCTGTCCTCCTCTCACTGCCGACTTTTATTCCCATTGACTTACATTGGGTTTCGTGTTTCGGGACGACCCCGACTTTTCCCTATAATAGGCCGATCTTGCTCGACCCGACTTTTGGAAAAGTCGGGTTTCACGAACCGAAACTCGACCCTAAAAAACCAGAAGTCGCTCAACTCTACCAATGTGGATACAGGGGACCAAAATTCTCATAACAGAGTTGCCACTGATGATGGGGAGGAGGAGTACTCACGCAGCCTTGCCCATTATCTTTGTTCCCTTCCCCATGAGGTGCGGCTACGTGTGCGAGGATCCATTCAGATCGTAATTGACGCAAGCACACCCCCCAATACCCCTTATGAGCTGTTTGAGTTTCTGGAGAGGTGGCAGCTGTCACCCAGGAATCTCTTGCATCTTAACCCACATCCCCAAGTGCTTGCTCAATCAGGGTCTGAGGATCCTCCTACACATGGGCCTACACCTCACACCCTTCCCCCCTACCCAACATTGGCAACATCATTCCCAAATGTCAGGGTATAACCCAGCACACCAATATGGCCATTTGTTCCAAGCCAATGTTGGAAGCTGGTCCCAATCTGGTTGGGGACGACATGGCCATTTTGGTGGTTTAGACTAAAGGCCCTACCAGCCTCAACAGGAGAGTCGTCTCCAATATAGTGCCCAGTATCCACCTCAAGCCCATGAGCTGGCCCACTACCTCCATCATGGATTCAGAACACATGACACATGCACAAAAACTGAACGGGTCAATAAGACCCTGTTCACACCACCCAAGAACTAAAACACAGAGACAGAACACAGTATGACAAACGTGCATAAATACTCTGTTGTAAAATATATGTAACTGTAAGTAGCAAGTGCTAGTAAAAGATGTTAACAAAACCAGGGTATTTTGTTGATACTTTTTTTGCAAAAAAAGTACGCTAAGCCACTCCGCCGCGTCAAGGCATACCCTTCTCGGAGCAGTCCTATCTAATATACTTAAAAACCTGAACATGTGAATAATACCTTCATGAGCAGGGTTCAGAAAGGTGCTGCCCGGTATGGGCTCGCTGGGCAAAATGGCTTTTTATGCATGTCCCAAAAGAGAGAGACGGGGATCTCCCAAAGCTTGCATAAGCAATAAATCAATAGATTCAGAACACATGACACATGCACAAAAACTGAACGGGTCAATAAGACCCTGTTCACACCACCCAAGAACTAAAACACAGAGACAGAACACAGTATGACAAACGTGCATAAATACTCTGTTGTAAAATATATGTAACTGTAAGTAGCAAGTGCTAGTAAAAGATGTTAACAAAACCAGGGTATTTTGTTGATACTTTTTTTGCAAAAAAAGTACGCTAAGCCACTCCGCCGTGTCAAGGCATACCCTTCTCGGAGCAGTCCTATCTAATATATTTAAAAACCTGACCATGTGAATAATACCATCATGAGCATGGTTCAGAAAGGTGCTGCCCGGTATGGGCTCGCTGGGCAAAATGGCTTTTTATGCATGTCCCAAAAGAGAGAGGCGGGGATCTCCCAAAGCTTGCATAAGCAAGAAATCAATAGATTCAGAACACATGACACATGCACAAAAACTGAACGGGTCAATAAGACCCTGTTCACACCACCCAAGAACTAAAACACAGAGACAGAACACAGTATGACAAACGTGCATAAATACTCTGTTGTAAAATATATGTAACTGTAAGTAGCAAGTGCTAGTAAAAGATGTTAACAAAACCAGGGTATTTTGTTGATACTTTTTTTGCAAAAAAAGTATGCTAAGCCACTCCGCCGCGTCAAAGCATACCCTTCTCAGAGCAGTCCTATCTAATATATTTAAAAACCTGAACATGTGAATAATACCTTCATGAGCATGGTTCAGAAAGGTGCTGCCCGGTATGGGCTCGCTGGGCAAAATGGCTTTTTATGCATGTCCCAAAAGAGAGAGGCGGGGATCTCCCAAAGCTTGCATAAGCAAGAAATCAATAGATTCAGAACACATGACACATGCACAAAAACTGAACGGGTCAATAAGACCCTGTTCACACCACCCAAGAACTAAAACACAGAGACAGAACACAGTATGAAAAACGTGCATAAATACTCTGTTGTAAAATATATGTAACTGTAAGAAGCAAGTGCTAGTAAAAGATGTTAACAAAACCAGGGTATTTTGTTGATACGTTTTTTTGCAAAAAAATGTACGCTAAGCCACTCCGCAGCGTCAAGGCATACCCTTCTCGGAGCAGTCCTATCTAATATATTTAAAAACCTGAACATGTGAATAATACCTTCATGAGCAGGGTTCAGAAAGGTGCTGCCCGGTCTTATTGACCCGTTCTGTTTTTGTGCATGTGTCATGTGATCTGAATCTATTGATTTCTTGCTTATGCAAGCTTTGGGAGATCCCCGCCTCTCTCTTTTGGGACATGCATAAAAAGCCATTTTGCCCAGCGAGCCCATACCGGGCAGCACCTTTCTGAACCCTGCTCATGAAGGTATTATTCACATGTTCAGGTTTTTAAATATATTAGATAGGACTGCTCCGAGAAGGGTATGCCTTGACGCTGCGGAGTGGCTTAGCGTACATTTTTTTGCAAAAAAACGTATCAACAAAATACCCTGGTTTTGTTAACATCTTTTACTAGCACTTGCTACTTACAGTTACATATATTTTACAACAGAGTATTTATGCACGTTTGTCATACTGTGTTCTGTCTCTGTGTTTTAGTTCTTGGGTGGTGTGAACAGGGTCTTATTGACCCGTTCAGTTTTTGTGCATGTGTCATGTGTTCTGAATCTATTGATTTCTTGCTTATGCAAGCTTTGGGAGATCCCCGCCTCTCTCTTTTGGGACATGCATAAAAAGCCATTTTGCCCAGCGAGCCCATACCGGGCAGCACCTTTCTGAACCCTGCTCATGAAGGTATTATTCACAGGTTCAGGTTTTTAAATATATTAGATAGGACTGCTCCGAGAAGGGTATGCCTTGATGCGGTGGAGTGGCTTAGCGTACATTTTTTTGCAAAAAAACGTATCAACAAAATACCCTGGTTTTGTTAACATCTTTTACTAGCACTTGCTACTTACAGTTACATATATTTTACAACAGAGTATTTATGCACGTTTGTCATACTGTGTTCTGTCTCTGTGTTTTACCTCCATCATGGGCAAGAGTGCAGTATTCCCCCACACAGGCCGAGGACCAAGGTGGCCACACTAGCCATCCGGCAACACAGGCTGGGCTGCCGCCTTCTCCCCCCCTACATACTGCAATTCATAACTTTGTGTGTGTTTTTGTGGTTAAATGCTGTATTGTAACATTATAAAAATTTGTTTGTGTTCTAAGGCCAATTCTGGCCATTTTGCTAAATAACATAAGGCTTCACAAGGCCTTTAAAAAAAGGATACATAAAAAGTTTTAACATTCAATTGTTGTCTTTATCAATGATGCACTTACATCACAACATGCTGCCATATGCTTATACATTGATTTATAAGCAGAGAAAAGACATAAGGGGTTGTAATATAAATAGTTTCCCAAAGCCCAAAAACAAGCATTTACAACATAGACACAGCATGTTCTTGCCAAGAAGTTTCCCCCTCAGGTGACATAAAGTAATTTGTGAAAATATCACGCACTTTGAGCCCAGAGAGCGGTTTACGTTGAGGGTTGATAGGTGGTCTCGCCCTATGTACATTGTCTGACTCACGCACAACACCAGCAGAGGAGGAACAATCATGTATCCTGGTGAAGTTATGGCCAACGCCACATGCTTTATTTACTTCATTTACATTTTGTTCACTCAGCTGAATGGCAGACGACGAGCATGTGATAGGGGCAAGTTACAAATTCAGCGCCGGTGGTGCAGGTTGCGCCGGGGATATGGCCTCATGACATTGCGCGTTAACTGAAACACCTCATCTGCCAAAAGGACATAAGGGACTGATTCTTGAGTGGATCCTGGTAGCTGGCGTGGTGGTGGTAGATTCAACTGGTTGGTGCGTAGCCGCTGACCCATAATGGAAGTATTGAAGACTCTAGAGTCTCCCGTCCTTCCATAGGCCCCAATGTCAACAATTATAAACTTGTATTGAGGGTCAGCCAGAGCCAACAATACAACAGAAAAGTATTGCTTATAATTGAAGAATTGTGAGCCAGAGTTAGGCAGCTTACGCATCCAGATATGTTTGCCATCAAGGGCCCCAATTAGGATACTGGCATGCCTCCTCAAAGTCCCTTGATATCCTCAACCAGTCTTCCATTCTGGGTTGGGGCATGACGAGTTGATGTAGTCTTGACAATATTTGACTTCATGTCGACCTGACTATGCCAGAAATGGTAGATCTTCCAATGAGAAACTCATGGTGGATGGCGGCATAAGACAGGCCAGTGGACAGAAAGCTGAAGAACAACAGAAATGGAACATTTTAGAATGCACAAATTAACAAAACACCAGGTACATACATTCCAAACTTGTTAGTGATTCATATCTACTAACACACATATATTTTGTCGCACAATCACTACGTGATATTCAGTACATATTACACATAACAATCTGGTCTGTAAGTTTATATATATATCTGGAATAAGATGAGGGCATTAAACTTAGGACAAAATAAAAAACATACTTTGGGCAATACATCATGAACATAGAGAATCTGGTTGTGTAGTACATACCGTAATGTGAGTAGAAGTCGCTCCTCTGCAGATATAGCTTTGCACATCCTTGTGTCCTGAAAGGTTATCACTGGATCCCAGGGTGCACTGTCTCCAAGAGTAGATCAAATGTTGCAAGGCTCATGCGACAGTATTTGTAAAATTTTTACGGATGATCCCGCAGAGAAGAATAGAGGGGATGAAAATGACCTCTTGTGAGTCATTGCCTCAAAAGTGGATGGATCCACATGCGTCTCCTCCTCCTCGGATCCACAATCAGTGGGTATGGCTGGCTAAAGCACCTGGACAAAACCAAGTTGAAGAGAACACGGTCAATTGGGTTGAACTGAAGTGTGTCAGACATGTTTGTTAACAACCAGCAAGACACCCACACAAGCAGAGCACCAAAATGGGCAAATTGGAGTCTGCCATCTGATGTTGAGGCAATAAATAGGGTTGGTGCTGATGATTTAAATTATGTGCAGGCCTCAAAACCGTAAAATGTCCATTTTGCAAGGTTGTGAGAAAAAAACGATATACGGATGCCATACGGATTACATACAGATGCTTACATGAGAAAAATACGCGACCACACCCTAACAACGAATGACATACGGAGCACTATTTAGGGACCATTTATGCATATTACGGACGTAAAATATGGTCCGTATTTTTCTACCTTGTGTGTGAATCCAGCCTAAGTTATAAATACTGATGTAAAATACTGACCAAATACTGAATGTCTGAGCGTGGTCAAAGAATAAGTGATAAGTTATTGATTTGTGGGGGTCCAACTTCTGGGACATGCACCGATCTGCAGAATGTTGTACTTTTATTCCATTAGAATGGAGTGGCATGATTGACTCGACCACTGATCCATTCATTCCTTAAGTGGATATATGTAGGAGGCATTTATGCACACTTTAGTCCAAGTGCATTTTCTTTAAAGTGCCTGTTAGGGGCTTGCGGAAGGCACCAAACAATAAAGATGGTATAAGGTGCGCTCGCAGCCCGGGGTCCACCGTGCAGAGATGTTACCTACTGCTCTGTAATGGCGGACACAATATGGCGGTATAACAGAAGAACACACGCGGGTTAACGTCACCAAGTATGCACAGAGGCGGACTCTGTTGCCTCAAAGAGTCCGCCAACGCGGAACATAAACGCCGTGGCCTGTTATGCTCACAGACCTCGGCAAGGTGAGTGCTGGTGTGTGCTGTCACAGAACTCTGCCCCAAGGGCACAGGGATAGAGTCCCCCTAGACCCACTAAAGCTCGGCGCCGCAACTGAGGCGCCAGGAGAGGCTATGCTAATAGATTAACGCACGAAGTGCATACAGCGCCGCTCTGGCGGATGCCACTAACCAGCCTAAACTTAGGTACTGGAAAGAGCACTAAGGGCGCACGGTGCTGCACTGATGGACGCTGATGTTCATGCGGCACAGTCGTGCCTTGTGCAGGATGGCACACTCTGGCGCTAACACGTGTGGAGAGACCTGGATGCACTGTGGCGCATAGGCAATGCCACTACTAGGTGCTGACTTTAACTCCGATAACCCTATTGCATACACATCCAAGAGAGGGGAATCATAATGAGTCAGTCACCATAAACATGCATCCATCATCACACACTAGTACATAATTCTATCCTAGCGCATGGCCGGGCGGCAATGCAAGGTTTTTATAGTTGCAGCCTTCCGGAACCTTCCTAGTGGTCCTATCAGAGCAGCAACAGAACCTGAGCATGTGACCTCCGACCTCCAATGAGATGTCGCCCCACGGGCATGCAAAGTGGACCGAAAGAGGGACTTAGTCCCAAGAGCTGCTCTCTGCTGGTTAGTGTGGATTGCTATAGCTGGACCAGAGGTGGCAGCAGCAACCAAACCAACAGCATTGGCTTGGGCAAGACGCCAGGATCGATGTCTCTGCTGATCTGTCTCTTCTGTGGTCGGGGAAGAATGGGAGACCATAGCAGGCAAGGCTCGGGATTCCTCCTGTGCAGAGGGAGAAACCTGACGCCCAACAGTGCCTTGCAGTTAATCATGGCATAATCAAATATTCATATCTAGTCTCTATTATTTTCACACAGGTATATAAATCATTCATCTGCTGGATATGTCCTGCATGCATCTTGAAACCTCATTTCCATCTTTTCAAGCATATTTAATGGCATATAGTTCATTTATCTTCCTGAGCCGGTCCCTGATGCTGTAAGGTTATGTCACTAGCTCAAATATTTTTATGATCTATGTTGGCCTGCAAACTTGTTTGTTTGTCTCTACATTTACTGCCTCCTGCTGTCTTAATATGGTTGATAGATTAGTAATCAGTCAAATTAGTGATAGATCTAAGAACAAACCTCCTATATATTCAGACATAGCTTTGGGGGAGCATTTATGTAGGGGGCATTTATGTATATTTTATTCCAAGTGCATTTTTGCAAAGTGCCTTGCAGTTAATAGTGGCAGTTGTACAGGACAGGAGTCAGGTAAGGTGTAGTGAAGTATGTAAAACTATGAGCATCTCTATGGTTGAATATGTACTGCGGATCAGATAAAGAATACAAAAACTGAGCAACCTAGCCCATGAGAATGTGACCTAGACCCAAATCAACCAGAAGGTCTGGTATGACTGTAATGCCAGACTAAGGGCCTATGAGGAGGTGCAGAAGGTTTAGGTGTTGGTTCCTGTGTTACAGAATAAATTACAGGCCGCATGTGAGGGACCTTACACTGAACACAAGCAGCTAAATAATGTTAATTATGAGAGGCTGGTCTAGAAATCTGACCTCCAAGTTAATCTATAAATTAGGCCTGTACACATAGAAACCTGTTCACAGTGAGAGGCAGCCTAGCTGCTGTGCTCCATTTCATATTCCCCCCTCCCTCGGGGATGTAATACCAGACTGCAAAGTTTGATATTTCTGTAAGTTTTCTCCTTTATTTTATCACTCTTTTTGCATATTTGTATGCCACTTTTTATTTCCATTTTTATATCCTTTTTATTGTAAGCACTGTACCTTTTATATTAAAGCTTAAAACTTTAATAAGTCTGAACCTTGTTGCTCTAAAGAATCCATAGCCTTAGAGTGTGTGCTCCTGGTGTTTGGCACATAGAAGTGGTAGTCCTTCTGGGACTCATCGCCCGTGTTGTTCGGTGAGTGGTGGCAGCGTGTATGAAGTGGGTTGTGTGGTCTGTGTGGGGTGTGATTTATGCTCCCACTGCAGCATAGAACAGAGGTTGAATGCTGGACTGAGTGAGAGGAGATATATTAACCCTTGCAAGCGCAACCCCAAGTCACGTGCTGAGAAGCGGGTACGTGACAAATTGGTGGCAACGGTGGGATATACGAATATATCCTCCCTGGTAATTCGTGACATAAGGCTTTTAAAAAAAATAATTTCCAGAACATTTCGATTGCAACAAATATGCACAATATGAATTTGTATAATTTATATCCTGGTTGCTGCATTCACTCACATACACCGTCCTTGCATAAACTCTTTACACTCCATCCTTAATAATGTGCAGCACTCATGCTCTATTCACAATGGTAAACTGCACAGATCCATTCAGACCCACAGAAGAGACACTTTCACAAACCATCTACTCACTCTTTCTATTGTCCTCCATTTTTCACTGCATGCCTTCATCTCTTTTAACTGTACCCTTTGGAATTTTCACTGTAATAATTATGAAGGTAATATGGAATCTGATTGCATGGGATAAAACAAATTTGAGACCAAGATTGAGACAAATAAATTGTACTAACAAAGCAAAGAGTATAACATAAACTAACAGAGAAATTCTTGAAATTACAGTGCAGTGTAACCAGCACAAAACAGAAGTGTCCAGCAACTGTGCCAGTGGAGCGCGACTGCTAACACAAGCAACTCCAGAAATTATATGTGGCACGAGTGCGACCTGCACTCATACGTTGTAGTACTGAAATATGCAAACAGTGGAGCTGGCACCTTTCATGGAAGTCCAGAAATATACAGATTGTGAACTACAAGGATAAGGTTTTCCAGTGTACTTCTTTTAGGGCTGAAAAAGTCCCACTAAAATCAGCATCGCAGCACGCACAGACACAGTCAAGGAGTAAATTCTCAGATAATAATGTCAAAAGTCTTAAAGACCACAGCAGTGTCAGAGATGTGTAGTTCCTCACCTTAGAAGTCTGGACAATAAGTAGCACAGCCTGGATCAGGAAGCAGAGCAGAGGACTGAAGGCAGCTGGAAGTGATGAGACAGAGCACAGAGTAAATGAGTAGCAGTAGGAAATCCAGAAGCAAGTCAGGAGGCAACTCAGAAGCCACCAGCAATAAAATACTCAGGCAAGGAATATTTCCCGACCCGGACTTTAATAACAGGACAGACACGAAGTTCAAGGACAGGGCAAAGTACCAGACTACATCTTGGACGAGGGCAAAGCAAGTTCCATGGAACATCCGGAAGCCTTACACAGTGGAAACCCCCCACAAGTAAGCCCATTTTGGAAACTAGACACCCCAAGGAACTTATCTAGATATGTGGTGAGAACTTTGAACCCACAAGGGCTTCACAGAAGCTTATAACATACAGCCATACAATTAAAAAATCATATTTTTTCCACAAAAATTATCTTTTCATCCCCAATTTTTATTTTCCCAAGGGTAACAGGACCCTAAAAGTTATTGTGCAATTTGTCCCGAGTACGCTGATACCCCATATGTGGGTGTAAACGACTATTTGGGCGCATGGCAGAGCTCCAAAGGGAAGCAGCGCCATTTGACTTTTTTGGCTGGAATTGAGATCGGACACCATGTCGCGTTTGAAAAGCTCTTGATGTACCAAAACAGTGGAAACCCCCCAAAAATGACACCATTTTGGAAACTAGACCCCCCCAAGGATCTTATCTAGATGTGTGGTGAGCACTTTGGACGCCCTTAATTTTTTTATTTTCCCAATGGTAACAGGAGAAATTGGACCCCAAAAGTTGTTGTCCAATTTGTTCTGAGTATGCTGATACTCCATATGTGGGAGAAAACTACTGTATGGGCACACGTCGGGGCTCGGAAGGGAAGTAGTGACGTTTTGGAATGCAGACTTTGATTGAATGGTATGCGGGTGTCATGTTGCCTTTGGAGAGCCCCTGATGTACCTAAACAGTGGAAATCCCCCACAAGTGACCACATTTTGGAAACTAGACCCCCTAAGGAACTTATCTAGATGTGTGGTGACCACTTTGAACCCCCCAGTGCTTCACAGAAGTTTATAACGCCCGGGCGTGAAAAGAACAAAATCATATTTTTTCCACAAACATGATCTTTTAGTCCCCAATTTTTTTTATTTTCCCAAGGGTAACAGGAGAAATTGGACCCCAAAAATTGTTGTCCAATTTGTCCTGAGTATGCTGACACCCCATATGTGGGAGAAAACTACTGTATGGGCACACGTCAGGGCTCGGAAGGGAAGTAGTGACGTTTTGGAATGCAGACTTTGATGGAATGGTCTGCGGGTGTCATGTCGTGTTTGGAGAGCCTCTGATGTGCCTAAACTGTTGAAACTCCCCACAAGTGACCCCATTTTAGAAACTAGACCCCCCATGGAACTTATCTAGATGTGTGGTGAGCACTTTGAACCCCCAAGTGCTTCACAGAAGTTTATAACGCCCGAGCGTGAAAATAAAAAAATCATATTTTTTTCCACAAAAATGATATTTTTGCCCCCAATTTTTTATTTCCTAACAGTAACTGGAGAAATTGGACCCCAAAAGTTGTTTTGCAATTTGTCCTGAGTAGGCTGATACCTCATATGTGGGGGTAAAACACTGTTTGGGCACATGGCAGACCTTGGAAGGGAAGGAGCACCATTTGACTTTTTCAACGCAGAATTGGCTGGAATTGAGATCAGATGCCATGTTGCGTTTGGAGAGCACCTGATGTGCCCAAACAGTGTAAACCCCCAATTTTAACTCCAACCCTAACCCCTAACACTAATCTCAGCCCTTACCCTAGCCCTAACCCTAACCCTATCCGTAACCCTAATGGGAAAATGGAAATAAGTACATTTTTTTAATTTTATTATTATTCCATAACTAAGATGATGATAAAGGGGGTTTGATTTACTATTTATGGCGGTTTTTATTGGCAGTTGTCATACGCTAAAAGACGTTTTTTATTGTAAAAATAGTTTTTGCATCACCACATTTTGAGAGCTATAATTTTTATGTATTTTGACACATCGAGTCATGTGAGATCTTATTCTTTGCGGGACGAGTTGACGTTTTTATTTACCATTTTCGGGCACGTAACATTTTTTGATCGCTTTTTATTCCGATTTTTTTGCCGCAGAATGAACAAAAACCAGCATTTCAAGAATTTCTTTTGGGTGGTGCGTTTACACCGCTATGCTTGCAGTAAAATTGATAAGGCGGTTTTATTCTTCGCGTCAGTACGGTTACAGCGATACTTCTTTTATGTTTTTTTTATGTTTTGGCGCTTTTATGCACTGAAAACAATTTTATATAAAAAATAATTATTTTGCATCGCTTTATTCTGTGAGCTATAACTTTTTTAGTTTTTTGCTGATGATGCTCTATTGTGGCTCGTTTTTTGCGGGACAAGATGATGTTTATAGCGGTACCATGGTTATTTATATCCATCTTTTTGATTGCGCGTTATTGCACTTTTTGTTCGGCGGTATGATGATAAAGCTTTATTTTTTGCTTCGTTTTTTATTTTCTAACAAGTTCAATAAAGGGTTAACTAGTGGGACAGTGTTATAGGGTGGGTCATTACAGATGCGGTGATACCAAATATGTGTACTTTTATTGTTTTTTTTTTTATTTATTTAGCAATTTTTTATAAATTATTTTTACACTTTTTTTACTTTATTACAATGTCCCAGGGGGGACATAACTGTCATGTGACAGATCGCTGATCTGTCACATCACAGATCGCTGTGACAGATCAGCTATCTGTCACAGGCAGTGCTGCAGGTTTCCTCATGCCTGCGCTTTGCAGGCAGTGAGGAAGCTGGCTCCCTACAGGCCCCCGAAGGTCCCCGCCGCCATTTTGGATCCGGAGACCTGCAGGGAAGGAGACCACCGCAGCAGCGCTGCACATTGCGCTGCACATTGCGCTGCTGTGGGGGTCTCAGGGAAGCACAGAGGGAGCCCCCTCCCTGCCAATGCTTCCCTATACCCCAGGTACACTGCGATCGTGTTTGACCACAGTGTGCCAGGGGTTAACATGTCGGGGCGGTCTGTGACTGCCCCTGACGCATAGTGCCGGATGTCAGCTGTGATAAACAGCTGACACCCTGCCACGATCGCTATGACGTACTATCCCATCCCTGGGAATTAAGTCCCAGGGCACATGGATGGGATAGTACGTCATATGGCAGAAAGGGGTTAAAGAACACCTTTAATGCAAACTACTGTAATTGTACATCCCAGTTATGGGGGCGCACAGTAGATGTGCAGGGGCCGCCTGTGCTTTACAGTTGATGTTCCACTATAACATGGATAATGGCTAACAGATATTTGCATATAGCTGTAGGGTGGGCCCCTAGAGTCCATTCCCGTGGTGGGCCCCAGAGACCCCTGTCCGACCCTGGGGCTGATATATAGTATTGTGATCATGTCTGTAATAATAATAGGATGACTGCTGAAACGTGATCACTACAGATAGGAAAGTGTAAAATAGCTTATGAGGCTCAATAGCCAGAGTTAAACCTATAAGATTTCAGGGGTCTGTGGAAAGTAATATGGAGAATAAATAAAAAAAAAGTTAAGAAAAAATTGTGTAAATAAGCAAAATATATAACATAAAAGCTTGAGTAAATAATGACATTTTCTGAGGAGGGATTCTTTTTAACTAGATTTAAGTGTTTGAATCCTAGTTCTCTAAATCTTGCAAAACATTTTAACATAGTGTCTCTACAACTTATGTTATCTGAACCAAAAATATATAGGAGGGTAATAATGTCAAACAAACATGTAGACAAGGCTTAACCTCATAAGGATATTAAGAGCAAGAATTTCCCAGCACTAAATCCCTTAGACGAACACCATAAGATGGTCTGCATTTCGTAAAGAGGCAAGAACAGCTGAATAGCAAAGTATTATCTTAGGATTTAATGAAACCTAAGAACCAAAGCTTTGTTAACATTTTAAATGTTTTAGAATTTTGGTTCTTATTTCATGGTGAGGTTTAGTTTGGTTTAGTTTCCAGAAAAAGTTAGAGGATGTAGCATAAAAACAAAAAAAATTTAATTTCAAATGCAACTTTTAAGTAAATTATGTAGTGATGATCACACAGATTACATTTTTACTTGTGGTTGAAACTGGATTTAAAGTGATAGCCCAGTTCTTACCATCTCGCTGCAGTAAATTTTTGGTTTTGATCTTTTGTTTTTTTTGCTAAGAGCTATAACTTTTCAACTGCCTGCATAATGCTAAAAGGGCTTGTGTTTTGCAAATCAAGTAGGGTGATATCAAATATTCTTATTTTTTTATTTTGTTTCAGCATGAGAACAATTTTTAACATGTCAGCACCTTACACTAATGTCGTGGGAGGTGTGATGGGTGACAGATGGGACCTACGTCTCTAACTATTTAAACACTGTGATACGTCGGAGGGATCACGTTGTATGGTCTCCTCACTTTCACCAAAGTGCCATTCCACCCCCCTGGGGTTGCAAAAGGTCAGCTTGGCACAGTTTTACAGAAACACCCCCTGTCCTAACTAGTGCAAGGATGCACAAGGAGTGAAAGAGTGTAGCCAATGCAGGCATAGCGTAACGCTCACTCACAATCTTGACAGGCTGAGAGGCCTCTTCCACCAGGAAAACAGAGCCTTGCCAGCCTGGTGGGACTGCCACCAGTTCTTCATTAGCTATACAGTGGTATGTAAAAGTGTGGGAAACCTTGGTCAAAATTACTGTTATTGTGGAGAGTTAAGCAAGTTGAAGATTAAATGATCTCTAAAAGGCCTAAAGTTAAAGATGACACAATTCCTTTGTATTTTCGGCAAAAAATATGCATAATTTTTGCCTTTTAAATTTTTAAAATTACAAAAAGAAAAATGGGCCGATGCAAGAATTTGGGCACCTTTGGAGATTTGTGTGCTCAGATAACTTTGACCAAGTTTTCATACCTTAATTAGCCTGTTATGGTTATGGCTTGTTCACTATCATTGTTAGGAAAGGCCAGATGATGCAAATTTCCCAACTTTATAAGAACACAACCTCCCCTAACCTTGTAACAAAAAAAACAGCAGCCATGGGTTCATCTAAGTGAAAATAGTGGAGGACCACAAAGCAGGAGAAGGCTATAGGAAGATGCATTTTCAAGTTGCCCTTTCCTCAGTTAGAAATGTAATTAAAAGATTGCACTCAACTGGAACAGTGGAGATCAATATAAGATCCAGAAGACCAAACAACATTTCACTAAGAGCTGCTCATAGGATTGCTAGAGAGGCAAATCAGAACCCCGGATTGACTGCAAAAGATCCTTCAGATACATTTAACAGATTATGGAGTTGTGGTACTTTTTTGCTGTTCAGAGACACTTGCACAAATATTGCCTTCAAGGAAGAGTCATCAGAAGAAAACCTCTTGTTCAATTATTCATTGACACCTGTACAAATACGGCCTTCTTAGAAGAGTCATCAGAAGATATCCTCTCCTGTGTCCTCACAATGAAATTCAAGCTTGATGCATTTTGGAAACAAGTCCTGTGGACCGATGACAGTTAAAATAGAACTCTTTGGCCACAATGATCAAAGATATGAGTGGAGAAAAAAGGGTGCAGAATTTCAGGAAAAAACATCTTGCCAACCATAAAGCTTGGGTGTGGATCAGTCATGCTTTGGGGCTGTGTTGCAGCCAATGTGACGGGGAACTTTTCAAGGGTAAAGAGAAGAATGTATTCAATGAAATTTCAACAAATTTTTGATGCAAACATATCATCATCTGTAAAAAGCTGAAGCTGAAAAGAGGATGGCTTTTACAAATGGATAATGATCCTATAAACACATGTCAAAATCCACAATAAACTACCTGAAAAGGCACAAGCTGTAGGTGTTACAATGGTCTTCACAGTCCACTAATCTAAACACCAATGAAAATCTGTAGTTAGCACTCAAAATAGCAATGCATGCAAGAGAACCCAAGAATCTCACAGAACTAGAAATATTTTCCAAGGAAGAATGGATGAAAATCCCTCATTGAAGAATTAAATGACTCTTGGCTGGCTATATAAAGCATTTACAAGCTGTGATACATTCAAAAGCGGGTGATACTAGGTACTAAACATTCAGAGTGCCCAAACTTTTGAATTAGCCCATTTTCCTTTTTGTAATTTGTAAAATGGAAAAGATGACAGTTTATTTTTTTTGCCTAAAATATAAAGGAGCTATGTCAACTTTAACTTTAGGCCTTTCAGAGATCATTTTGACCAGAGTAATTTTGACCAGAGGTGCCCAAACTTTTACATGCCACTGTAAGCCTGTTCCATTAACAGGATTATATTGGGCCAGAAACCAGCCCCTGTAGCATCTGAAGTTAAACTGAATACATGGGCGTGGGGATTCTTGGATAGAGATAAAAGACCAGCCCAAAGTTAAGTAAGATATTTAATTGCCTTAAGAGCACACTAGACAAAACACTATATATACAATTGATATACATATACAGTGGTCAGATATGTGAATAAAGGTGGTAGTACAAAAGATAAAAGCAGATGAAGCATGTCAATTATTGGCTTGATGTTTGGCTTTGTGAGCTGGACCACATGGAGGGTGTGGGGCGACAGCTGTTTCTTGTTCCTTCTAACACATAAAGGGCCTGTCACACTAAGCGATATCGCTAGCAATATCGCTATAACGGCACTGGTTTTTGTGACGTTATAGCGATTTTGCTAGCGATATCCCTATGTCTGATACTTACCTCCGACCGCTCCCCCGCTGGTTATCGCTGATCGCGCAAGAACGTCCTGGACCGTTTCTCGTCATCAGCTTCCTGCTGGGCTTCCTGCTGTGGAGGCGAGCGACGCGTGGACGCGGGCGGGAGGATGTCAGGATCACCTCGTCTGACAGGTAAGTAGCGACCCCCGACCCCTGCGATGTCGCTGGTGAGATCTGCCTGTGTGGCAGCTCACTAGCGACCACTTAGCGATGCACCAGCGATCCTGACCGCGTCATATCGCTGGTCGGGATTGCTGGTGCATTGCTAAGTGTGACGGTACCTTTACACAAGGTGCCATCCTCAGAAGTGAACAGGAAGCATAAGAAGAAGAAACAGCCACATGGCCTTACACAGGCATTTAATCCCTTGGTAAGTCACTCCCTTTTTTGCCCCTATGATGGTCCTAATTCCCTACTCCCCAGGATTTTTGTAGCTGAAACTCCAAAACCTATGATGTATCATAGCTTCACAATGGAAGGTCACAGGCAGCGGGCCCCTGTTATGCTTGAGAAACACGGCTTTGCTACTTGGCTTCTACTACAGTAGCTATTCTGCGTATCTCCCTACCCTGAGGTGCTAGAGCTGAATGAGACCTTTACAGATGCTTGGCCCATTCCCGAGATCTTGAAAATGTAACCGGTGTACAGCTAGGAAGTGTGATAACTCCATATTCTCCTTAATCTCTTAATGACTGCCAATACGCATTAAAATTGTGAAAATTAAGGGTGCTTATTCCCTCATTGCCATTTTAAAATGACAATGGGGAATAAGGGAACAGTGCCGCTAACCGGCAGCAATTCCAGCAGTTGTCAGCTGTACATGACAACTGTCACCTTGCAGTATCGGACCCAGTCGGTTTTGTGACCGATCAGGGCAGATTAAAACCTTAAATACTGTTGTCAATCATGACAGCGGAATTTATGTTGTTGCAAGTGTGACCCCTTTAGTAACCATCGGACACCTGCGATAAGAATCATGGGTCCCAATTGTTCCCATGGTGCCCTGAGGTGATCTGCTGACCCAATGATATGGTGACTTGTAAGATCCAGCTATAAACTGGGTCTCACAGGCTGAGTCAGTGAAGCATTGATAGCCTTATGCACTACTGTACACGAGTACTGCAGTGCATGAGAATAGTGATCAAAATAAAAATTATACATGTTCCACAGTGGAAATAAGTAAAAAACTGAAAAAAAGTATTATAAAACATATAAAAAAGTAAAAAAAAAGTGCACTAATCACTAAAATTCCGTTTCACCACTCAAAAGGCAGTATTTGTGATAAAACAAAAATAAACATAAAAAGTAGACATAATTGGGTATTACCGCATCCGGAACGACCCGCTCTATAAAACTGGCACATTATTTATTCGGTCTGGAGAACTCCGTAAAAACAATATTAAAAAAACTAGACAAAATTGACGCTTTTTCATCATATTGACTCACAAACAACTGAATAAAAAGTGATCAAAAAGTCATATGTAAAAAAATAGTATGAATTAAAACGACAAATGGTCCCACAAAAAGGAAGTCCTGATATGGTCAGTCAGCAAAAAAATTAAAAAGCTACAGCTCTCTGAATATAGCGATGCAAACACTAATTCATTTTTGTAAAATAAGAAGTATTCTTGCACTGCTGTCTATTTGTTCATTCTACCTTCCAAAAATTGGATTAAGGGTTGGCTCACATTTATCCTGCTCTTATGTCAGATTTCTGTGTAAATTCCACAAACCCGCAATTCAGACAACACCCCAGACTGTGTCCCATCATTATCGGTATCCTAGCGCACAAGTGTAGACGACCACAGATCTGTGCATGCCTATAAAGATGGATACCACCAGAGTAGACACCAAACGGAGTACAAAGTATCTTGTGTCCATCTGCCTCATAGTCGATGGTTCCATTGGAGTTTTGTCAGAATCGCATTTTTATGGGGTTTACATGGAAACCCCGAGGTAAGTGCTCAGCTTAGAACACAAGAATGTGATCCAGCCTTATTCTGGAACCGATCGAAAAATATAATGTACCCTAAAATGTTAAGACTAAAAACCCTAATTTATCCCACACAAAACCAGCCCCCCTCAGATCCCACCAAGGACGACATCTGCAAGGAGTTTGTATGTTCTCCCATGTTTGCGTGGGTTTCCTCCGGGCACTCTGGTTTCCTCCCACATTCCAAAGACATACTGATAGGCAATTTAGATTGTGAGCCCCATCAGGGACAGCAAAGATAATGTATGCAAAACTGTAAAGCACTGCGAAATATGTTAGCGCTATATAAAAAAAATAAAGATTATTATTATTATCCATCATCTGTTACTTGAACTATAGGGGTTCCCATGTTACTGGTAGAACAAATACTCTGAAAAAGCAACATGGCTTCTGCCCCCTCAAATAAAATTCTGTGAATTCTGCGCTTCCAAATCCAAATGCCCCTCTCCTTCTGAGACCCACTGTGCCTAAACCATAGTAAGCAGCCACATGTTTGGCATTATTGTAATGGAGAAAAGGCACTTATCGTATACACTCGTGTATAAGCCGACCCGTGCATAAGCTGAACCCCCTAATTTTGCCACAAAAAGCTGGGAAAACTTATTGACTCGTGTATAAGCCGAGGGTGGAACCCATAGACTATGCCCCCATATGCTGCTCCATAGTTTATGCCCCCATATGCTGCTCCATAGTTTATGCCCCCATATGCTGCTCCATAGTTTATGCCCCCATATGCTGCTCCATAGAATATGCTGCCCCATATGCTGCTCCATAGAATATGCCCCCATATGCTGCTCCATAGATTATGCCCCCATATGATTCTCCATACTTTATGCCCCCATATGCTGCCCCATAGACATATGGCATACCCCCATATACTGCTCCATAGACTATGCCCCCATATACCCCCATATATACCCCCATATATAGACATATGGCATACCCCCATATACTGCTCCATAGACTATGCCCCCATATACTGCTCCATAGACTATGCCCCCATATGCTGCCCCATAGAATATGCCCCCATATGCTGCTCCATAGAATATGCCCCAAATGCTGCTCCATAGAATATGCCCCCATATGCTTCTCCATAGACTATGCCCCCATATGCTGCTCCATAGAATATGCCCCATATGCTGCAAAAAAAAAAGCCATACTCACCTCTCCTGGGTCCATCGCCGCTGTCTGCAGCTTCTTGTGTCAGTGACTATTCAGCCAGCAGAGGGATGGCGCGCACTAATCACATCACCGCGCCCCCTGCTGCCTAAACGCCACTGGCACAGGATGCAGCAGAGACAGCGGTGAGCAGCGATGGACCGGGGGACAAGTGAATATCGCTATACTCACTCATCCTGCCGCGGTCTCAGCTGCCTCGCTCGCTTCTCCACTGTCTCCCTTCCCTGCGCATATTCATGAGTGGTAATGAGCGGCATCACGCTGAAGACAGGAAGGGAGACAGTGGAGAAGCGAGCGAGGCTGCAGAGACCGCGGCAGGACAGGTAAGTATGATCTCTGACACCCCCGCTCCCCCTTCCCCACCGACCCCCAGGTATGTGACCCATGTATAAGCCGAGAGAGGGACTTTCAGCCCCAAAAAATGGGCTGGAAATCTCGGTTTATACACGAGTATATACGGTAATTTACTGGTGCATACTGTATCACCAGAAGCACAAGCTGGGCACAATATTAGGGGTGCTATAATATATGGGGGCTCCACATTGTATGGGGACACAATGTAAGGATAACTGACTGGCAGACTTGCAATTCTCCAGAAAAAAAGGTCTTGCGTGGAGGTTACAGAATAGTCACTGCAGCCATAGCTGAATTCATTGAGAGATGCAGTTTCTGCTGTTCTGGCACCTTTGGGGCTATTCTAGCAAAATTTTTGCTCCAAAAAACAAATAGCGCTCCTTCCTTCTCAGCCCTGATATGTGATGGTCTAACAGTAATTTTTGACACCATATGCAGCAGCATCGCATTCGGTAGAAATTGTGCAATAAATTGTGGGGTCTAGTTTCCTTATGTACCTGACAAATTTGCAGCAAATATAAAAATTACATTTTTACTACTAAAATGTTATATTTCCAGATCTCAATTTTATAAAATTCTGTGAGGCACCAATGGGTTCAAAATACTCAATACACCAATATATGAATTCCTTGTGGGATCTAGTTTCCAAAATGAGGTCACCTGTGAGTGTTTTTTGCTGTTTCCTATCTCTGCCATGTGCCCAAGCAGAAGTTTGAGGTATAGCAGCATTCGCGACAAATTGCACAGCAAATTATGGGGTCCGTTTTATCCTATTATCCATTGTGAAAATTTGGGGGCAAAAACAAAATTTCTGTGAAAATAATGACATTTTTCAATATGACAACCTAATGTTATCTAAAATCCTTGAGGGATGTAGTTTCCAGAATGTGGTAACTTGTGGGGGGTTTTCCAAATGCGACATGGTGTCTGCTCTCGATTCCAGCCATTTTTGCCATCAAAAACTAAAACAGTGCTCCTTCCCTTTCTGAGACCTGCCATGCACCTAAATAGAAGTATTCCCCCATATATGGGGTATTGTGAAAAAAGCAAATTTTGAGTTAAAGTAACATTTTTGTGAAAAAAAAGTTAAACATTCATTATTTCCTTCCACATTGCTTTAATTCCTCTGAAGCACCTGAAGGGTTAATAAACTTCTTCAATATGGTTTTGAGTACTTTGTGAGGTGCAGTACTCACAATGGTGTCACTGTTGGGTATATTCTGTCATATATACCCCTCCAAAGTCACTTCACATGTGAAGTGGTCCCTAAAAATGGTTTTGTAAATTTTGTTGGAAAAATGAGAAATTGCTGATCAACTTTTAACCTTTCTAACTTCCTATTAAAAAATGCTTTAAAAATGATGCAGATATAAAGTAGACATGTGGGAAATGTTATTTATTTACTATTTTATGTGACAGAATTTTCTAATTTAAAGGCATAAGAATTAAAATTTAGAAAATTGCGAATTTTCATATATTTTCACAAATAAACACAGATTATATGAAACAAATGTTACAAGTATTATAAAGTGCAAGATGTCATGAGAAAACTGTCTCAGAATCAGTGGGATCCATTGAAGCATTCCAGAGTTATTACCACATAAAGTGACACTGGTCAGATTAAAAAAATTTGGCCTGGTCATTAAGGTCAAAATTAGCTCGGAGATTAAGGCAATAAATCTCCTTATGAAATCCTCATCTGGGAAATTAGAATGAAGAAGTAACACAGTGTGGACTCCACAGTGAGTCATCCTGTCATGAACGTCTTGATGGTAGACTAGATTTTTTAAATAATGGAATTTGGTTCCTTTGGCTGAGTTGCCCAGTGCACAGGATTTGGTAGATTTATTCCTCGCTCAGGTAGTAAGATTACATGGGGTTTCCATGAATATTGTCTCAGGCCACAAGTCCTGGTTGCACCCATACTCAGTATAATTGGGGATCACACATAGCCATAGCAGAGTTTGCCTTAAAGAATAGACACCACTAGGGCTTGGGAATGTCCTCCTTCCTCTGTAATCTAGGATTTCATCCTAGGTCTCCATGTTTTGAGGGAGGGAACAATGTTTTTCCAGAGGTTTCTGCAACTATTTACAGTCTCCGAAAGGTCAGGGAGGAGGCCTGTGATGATCTCAAGAAAGCAACGGAGAGCATGAAGAGATAGGCCAATAGGCATCGTCAGTAAGGCTGCAAATGCAGAGCGGGGAACAGAGTTTGGGTGTCTACTAAGAATCTCAAGATTAAGGTACCATCTCCTAAGCTCGCACTCAGATTTATAGGACTGTTGCCCATTATCGAATTTGTCAATAAAGTGGCTCTTCATGTAGGTATGCCTTCTATGCGTGTTTCCTGAGGAGAGGTCCTGGGTTTTGAGTGGTAATATTCATGCCAATTATCTCATCACTGATTTCCATAAGAGGTTTCCGGGCAAGGAGGGTGGTGAGAGCCCGAAAGTTTCTCCTAGGAAAAAGGGTACTGTTAGTAATTGTGGTTCTGTGATCCCACCTGGGAATGGATCACATCCAATGCTATACCACTCTGGTTGCAAGTGATGGCATTATTGTGACTCTGGAGGCGGAGCTACCCCACGTGCAGGGAAAACGCTCCAATCTTATGGAGTGTTGTGTTTTGGAGTAGTAGGATGTGTGGGGATGCAGGGCACTGTATCTCCCATGTATTTCACTGCCAGGGGAACATGGGATGCTGTGTTCCCTGGTTTCAAGAAACAGTGAAGGAAATAGTTATTTGATCTCTTGCTGATTTTGTAAGTTTGCCCACCGACAAAGACATGAACAGTCTATAATTTTAAAGGTAGGTTAATTTTAACATTGAGAGATAGAACATCAAAAATAAAATCCAGAAAATCACATTCTATAAATTATATATACATTTATTTGCATTTTGCAGTAAGAAATAAGTATTTGATCCCTCTGGCAAAAAACACTTAATACTTGGTGGCAAAACCTTTGTTGGCAAGCACAGTAGTCGGACATTTTTTGCAGTTGATTATGAGTTTTGTGCACATGTCAGGAGGAATTTTGATCCACTCATCTTTGCAAATCATCTCTAAATCATTAAGATTTTGAGGCTGTCGTTTGGCAACTTGGAGCTTCAACTCCCTCCATAAATTTTCTATGGGATTAAGGTCTGGATAATGGCTAGGCCACTCCATTAACTTCATGTTATTCTTTTTGATCCACTCCTTTTTTGCCTTGGCTCTATGTTTTGGGTCATTGTCTTGCTGGAAGACCCAGCTACGACCCATTTTTAATGTCCTGGCGGAGGGAAGGAGGTTGTCACTTAGGATTTTACGGTACATTGTTCCATACATTCTCCCATTGATGCATTGAAGTAGTCCTGAGCCCTTAGCAGAGAAACACCCTCAAAACATAATGTTTCCACCTCCATGCTTGACAGTGGAGAGGGTGTTCTTTGGGTCATAGGCAGCATTTCTCTTGCTCCAAACATGGCGAGTTGAGTTAATGCCAAAGAGCTCAATTTTTGACTCGCCTGACCATAGCACCTTCTCCCAATCACTCACAGAATCATTCAGTTATTCATTGGCCAACTTCAGACGGGTCTGCACATGTGCCTTCTTGAGCATGCTGACAAAATTTTTGCTCCAAAAAACAAATAGCGCTCCTTCCTTCTCAGCCCTGATATGTGATGGCCTAACAGTAATTTTTGACACCATATGCAGCAGCATCGCATTCGGTAGAAATTGTGCAATAAATTGTGGGGTCTAGTTTCCTTATGTACCTGACAAATTTGCAGCAAATATAAAAATTACATTTTTACTACTAAAATGTTATATTTCCAGATCTCAATTTTATAAAATTCTGTGAGGCACCAATGGGTTCAAAATACTCAATACACCAATATATGAATTCCTTGTGGGATCTAGTTTCCAAAATGAGGTCACCTGTGAGTGTTTTTTGCTGTTTCCTATCTCTGCCATGTGCCCAAGCAGAAGTTTGAGGTATAGCAGCATTCAGGGCAAATTGCACAGCAAATTATGGGGTCCGTTTTATCCTATTATCCATTGTGAAAATTTGGGGGCAAAAACAAAATTTCTGTGAAAATAATGACATTTTTCAATATGACAACCTAATGTTATCTAAAATCCTTGAGGGATGTAGTTTTCAGAATGTGGTAACTTGTGGGGGGTTTTCCAAATGCGACATGGTGTCTGCTCTCGATTCCAGCCATTTTTGCCATCAAAAACTAAAACAGTGCTCCTTCCCTTTCTGAGACCTGCCATGCACCTAAATAGAAGTATTCCCCCATATATGGGGTATTGTGAAAAAAGCAAATTTTGAGTTAAAGTAACATTTTTGTGAAAAAAAAGTTAAACATTCATTATTTCCTTCCACATTGCTTTAATTCCTCTGAAGCACCTGAAGGGTTAATAAACTTCTTCAATATGGTTTTGAGTACTTTGTGAGGTGCAGTACTCACAATGGTGTCACTGTTGGGTATATTCTGTCATATATACCCCTCCAAAGTCACTTCACATGTGAAGTGGTCCCTAAAAATGGTTTTGTAATTTTTGTTGGAAAAATGAGAAATTGCTGATCAACTTTTAACCTTCCTAACTTCCTATTAAAAAATGTTTTAAAAATGATGCAGATATAAAGTAGACATGTGGGAAATGTTATTTATTTACTATTTTATGTGACAGAATTTTCTAATTTAAAGGCATAAGAATTAAAATTTAGAAAATTGCGAATTTTCATATATTTTCACAAATAAACACAGATTATATGAAACAAATGTTACAAGTATTATAAAGTGCAAGATGTCATGAGAAAACTGTCTCAGAATCAGTGGGATCCATTGAAGCATTCCAGAGTTATTACCACATAAAGTGACACTGGTCAGATTAAAAAAATTTGGCCTGGTCATTAAGGTCAAAATTAGCTCGGAGATTAAGGCAATAAATCTCCTTATGAAATCCTCATCTGGGAAATTAGAATGAAGAAGTAACACAGTGTGGACTCCACAGTGAGTCATCCTGTCATGAACGTCTTGATGGTAGACTAGATTTTTTAAATAATGGAATTTGGTTCCTTTGGCTGAGTTGCCCAGTGCACAGGATTTGGTAGATTTATTCCTCGCTCAGGTAGTAAGATTACATGGGGTTTCCATGAATATTGTCTCAGGCCACAAGTCCTGGTTGCACCCATACTCAGTATAATTGGGGATCATACATAGCCTTAGCAGAGTTTGCCTTAAAGAATAGACACCACTAGGGCTTGGGAATGTCCTCCTTCCTCTGTAATCTAGGATTTCATCCTAGGTCTCCATGTTTTGAGGGAGGGAACAATGTTTTTCCAGAGGTTTCTGCAACTATTTACAGTCTCCGAAAGGTCAGGGAGGAGGCCTGTGATGATCTCAAGAAAGCAGCGGAGAGCATGAAGAGATAGGCCAATAGGCATCGTCAGTAAGGCTGCAAATGCAGAGCGGGGAACAGAGTTTGGGTGTCTACTAAGAATCTCAAGATTAAGGTACCATCTCCTAAGCTCGCACTCAGATTTATAGGACTGTTGCCCATTATCGAATTTGTCAATAAAGTGGCTCTTCATGTAGGTATGCCTTCTATGCGTGTTTCCTGAGGAGAGGTCCTGGGTTTTGAGTGGTAATATTCATGCCATTTATCTCATCACTGATTTCCATAAGAGGTTTCCGGGCAAGGAGGGTGGTGAGAGCCCGAAAGTTTCTCCTAGGAAAAAGGGTACTGTTAGTAATTGTGGTTCTGTGATCCCACCTGGGAATGGATCACATCCAATGCTATACCACTCTGGTTGCAAGTGATGGCATTATTGTGACTCTGGAGGCGGAGCTACCCCACGTGCAGGGAAAACGCTCCAATCTTATGGAGTGTTGTGTTTTGGAGTAGTAGGATGTGTGGGGATGCAGGGCACTGTATCTCCCATGTATTTCACTGCCAGGGGAACATGGGATGCTGTGTTCCCTGGTTTCAAGAAACAGTGAAGGAAATAGTTATTTGATCTCTTGCTGATTTTGTAAGTTTGCCCACCGACAAAGACATGAACAGTCTATAATTTTAAAGGTAGGTTAATTTTAACATTGAGAGATAGAACATCAAAAATAAAATCCAGAAAATCACATTCTATAAATTATATATACATTTATTTGCATTTTGCAGTAAGAAATAAGTATTTGATCCCTCTGGCAAAAAACACTTAATACTTGGTGGCAAAACCCTTGTTGGCAAGCACAGTAGTCGGACATTTTTTGCAGTTGATTATGAGTTTTGTGCACATGTCAGGAGGAATTTTGATCCACTCATCTTTGCAAATCATCTCTAAATCATTAAGATTTTGAGGCTGTCGTTTGGCAACTTGGAGCTTCAACTCCCTCCATAAATTTTCTATGGGATTATGGTCTGGATAATGGCTAGGCCACTCCATTAACTTCATGTTATTCTTTTTGATCCACTCCTTTTTTGCTTTGGCTCTATGTTTTGGGTCATTGTCTTGCTGGAAGACCCAGCTACGACCCATTTTTAATGTCCTGGCGGAGGGAAGGAGGTTGTCACTTAGGATTTTACGGTACATTGTTCCATACATTCTCCCATTGATGCATTGAAGTAGTCCTGAGCCCTTAGCAGAGAAACACCCTCAAAACATAATGTTTCCACCTCCATGCTTGACAGTGGAGAGGGTGTTCTTTGGGTCATAGGCAGCATTTCTCTTCCTCCAAACATGGCGAGTTGAGTTAATGCCAAAGAGCTCAATTTTTGACTCGCCTGACCATAGCACCTTCTCCCAATCACTCACAGAATCATTCAGGTATTCATTGGCCAACTTCAGACGGGCCTGCACATGTGCCTTCTTGAGCATGCTGACCTAGCGGGCACTGCAGGATTTTACACCTTTATGGCATAATGAGTTACCAATGGGTTTCTTGGTGACTGTGGTCCAAGCTGCCTTGAGATAATTAACAAGTTGCCCCTCTGTAGTTTTAGGCTGATCTCTAAATTTCCTTATGATCACGGATACCCCACGAGGTGAGATTTTACATGGTTCCCCAGACCGATGTCGATTGACAGTCATTTTGTATTTCTTCAATTTTTTTACTATTGCAACAGTTGTCTCCTTCTCACCCAGTGTCTTACTTATGGTTTTGTACCCCATTCCAGCTTTGTGAAGGTCTATGATCTTGTCCTTCTAAAACTCTTTGGTCTTGCCCGTGTTGTAGAGGTTAGAGTCTGACTGATTAATTGATTGAGTCTGTAGACAGGAGTCTTTTATAAAGGTGACTATGTAAGACAGCTGTCTTTAAAGCAGGTAACTAGTAATGGGCGAGTAGCATTGTTGCTCGGGTCTGTCCGAGCATGCTCGGGTGATCTCTGAGTATTTCGGCATGCTTGGAGATTTATTTAGTTTTCGTCATCTCAGCTGCATGATTTGCGACTTGTAGACAGACTAAATACATGTGGGAATTCCCTAACAAATAGGCATTCCACACATGTATTCAAGCTGTCTAGCAGTCGCAAATCATGCAGATAAGGCAACGAAAACTAAATCTCTGAGCACGCCAAAATACTCGGAGTCCACCCGAACATGCTCTGGGAGACCAGAGCAATGAGTATACTTGCTCCTCACTACAGGTATGAGTTGATTAGGAGCATCCAACTGGTCTGTAGGAGCCAGAACACTTATTGTTTGGTAGAGGATCAAATACTTATTTCTTACTGCAAAATGCAAATAAATTTATATAATTTATACAACAATGTGATTTTCTGGTTTTAATTTTAAATATTCTATCTCTCAATGTTAAAATTAACTTACCTTTAAAATTATAGACTGCTCATATTTTTGTCATTGGGCAAACGTTTAAAATCAGCAAGGAATCAAATAATTTTTTTCCTTCACTGTAGGCTTTGGTATCAAACAGGGGACTGGTAGCAGCGTTGCGTCTTGGTTTTATTGGAAACCCTGGCAGTGACGGATCGGAGGTTTGTGTGTGTATTCCCAGCCTGGGGCTGGTGGTACACATACCGCCCTCACTGCAGAGTGCCCAAAAGCCAGTATGTGACAAGGCAGCCTTTCCGGCGACTACTTATCCTAGGTGCAGTTCCCTAACTGACCTGAGGGTAAGGGGGCGCCAGAGAACTGCAAGTTCCTAACTGGAACTGAGAAAAAAGTTGGGTTATCAAGACAGCCATACTAAATCATTCTCCCCCACGTCCGGACTTGACCATTGTTTCTTATCAGCCATGTGTTTGTATTTTCCCCTAGTGGTGAAACTTATAAAATTCATCCTCACCCACAATTACTTTGAATTTGACAACAGGATCTATCTACAGGAGACTGGCACAGCAATGGGAAGTAAAATGGCTCCACAGTATGCAAATCTTTTCATGGCCAAGCTTGAAAGCGATTTTTTGTCCTCATGCCCCATCAGGCCCCTGGCCTACTACCGCTTCATTGATGATATTTTAATCATCTGGACGGAGTCTGAGCAACAGCTAAAGACGTTCCACGAACAGTTTAATCAATTTCATCCCACCATCAATTTAACACTCAACTACTCCAGTACCGAGATTAATTTTTTGGACACCATCATTAAGCTAAAAAACAATGAAATAGAGACATCCCTGTATCAGAAGCCAATCGACCGTCCAACATACCTTAAATGGGACAGTTTCCATCCAAAACACATAAAGAACTCTATTATCTATAGCCAAGCCATCAGATACAATCGTATATGTTCCAACCCCATGGATAGAGACAAACACCTTGGTCGCCTCAAAAAGACCTTTTTGAATCAGGGTTACCATCCAAGAACAATTGAAAACCAAATTACAAGAGCCACCAGATTGTCAAGGAATCACCTGCTACATTACAAAGCTAAAGAAGAAAATAACCGAGTGCCTCTAGTAGTCACCTACAACCCAAATCTGGAGGTGCTAAGGGGAGCTGCACGGAAATTACAACCTTTACTACAAAAAGATGCCCGATTAAAATCCATTTTTCCAGACCCCCCACTTCTGTGTTTTAGGCAGCCCCCAAATTTAAGAAGCATCATTGTCAGAAGCTCCCTGTCCTCTCCAACAGCTGGAGGAACCTTTCCTTGCAACCAGAAAAAATGTAAAACCTGTCCATTTATAATGACCACGGACAAGATAAAGATCCCCAATTCACATCAGGACTACAAGATCCCAGGTACTTTCACCTGCATTACATCTAATGTGGTGTACTTAATTATTTGTACTAAATGTCCAACTGGGGGTCTGTATGTGGGGGAGACAGGGCAAAAGCTTAGAACAAGGATGAATGCTCATCGTCACACAATAAGAGAAAAAAGAATGGATCTACCTGTGGCAAAACATTTCTGTATCCCTGATCACAGCAGCATGGATATGAAATTACTGGTATTGAAAGGTAACTTCACATCTCAGAGAGAGAGACGAGTTTGGGAGTACAAATTTATGACGAACTTTGACACTCTCAGTGCTGGAATGAATGTGTCGCATGGATTTATGTCTTTTTACATCAATTAAGGAATTTCCTTTTAAAACCTTGCGGGGCAACACAGAACTAGACCCCAATCAGAGGACCATAAAACATCCAGATTCCTTATCTATGAACTGGTCCAATGTTTATATTTATGTTTCTCCCTCTCCCATATTGATAGTTCTGCTTCACGTCACTTGTCTTATCTATTGCATTTTTTCTAGGCTGTATTGTGCATAAATATGTGACTTCAGATTTTGTATTAGTCTAGCCTGATGAAGAGACCTGAGTAGTCTCGAAAGCTTGCAATGTGTTACCATCTTTTCAGTTAGCCATTAAAAGGTATCAACTACTGAGGACTCTCAATCCTGAATATTTTTCTATCCACTGGCTAACACGGTACAAAGATATACATCTTTCCTGTATTTTCCCCTATGATTTTTAAATGATTCTGAACCCCTTCCCACACCAATGAGAGCAAAGAAGACAATTGTTTCTCCCCAGGAACCCCTGAAGACCCATTGTACTGAAGGTACAGAATTGTGAATGGTAACCATATGCACGAACAAATGGCGACTTACCAGTGGACTCACTTCTATGATTATTTAACTCAGCCAGTGGTAGAAAAGAAAACCAATCCTCCTGGTTATCTGACACAAAACATCTGAGGTAAGTTTCCAAACTTTGCTCTGGCCATTAGTTTTAGAATGGAATGCTGAAGAAAAGGATAGATGCATTCCGAAATGAACTCATAACTAGTGATGAGTGAGTATACTCGTTACTCGAGATTTCCCGAGCATGCTCGGGTGATCTCCGAGTATTTGGATGTGCTCGGAGATTTAATTTCTGTCATTGCAGCTGCATGATTTGCAGCTGTTAGCCTGCCTGAATACATGTGGGGTGCCTGTTTGTTAGGAAATCCCCACATGTATTCAGGCTGTCTAACAGCTGCAATTCATGCAGCTACGGCGACAGAAACTAAATCTCCGAGCACATCCAAATACTCGGAGATCACCCAAGCATGCTCTGGAAATCTCGAGAAACGAGTATACTCACTCATCACTACACATAACACCTTCCAAAATTTTGATACAAATTGGGTTCCCCAATGAGACACCACATTGGATGGAACGTCATGAAGTGTCACGATCTCAGTGAAAAATTTCTGAGCCACTGGAGGGAGAGCAGGTAAAGCAATATAGTGTGCCATTTTACCAAACTTATCCTCCACAACTCCACAGGGGGTGAAGCATAAGAAGGACAAGAAAGGGTTTACCTCCTCTGCTCCATGCCTGGAACCATATAGCTGCGCAGTAGGGTTGCCAGGGGGAAGACTCTTGGACCTGGACCAACTGCATCATTGGCCTGTCAGTAGCAATGGGGAGGAGGAAGTTGTGCTGCACAGGAAGGAAGCAGGTCAGAGAGCGAGAAGACAGGGCATGCTGAGCAGAGAGCAGCTTGTGCAGCTGTGAGGACAGGATGCAGCCGAGCTCCGGGGAGGAGAGAGAACTCCCTTTCAGAGGGCAAATACCGGGGGGACTGCACAGAAAGACTGCATCTCGTGACTACGTGGAGCCAGAGTCTTCAGTGACAGTAAAGGTGTGTCCTGACCCCCGTGCAGACACTGTGACCCATGCAGAGACTGTGGCCCGTGCAGAGACAGTGACCCTCGCACGAAGCCCCAATGCCCGCAGTGTTAGTGCAGAGCCCCTGATTCCTATGGAGAGACTTAACTGTAGTGTTGGAGCGAAGGACTCAGAGCAGGGGGGACCCCATTTGCCTCGTACCCCCTCTGGCTCCCACAGTAACCCCTGAGACCCCGGCTGAGGATTATTAAAGACCACAGAGTTCACAGAGACTATAGACGACAAGTGCCGCTGTTGTTCGGCGCCAACGTCGGAGAAGTTAGACTCTGCAAGAAAGTCCCTTTCAGACTGATAAGTTCTTTCCAAGAGACACCGTTTATGATTGTTCATACCGTTTGCATATCTGATAACCTGTTTCACTTTTCTTATACTCGCACTGTTATATTGCCAGTGTTAATCCCAGTAAATAAACCCCCCGTTAACTGTTGATCCATCTGTTCCGTGGTGACATACCCAATGCCTGCATTTTATTACACAACGACACAACATAAAGACGCAATGTCAGCTACATCCTTATGCAACCTTAGCCACCAAAAAGGCCGAAAAAGGAGGTCCAATATCTCCTTACTACCTGGGTGACCATCCAGAGCCGAGTCATGATGTGCCTTCAAAATATTAAGATGCAGATGAACAGGTACAAACAACTTCCCTGAAGGACCAGTAGGGGCAATCCCCTGAGCCTTCAGTTCCTCACCCTCAAGTTCATAATGCAATACTGAGGTGACCACCCCATCTTGCAAAATAGAGACAGCATCGCGTCAGTATTCCAACCCCCAGGGAAACTCTAAAACAATTTTTTGCTTTGACGTTCTTAATTTCAAGACAATCATACACAAGATGAGGAGGCAGTTCTTGACACTCTTTTTCACCCCTTTTCAGAGAACACTTCCTCAAAATCTGACAGGAAAGATGGAAAGATTTTAGTGAAGACACTAGAGATAATAGCACCTAATAGAGATGAGCGATTTTGCCTTTTTTAGGGTCGAGTCGGGTTTCATGAAACTCGACTTTCTCAAAAATCGAGTCAAACGAAATCGGCCGACTATAGGGAAAAGTCAGAGGTCTGACTGAAACACGAAACCCAATGCAAATCAATGGAGAAGCAAAGTCGTCAGGGAGTGAAGAACAGTAAACACGCCTACAGTGCCCATTTCAATGCCAACAACATCAATTCTTATTACTTAAGCTTGTCAACCTTAATTTACTTTATAATAATAGTTACGCATTGAAAACTGGGGGTTATTTGGCTAAAGTTGTGGGGAGGTAGGGCTGACTCCAGGTTTTCATGTGCCCCGGGCCAAAGAGTGTCAGTGCACCCCTTTAACAGATACCACAATTCATGATGCTCTGATATGGCACAGAAATATAGGTATAGTACAATGAAAAATACTTCCCTTCTTACATGACATGACTGATATCTATTTTAAATTCTACAATAGCTCAAAAAATGGACAGTATATTACTCCATACAGTATTATGGCCACCACAAGGTGCGCCATACAGAATAATGAGCCCCATATATTTCTCCATACAGAATAATTGGTCCCATATAATGATCCATACAGTATATGATGAGCTCCACATAATTCCACAGTATATGATGGTCTCCATGGATGATGCTCCAGTGTTATGGGTGCAAATAATGCTCCATATATAATGGGCCCCATTTCTAATGCTCCAGTGTATAATGGGCCCTATAGATGCTGATCCAGTGTCTGATCTGCCCCATTTAGAATGCTCCAGAATCTGATGGGCCCCATGGATGATGCTCCAGTGTCTTATGGGCCCAAATAATGCTCCATATATAATGAGCCCCATTTGTAATGCTCCAGTATATAATGGGCCCCATAAATGCTGCTCCAGTGTCTGATGTCCCCCATTTGGAATGCTCCAGTATATGATGGGCCTCATGGATGATGCTCCAGTGTCTTATGGGCCCAAATAATGCTCCATGTATAATCTGCCCCATTTAGAATGCTCCAGTATATGATGGGCCCCATGGATGATGCCCCGGTGTCTTATGGGCCCAAGTAATTCTCCATATATAATCTGCCCCATTTTGAATGCTCCAGTATATGATCGGCCCCATGGATGATGCTCCGGTGTCTTATGGGCCCAAATAATGCTCCATATATAATCTGCCCCATTTAGAATGCTCCAGTATATGATGGGCCCCATGGATGATGCTCCAGTGTCTTATGGGCCCAAATAATGCTCCATATATAATGTGCCCCATTTAGAAAGAACCCAGGCATGGTATGTGAAAAGAGCTCCATGGAGTAATCTGAAGTGTGGACTGCCGCATCCTTCACTTTTGGTGTGGGTGAAGGACCCAAGGAAAGGGGTTGCTTCTGACAAGAAGCCTGCACTGACGACTCAGTGCTTGCATTTTTTGAAACTTCAGAAGAGGAGGCGATAGAGTTGGAGGCTGGTTCAGTAATGTAAGGCAAAACCAGTTCCAGATGCTCTGGCTTTAAAAGCAGTTTACCTACTCCAAGAAAAGGGAGCCTTGCAGGCCTTCCAGAGCCAGACCATGACGCAGGCTCAACACCTCCTGCCTTAGCTGCTATTGTGCTTTTGACACTACCAGCAGATGCACCACCACCATCAGTACCAGCTGGCTCCCCACGCCCACGTCTGCAGCCTCTTCCACTATACTTAGTAATTTTTGTGAAAATGTACCCAAAATACCAGCATATATATGGTACTGTATCAGGAGCGTACAGCTCTATACAGTCTAGGGATAACTGTAAATCTCCGTATATATTTCATGAGTCAGACACAGACGCTCACAGGCTCAGTATGGATTACACAATAATATAAAGTTGAAAAAGGGTACAGTATCACCAGATACAAGGTATACAGTATATAGTATAGTTTAAACATTCTGAATCTCCGTATATATTTCAGGAGGCAGACACAAACGCTCTCAGGCCCAGTATGGATTAGACAAGAATATAAAAAGCTGTAAATTGTAAATGGGTAATGTACAGTGTTGAGCATTCCGATACTGCAATATCGGGTATCGACCGATATTCGCGGTATCGGAGTTCCGATACTGAGTTCTGATACTTTTAGAATATCTAATACCTGAATCGGAAGTTCCCATAATGCAATGAGCCAGTTTGATTTTATTCAGCCAATGAGGAATCCTAAGAAGTGTGGGCACATCCTGTTATGCATGTTAGGCATGTTAACTAATGGTATGGCTGTGATTGGCTGCTGAAATGATGTCATGATGCACTATAAAAGCCGCCGCCGCCATTTTGGGTTCACTCTGCTGTGAATTTACTTAGGGACAGGACGCTGCTGTTCAGACTCTGAGGGACAGCTTGAGCTAGCGATTTGCTTTATTGTGCTTTACCCAGGCTACTTTAGCAACCGCTGTGTGAGAAGCTTTCTTTTGCCTTGCAGTGCTGTTCACGGCTGTCTGCGAGGTCTCTGTGTGTGAGTGCAGCTCACGCTGTAGTGTGTTCTGCAGCCACCTCCGGTTGTAGTTCGCTCAGCGTGCGTCACTGCCTCATACATTGTCCTTTTTTGCATTAGTGCAGCTCATTTTTCCTGATTTCTCCTATTAGTGTGGTTCCATCCGTATCCAGCTAGATTGCTTGAAAACACTATATAGGAGTAAATAGAGGAGCTTTTCTGCAGCCTTGCAGCGCTGTTCACGGCTGTCTGCGAGGTCTCTGTGTGAGTGCAGCTCACGCTGTAGTGTGTTCTGCAGCCACCTACGGTTGTAGTCCGCTCAGCATGCTTCACTGCCTAATACATTGTCCTTTTTTGCATTAGTGCTGCTCATTTTTCCTGATTTCTCCTATTAGTGTGGTTCCATCCGTATCCAGCTAGAATATTTGAAAACACTATATAGGAGTAGATAGAGGAGCATTTCTGCTGGTTTGTGCCCTGCAGCCCCAGCCAGATTAGTATTAGCCTATTTTTTGGAGCCTCATCTATTGCATTGTAGGTTACCTTCCTGCATTGTAATAGCTCCAAAAAGTTTGTGATACTATCGGTTTTACATCTTTGGGCACATCCAGTGTCTTTTTGTGAAAAAAAAAAGTTAATAAAGTTCACCAAACACTCCACTTTACAGTTGTGTGGGCCACATTAGCTCATATTAAAGTCTAGTCCACGCTTTATAAAATTAGTGTTTCTTATACCTGCTAGCAGCTGTTCAGGAATAAGCACACTAAGCTCTTAGAACTTTTCTGCCTATCTTTATCAGTCTACCAAGATGAAGAAGGCAGGGAGTAAGGCACGTGGTCGTGGGCATGGAGTTTCAGCAGGGAGAGGACGTGGGGATTCTGTGCCTGCTGCGGGCACCAGTGACTCAGCATCCCCCAGTTTTACCAGGGAACAGTCTTTTATGCACAGCTTTGTAGGAGCTCGCCGTACCTCACTGCTGCGGGACGAACAAATTGAAGCCGTTGTCGGATGGATGGCAGCTAATGCATCGACTTCAATTAGTTCCAGATCCTCTCAGATCCAGAGCACTGAAGAGCACACATCTGTCTCTTCACCACCTTCCAAATTGCCCAGGCAGTCAGAGAGCCCTGGACAGGAGCCATCTCTTCTTCTGTTCTCTGAATCTGTTGGCTTGGAAAGAGGGGGCCAGCCAAGCAGCATTCGAGAATTTGAAGAAGAGGTAGTATGCAGTGTTGCGCAACAGCTTTGTCTCTCTGAATCTGAAGAGGCGGGTGGGCCAGTGCCTATGGTCAGCACACCTCAGTACGCATCTGATGATGAGACTCAGGTGCCACTTTCTGGTGCGTACTATGCTGTCGAGACTACCCAGGAGAAACAGTCGTTTGAAGAGGGTAGTGTACATGATGAGGTCCTTGACCCATCATGGTGTGAGGTACAGTAAGGTGGTGGGAGCAGCTCTGAGGAAGAGAGTCCCCGAACGGCCAAAAAAAGGAGGGAGAGGGAGGGGGCAGACTCGGTTGCCTGTAGCCTCCACTTCGGCACCCATTAGGAGCATGCCTCTTCCAAAACCCAAAACGGGCGCTCCCAAAACTTGCAGTGCCTGGTCCTTTTTTGACACAGTTGCAGATGACATTTGCTTTGTCAAATGCAAGCTGTGTAATCAGAAAGTGAAAAGAGGGAAAAGTGTCAGCAACCTCAATACCACAAATATGTGGAAACATGTGCGGACCAAGCACGTAGTGGAGTTACAAAGACACACTGAAGACCTAGGCCAACCTACAGTGCCACCTACCACCTCTTCAGCTCGTGTTGTAGCCTCTTCCTCCAGCTCACACAGAGCTGGTTCGGCTTCCTCACAGGATCGCCATGGAAGAACCTCTGGCACTGTTGTACAGAGACCCAATGTCATTCCACCCACAGCACCTGTCATCCTCACACTCCCAGGCCAGTCTACAGCCATCGGTAGCGCAGACATGGGAGAAAAGGCGCCCATACTCGGCAAACCACCCCCGAGAACAGGCTCTGAATGCTGGCATTGCAGAACTACTGTCCCTTGAAATGCTCTCATTCAGGCTGTTGGAGGCTAACACCTTCCGTAACTTCATGGCATTGGCAGTCCCACAATACAACGTGCCCAGCTGCTTTTATTTCAGCAGGCAAGCCGTCCCTGCCCTGCAAAAGCATGTGGAGGGAAAAATTAAACATGCGCTACTAAACGGCGTCAGTAGCAAGGTCCACCTGACCACCGATGCGTGGACCAGTAACCGTGGACAAGGATGATATCTTTCCCTCACTGCCCATTGGGTAAATGTTGTGGAGCCGGGAACAGATATTGAGAGTGGCGCGGTACGTGTTCTGCCAACTCCAAGGATTGCAGGAATCCAGTCTGTACACATTGACTCCTCCTCATACTCCAGTTCCTCTGAATCAGCGCTGCAGGAGCCGTCACAGTCTACCTCCACATGGACCCGTGAACGCTTACCTGTTACGACCGATATGAGCACAGCCATGGCCAAATGTCAACAGGCCGTATTGAAATTAATTTCTTTGGGGAATCGAAGCCACAGAGCGCAGGAGCTCTGGAATGTCATCAAGCAGGAGAGTGACGAGTGGTTTGTGCCAGCGAATCTCCAGCCAGGCATGGAAGTGTGTGACAATTGCCAAAATCTGGTGGCAGCTCTGGGCCTAGGCAACCTCACTCACATCCCATGTCTGGCACATATGCTCAACTTGGTCGTGCAGAGTTTTTTGAGGGACTATCTGGATCTTGATGCACTGCTGCACAAGGTCCGCATAGAGTGTGCTCACTTGCGGCATTCCAGCATGGCAAGATAGCGCATTGCAGCTCTGCAGCGCCGATTCCAACTTCCGGAACATCGCATCATATGTGACCTACCCGCCAGGTGCAATTCAATGTTACATATGTTGGAGAGGTTGTGTGAGCAGCAGGCAGCAGTAATGGAGTACCAGCTGCATCAGGCGCAAACAAGTCACACTGCGCGCCGTTCACACTTCACCACCACTGAGTGGGCCTCTATGAAGGACATCTGCCACGTTTTGTGCGCCTTCGATGATTCCACGCAGATGGCGAGTGCAGATGATGCACTAGTCAGCATGACTATCCCCCTTATCTGCCTGCTTGAAAAAACACTGCAAGCACTAAGGGAGGAGGTTGTGGAAGAGGTGGAGGATGAGGAGTCACAAATGCCATCTGCTTCTGGACAGTCTGCGCAATGTGGTTCCTCACAAAGGCCTAGGCGGGGGACACTTTGTGAGGAGGATGAGGAGGAGTCAATGGAGGCGGATGACATCTGCCCAGAGCAGGCAGAGATGACGCCTCAAGCAGGGGACAGCGTTTCTTGGCCAGTTGGCAGTCTGCAGCACATGGTTGATTTCATTCTGCAGTGCCAGAGAAACGACCGCCGCATCACCCACATTCTCAACACGGCTGATTATTGGGTGTACACCCTCCTAGATCCTCGCTACTGGGACAACTTACAAAGCCTCATAACACCGTTGAATCGGGAGCATAAAATGCGGGAGTACCAAGACACACTGGTGCATTCCATCATGTTCTCCATTCCACCCAAGAGCAGTGCTGCTAGTGCTTTACAAAGCAGCTCAGTGCGTCGAGGCAGTGGAGGATGCTCTGCACAAAGAGGGAGCAGAAGCAGCACCTCAGCACAAGGCAAGACCAGTATGGCCCAAATGTGGCAAAGTTTTGTGTCCCCGCCACAAATGTCTACACCATCACAGATGGCTCCAGTCAGCAGGAGGCAACGTTTCCGTTAGATGGTGACAGACTACATGTCTTGCCCTCTCAGTGTTCTCCCACACAGCTCTTCCCCCTTCAAGTTTTGGGTCTCTAAGCTGGATACAGAGCTTAGCCAGTATGCACTGGAGGTGCTGGCTTGCCCTGCTGCTAGTGTATTATCGGAACGCGTCTTTAGTGCCGCAGGTGGTGTACTAACAGACCGTCGCATGCGACCATCCTCCGATAACATTGACCGGCTTACTTTTCTGAAAATGAACAAGGCCTGGATCTCGCAGGAATTTGCCAGTCCTCTTCCAGATTAAATAATTGGTTGGCAACAATATCCAGGTCTCCTGTTGTGTTCATGTTTCTACCACCTGAACTGTAATCCCTGGGCTCCAACACCGCCAGTTGCTGCTCAGAAGTGCCATCTGCACAGTCAACACTTGCTCCTGTGTTATTGGGGTTCAGTAACGTCAGCTGATCCCCTGCTGTGTGTCCGGCAATTTCGCCTGCTCTGTCCACATTCACACTACTACAGATTTTAAACTTGCTCCAATTACGCCTCTGCCTCCACTCTGTTTCTAGTATTAACCCTGGGCTCCAACACCGCCAGTTGCTGCTCAGAAGTGCCGTCTGCACAGTCAACACTTGCTCCTGTGTTATTGGGGTTCAGTAACGTCAGCTGATCCCCTGCTGTGTGTCCGGCAATTTCTTCTGCTCCGACCACACTCACACTACTACAGATAGTAAACTTGCTCCAATTAGGCCTCTGGTTACACTCTGCTTCTCCTGTAATCCTTGGGCTCCAACACCGCCAGTTGCTGCTCAGAAGTGCCGTCTGCACAGTCAACACATGCTCCAGTGCTATTGGGGTTCAGTAACATCAGCTGATCCCCTGCTGTGTGTCTGGCAATTTTGCATGCTCTGTCCACATTCACACTACTACAGATATTAAACTTGCTCCAATTAGGCCTCTGGCTACACTTAGTTTCTACTGTAATCCCTGGGCTCCAACACCACCAGTTGCTGCTCAGAAGTGTCTTTGGCATGGGTACTCCCCCCTGCCCAGCCTAGTTCCAGCACGCCAGCTGTTTCCGGGTAGTGTCAACGTCACTTTGCCTCCAATAAGTTGTCCTGTCGTGTTAGCCAACTCTATGGTGCCTGTGTGGCACCCCCCAGGGGTATGGTCGCCACAGGGGCTTTGCCTTCCTCCAGGGAAGGGTAATGCCAGGCTTGAAGGCAATGATGGGTCTCTCTCGCTGTCAATCCATACATGCAACACAGTTCCACTCCAGGCCAGCAGGGGGAGCTCTGAACCAGAATTAAGGGGAGGAGTGCTCTCTGAGGGCCAAGAGGAAGGAGTGGTCAGTTAGTCTGTGGAGGGTGAAGTGTGCAGACGTGTAGAGAGAAGCTGGGAGTTGAGCTAGGAAAGGAGAGCTCCCTCACAGTGAGAGCGCATGAACTGGAGCCTGGTCTCCACGGTTGTATGGATACTAACGGTCCTGCTACAGACAGCAGAGGAGTAGGAGGCTGTAAATGCCCTCCTCCCATCTAAGACTTGAGGGTACAACAGCAGCTTGGATAGTGAGCCAGGACTCAAGAGAGAGGAGTCCCCGAGAAAGGCTACAGCTGTCTGCCATGCAAGTAAGGTTCTTGGGAACATCTGACAGGAGGAACTTCTGTGTAACTCAGTGTTACGGAGTGTTACGGGTGGCAGAAAACAAGGAGAGCAACACGGAGTGAACCCTCTGGGTCACGGCCCCAGAGCCCCTGCGGGCGAGCTAGACCAGGTGGAGCCACCCCCTATACAGGGAGTGTTAGGGGCAGGCCCACAAGGGATGGAACCGTGACAGCCGGAGCCAAAGGGGCGACTGGGTGAGCACCAGAGGAACTAGGGTGGAGAGTCAGCGGGGCAGCGGCACGGGAGGTCAGAGGTAAGAGACAGAAGGACGCAGACACTTGGAGGGTTCGAAGCAGGTAGTGGCTGGAGGCTGCAAGAGAGAGAGAGAGAGCGGGTGAGAGAGGGCATGGACAAGGAGTCCACAGGGCGCTAGCACACCGGTAAGGAGACAGGGAAACGGAACAGCCAGAGGAACGAACCGAGAGAGAACAGTCAAGGAAACCTAACAAAGCGGGGGTAGGAGGAGAAGTGTAGCAGGGCCTGAGAGCGTGCAGGGCGCTGGCCAAAAGGACAGCAGTCCGAGAACGATTCACAGGCGTCTTACCTGGGGAGACGCCTGCCAGAAATAGCTGATGGGCGCCGCCATGTTGGGGGCGGAGCCACCGCGTCACATGACGCGGCGCCGCCATGTTGGGGGCGGAGCCACCGCGTCACATGACGCCGTCAGAGCTCCGGCCAGAGGAGCATGGGAGCGACGTCGGGGAGGCCGGAGGTCAGCAGCGGGGACGCGCCGGGGAGCGGGTGCGCGCCGGGAGGTGCGCACAGGACACGGCAGGTGAGTATCAGCGGCGGCCGTGACAGTACCCCTCCCTCTACTCCCTCCTCTCCTAAGGTTGTCGAGAAATCGTTTCATGATCCGAGGAGCATTAATGTTTTCTCGAGGTTCCCAGGACCTCTCCTCAGGGCCGAAACCCTTCCAATCGATCAAAAACAATGTTCGACCTCTAACAGTCTTAGTGGCGAGTATATCTTTAACCTCAAAGGTATTATCAGAAGTGCTGGGTTGGAAATTTTGCGAAGCGGTTGAGTGGTAGTGATTAAATACTGCAGGCTTGAGGAGGGAAACATGAAAAACATTGGGAATTCTTAGCGAGGCAGGCAATTTTAATTTGTAGGCCACGTCATTGACGCGCCTTAGAATCTCAAAAGGACCGATGAAACGTGGACCCAACTTATAGGACGGAACCTTAAGTCTGATATGCCGTGAGGAAAGCCAGACCTTCTCCCCAGGGGAGTACGGAGGAGCATCTAAACGTCTCTTATCGGCGTAATTCTTCATTTTGCAACTGGCTCTCTCAAGGGCCTCCCTGGTGTCCCTCCAAATCTGGGAGAAATCTATCGACACAGCATCCGCCGCCGGTACACCCGAGGTGGGGGAAACGGGAAGGGGAATGCCGGGATGTAGACCAAAAACCACAAAAAAAGGGGACTTGGTAGAGGCCTCACTGGGGTGATTATTGTACGCGAATTCAGCCCATGGAAGAAGAGAAACCCAGTCATCCTGGTGCGCGTTAGAAAAATGCCGAAGGTACGAAGTCAGGACTTGATTGACCCGTTCCACCTGTCCGTTAGACTGGGGATGATAGGCCGATGAAAAATCCAGAGTAATCTTCATCAACCCCCAGAGAGCTCGCCAGAATCGAGAGGTGAATTGGACTCCTCTGTCCGAGACAATGTGCTGTGGAAAGCCATGGAGACGGAAGACGTGGAGCAAGAAAATCTTCGCCAACTCGGGGGCAGAAGGCAGACCAGACAAGGGAACGAAGTGAGCCATTTTTGAAAACCGATCCACGACCACTAAGATAACCGAACACCTCGAGGACTCTGGCAGATCAGTGATGAAGTCCATAGCTATGTGGGTCCAAGGAGTCGTGGGTATGGGTAATGGGTGTAGGAGCCCATAAGGTCGGGATCGAGGAACCTTGTTCCTGGCACACAAAGGACAGGAAGCGATGAAGTCCAGGACGTCTTGGCGAAGCGATGGCCACCAATAATGGCGAGAGACGAGACAGAGAGTCTTCCTTATTCCAGCATGTCCAGAAAATTTAGATGAGTGTCCCCAGTGTAAGACCCTAGCCTTGTCCCTGCTCGGAACGAAGGTCTTACCGGGTGGTGGAGAAAGTACGTTTAGGGGAGCCACAGTGATAATCTTAGCTGGATTGATGATGTGTGCTGGGTCATCTTCACTGTCCACAGGCGAAAAGGACCGAGACAGGGCGTCAGCCTTGACGTTCTTATTCCCTGGCCGGAAATGGAGCTGGAAATCAAAGCGCCCGAAGAACAAGGACCATCTAGCTTGACGCGGGTTGAGCCTTTGGGCAGTCTGAACATAAGCCAAATTCTTATGATCCGTGAATATGGTAAACGGATGGACAGCTCCTTCAAGAAGATGGCGCCACTCTTCAAAGGCGAGTTTAATGGCCAGTAGTTCTCTGTCTCCGATAGCATAATTACGTTCTGGGGCGGAGAAAACCTTGGAGAAGAACCCACATGTGACCACGCGTCCAGAGGAGGTTTTTTGTAGAAGAACCGCTCCTGCACCCACAGACGAGGCATCAACCTCCAGAAAAAATGGCCTACTGGCATCTGGACGGTGGAGTACTGGGGCTTTAGCGAATTCCTGCTTTAAATCTTTAAAAGCGGCTTCGGCCTCCCGCGGCCAGGAGTGGGGATTAAACCCTTTGCGAGTGAGAGCAGAGATAGGCTTGACTAGGGAGGAAAAATGCGGAATAAATTGCCTGTAAAAATTGGCGAAGCCCAAAAAACGCTGGATTGCCTTCACTCCTTGGGGACGCGGCCACTTGAGAACGGCAGAGACCTTTTCAGGATCCATCTCCAAGCCGGTGCTCGAAACGATGTAGCCAAGGAACTGTAGAGAGGACTGCTCAAAGAGGCATTTCTCCAACTTAGCGAACAGGTAATTCTCCCTGAGACGATGTAGAACCTGACGGACATCTCGGTGGTGGGTAGACAAGTCGGGAGAGAAAATCAAGATGTCGTCCAGATAGACCACTACACAGACATAGAGGAGATCTCGAAAGACGTAGTTGACGAGTTCTTGGAAAACTGCAGGAGCGTTGCAGAGTCCAAATGGCATCACCAAGTACTCGTAATGCCCGTCCCGTGTGTTGAATGCCGTCTTCCATTCATCCCCGGATCGTATACGAACTAGGTTGTAGGCTCCTCGCAGATCCAGCTTGGTGAAGACTCGTGCTCCTCTCAGGCAATCGAAGAGTTCAGGAATTAATGGCAGCGGGTACTTGTTCTTTACCGTGATGCGGTTAAGGCCCCGATAATCAATACACGGACGAAGAGTCCCATCTTTCTTCTTCACAAAAAAGAAGCCTGCACCAGCCGGCGAGGAAGACTTCCGAATGAAGCCTTTGGCTAGGTTCTCTTGGATGTACTCCGACATAGCCTGCGTCTCGGCTAAAGAGAGAGGAAAAATTCTGCCGCGGGGAGGAGTGGCACCAGGAATGAGCTCAATAGGGCAGTCATACGGTCGGTGAGGTGGAAGAACTTCAGCCTCCTTCTTGTCGAAGACATCCGCGTAGATCCGATAAGCGGGCGGCAAACTAGAGGGACCAGGGAGGAGACGGGCAACACCTACGGGATGCACCGGCTGCAGACACCGGGACCGACAAGAGTCCCCCCAGCACAAAACATTGCCGTTACGCCAATCCAAAGTGGGTTCATGGAGTCGCAACCAGGGAAGACCGAGGAGAATAGGATGAGAGATACCGGCTAAAACAAAAACCAAGATTTTCTCCTTGTGCAAGGCGCCAATTTGAAGCTCGACCTCGTGCGTAACTAACTTGACGGTCTCTTGCAAGGGATTGCCGTCTACGGATGCAAGGACTTGGGGATTCTCGAGGGCCTTCACAGGGACCGAAAATTGGGAAACTACATCGAGTCTAATAAAATTCCCAGCGGCGCCAGAGTCCACGTAGGCTGCCAAGGAGACCCGCTTGCCACCCACATGCAATAGGACAGATAGAGAAAGGGGTTGAGAGGAATCATGCACACCTAGGGAGGCCTCTCTTACCTGACCTAGGCGGAGAAGTTTTCCGGACGATCCGGGCAGGCACGGAGCAAATGAGACCCGCTACCGCAATAGAAACATAAGCCGTGAGAACTTCTCTCCTTACGTCGTTGTTCGGAGAGTTTCAAGCGATCTACTTGCATAGGTTCGGGTCCAGACGTGGAGGGAAAGGCTCTAGACCGAGGACTGGGTGGTCTGCGAGGAGACGGCAGCGGGCGCGCGAGTCTTCTTTCACGAGCTCGTTCCTGGAACCGCAGATCGATTCGGGTTGCCAATGAGATTAGATCCTCAAGAACCGTGGGAGTGTCGCGGCCTGCCAACTCGTCCTTTATCCGACCCGAAAGCCCCCTCCAAAAAGCTCCTACCAAAGCCTCATTGTTCCAACCCAAATCGGACGACAGAGTCCGGAATTGGATGGCATACTGCCCCACGGTAAGGGACCCCTGACATAAACTGAACAGAGATTCGGTGGTGGAGGCGAGACGACCTGGCTCGTCGAATACACGACGAAAAGTGTCCAAAAAATTTGACAAATGAGTAACCAGGGGGTCATCGCGCTCCCAGAGGGGGTTTACCCATGCCAAAGCGTCCCCCTCGAGGTGAGAGATTATGAAGGCCACTCTAGAGCGATCTGTGGGGTATGCTTGAGGCTGCAACTCGAAATGGAGGCGACACTGGTTCAGGAAACCTCGGCATAGTTTTGCATCACCGTTATAACGGGGGGGTTTGGCCAACCGTGGAAGGGGGTGAGGACCAGTAACAGGAGGAGGAGCAGCCGCGGCTGCCTGGAGCGCGAGTAAGCGGCCATCAACTGAAGCCATGTAACTGAGGATGTGACTCTGTGCGTCCCGCTGCTGCGCTAACTCTTGCTGTAAGCCAGCCAGCTGGGCCGCATTACTGGGATCGGAGGTTTGGAGAGCGGAGAGACGCGCGTCCATCAATTTCATGACGGACATTATGCGCGTTTGGTTCTCGCGTAAAAAAAGTAACTCCTTCTGCGTAGCCGTGACTCCAGCGGGGTCCATGGCCTGTGAATCTGTTACGGAGTGTTATGGGTGGCAGAAAACAAGGAGAGCAACACGGAGTGGACCCTCTGGGTCACGGCCCCAGAGCCCCTGCGGGCGAGCTAGACCAGGTGGAGCCACCCCCTATACAGGGAGTGTTAGGGGCAGGCCCACAAGGGATGGAACCGTGACAGCCGGAGCCAAAGGGGCGACTGGGTGAGCACCAGAGGAACTAGGGTGGAGAGTCAGCGGGGCAGCGGCATGGGAGGTCAGAGGTAAGAGACAGAAGGACGCAGAGACTTGGAGGGTTCGAAGCAGGTAGTGGCTGGAGGCTGCAAGAGAGAGAGAGAGAGCGGGTGAGAGAGGGCACGGACAAGGAGTCCACAGGGCGCTAGCACACCGGGAAGGAGACAGGGAAACGGAACAGCCAGAGGAACGAACCGAGAGAGAACAGTCAAGGAAACCTAACAGAGCGGGGGTAGGAGGAGAAGTGTAGCAGGGCCTGAGAGCGTGCAGGGCGCTGGCCAAAAGGACAGCAGTCCGAGAACGATTCACAGGCGTCTTACCTGGGGAGACACCTGCCAGAAATAACTGATGGGCGCCGCCATGTTGGGGGCGGAGCCACCGCGTCACATGACGCAGCGCCGCCATGTTGGGGGTGGAGCCACCGCGTCACATAGTGCCGCTGTGTATGCTGTTGTGAGTTCATTTTTCCCTTCACCAGTGAGGTCTGATGAACTCCCTCTTCTGGCGAAGGAAGGTAGTGAGGCTGATTACCAAACAGCTGAGCAGGTAGATGATGACTGGGTCATAGGAACTGATGACTGGATATAAGGCAGCCGACGCCCTGATGCCTTGCCGGTGATTTTCCTGCTGGATTCTTGGAGACCAGTCTGATTTCTGCTTCTCAAAGTTAAGTTTTGCTCTGCCTTTTGTACACTTTAGTTCTGGTTTTGTTTGCCTTGTTTTTTGGAGTTCTGCCATCCCCGGCCGGGGTTGAGCTGAATTCCATTTTTGTCTCTGATCTGTTGATCTCTGGCTCTGTCTTCAGAATATACCTGAGTGCGGATATAGTCTTTTTGAATCCTAGTGACTTCAGGGCCTGTTTTTCCTATCAGTCTGTTGGTTCATTTTTGCATAGGGTTTTTGCGGATTGCAGACAGCAGCTTTTCTATCCTGTCCTATTTAGTTAGCTTGGGCCCCATCACTTGCTCAACCTATCTTTCTATCTGTGTTAGTTTTTTTCATCTTGCTTCACAGTCTTTATATGTTGGGGGCTGCCTATTGCTTTGGGGTCTGCTCTGGGGCAGTTTAGATTTCCCCTTTCTGTCTTTAGGCTAATTTAGTTCTCCGGCTGTGATCGAGGGGTCTAGGGCACCGTAGGAACCCCCCACGGCTACTGCTAGTTGTTGTGGATAGGTTCAGGGGTCTGCAATCCGATAGCTTCCAACTTCTCTGGTTTTCTGGACTTAGCTATAATTTTTGTTTTTTCCTCCTTCGGTGACTCATCCATAACAGAATCACCGGCCATACCGCAGATCCTAGGGTACTCAATAGCAGGAAAGAATTGTAAAAAAAACAAACAAACAAAAAAAAGGTGTCAGAATTTCTTTGTGTATATTTTTTCCTTTATATCTCTGAGGCCTTAGGGGGAATTCTTTTTTCTCTCAATGGAGATGAAGCAATTGTCTGATCGTGTGGAGCAGCTCGCTGCGGAAGTGCGGGGAATTTCCACCTATCTTACTCATTCACATGCTGCTGAACCAAAGATCCCCACTCCTGATGTGTTTTTTGGGGATCGGTCTAAATTTTTGAATTTCAAGAATAATTGTAAATTATTTTTTGCCTTGAAGCCTAACTCGTCGGGGAGCTCCGTGCAGCGGGTTAAAATTGTCATCTCTTTGCTGCGCGGCGTCCCCAGGATTGGGCGTTTTCTTTGAAACCTGATGATCCTATTCTAAATAATGTGTATGCATTTTTTCAAGCCTTGGGGTTGTTGTATGATGAACCTACTGCTATTGATCAGGCTGAAAAGGCCCTGTTGGCATTGAGCCAGGTTCAGGATTCTGCAGAGTTGTACTGTCAAAAATTCCGAAAGTGGGCTGTCCTTACTACCTGGAATGATGATGCCTTGGCAGCTCTCTTTCGGAAGGGTTTGTCAGAAACCGTAAAAGATACTATGGTGGGATTTCCTGTTCTCTCTGGTCTTGACGATTCTATGTCATTAGCCATTCAGGTTGATCGGCGTTTGCGTGAACGCAAGACCGCACGAGAGGTGTTGCCACCTGTTGAACAAATGTCTGAACCTATGCAATGTGATATAGTTTTGTCCAGGGCGCAACATCAGGAGTTCAGAAGGCATAATAAGCTGTGTTTTTTTTGTGGAGATGCCTCGCATATTATTTCTCTCTGCCCTAAACGAGAGAAACGTTGTGCTCACACGTTTTCTGTGGGTGGTGTTCAACCTAAGTTTCTTCTGGCAATTACTCTGATCTGCTCCCTGTCCACATTTTCCGCCAAAGCTTTTGTGGATTCGGGAGAAGCTCTGAACCTGATGGACTTGGATTTTGCTAAATGTTGTGGATTTTCTAGGACGCCTTTGCGGACGCCTATCCCTTTGAGGGGTATTGATGCGACTACTTTGGCGAAAAATAAACCTCAGTTTTGGACCCAGGTGGTAATGTGGGTCGCGCCAGACCATCAAGAAAATTGCAGATTTTTGGTGTGGCATAATTTGCATGATACCATTGTTCTGGGGATTCCCTGGTTGCAAATCCATAATCCAGTTTTGGATTGGAAATCTGTTTCTGTGGTGAGTTGGGGTTGTCGGTGTGCCCTTAGTGATGCTCCTGTTTTCTCCACCTCTCCCCAGTCGCATGATGTTCCTGACTATTTGGCTGACTTTTATGATGTATTTAGTGAGAATGAGTCTGCGTCTTTGCCTCCTCATAGGAGTCATGACTGTGCAATTGAGCTGAGCCCGGGGTGTAAATTTCCCAAGGGTCGGCTTTTCAATTTATCTGTACCCGAGCACGAGGCTATGCGATCCAATATTAAGGAGTCGTTGGAGAAGGGTCATATTAGACCATCCTCTTCACCCTTAGGTGCTGGGTTTTTTTTCGTGGCTAAAAAAGAAGGTTCATTAAGGCCTTGTATTGACTATCGTGCCCTCAACAAAATTACTGTTAAATATCAGTATCCGTTACCCCTGATTTCTGATCTATTCTCCAGAGTTAAAGGTGCTTGCTGGTTTACCAAGCTTGACCTCAGGGGGGCGTATAATCTTATTCGCATTAAGCATGGGGATGAATGGAAGACGGCGTTTAATACTCCGGAGGGACATTTTGAGTACCTGGTGATGCCTTTTGGGCTCACTAATGCCCCTTCTGTCTTCCAATCCTTCATGAACGATATTTTCCGAGACTTTGTGGATACATTTTTGATTATCTATCTGGATGATGTTTTGATCTTTTCCAAGGATTGGGACTCTCATGTGGAACATGTTCGGACTGTGTTCTGGATTTTGAGGGAGAATTCCCTGTATGTCAAGGGATCGAAATGCCTTTTTGGGGTACAGAGGATTTCATTTTCGGGATTCATTTTGTCTCCGTCAACTATTGAAATGGACCCGGCCAAGGTACAGGCCATTTATGATTGGGTTCAGCCCACTTCTTTGAAGGCCCTCCAGAAGTTTTTGGGTTTTGCTAATTTTTATCGGAAATTTATATCTAATTTTTCTAGTATTGCCAAGCCATTGACTGATTTGACTAAGAAGGGTGCTGATGTGCTGAATTGGTCTCCGGAGGCTGTTTCTTCCTTTCAGGAGCTGAAGCGAAGATTCACTTCTGCTCCGGTTCTGCGGCAACCTGATGTCTCACTCCCGTTTCAGGTAGAGGTGGACGCCTCTGAGATTGGTGCAGGAGCTGTTTTATCCCAAAAAGATCCTGTGACATCTAAAATGAATCCCTGTGCTTTCTTTTCCCGAAAGTTCTCCCCATCCGAACGTAACTATGATGTGGGGAATCGGGAACTGTTGGCCATGAAATGGGCACTTGAGGAGTGGAGACATTGGTTGGAGGGAGCTAAGCATCAAGTCGTGGTCCTCACTGACCACAAGAATTTGATTTACCTGGAGTCGGCCAAACGCTTGAATCCCAGACAGGCTAGGTGGGCCTTGTTTTTCACACGTTTTGATTTTGTGGTCTCTTTTCTTCCTGGCACTAAGAATGTCAAGGCAGACGCCCTCTCTAGGAGTTTCTTTGATGGTTCTCCTGTTGTGACCAAGCCTGCTACCATCTTAGGCGAGGGGGTAGTTCTTTCTGCCATCTGGCCCGATTTGAGACGTGCTCTGGAAGAGTTTCAGGAGGACAAACCTAAGCGTTGTCCCAGTGGAAAGTTGTATGTTCCTGACCAGTGGAGGAAGAGAGTGATGTCTGAAGTTCATTGCTCTGCATTGGCTGGTCATCCAGGTATTTTTGGTACTAGAGATCTGGTGAGTCGGTCTTTTTGGTGGCCCACCTTGTCTCGTGATGTCAGGAATTTTGTGCAGTCCTGTGGGACGTGCTCCCAGTCTAAACCTTGTTCTCGTTCTAGTGGGTTGTTGATGCCTTTGCCGGTGCCCAAGAGGCCATGGACCCATATTTCAATGGATTTTATCTCTGATATGCCTGTCTCTCAGAGAATGACCATTATTTGGGTGATTTGTGATAGATTCTCTTAGATGGTCCATCTTGTACCACTCCCTAAGTTGCCATCTTCCTCTGAGTTGGTGCCCTTGTATTTGCAACAGGTAGTTCGCTTGCACGGGATTCCTGAGAACATTGTGTCTGACAGAGGAGTTCAGTTTGTGTCTAGATTTTGGAGGACTTTCTGTTTCTAGCTGGGAATTCAGTTGTCCTTCTCCTCTGCGTTTCACCCTCAGTCCAACGGGCAGACGGAGAGAACAAACCAGACTTTGAAGTCATATTTGAGATGTTTTATTTTGGCTGATCAGGATGATTGGATTTCATTTTTGCCCTTGGCCGAATTTGCTTTAAATAATAGAGCTAGTTCTGCCACTTTGATGTCACCTTTTTTTTGTAACTTTGGGTTTCATCCTCGATTTTCTTCAGGGCAGGTGGAGCCTTCTGCCTGCCCAGGTGTTGACACTGTGGTGGAGAGAATGCACCAGATCTGGGACCAAGTGGTGGATAAGTTGTCTCTCTCCCAGGAAAAGGCCCAAATGGTTTTCCAACCGGCATAGGACCATTGGTCCCCAGTTTAAGGTGGGTGATATGGTTTGGTTGTCATCAAAAAATATTGCTATGAAGGTGGCTTCTCCTAAGTTTAAGCCTAGATTTATTGGACCTTACAAGATTTTGGAGATTATTAATCCGGTCTCTTTTCGGTTGGCTCTTCCTGTCACATTTAAGATTCATAATGTGTTCCATAAGTCCTTGTTGATGAGGTTTGTAGAACCAGTAGTTCCTGGGTTGGCACCTCCTGACCCTGTATTGGTTGAAGGTAACATGGAGTATCAGGTAGAGAAGATACTGGATTCCCGTCTGGCTAGACGGAGACTCCAGTATTTGGTTAAGTGGAAGGGTTATGGTCAGGAGGATAATTCCTGGGTCTCAGCCTCTGATATTCATGCCGAAAGATTGGTGCGTGCCTTTCATCGGGCTCACCCTGATCGCCCTGGTGGCATGGATGAGGGTTCAGTGACTCTACCTCAAGGGGGAGGTACTGTTGTGAGTTCATTTTTCCCTTCACCAGTGAGGTCTGATGAACTCCCTCTTCTGGCGAAGGAAAGTAGTGAGGCTGATTACCAAACAGCTGATCAGGTAGATGATGACTGGGTCACAGGAACTGATGACTGGATATAAGGCAGCCGACGCCCTGCTGCCTTGCCGGTGATTTTCCTGCTGGATTCTTGGAGACCATTCTGATTTCTGCTTCTCAAAGCTAAGTTTTGCTCTGCCTTTTGTACACTTTACTTCTGGTTTTGTTTGCCTTGTTTTTTGGAATTCAGCCATCCCCGGCCGGGGTTGAGCTGAATTCCATTTTTGTCTCTGATCTGTTGATCTCTGGCTCTGTCTTCAGAATATACCTGAGTGCGGATATAGTCTTTTTGAAGCCTAGCGACTTCAGGGCCTGTTTTTCCTATCAGTCTGTTGGTTCATTTTTGCATAGGGTTTTTGCGGATTGCAGACAGCAGCTTTTCTATCCTGTCCTATTTAGTTAGCTTGGGCCCCATCATTTGCTCAACCTATCTTTCTATCTGTGTTAGTGTTTTTCATCTTGCTTCACAGTCATTATATGTTGGGGGCTGCCTATTGCTTTGGGGTCTGCTCTGGGGCAGTTTAGATTTCCCCTTTCTGTCTTTAGGCTAATTTAGTTCTCCGGCTGTGATCGAGGGGTCTAGGGCACCGTAGGAACCCCCCACGGCTACTGCTAGTTGTTGTGGATAGGTTCAGGGGTCTGCAATCCGATAGCTTCCAACTTCTCTGGTTTTCTGGATTTAGCTATTATTTTTGTTTTTTCCTCCTTCGGTGACTCATCCATAACACTATGCCCTAGATATCGGGAGCGTCCTGGCTACCGCAGTACTCGGGTTAGTCACATACCCTGAGTGAATTTAAAGAGAGACTGTGCAGTTTGTTTAAGGTATACCCTCTGACTGAGAGCCAGAAAGTGAATATCCTGATTGGACAGCTAACGGGTGCAGCGCAGAGAGAAGTGAAAGCCTGGCAGGACACTGATAAAGAGACTGTTGCAAAGGTCCTGGCCAAACTGAGAAGCACCTTTGACACCCGCTCTGCAGCTGAAATCAAGATGAGGTTCTTTGGCTGTAAACAGAAGGCACAGGACAGTATAAGGGACTATGCTCTCAACCTGCAGGAGGCGCTGCGAGCAGTTAAGCAAGTTGATCCTGATAGCGTGAAGGACGAGGATAAACTGTTAACGGAGCAGTTCATTGAAGGACTCCTCACCAGTACCCACAGAGGACAATTGCGTATTATAACCCTGCAAAACCCTGATCTGGACGTTGCTGATTTTAAGGACAGGGCTATTCGGGTACTGCAGGAATCAACTGACAGCTGTCCAGTGCCCCCTAGGTGCCCAGCGATCACCTACCATCAGGAAGCAACATCTTTCCCTTCCATCCCTGTAGAGGCTGATGCACAGACTCTGGATAAAGATCCAACTGAGGAGCTGCGTCTTCAGGTCCAGGAATTGACCAAAGGGATGGCTGCACTTACCAAAACCGTGCAGTCCCTGCAGGTGTCCTCCAAGGAAAAGATCCAGCGTGTTTCCAGTCCAGAGGATGTCCCGTGGCTCCGGAGGAGGAGAGCCCCGCCACTTCGAGGGAGGAACAACGATTGCTATGACCAGGACGGACGTCCCATCTGTCGTCGCTGCTACAAGGCCGGTCATCTTGAAGATATTGTCCTTTAAACGAGCAACCCCTGGGTCAGAGGGCCGACCCCCAGGAATAGGATCCCCAGGCCCAAGGAACTGGAGAGCCAAGTATGTGGGAGGGAGACCGATCTTTCCTGTGGTGATTGACGGCATCCCCATGAACGCTTTGCTGTACACTGGCTCCCAGGTGACCACTATGCCGTACATTCTGTACAAGAGGTATTGGGCTGATTCAGAACTTACCCGTGGCCCCACTGATGAACTGACAGTAGTTGCTAGTAATGGCCTGTCTTTACCGCAGATAGGATGTAAAGAAATTACTGTTAAAGTGGGGCGGGTAGAGCTAAAGTCTCAACGTTTAATAGTTGTTGATATTGATCGACGAGAATGTAATCCCATGATGACTCTTGGCACCAATGTAATTGAAAACTGTCTGTCCGAGGTTATTGTCTTGTTGCAACAGGTGGCTGAGACTGCTGGTTCCAGTGAACAACGAGTCCTGCAGAAGGAGATCAGAGCCCTGATGCAAAGACAACAGGTAGAACTCTCTGGTGGAGAAATTGGCAGTGTCAGAGTGAGTGACCCCTTCCCCATTGCAATACCCCCCAGATGTGAAATGCTGGTTTGGTGTCGGGCAGCTATATGTCTTAGAGGGAGAGATTACCAGGCGTTGGTAGGACCAGTATACTCTGAGAGCAGGCCCACTGTCCTGATAGCCAGAGGGCTGGTTGACGTGCGCCTTTTGAATTGTGGGGAAGAGGAGGCCACGATACCTCGGTACGCCACAGTTGCTAAGCTGCTCACTGTCGATAACAACTCTTTGCAGGCAGCAGAGCCCTTGGTCACATCCAATCAGGTGGAGGACAATGGCTCTGTGAAGCAGCCGGAGGAGTGGTGCCAGCAACTGCAGGTGGGGACTGACTCTACACCTTCATACCAGAAAAATTGGGTTTACAGAGTGACACAAGAGTATGAACAGGTATTCAGCAAACACCCACTAGATTTTGGACAGGCAAAAGGGGTTCAACATCATATCCCCACTGGAGACCATCCACCCATAAAAGAGAGGTACAGACCTATACCCCCAACACAATACCAATGTGCTAAGAGTATGTTGAGAGAGATTAAGGAGGCAGGGGTCATCAGAGACAGTTGTAGCCCCTGGGCAGCTCCAATAGTGTTTGTAAAGAAAAAGGATGGTACCATGAGAATGTGTGTTGATTACAGGAAAATTAACAGCATTACACATAAAGATGCCTAACCATTACCCAGAATTGAGGAATCATTAGCTGCACTTAAAACTGCTAATTACTTTTCCACCTTGGATCTCACCAGTGGGTATTGGCAGGTTCCCGTGGCAGAGGCAGACAAGGAGAAAACAGCATTTACCACTCCAATGGGTCTCTGTGAGTTCAATGATATGCCATTTGGGCTCTGCACTGTTCCAGGAACATTTCAGCGGCTGATGGAGTGCTGCCTGGGACACGTGAACTTTGAGACAGTCCTGTTGTATCTGGATGATGTCATTGTTTTCTCCAAAACCTATGAAGATCATCTGGAACACCTGGCTGAAGTGTATGAAGCTTTGTCCAATTTTGGCCTGAAGGTGAAGCCTTCCAAATGCCACCTCCTGAAGCCCAAGGTACAGCACCTCGATCATGTGGTCAGTGCAGAAGGTGTGGCACCAGATCCTGACAAGGTCACAGTCATCTGGGACTGGCCGAAGCCCAGCAACCTTCATGAAGTACGCCAATTCCTTGGACTGGTAGGCTACTACCGAAGATTCATCAAAGGCTTTACCGAAATAGCCACCCCTATGCAAAACCTTCTGGTGGGGCAGTCCACGAAGACCAAACAAAAAAATTCCACCTTTGAATGGACTGAAGAGTTGGAGAGATCCTTCACTCGGCTGAAGATGGCTCTCACCGGTGATGAAGTTCTGGCCTACCCAGATTATGACAAACCCTTTGTGCTGTACACTGATGCCAGCAATGTGGAACTAGGAGCAGTACTGTTGCAGATACAGAATGGAAAGGAAAGAGTGATCTCCTACGCCAGCAGGAAGCTGCGCCCTACTGAAAGGAACCCTGACAACTACAGTTCTTTCAAGCTGGAGTTCCTTGCCATAGTCTGGGCTGTCTCCGAAAGGTTCAAACATTACCTAGCCTCCGCCAAATTCACTATCTTCACGGACAACAACCCATTGATGCATTTGGACACTGCAAAACTAGGTGCACTGGAACAGCGATGGATGGCTCGGCTATCTAACTATGAGTTTACCATCAAGTACCGGGCAGGGCACAAGAATGCCAATGCTGTCCAGAATGCCTAACCTACCAGATGCAGGAGAAGACCCTGAGGCTCTTGAGGAAATAGAGTTACCTCCCTTCCACCGGCCACTTGCGGCCCAGCATGCTCAAGGAGTGAGAAACCGACGGTCTGGCTTGAAGGAGGTCACCCTGAATCCATTGCCCCATCATGATTGGGCAGAAACGCAAGATAGTGACCCTGCAGTCCGCCTGGTGAAGGAGCTGCTGACACGAGCTGACTCACGTCCAGAGTCGGATGCTCCTGAAGAAACTCAGCAGTTGTGGAAGGAGAGAGGCCGGCTGTTCATTTATGAAGGGAAGTTGTGTCGGAGGAGTATCAATGCCCGCACTCATGAGCTGGTTTGGCAGGTGATAGTCCCAAAGAGAGAGGCATCAATGGTCCTGGAAGCATACCACAAAGGAGCTGGACACTTCGGATGGAAGAAGTTGGAAGCGTTGCTCCGAGAGAGGTTTTACTGGGCTGGTATGAGGAAAGCCATTGAGAGGTGGTGCCGGGAGTGTGGACAATGTAACCTGCGCAGAAAGGATCGGAACAGCCAGAGAGCTCCTCTACAGCCAATCATCACCAAACAGCCCCTTGAGTTGGTAGCCCTGTTCCATGGGAAGCTGGTTCCAAGCCGGTCAGGCTACATCTACCCTCTTACCATTGTGGACCACTACTCCAGATTCCTGGTAGTTGTGCCTGTCAAAGATCAGACGGCCAGGACGGCAGCCCGAGCATTCCCACAGCACTTCTGTAGAACACATGGGTATCCTGAAAGAGTGCTTACGGATCAAGGCCCAGCTTTCGAGGCAGAAGTGTTCCAAGAATTCTGTAACCTGTATGGTTGTAAGAAGATCAGGACAACACTGTACCACCCACAGACCAATGGCATGTGCGAGAAAATGAACCAGGTAGTGATTGACCTCCTGAAGACTTTGCCCTTGGAGGAGAGGAATCTGTGGCCAGAGAAGTTGCCCGATCTGGTAGACCTCTATAACCATATTCCAGTGAACTCTACCAACTGTACCCCAGCCTATTTAATGAAAGCAAGACCTGGTAAGCTGCCTATTGACTTAGACATGGGAGTCCTGACACCTGAAGTAGCATCGCCAGATGCTGATTGGGACACGGAGAGGCAGCAACAGTACCGGAGAGTTCAAGAATGCATGGAAAGGAGTCTGGCTCAGGCACGACAAAAGCAGGAGAAGCTTTACAATCAAAATGCATCTGCCCTTCCTTTGTCGCCAGGAGAGCAAGTCTTGAAAAGGAAGAGAAGATTGCACAAATTGGATGATCAATGGGAAGCTGAACCTTATACCATTCTGCCCTCGAACTTTGATAATACTAAGGTATGCCTTGTTAGTAAAGATGGAGGAGAGACCTCAGCAGCGGTATCGAGAGATCATTTGAAGTTATGCCCTGACCAGTTAAAAGAAAGAAGAGAAGAACCAGATAACATCCAGCCCATAGTGGAAAAAGAGAAGGTCAACACAGTGCTTGGGGAGTTCCCTGCGAATTGGACTAAAGTGAACGATGCTATAGTGGTGCCAGTGTTGACATTTCCCCAACTGGTAGTACAGGGAGAAGTGACTCAAGAGAATCAGGAAAATCGGGTAGCAGATGCCACACCAGCAGTGGAGCCAGAGAACCCTCGCCCTGCCAGTGGTGAACCTGTTGTGCCCCTGGTGAGTCTAAGAGTTCACGGACAATCTAGTATCCCTGTGTTACATAGAACCCCCAGTAGTGTATCCAGTACATTACCCACTACACCAGTCTTATGCAGGTCTACCCGCATTACACAAAGGATACTACCCATCAGATATCGTATATAGGTAAATGTAAATGTTGAAATTGTGTATGTGTAAATATGGTACTGTTTTTCAAGTTTTGTGCCTACAGGTAACCTGTAAGAGTTTCCTTTGAATTGCCAGTTTTGTTTATGGGCATTGTACCACAGGACTTGTGTGGTCAAAAACTTTCACCATTTGCCCAGGAATGGACCATGGACATTGATGCTGGACTTATCATCATAGGACCATTTTGAAGCTCTTTGTTTTTGTAACTTTTTCATTTTTTTACTCTTGTACAATTATTATTGTTTAACTGTTTGTATCTTTCATGTTTTTTGTTCAGCCCAGGAGTGCTGACTTGCACTAGGGGGGAATGTGGCGCCCCCCAGGGGTATGGTCGCCACAGGGGCTTTGCCTTCCTCCAGGGGAGGGTAATGCCAGGCTTGGAGGCAATGATGGGTCTCTCTCACAGTCAATCCATACATGCAACACAGTTCCACTCCAGGCCAGCAGGGGGAGCTCTGAACCGGAATTAAGGGGAGGAGTGCTCTCTGAGGGCCAAGAGGAAGGAGTGGTAAGTTAGTCTGTGGAGGGTGAAGTGTGCAGATGTGTAGAGAGAAGCTGGAGGTTGAGCTAGGAAAGGAGAGCTCCCTCACAGTGAGAGCGCATGAACTGGAGCCTGGTCTCCACTAGAGTTGAGCGACTTTTGTTTTTTTAGGGTCGCGTTTCGTTTCGTGAAACCTGACTTTTCCAAAAGTCGGGTCGAGCAAGATCGTCCGATTATAGGGAAAAGTCGGGGTCGTCCCGAAACATGAAACCCAATGTAAGTCAATGGGGAATAAAAGTCGGCAGTGAGAGGAGGACAGGAAACACACCTACAGTGCCCATTTGAATGCCAAAAGCATCAATTCTTCTTTCTTAAGCTTGTCAACCTTAATTAACTTCATAATACAAGTTACGCACTGAAAAATGGGGGTTATTTGGCTACAAACTGTGGGGGGGGCTGGCTCCTGGTTTTCATGTGCCCTGGGCGAAAGAGCGCCCCTTTAACACATACCACAACTCATCATGCTCCGATACGGCAGAGAAATAGCGGTATAGTACAATGAAAAATACCTCACTTTTTACATCTCATGACGAGGCCCATCTATTTCTCCATACAGAATCATTGGTCCCATATAATGTTTGAAACAGTATATGATGAGCTCCACATAATGCTACAGTATATGTTGGTCCCCATGGATGAAGCTCCACTGTCTTATGGGCCCAAATAATGCTCCAAACATAATGGGCCCCATTTCTAATGCTCTAGTGTATAATGGGCCCTGTAAATGCTGCTCCAGTGTCTGATGTCCACCTTTGGAATGTTCCAGTGTATGGTGGGCCCCATCTATCATTCTCCAGAGTATAGTGCTCCCCAAAAATTGCTGTCCCAACATTGAAAACAATCAAATAAGTCTCCTCACTAGGGAATCCCTGTACTTGTCTGGACAGGTGCTGTAGCTTGCTTAACAGCTCGCCAGCCGTTCTCACGCCCAGTATGGATTACACGTGATTGCACAAAGGTGAGAAAGGGTACCGTATCCCCAGATAACATGTATGGATAGCGTACACATTCAAAATATATGTCTCAGGAGGCAGGCTCAGACGGTGTTAGGCCCAGTATGGATTGCACGTGATTGCACAAAGGTTAGAAAGGGTACCGTATCCCCGGATAACATGTATGGATAGCGTACACATTCAAAATATATGTCTATACAGCATGAGGCAGGCTCAGACGGTGTTAGGCCCAGTATGGATTGCACGTGATTGCACAAAGGTTAGAAAGGGTACCGTATCCCCGGATAACATGTATGGATAGCGTACACATTCAAAATATATGTCTATACAGCATGAGGCAGGCTCAGACGGTGTTAGGCCCAGTATGGATTGCACGTGATTGCACAAAGGTTAGAAAGGGTACCGTATCCCTGGATAACATGTATGGATAGCGTACACATTCAAAATATATGTCTATACAGCATGAGGCAGGCTCAGACGGTGTTAGGCCCAGTATGGAATGCACGTGATTGCACAAAGGTTAGAAAGGGTACCGCATCCCTGGATAACATGTATGGATAGCGTACACATTCAAAATATATGTCTCAGGAGGCAGGCTCAGACGGTGTTAGGCCCAGTATGGATTGCACGTGATTGCACAAAGGTTAGAAAGGGTACCGTATCCCCGGATAACATGTATGGATAGCGTACACATTCAAAATATATGTCTATACAGCATGAGGCAGGCTCAGACGGTGTTAGGCCCAGTATGGATTGCACGTGATTGCACAAAGGTTAGAAAGGGTACCGTATCCCCGGATAACATGTATGGATAACGTACACATTCAAAATATATGTCTATACAGCATGAGGCAGGCTCAGACGGTGTTAGGCCCAGTATGGATTGCACGTGATTGCACAAAGGTTAGAAAGGGTACCGTATCCCTGGATAACATGTATGGATAGCGTACACATTCAAAATATATGTCTCAGGAGGCAGGCTCAGACGGTGTTAGGCCCAGTATGGATCGCACGTGATTGCACAAAGGTTAGAAAGGGTACCGTATCCCCGGATAACAAGTATGGATAGCGTACACATTCAAAATATATGTCTCAGGAGGCAGGCTCAGACGGTGTTAGGCCCAGTATGGATTGCACGTGATTGCACAAAGGTTAGAAAGGGTACCGTATCCCTGGATAACATGTATGGATAGCGTACTCATTCAAAATATATGTCTCAGGAGGCAGGCTCAGACGGTGTTAGGCCCAGTATGGATTGCACGTGATTGCACAAAGGTTAGAAAGGGTACCGTATCCCTGGATAACATGTATGGATAGCGTACACATTCAAAATATATGTCTCAGGAGGCAGGCTCAGACGGTGTTAGGCCCAGTATGGATTGCACGTGATTGCACAAAGGTTAGAACGGGTACAGTATCCCTGGATAACATGTATGGATAGCGTACACATTCAAAATATATGTCTATACAGCATGAGGCAGGCTCAGACGGTGTTAGGCCCAGTATGGATTGCACGTGATTGCACAAAGGTTAGAAAGGGTACCGTATCCCTGGATAATATGTATAGATAGCGTACACATTCAAAATATATGTCTATACAGCATGAGGCAGGCTCAGACGGTGTTAGGCCCAGTATGGATTGCACGTGATTGCACAAAGGTTAGAAAGGGTACCGTATCCCCAGATAACATGTATGGATAGCGTACACATTCAAAATATATGTCTATACAGCATGAGGCAGGCTCAGACGGTGTTAGGCCCAGTATGGATTGCACGTGATTGCACAAAGGTTAGAAAGGGTACCGTATCCCTGGATAACATGTATGGATAGCGTACACATTCAAAATATATGTCTCAGGAGGCAGGCTCAGACGGTGTCAGGCACAGTATGGATTTGACGGCCCAGATTACACAGCGGAGGAGCAGGGAGAGGTAAAGATTGCAAATGCTGGGGCCCTGCCCAAGCAAGGGGGGCCCACTCGTGGGCGTCGGTACTGGCACTGGGCCCCTCATAGTACAGCAGTGTGTCTGACGGCGGGTGTGCACCACCACCGTCAGAGACACTTGATTGCACTATGAGGGACCCTGTGCCAGTGCCCGCGCCCAAGAGTCGGCCTACCCACCTGTCCAGGGCAACGGCACTCGCACGGTGTCGTGCGGTAGGTGGTGACCCCAGCCATGGGGGGGGAGGCAGCACAGTTAGGGAGTTTTAGAAAGTGGCATATGTTGATGTTGGACATTCAGCTGATGCAAAAGGCGAAATAGGTGAAGTACCAGGAAGAGGTGGACCAAAGCAAGCCATTTTTCTGTCACCCTATGTGTCATCAGGGGAAGGTGGGACAAAATCCTTGGAAACCCATGCGTGGTTCATTTTAATGAAGGTTAGATCATCCACATTTTGGGTTGACAGACGGGTCCTTTTTTCTGTCAGGATTGATCCAGCTGCACTGAAGACTCTTTCCGATAGCACACTTGCAGCTGGGCAAGCGACCTCCTGTAAGGCATATTGTGCCAATTCAGGCCAGGTGTCCAGTTTAGCGGCCCAATAGTCAAAGGGGAATGACCTGTGTGGGAGAACATCGATATGGGAGGAAAAGTAGTTTGTTACCATAGTTGACAACTGCTGTCTCCTGTCACTTTCCATCGATGCAGTATTACCAGTTGTGTGAGCGGTATTTGAAAAATCAGTCCACAACATTGTCATGAAACCCCTGTCTCCAACGCCACTTCTGCTGTGTGCACCACGAACACCTCTGCCAAGCTGCCCCCGGCCCGTACGGCTCGTGTGAGAACCATCACCGCTGCTGTGTGCTGGGAATGCCTCAAGCAACCGATTTACCAGAGTTGCTTGTTTATTAGCCAATATTAGGTCAAGGTTCTCCTGTGGCATGATGTTTTGTAATTTGCCTTTATAGCGTGGATCCAGGATGCTGGCCAACCAGTAGTCGTGATCGTTCATCATTTTGGCAATGCGGGGGTCCCTTTTTAGGATCTGCAAGGCATAATCTGACATGTGGGCCAATGTTCCCGGTGTCAATGATGCACTGCGAGTGCTGGGTGGAGGAGCACTTTCTGGCAAATCCACATCCCTCCAGTCACGCACAAACCCTGTACCAGACCTTGCCACGCCAACATTTTCACTTGCCACACGAGATGCATCCTCCTCCCCTAAGTAATCATCCCCATCATCCTCCTCCTCCTCCTCTTCTTCCTCCACCTCGTCCAGGAGAGGTCCCTGAGCAGACAATGGCTGAATGTCATCAAGGATTCCCTCCTCCTCTTCCTCCTCATCAACATTGGCTGCAGACGCCTGCTCCTTAAGGTGCGTCAAAGTTTGCAAGAGCAGACGCATAAGTGGGATGCTCATGCTTAGGATGGCGTCGTCTGCGCTTACCAGCCGTGTGCATTCCTCAAAACACTGAAGGACTTTACAAAGGTCTTTCAGCTTCGACCACTGCACACCTGTCAACTCCATGTCTGCTCTCAAAGTGCCTGGCCGTGTATGCTCCCACTAATGCATTATGGCCTGCCTCTGCTCGCACTGCCGCTCCACCATGTGCAGGGTGGAGTTCCACCTTGTTGCAATGTTGATAATGAGGCGGTGGTTGGGAAGGTGGAGCAATCGCTGCAGCTTCTGCATACGAACGGAGTGTACAGGCGACCGGCGGATGTGCGCGCACAGTCTTCGCACCTTCTGGAGCAGGGCTGTTAACTCCGGATAATTTTTGAGGAAGCACTGCACCACCAGGTTCAAGGTGTGAGCCAAGCAAGGTATGTGGCTGAGTTTTGAAAGGGCTATGGCTGCCACAAAATTACGGCCGTTATCACTAACTACCTTGCCTGCCTCAAGATGTATACTGCCCAGCCATGACTCAGTTTGTCGCTTCAAGTACTCGGCCAGCACCTCGGCGGTGTGTCTGTCGCCCAAACACATCATCTGCAACACAGCCTGCTGACGCTTTCCACTAGCTGCTCGATAGGGGGACACATCGTGTGCAACAGTGGCAGCTGCAGATGGAGTGCTCGTACGACTGCGCTCTGTGGACGAGCTTTCGCTTCTGGAGGAGGTGGAGGAGGAGGAGGGTCGAACGCCTACAGCCAACTGTTTCCTATACCGTGGGCTAGGCAGCACTGTCCCACCACCGCTGTCCCCTGTGGACCCTGCATCCACCACATTAACCCAGTGCGCAGTGATGGACACGTAACGGCCCTGGCCATGCCGACTGGACCATGCATCAGTTGTGAGGTGCACCTTTCCGCTCACTGACTGCTTGAGTGCATGGACAATGCGGTCTTTCACATGATGGTGGAGGGCTGGGATGGCTTTGCGAGAGAAGAAGTGGTGACTGGGTAGGTCATAGCGTGGTACTGCATAGGCCATGAGTTCGCGGAAAGCTGTGCTTTCCACCAACCGAAAGGGCATCATCTCAAACGAGATTAGTTTGGAAATGTGGGCGTTCAAACCCAGTGTACGCGGATGAGAGACTGAGTACTTTCTTGACCTACTCATAGTGTCTGGGAGGGTGAGCTGGACTTGAGAGCTGCATATGGTGGAAGTAGCGGTGGACAGGGCGGACTGAGAGAGGGTTGATGATGGTGATGGAGTTGGTGTTCTTTCTGATGGCCTAGAATCAGTCTTTCGTTGATATAACAGTGGTATTCCCTGACTGCTGTGGCCTTGCAACGACACCTCAACATTTGCTGCTGTGCTAACCGGTGGGCTTACAGTGGGGGAAACAATGTAGCATTGCTGACTACCTTCGTTGTGATCAGTTGCACATGTGGCACTTGAGGTTTGGTGTTGTGTCCACGCTTGCAAGTGCATGCTGGTTAAATGTCTAAGCATGCAACTGGTATTCAAATTTTTCAGATTTTTCCCTCGGCTAAAGGTCTTTGCGCACTTCTTACAGATAACCTTGGCCTGATCATGAGGATTTTGTTCAAAAAAGTGCCACACTGCACTCTTCCTACTTTGGCAGACATTTTGCGGCCTAGCACGCTGTGATCTTTTGACCCTCTGGACAAGCTGTCCAGCAACTCTTTTGATGTTTGGAACCTGTCTTTGGAGTGCTCCGGGCCTGCCAGATAACAGCTGTTGCGATGTCGATGTCTGCTGTGGATGCTCCTCATCTGAGCTATTGGAAGCAGCACCCTCTTCCCCCAATGGATGCCAATCTGGGTCAACAACTGGGTCATCCATCACCTCCTCTTCTATGTCATGTGCACCTTCCTCTGTGTCACCGTGTATGGTGGTATAGTGTGCGGGAAGGGGCACCTGAGTCTCATCAGGGTCAGAATCTGGCTCTGTACACTGCGAGGACAATGTAGTGCTCTGAGTGAATGTACCAGCAGAATCATCCATCAGCGGCTGTGCATCAGTGCACTCCATGTCAGATTCACCTTGGCCTGGGTAATTCACCATTTCACTTGATAATCCAGGCATGGTATGTGAAAACAGCTCCATGGAGTAATCAGTAGTATGGCCTGCGTCATCCTTCAATCTTGGTTGGGGTGAAGGACACAAGGAAAGGTGTGGTTCATGAACATGAGCCTCCAATGACGACTCAGTGCTTTTACTTTTTACAACTGAAGAAGAGGAGGCGATAGAGCTGGAGGCTGAGTCAGCAATGTAAGACAAAACTTTTTCCTGATGCTCTGGCTTTAAAAGCGGTTTGCCAACTCCTAGAAAACTAAGCGTTCGAGGCCTTATGTAGCCAGACGATGACGGAGGCTCAACACCTCCTGCTTTCGGTCCTATTTTGCTCTTGCCACTACGATCAGATCCACCACCAACACCATCATTACCAGCTGCCAACCCCCGCCCAATTCCACGGCCTCTTCCACCAGCCTACCTCATTTTTGGTAGAAATGTAGACAAAATCCAACAAACTATATAGTATGTAAAACAAGGTGTCTATAGGACAGGGGAGATTTTGAATTTCTGCACACACTTTTGGACACTGGACACTTTTGGATTGTGTGAGGCCCACTGATATCTGAGCGCTATGTGACAAGCTCGATGGCACAGCTGTGACCTAAGTGACTAGAGGATAAGTGAGAGTTTGAATCTCTGCACACACTTTTGGACACTGGACACTTTTGGATTGTGTGAGGCCCAATGAATATCTGAGCGCTATGTGACAAGCTCGATGGCACAGCTGTGACCTAAGTGACTAGAGGATAAGTGAGAGTTTGAATCTCTGCACACACTTTTGGACACTGGACACTTTTGGATTGTGTGAGGCCCAATGAATATCTGAGCGCTATGTGACAAGCTTGATGGCACAGCTGTGACCTAAGTGACTAGAGAATAAGTGAGATTTTGAATCTCTGCACACACTTTTGGACACTGGACACTTTTGGATTGTGTGAGGCCCAATGAATATCTGAGCGCTATGTGACAAGCTCGATGGCACAGCTGTGACCTAAGTGACTAGAGGATAAGTGAGAGTTTGAATCTCTGCACACACTTTTGGACACTGGACACTTTTGGATTGTGTGAGGCCCAATGAATATCTGAGCGCTATGTGACAAGCTCGATGGCACAGCTGTGACCTAAGTGACTAGAGAATAAGTGAGATTTTGAATCTCTGCACACACTTTTGGACACTGGACACTTTTGGATTGTGTGAGGCCCAGTGAATATCTGAGCGCTATGTGACAGGCTCGATGGCACAGCTGTGACCTAAGTGACTAGAGAATAAGTGAGATTTTGAATCTCTGCACACACTTTTGGACACTGGACACTTTTAGATTGTGTGAGGCCCAATGAATATCTGAGCGCTATGTGACAAGCTCGATGGCACAGCTGTGACCTAAGTGACTAGAGGATAAGTGAGAGTTTGAATCTCTGCACACACTTTTGGACACTAGACACTTTTGGATTGTGTGAGGCCCAATGAATATCTGAGCGCTATGTGACAAGCTCGATGGCACAGCTGTGACCTAAGTGACTAGAGAATAAGTGAGATTTTGAATCTCTGCATACACTTTTGGACACTGGACACTTTTGGATTGTGTGAGGCCCAATGAATATCTGAGCGCTATGTGACAGGCTCGATGGCACAGCTGTGACCTAAGTGACTAGAGAATAAGTGAGATTTTGAATCTCTGCACACACTTTTGGACACTGGACACTTTTGGATTGTGTGAGGCCCAATGAATATCTGAGCGCTATGTGACAAGCTCGATGGCACAGCTGTGCCCTAAGTGACTAGAGGATAAGGGAGATTGGATTGCTTTTAAAAAAGCAGTTTGCGGAGCAGTGGGTAAACAGCAATGCCAGCCTGTCAGGAAGCCTTAAAAGGCAGCCCAACAAGCAACACCACTGATGCACCACTATATAGCCTCCCCTTGCACTGCACACAGTGACTGGTGTGTTGTGCAGGCCAAATTGCTATCAGCAGCAGAAGCAGTTTTTTTTTCTTCTCAGCAGGACAAAAAAATAAAATTGGGATTGCTTTTAAAAAAGCAGTCTGAGGCCCAATGAATATCTGAGCGCTATGTGACAGGCTCGATGGCACAGCTGTGACCAAAGTGACTAGAGGATAAGGGAGATTGGATTGCTTTTAAAAAAGCAGTTTGCGGAGCAGTGGGTAAACAGCAATGCCAGCCTGTCAGGAAGCCTTAGAAGGCAGCCCAACAACCAACACCACTGATACACCACTATATAGCCTCCCCTTGCACTGCACACACAGTGACTGGTGTGTTGTGCAGGCCAAATCGCTAGCAGCAGAAGCAGTTTTTTGGTCTTCTTCCCTGCCTAACGCTCTCCCTACAGAATCAGCAGCAACCTCTCCCTATACTGAGATCGGCAGAAGTAAGATGGCGATCGGCGTGCACGCCCTTTTATACCCCCTGTGACGCCCACCAAAGCAAGCCAATCACTTGTATGCCCTTCTGAAAGATGGTGGTGACCCATGCCTATGTCATCACGTTGCCCACAGTGTCCGTGGATCCTGATTGGCTGAAAAAGAGCGCAAAACAAACTTTTGAAACGCGACTTTGGCGCGTAAGTCGCCGACCTCGTGGCCGACCTCATCCTAGGGTCGGGTTTCGTTTCATGAAACCCGACTTTGCCAAAAGTCGGCGACTTTTGAATTTTTTCGACCCGTTTTGCTCAACTCTAGTCTCCACGGTTGTACGGATACTAACGGTCCTGCAACAGACACCAGAGGAGTAGGAGGCTGTAAATGCCCTACTCCCATCTAAGACTTGACGGCACAACAGCAGCTTGGGTAGTGAGCCAGGACTCAAGAGAGAGGAGTCGCCGAGAAAGGCTACAGCTGTCTGCCGTGCAAGTAAGTTTCTTGGAAACATCTGACAAGAGGAACTTCAGTGTAATTCAGTGCTTGGAGTACTTCATTCAAATAGGCGCTAGGAAGGAGACTGCACAGCCCGTCTGCTGAGAGAGAATCCCTGAATTGCTTCCAGGCTAGCCTGCTCCAATACCATCTGTAATCAGGACCCTGGACTGGACTGCAGTTATCAAGTAAAGGTACAGAAAATTGCACCCCGCTGTGTCTTGTCTGCTTCCTACCTTTCCGGCACCGCTACATCCCTGTGCCAACCACATCTACACTGCCCCGGGACAACAGCCCTGCCTGTGGAGGGCTATACCATCATTGTTGCACCACACCGTCTGTCCCAGAGGATCTGTTTGCAGCGTTGGCTTAACACCTCCTTTGCTGAACACCACAGGTGGCGTCACAAACTATTCCATTCCATTAACTACATTCCCCCATTATTTGGGCGCCCAGGGCCACGGTCCGGGTCACCGCCGCTGTGACACATCCCACTGACACCGGCCCAGTACCGAGTACCCCACAGCCCTGGGAGAGCGACCCACCTGCAGTTTAGGTGCTTCCTATGTGAGCTGCAGGATCTGGCAATGAAGACTGGTTCCGTAGTGCCAATAGGACAAGCTCCATCTGTAGGACTGTGGGTTTCGGTAACTCCGGCCGGCTCGCGGCCTTGCAACTTTTTTTTTCATGTGTACCTTCTGCTGCCTATCTAAGTTCCAGTACCATTAGCTGGTTCTTTGGAAGTCAATCTTGAATATGTCCCCCTGGGTTCCAGTAACGTCAGCTGGTTCCAGGCAGAGCCTTTGGCTTAGGAGCCTCCTTCTCGGTATCCGAGTTCCACCAACGTCTGCTGGTCCTTGGTAGTGCTTCCTGGCACAGGTACCTCCAGCTTAGTAACTGGGTTCCAGTACCATCAGCTGGTCCTTGGTAGTTCCATTGGCTCTTGTACCTTCGGCTACCCATCCAGGTTCCAGTACCATCAGCTGGTTCTCAGCAGTTCCTCAGCCTTTTTGTACCTTCTGCTACATTTCCAAGTTCAAGCTTTTTGAAATGGTTTGGTAATCACTCTGGATCTCCCTGGTGACGACCCTAAAGACGACGACCCTGAAGACCAGCCCGAAGAAGACGACGACCCCAAAGACGACGACCCTGAAGACCACCCCGAAGAAGACCAAGAAGATGACCCTGAAGAAAATGACCAAGAGGACAAAGAACAAGAAGACAACCACCAAGATACAGAAGAACAAGCGACAGAAGACCAAGAAGCAGAAGAACAAGAAGCTGCAGAAGAACATTAAGTGGGTCACCCTCCCAGGGCCGCGGGGTACTCGGTATCGGGCCGGTGTCAGCGGCATGTGTTACAGCAGCGGTGACCCGGACCGTGGCCCAAGTAATGGCAAGAAGATGTGAATTGTGTAATGTAGTTAATGGAATAGTTCGTGACGCCACCTGTGGTATTCGGCAAGGGAGGTGTTAAGCCGACTCTGCAAGCAGATCCTCCGGGACAGATGGTGTGATGCAGGAATGATGGTATAGCCCTCCACAGGCAGGGCTGTTGTCCCAGGGCAGTGTAGATGTGGAGACACTTAGATTGTGTAGTGTTTGGCTCAGGGGATGTAGCAGTGCCAGGCAGACGGACGCAGGAATGAATGGAGGACACCAGGGCATGTAGTTCCAAAGCTTTACTCACAGTCTGTAGTGCCCGCTTCTGTGCCGTGTCCTCCGGGTCAGTGACTCGGTCAACCTCCAGGCAAGATGGAATGCTGCCTTCCACACTCTGCCAACTTATATGCCTTTTCTGAACGTCTCCTCTATAAGTGTGAAATCTCCTAGTACTGAGTTACACCGGAGTTCCTCCGGACAGATGTTCCCAAGAACTCTACTTGCATGGCAGACAGCTGTAGCCTGCTTCGGGGACTCTCTACTCCTGAATCCTGGCTCTCTATCCGTGTTGCTGTTGTGCCCTCAAGTCTTAGATGGGAGTAGTGCATTTACAGCCCACTACTCCACCGGTGTCTGCTGCAGAACCATTAGCGTCCATACAACCTCGGGGACCGGGCCCCGGCCTTGCGCTTAGAACTTCTAGGCAGGGTTCTTCCTCTAACCCACGTCCTCTGTGTTCCCTTTTACTCCTACATTCCGTTCTTGTCTTTCCCTTCAATGGAAGCTCAGGCTTCAGTTCAATGTCTTTCTCCTTCTTTCCGCTCCCGTGCCAGCTGGCTAAGGTCACTGAGGCAGCTGCAGCACTCCTTCCTTCATCCCTCTTCCAGGGATCCCCACTCCTCTCTGAGTGGCTTCCTCTCCCTCAGACTCTCTGTCTTACTGAACTTCTACTGACTCCAATCCTGGAACTGTCCCGCTCTTTTATATGTCTTCTCAACTCCACCCACTTCCCAGCACGTCTAGTGTTCCAAGCAGGGAACCAGCAAAGGTGCTCTGCTTCTCTCTAAGCAAGGAGCCACAATGTGGCTTTGCTGAACTATTCTATTGTGTGGGGTGCGAGTGTTGGGGCGTGGTCAGGCGCCTCCAACTTACCTGGATGGTGGGGCACCACACCTTAGGAGAAGGTGCAGTACCTCTGTGGTGACTGAGCCTCAGGGACGCCACATTAAGCATAAGATTAAAAATCAGAGCAAAAGATATTATCTAAATTATAAGCAGAAGAAGACTAAGCAGTGTATGGGGGTGAGTCCGTTCCTCCTCGTGGTGCCCCTGGAAAATACCTGCTGCTGCAGGCAAAACTGAACGCGGACAAATCCTGTTTTAAATATTTTGTGACAGGCAGAACGAAAGGTGTAATCTTCAAACTTTTATAGATAACAACTACAGGAATGCCTGTCACAAATAAAAATATGATGAAGAAGAAGACTATGAAGAAGAAGAAGTAGAATATGAAGAAGAATAATAGTTGAATATGAAGAATGTATAAAAAAAGAATAATAGGAAGAAGGTGAAGAAGAAGAAGATGAATAAGGTGAAGAAGAAGATGATGAAAAATATGCTGCTGCTGAGGATGATGAAGGAGAAAGTGTGGGAGAAGTAAAAAAGAAGTAGAAGAGCATGGAAGTAGTGAAACATAAATATCTGACAAAATATAAAAAAGCTTAACATAGTCAATATCTTTGTAACTCCGAACGTCTTAAAAAAAAAAAAAAATTCCTGCTATTCCATTTGATTGGGCTAAACATCTATGCCTTTAATGTCTCCTCCACCTCCCCAATACATTATACATTATTCTTAGCTGTTTTCCTTCATGTAGAATTAACCTACAAGGAAAGAAAGGGTTTATTTTCATTCCGATATTTGTGTCCCATTGACTTGCATTGGTTTCCGGTATCGGAATTGGCGATATCCGATATTTTTGGGGTATCGGTCCGATCCAATCCGATCTGATATTTCCCAATATCGGAAGGTAACACTCAACACTAGTAATGTATCACAAGCGTACAGCTTTATACAGTGTTGATGTAATTTTAAAATCTACATATATATTTAATGAGTAGCACACAGACTCTCACAGGCTCAGTATGGATCACACCATAATATAAAAAGAAGATCAGCAAGAAATAATCACACATGTAGGCCAGTGTTCCAGGTGTCAATGATGCACTTAGAGTATTGGGTGGAGGATGACTTTCTGGCTCAAAGGGTACTGTATCAGATAAAAGGTATATATAGCTTAGTGAAAGTGGAAAAAAATCAGTATGTATTTCAGGAGGCAGACACAGATGCTTTCAGGCCCAGTATGGATTCGACAAGAATATAGAAATTTGACAACGGGTACAATATCAGCAGATAATAGGTATATATAGTATAGTTTAAACATTCTAAATCTCAGTACATATTTGAGAAGGCAGACACAGATGCTCTCAGGTCCAGTATGGATTACACCACAATATAAAAAGCAGTAAAAGGGTAATGGATCAGAAGCGTACAGCTGTGTACAGTATAAGGGGCATTGTAAATCTCCTTATATATTTCCATAGTCAGAAACAGACTCTCACTGGCTCAGTATGGATTATACCAGAATATAAAAAGCAGTAAATGGGTAATGTATCACAAGCGTACAGCTGTATACAGTGTTGGTGTAATCATAAATCTCCAAATATATTTCCAGAGTAACAGACAGACCTTCACAGATTCCTTATGGATTACACCATAATCTAAATGGCAAAAAAGGGTACTGTATCAGAAGCGTAGAGCTGTATACAGTGTTGGGCAAATTTGAAATCTCGGTATATATTTCCGGAGTCACCCTCAGACGCTCACTCAGTCTGGATTTGACCATAATTCAAAATGTTGGAAAAAAGGTACTCGATAACAAGATAGCAAGTATATATATTATAGGGTACAATTTAAATCTCCATATAGATATTCCCGTAGTCACCCTCAGACGCTCACTCAGTATGGATTTGACCGCAATACTAAATGTCGAACAAAGGTACTGTATAACAAGATATAAGCTGTATATAGTATAGGGTAAAATTTTTATCTCTGTATATATAGAAGGAGGAAACCAGCACACGCTCACTCAGTATGGATTATACCGTAATAAAAAATTTAGAACAAAGGTACTGTATCAGCAGATACCAGTAGTATCCAGTCTAGGTGTAATTGTAAATTTCCGTCTATATTTCCGGAGTCAGACACAGACACTCACAGGCTCAGTATGGATTACACCAGAATATAAAAAGTAGAAAAAGGGAAGTGTATTCAAAGCGTACACCAGTATACATTGTTGGGGTACTTTTAAATCTTAGTATATATTTCAGTCTCAGTAAGCCAGTCCAGACTCTCCACTACAGGAAACTAGATGGATACAAGTACAGACGGAAAGTCGAGTGTTTGCAGAAATTTGGGAATTACTAATCACAGGAAAACCTCCTGGTAGATTTCACAGAGGCGATGCTGACCCTCAATTACTTTGACTGTGGAGACAGCGAAAATGGTTATTTTTGAGGAAAGGATTGCTGTATCGCAGTAGAGTGGATCCCATCACCATTACTCATCTCCATCAAATTGTGATTACAGGGAGAGACGTAGACATGGTCCTCACTGCCTATCATGATGTGTCTGGTCACTTTGGAATGCAAAAGACAGAAGCCACAGGCCATAGGCGATTCTATTGAATTGGCATGAGAGGAGACATTGAAAAATGGTGGCAGGAATGTCACACGTCTGTGACAAGGAAAACTGTGCAAGCTGATCATAAAGCACCACTGCATCCGACTGTGAGTTGACGTCCATTACAAATGGTAGTCATTGATCATCTGAAGGTAGAGGTCAGCAGGACAGGCCATAGCTACATCTTAACTATCATTGATCAGTTCACCAAATTTGTAGTGGCCATCCCTGTGAAGGATTTAACTGCTCAGACAACACAGCGGTGGAGCAGTAAGTAAGTATTGCAACTTGCAAGTGCTGTGGCCATGAGCAAGCAGGGGGGCCCACTCGTGGGCGATGGTACTGGCACAGGGCTCCTCATAGTACGCCAGTGTGTCTGACGGCGAGTGGGCCCCCCACCATCAGAGACACTGTATTGTACTATGAGGGGCCTGTGCCAGTGCCGTCGGCCAAGAGTGGGCTCACCCACCTGTTCAGAGCAACAGCACTTGCCCAGGTGTGCCAGGTGGTGACCCCAGCCCTTGGGGGGGCAGCCCAGTTAGAGAGGTTTAAAAAATGGCATATGTTGATGTGTAGGCTGTACATTCAGCAGCTGAAAATGGAGAAATTGGACAAGTCCGAGGAAGAGGAGGACAAAAGCGAGCCAATTTTCTGGCAACCTATGTGTCATCAGGGGAAGGTGGGACAAAATCCTTTGAAACCCATGCATGGTTCATTTTAATGAAGGTTAGGTCATCAACATTTTGGGTTGACAGATGGGTCCTTTTTTCTGTCAGGATTGATCCAGCAGCACTGAAGACTCTTTCAGATAGCACACTAGCAGCAGGGCAAGCGAGCTCCTGTCAGGCATATTGTGCCAATTCAGGCCAGGTGTCCAGTTTACAGGCCCAAAGTCAAAGGGGAATGACAACTGCTGTCTCCTGTCACTTGCAATTGATTCTGTATTAGCAGTTGTGTGAGCGGTACTTGAGAAATCAGTCCACAACAAGGTCATGAAACCCTTGTCTACAACGCCACTTCGGATGTGTGCACCACGAACACCTCTTCCACTTTGCGCACTATGGCTCGTGGGAGAACCAGCACCACTGCTGTGTGCTGGGAATGCCTCAAACAAATGGTTTACCAGAGTTGCTTGTTTGTTAGCCAATATTATTTCTAGGTTCTCCTGTGGCATGATGTTGTATAATTTGCCTTTATAGCGTGGATCGAGGATGCTGGCCACCCAGTAGTCGTCATTAGAGTTGAGCGAAACAGGTCGAAAAATTTCAAAAGTCGCCGACTTTTGGCAAAGTCGGGTTTCATGAAACGAAACCCGACCCTAGGATGAGGTCGGCTACGAGGTCGGCGACTTACACGCCAAAGTCGCGTTTCAAAAGTTTGTTTTGCACTCTTTTTCAGCCAATCAGGATTCACGGACAGTGTGGGCAACGTGATGACATAGACAGGGGTCACCACCATCTTTCAGAAGGGCATTCAAGTGATTGGCTTGCTTTGGTGGGCGTCACAGGGGTTATAAAAGGGCGTGCACGCCGACCGCCATCTTACTTCTGCCGATCTTAGCATAGGGAGAGGTTGCTGATTCTGTAGGGAGAGCGTTAGGCAGGGAAGAAGAAAAAAAAACTGCTTCTGCTGCTGGTGATTTTGCCTGTACAACACACCAGTCACTGTGTGTGCAGTGCAAGGGGAGGCTATATTGTGGTGGATCAGCGGTGTTGGTTGTTAGGCTGCCTTCTAAGGCTTCCTGACAGCTGCATTGCTGTTTACCCACTGCTCTGCAAACTGCTTTTTAAAAGCAATCCCAATTTTTTTTTTTGTCCTGCTGAGGTACTGAGCGTGCATTTTTTCACACCATACAGCGTCAGTGGACCTCACACAATCCAAAAGTGTCCAGTGTCCACTAGTGTCTGCAGAAATTCAAAATCTCCCTTATCCTGTAGTCACTTTTTTCACACCTGTGCCATCGAGCCTGTGACATAGCGCTCTGATATTCAGTGGGCCTCACACAATCCAAAAATGTCCAGTGTCCACTAGTGTCTGCAGAAATTCAAAATCTCCCTTATCCTGTAGTCACTTTTTTCACACCTGTGCCATCGAGCCTGTGACATAGCGCTCTGATATTCAGTGGGCCTCACACAATCCAAAAGTGTCCAGTGTCCACTAGTGTCTGCAGAAATTCAAAATCTCCCTTATCCTGTAGTCACTTTTTTCACACCTGTGCCATCGAGCCTGTGACATAGCGCTCTGATATTCAGTGGGCCTCACACAATCCAAAAGTGTCCAGAGTCCACTAGTGTCTGCAGAAATTAAAAATCTCCCTTATCCTGTAGTCACTTTTTTCACACCTGTGCCATCGAGCCTGTGACATAGCGCTCTGATATTCAGTGGGCCTCACACAATCCAAAAGTGTCCAGTGTCCACTAGTGTCTGCAGAAATTCAAAATCTCCCTTATCCTGTAGTCACTTTTTTCACACCTGTGCCATCGAGCCTGTGATATAGCGCTCTGATATTCAGTGGGCCTCACACAATCCAAAAGTGTCCAGTGTCCACTAGTGTCTGCAGAAATTCAAAATCTCCCTTATCCTGTAGTCACGTTTTTCACACCTGTGCCATCGAGCCTGTGACATAGCGCTTTGATATTCAGTGGGCCTCACACAATCCAAAAGTGTCCAGTGTCCACTAGTGTCTGCAGAAATTCAAAATCTCCCTTATCCTGTAGTCACTTTTTTCACACCAGTGCCATCGAGCCTGTGACATAGCGCTCTGATATTCAGTGGGCCTCACAAAATCCAAAAGTGTCCAGTGTCCACTAGTGTCTGCAGAAATTCAAAATCTCCCTTATCCTGTAGTCACGTTTTTCACACCTGTGCCATCGAGCCTGTGACATAGCGCTCTGATAATCAGTGGGCCTCACACAATCCAAAAGTGTCCAGTGTCCACTAGTGTCTGCAGAAATTCAAAATCTCCCTTATCCTGTAGTCACTTTTTTCACACCTGTGCCATCGAGCCTGTGACATAGCGCTCTGATATTCAGTGGGCCTCACACAATCCAAAAGTGTCCAGTGTCCACTAGTGTCTGCAGAAATTCAAAATCTCCCTTATCCTGTAGTCACTTTTTTCACACCTGTGCCATCGAGCCTGTGACATAGTGCTCTGATATTCAGTGGGCCTCACACAATCCAAAAGTGTCCAGTGTCCACTAGTGTCTGCAGAAATTCAAAATCTCCCTTATCCTGTAGTCACTTTTTTCACACCTGTGCCATCGAGCCTGTGACATAGCGCTCTGATATTCAGTGGGCCTCACACAATCCAAAAGTGTCCAGTGTCCACTAGTGTCTGCAGAAATTCAAAATCTCCCTTATCCTGTAGTTACTTTTTTCACACCTGTGCCATCGAGCCTGTGACATAGCGCTCTGATATTCAGTGGGCCTCACACAATCCAAAAGTGTCCAGTGTCCACTAGTGTCTGCAGAAATTCAAAATCTCCCTTATCCTGTAGTCACTTTTTTCACACCTGTGCCATCGAGCCTGTGACATAGCGCTCTGATATTCAGTGGGCCTCACACAATCCAAAAGTGTCCAGTGTCCACTAGTGTCTGCAGAAATTCAAAATCTCCCTTATCCTGTAGTCACTTTTTTCACAACTGTGCCATCGAGCCTGTGACATAGCGCTCTGATATTCAGTGGGCCTCACACAATCCAAAAGTGTCCAGTGTCCACAAGTGTCTGCAGAAATTCAAAATCTCCCCTGTCCTATAGACACCTTGTACCTTGTTTTACATTACTATATAGTTTGTTGGATTTTGTCTACATTTCTACCAAAAATGAGGAAGGCTGGTGGAAGAGGCCGTGGAATTGGGCGGGTGTTGGCAGCTGGTAATGATGGTGTTGGTGGTGGATCTGATAGTAGTGGCAAAAGCAAAATAGGACCGAATGCAGGAGGTGTTGAGCCTGCGTAATCGTCTGGCTCCACAAGGCCTCGAAGGCTTAGTTTTCTAGGAGTTGGCAAACCGCTTTTAAAGCCAGAGCTTCAGGAAAAAGTTTTGTCTTACATTGCTGACTCAGCCTCCAGCTCTATCGCCTCCTCTTCTGAAGTTGTAAAAAATAAAAGCACTGAGTCGTCATTGGAGGCTCATGTTCATGAACCACACCTTTCCTTGTGTCCTTCACCCCAACCAAGATTGAAGGATGACGCAGGCCATACTACTGATTACTCCATGGAGCTGTTTTCACATACCATGCCTGGATTATCAAGTCAAATGGTGAATTACCCAGGCCAAGATGAATCTGACATGGAGTGCACTGATGCACAGCCGCTGATGGATGATTGTGCTGGTACATTCACTCAGAGCACTACATTGTCCTCGCAGTGTACAGAGCCAGATTCTGACCCTGATGAGACTCAGGTGCCCCTTCCCGCACACTATACCACCATACACGGTGACACGGAGGAAGGTGCACATGATATTGAAGAGGAGGTGATGGATGACCCAGTTGTTGACCCAGATTGGCATCCATTGGGGGAAGAGGGTGCTGCTTCCAATAGCTCAGATGAGGAGGAGCATCCACAGCAGACATCGACATCGCAACAGCTGTTATCTGGCAGGCCTGGAGCACTCCAAAGACAGGTTCCAAAAATCAAAAGAGTTGCTGGACAGCTTGTCCAGACGGTCAAAAGATCACAGCGTGCTAGGCCGCAAAATGTCTGCCAATGTAGGAAGAGTGCAGTGTGGCACTTTTTTGAACAAAATCCTCATGATCAGGCAAAGGTTATCTGTAAGAAGTGCGCAAAGACCTTTAGCCGAGGGAAAAATCTGAAAAATTTGAATACCAGTTGCATGCTTAGACATTTAACCAGCATGCACTTGCAAGCGTGGACACAACACCAAACCTCAAGTGCCACATGTGCAACTGATCACAAAGAAGGTAGTCAACAACGCTACATTGTTTCCCCCACTGTAAGCCCACCGGTTAGCACAGCAGCAAATGTTGAGGTGTCGTTGCAAGGCCACAGCAGTCAGGGAATCCCACTGTTATATCAACGAAATACTGAATCTAGGCCATCAGAAAGAACACCAACTCCATCACCATCATCAACCCTCTCTCAGTCCGCCCTGTCCACCGCTACTTCCACCATATGCAGCTCTCAAGTCCAGCTCATCCTCCCAGACACTATGAGTAGGTCAAGAAAGTACTCAGTCTCTCATCCGCGTACACTGGGTTTGAACGCCCACATTGCCAAACTAATCTCGTTTGAGATGATGCCCTATCGGTTGGTGGAAAGCGCAGCTTTCCGCAAACTCATGGCCTATGCAGTACCACGCTATGACCTACCCAGTCGCCACTTCCTCTCTCGCAAAGCCATCCCAGCCCTCCACCATCATATAAAAGACCGCATTGTCCATGCACTCAAGCAGTCAGTGAGTGGAAAGGTGCACCTCAGAACTGATGCATGGTCCAGTCGGCATGGCCAGGGCCGTTACGTGTCCATCACTGCGCACTGGGTTAATGTGGTGGATGCAGGGTCCACAGGGGACAGCGGTGGTGGGACAGTGCTGCCTAGCCCACGATATAGGAAACAGTTGGCTGTAGGCATTCGACCCACCTCCTCCTCCTCCTCCAGAAGCGAAAGCTCGTCCACAGAGCGCAGTCGTACGAGCACTCCATCTGCAGCTGCCACTGTTGCACACGAGATGTCCCCCTATCGAGCAGCTAGTGGAAAGCGTCAGCAGGCTGTGTTGCAGATGATGTGTTTGGGCGACAGACACACCGCCGAGGTGCTGGCCGAGTACTTGAAGCGACAAACTGAGTCATGGCTGGGCAGTGTACATCTTGAGGCAGGCAAGGTAGTTTGTGATAACGGCCGTAATTTTGTGGCAGCCATAGCCCTTTCAAAACTCAGCCACATACCTTGCTTGGCTCACACCTTGAACCTGGTGGTGCAGTGCTTCCTCAAAAATTATCCGGAGTTAACAGCCCTGCTCCAGAAGGTGCGAAGACTGTGCGCGCACATCCGCCGGTCGCCTGTACACTCCGTTCGTATGCAGAAGCTGCAGCGATTGCTCCACCTTCCCAACCACCGCCTCATTATCGACATTGCAACAAGGTGGAACTCCACCCTGCACATGGTGGAGCGGCTGTGCGAGCAGAGGCAGGCCATAATGCATTTGTGGGAGGATACACGGCCAGGCACTTTGAGAGCAGACATGGAGTTGACAGGTGTGCAGTGGTCGAAGCTGAAAGACCTCTGTAAAGTCCTTCAGTGTTTTGAGGAATGCACACGGCTGGTAAGCGCAGACGACGCCATCCTAAGCATGAGCATCCCACTTATGCGTCTGCTCATGCAAACTTTGACGCACCTTAAGGAGCAGGAGTCTGCAGCCAATGTTGATGAGGAGGAAGAGGAGGAGGGAATCCTTGATGACATTCAGCCATTGTCTGCTCAGGGACCTCTCCTGGACGAGGTGGAGGAAGAAGAGGAGGAGGATGATGATGGGGATGATTACTTAGGGGAGGAGGATGCATCTCGTGGGGCAAGTGAAAATGTTGGCGTGGCAAGGTCTGGTACAGGGTTTGTGCGTGACTGGAGGGATGTGGATTTGCCAGAAAGTGCTCCTCCAACCAGCACTCGCAGTGCATCATTGACACCGGGAACATTGGCCCACATGTCAGATTATGCCTTGCAGATCCTAAAAAGGGACCCCCGCATTGCCAAAATGATGAACGATGACGACTACTGGTTGGCCAGCATCCTGGATCCACGCTATAAAGGCAAATTACAAAACATCATGCCACAGGAGAACCTTGACCTAATATTGGCTAATAAACAAGCAACTCTGGTAAATCGGTTGCTTGAGGCATTCCCAGCACACAGCAGCGGTGATGGTTCTCACACGAGCCGTATGGGCCGGGGGCAGCTTGGCAGAGGTGTTCAAGGTGCTCACAGCAGAAGTGGCGTTGGAGACAGGGGTTTCATGACAATGTTGTGGACTGATTTTTCACGGACCGCTCACACAACTGGTAATACTGCATCGATGGAAAGTGACAGGAGACAGCAGTTGTCAACTATGGTTACAAACTACTTTTCCTCCCATATCGATGTTCTCCCACACAGGTCATTCCCCTTTGACTATTGGGCCGCTAAACTGGACACCTGGCATGAATTGGCACAATATGCCTTACAGGAGCTTGCTTGCCCAGCTGCAAGTGTGCTATCGGAAAGAGTCTTCAGTGCAGCTGGATCAATCCTGACAGAAAAAAGGACCCGTCTGTCAACCCAAAATGTGGATGATCTAACCTTCATTAAAATGAACCATGCATGGGTTTCCAAGGATTTTGTCCCACCTTCCCCTGATGACACATAGGGTGACAGAAACATGTCTTGCTTTGGTCCACCTCTTCCTGGTACTTCACCTATTTCGCCTTTTGCATCAGCTGAATGTCCAACATCAACATATGCCACTTTATAAAACTCCCTAACTGTGCTGCCTCCCCCCCCATGGCCGGGGTCACCACCTAGCGCACGACACCGTGCGAGTGCCGTTGCCCTGGACAGGTGGGTAGGCCGACTCTTGGGCGCGGGCACTGGCACAGGGTCTCTCATAGTGCAATCAAGTGTCTCTGACGGTGGTGGTGCACACCCGCCGTCAGACACACCGCCGTACTATGAGGGGCCCAGTGCCAGTACCGACGCCCACGAGTGGGCCCCCCTTGCTTGGGCAGGGCCCCAGCATTTGCAATCTTTACCTCTCCCTGCTCCTCCGCTGTGTAGTCTGGGCCGTCAAATCCATACTGTGCCTGACACCGTCTGAGCCTGCCTCCTGATGTATAGACATATATTTTGAATGTGTACGCTATCCATACATGTTATCCGGGGATACGGTACCCTTTCTCACCTTTGTGCAATCACGTGCAAGCCATACTGGGCCTAACACCGTCTGAGCCTGCCTCCTGATGTATAGACATATATTTTGAATATGTACGCTATCCATACATGTTATCCTGGGATACGGTACCCTTTCTCACCTTTGTGCAATCACGTGCAAGCCATACTGGGCCTAACACCGTCTGAGCCTGCCTCCTGATGTATAGACATATATTTTGAATATGTACGCTATCCATACATGTTATCCGGGGATACGGTACCCTTTCTCACCTTTGTGCAATCACGTGCAAGCCATACTGGGCCTAACACCGTCTGAGCCTCCCTCCTGATGTATAGACATATATTTTGAATGTGTACGCTATCCATACATGTTATCCTGGGATACCGTACCCTTTCTCACCTTTGTGCAATCACGTGCAAGCCATACTGGGCCTAACACCGTCTGAGCCTGCCTCCTGATGTATAGACATATATTTTGAATGTGTACGCTATCCATACATGTTATCCGGGGATACGGTACCCTTTCTCACCTTTGTGCAATCACGTGCAAGCCATACTGGGCCTAACACCGTCTGAGCCTGCCTCCTGATGTATAGACATATATTTTGAATGTGTACGCTATCCATACATGTTATCCTGGGATACGGTACCCTTTCTCACCTTTGTGCAATCACGTGCAAGCCATACTGGGCCTAACACCGTCTGAGCCTGCCTCCTGATGTATAGACATATATTTTGAATGTGTACGCTATCCATACATGTTATCCTGGGATACGGTACCCTTTCTCACCTTTGTGCAATCACGTGTAATCCATACTGGGCATGAGAACGGCTGGCGAGCTGTTAAGCAAGCTACAGCACCTGTGGTTTGCACATGTAAGTTTTTCATTTTTTCAGGAATGACGGTTAGGCCTAATTCCGGAACTGCGGTTGACCTGCACTTACTGGGAAATCATCGTTCGCGGGTAATAATTGTAATCAGTGATCCCCATCACTAACGTTGTTCAGCGGGTTATCTGCACCTGTAAGCGACAAACGCTGGCCTTTTCAGTGTAGCGCACTTGCAGCCACGGACATGTAAGGGCATGACACACCAGTTATTGGCCAATCTCATGTGCCAAAGCCTCACGTGTCCCTCTAGTAAGCCGGACTCGGACCGCGGGGCATGACGGAGTCTCGTTCGTTAACGGAATTAAGCTTGCAATGTGTGCATCTGTTCTGTAGCTGGCATGGGTGAGGTTTCCCAGGTGGAGTCGAATTTAACCGTAGGCTCCACTTCTGGTGGTGCCCTTCTGGACATTCCTTTAAGGTTCAGCTTTGCAACCATACTGCCCACGTAAAACAAACACTTTGCCTTCATGAACGCTGTTTGGAGGGTCATGACTCGTGGGAATAACGCCGCCCAATCAGTTAACCTGCTAGAGAGATCCTTCGTTGCTCCCAAGCATGACATCACACTCCCTAGGAGGAAGGTAATGCCACTGTGGCGACCGTACTCCTGGGGGCGACACAAGTGCACTGATGCCAAGCCACTGCTCGATGAATCTGCTGGTACATTGACCTAGACCACTACATTCCCCTCGCACGCTACACGGCCTGAATCTGACCCTGATGAAACTCAGGTTACCCTTCCCATATACAGTTCCATCTTACACGGTGACAAAGAGGAAGCTGCAGATGAAAGTGCAGGTTCGGCCCACCCGCCATCAGACACACCACCGTACTATCAGGGGCCCTGTGCCAGTGCCGTCGCCAATGAGTGGGCCCCCCTGCTTGCTCAGGATCACAGCACTTGCAAGGTTGAAATACTGTGCAGTGAGATGTAAGATGGGGACGACGAGGAGTCCAGACTAGTACAGGGATTCCCTAGCGAGGAGACTTATTTGATTGTTTTCAATGTTGGGACAGCAATTTTTGGGGAGCACTATACTCTGGAGAATGATAGATGGGGCCCACCATACACTGGAACATTCCAAAGGTGGACATCAGACACTGGAGCAGCATTTACAGGGCCCATTATACACTAGAGCATTAGAAATGGGGCCCATTATGTTTGGAGCATTATTTGGGCCCATAAGACAGTGGAGCTTCATCCATGGGGACCAACATATACTGTAGCATTATGTGGAGCTCATCATATACTGTTTCAAACATTATATGGGACCAATGATTCTGTATGGAGAAATAGATGGGCCTCGTCATGAGATGTAAAAAGTGAAGTATTTTTCATTGTACTATACCGCTATTTCTCTGCCGTATCGGAGCATGATGAGTTGTGGTATGTGTTAAAGGGGCGCTCTTTCGCCCAGGGCACATGAAAACCTGGAGCCAGCCCTACCCCCCCACAACTTTAGCCAAATAACCCCCATTTTTCAGTGCGTAAATTGTATTATGAAGTTAATTAAGGTTGACAAGCTTAAGTAAGAAGAATTGATGCTTTTGGCATTCAAATGGGCACTGTAGGTGTGTTTCCTGTCCTCCTCTCACTGCCAACTTTTATTCCCCATTGACTTACATTGGGTTTCGTGTTTCGGGACGACCCCGACTTTTCCCTATAATCGGCCGATCTTGCTCGACCCGACTTTTGGAAAAGTCGGGTTTCACGAAACGAAACTCGACCCTGAAAAAACAAAAGTCGCTCAACTCTAGTCGTCATCCTTCATCATTTTGGCAATGCGGGGGTACCTTTTTTTGGATCCGCAAGGCATAATCACACATGTGGGCCAATGTTCCAGGTGTCAATGATGCACTGGCAGTAGTGGGTGGAGGAGCACTTTATGGCAAATCCACATCCCTCCAGTCAGGCACAAACCCTGTACCTGACCTTGCCACGGCAACATTTTCTCTTGCACCCTGAGAAGCATCCTTCTCCCCAAAATAATCATCCCCCTCATCCTCCTCCTCCTCTTCCTCTTCTTCCTCCACCTTGTCCAGGACAGTTCCCTGACCAGACAATGGCTGACTGTCATCAAGGCTTCCCTCCTCCTCCTCCTGTTCCTCCTCCGCTGCAGACGCCTGATCCTTAATGTGTGTCAAACTTTGCATGAGCAGACGCATAAGTGGGATGCTCATGCTTATGATGGCATTGACCGCTTACCAGCTGTGTGCATTCCTCAAAACACTGAAGGACTTTACAGAGGTCTTTCAGCTTTGACCACTGCACACCTGACAACTCCATGTCTGCCCTAAAACTGCCTGCCTTTGTATCCTCCCACAAATGCATTACAGCCTGCCTCTGTTCGCACAACCTCTCAACCATGTGCAGGGTGGAGTTCCACCTTGTTGCAACGTCTATGATTAGGCGGTGCTTGGGTAGCTGGAGCAATCGCTGCAGCTTCTGCATATGACTGGAGTATACGAGCGAGCGACGGATGTGCGAGCACAGTCTTCGCACCTTATGGAGCAGGGCTGTTAACTCCGGATAATTATTTAGGAAGCACTGCACTACCAGGTTCAAAGTGTGAGCCAGGCAAGGTATGTGTGTGAGTTTTGCAAGGGCTATGGCTGCCACAAAATTCCATCCGTTATCACTGACTACTTTGCCTGGCTCAAGATGTCGACTGCCTAGCCATGACTCAGTTTGTCGCTGCAAGTAGTCAGCCAGTACCTCCGTGGTGTGTCTGTTGTCGCCCAAAGACATCATCTTTAAGACAGCCTGCTGCCACTTACCACTAGCTGTTCGATAGTGGGACACCTCGTGTGCCACACTGGCAGCTGCGGATTGGAATGCTCATGCGACTGCGCTCTGTTGACGAGCTTTCGCTTCTGGAGGAGGAGGAGGGTCGAACGCCTACAGCCAACTGTTTCCTATACCATGGGCTAGGCAGCACTGTTCCACCGCCACTGTCCCCTGTGGAGCCTTCATCCACCACATTAACCCAGTGCGCAGTGATGGACACGTAACGGCCCTGGCCATGCCTACTGGACCATGCATCTGTTGTGAGGTGCACCTTTCTACTCACTGATTGTTTGAGTGCATGGACAATGCCGTCTTTCACATGCAGGTGGAGGGCAGGGATGGCTTTTCGAGAAAAGAAAGGCCGACTGGGTAGGTCATAGCATGGGACAGCGTAGGCCATGAGCTCTCGGAAAGCTTCACTTTCAACCAAACGGAAGGGCATCATCTCTAATGAGATCAGTTTGGCAATGTAGCCATTCAAAGCCAGTGTACGTGGATGAGAGGATGAGTACTTTCTTGTCCTACTCAGAGTGTCTGCTGGGGTGAGCTGGACTTGAGAGCTGGATATGGGGGATCTAGCGGTGGACTGGATGGACTGAGAGGGGGTTGGTGATGGCGATGGTGTTGGTAGTGATGGCCTAGATTCAGTGCTTCGTTGCAAAACCATTGTGATTCCCTGACTGCTTTGGCCTTGCGACGACACCTCAACAGTTATTGCTGGTGGTGTGCTTACCGGTGGTGGTGGTCTAAGGCTAGTTTCACACTAGCGTTTAAACGACGCGCGCACGGCGCCGCTAAGCCACGCCCCCTGCCGGCTCCCTGCCCGCCCCTTCCTGTTATCTCCTCCTCCGAGCGCAGAGGGCTGCATGCGTTATGCGCACCCTATCTTTAGCATAGGGTGCGCAGGCCGTGCGCAACTATGAATATAGCGTGTGCTGCACATTTTTGAATGTGCGCCATGCGCCAAAATGCAACATGCTGCGTTCGGCGCGCACGGCGCACCTCCAAAAATGCGCAGCACACGCTATATTCATAGTTGCGCACGGCCTGCGCACCCTATGCTAAAGATAGGGTGCGCATAACGCATGCAGCCCTCTGCGCTCGGAGGAGGCGATAACAGGAAGGGGCAGGCAGGGAGCCGGCAGGGGGCGTGGCTTAGCGGCGCCGTGCGCGCGTCGTTTAAACGCTAGTGTGAAACTAGCCTTACAGTGGGGGAAGCGATGGAGCATTGCTGGCTACCTTCAGTCGGAGCAGGTGCAGATGTGGTACCTGAGGTTTTGTAGTCCGTCCCTGCTTGCAAGTGCATGGTGGTTATATGTCTAAGCATGCAACTGGTATTCAAATTTTTGAGATTTTTCCCTCGGTCCTTCCGCACTTCTTACAGATAACCTTTGCCTCATCATCAGTAGGATTTTGGACAAAGAAGTGCCACACTGCACTCTTCTTACTATGGTATAAATTTTCAGGGCTTGCACGCGGTGCTAATTTGACCGTGTGCCCAAGCTGTCCTGCAACTTTTTTGGTTTATGCTCCATGTTTTTGGACAGCTACGGGCCTGCCAGATAACCTCTGCTGTGATGTCGATGCCTGCTATGGATTCTTCTCCTTATCTGAGCTATTTCCAGCGGCACCCTCTTCCCTCAATGGATGACTATCCGGGTCAACAACTGGGTCATCCATCACCTCCTCTTCAATTTCATCTGCACCTTCCTCTGTGTCACCGTGTAAGGTGATATAGTATGCGGGAAGGGGCACCTGAGTTTCATCAGGGTCAGATTCTGGCTCAGTAGACTGCGAGGGCAAGGTAGTGCTGTGGGTCAATGCACCAGCAGAATCATCTAGCAGTGGCTGTACATAAGTGCACTCCATGTCAGATTCATCTTGGACTGGAGAATTCAGGATTTGACTGGATAACCCAGGCATGGTATGTGAAAAGAGCTCCATGGAGTAATCTGAAGTGTAGGCTGCCACATCCTTCACTTTTGGTGGGGATGAAGGACACAAGGAAAGCTGTTTTTCCTGACCACAACTCTGCACTGATGACTCAGTGCTTGCAGGTTTTGAAAGTTCAGAAGAGGAGGCGATAGAGCTGGTGGCTTTTTCGGCAATGTAAGCCAAACCCTGTTCCTGATGCTCCGGCTTTAAAAGCGGTTTTTCTACTCCCAGAAAAGGGAACCTTACAGGCCTTCTTGTGCCAGATGATGACGCAGGCTCAACACCTCCTGCCTTAGCTGTTATTGTGCTTTTGGCATAACCAGCAGATGCACCCACCACCACCATCAGTACCAGCTGCCCCCCCGCCCACGTTTGCGGCCTCTTCCACCATACCTCCTCATGTTTGTGAAAATGTAACAAAAATACCAGCAGATATATGGTACTGTATAAGGAGCGTACAGCTGTATAAGGTGTAGGTAAAAATTTAAATCTCCATTAGGGATGGGAGAATCTACTCGTTAGGACTCGTTACTCTGCGAGTAGTAGGGGACTCGCATGAGTCGGTACTCTGCGAGTTTCCAAGCGATTACTCGCACAGTAATGAGTCCAATGCAAATCAATGGCAATCCTAGTTTTTTCAGAGTTTAATACAAGCAATCCTAGTTTCTTAGCGATTTTGTATCCCGCTGTCAGCAGCGAGTCTTAGCGAGTCTAGGACTCCTATATACTGTATTCGGGACTCGCAGAATACAGAATATGTTAATTTTCAGAGACAGCCTAGTTTGTTAGGTAAGAAAACTGTGAAGAGCACTACTATGATTGGCTGCTGTCCATCGTGATGCCTATGTCATGTATCACAGGCAAGGCTGTATATAAACCCTGCCCCCGCCATTTTGGGCACATTCCTGTGACGATCTGAGCTAGTGCAGGGCGAGTTGGAGACATAGAGCAGATCTAGAGACTGTTAGTCAGTGTAGGACCTCAAGATTCCTCACATATAACACAAAAGTTCTTTTCAGAACTACCAGGACGGAGGAGTACTGTAGAGGACTGTAGGCAGGGAGAAAGGCAGGAGCAGCCTTACAGTGCATACAGCACCATCCTCAGAGCTTAGCTTACTCACTCAGCTTCCATCAGAGCTGAAATCAGAAGCATAGCTGAGCAAATTTTCTTTTTTTTTTCCACCAGATATTATTGGGGTCATATTTACCCCTGCAGCGTTATTGTTTCTGTGGCAGACCAGTGCGTTGCTGCTATCTATCCCACCAGCTAATAGCACGCACGCTGCCTGCTTGTGTGCACTAAACAATTTTTTCAGGGAGAGTGCGTTGCTTCTCTGCTAAGTTACAGCACGCACTTCACCCCAGAGCGGTGACGCAGACAGCACCACAGTCCACCTAGGTGACTGCCTTTGCGCACTAAACAATTTTTTCAGGGAGAGTGCAGGGCTTCTCTGCTACCAGCTAATAGCAGGCACGTTACCTTCCTGCTGTGCCAATACACATCACTAGCCTTGATTGTCCTCCTATTACAGTCCCCTGTAGTTATCCCCTTTGCACTGTGCATCCCCTGAGACTACAGCACGGGTCACATCACATCCCAGTGAAGCAGACCCCGGCCCGGTGCTGGGTACCACGGTTTCAGTGCGTCACAGACGCCAATGGTGACACAAGAAATCTCACTCTCTCCTAATCCAAAAAAGGGTACAGTAAAAGAAAATAGAAGAAATGACATCACATAACTCTTACCCATGTTTGCCTGCCCATCTTCTCCAGCGTGATCAAATGACGGGAACATACTTCTGGCGATGGACCTCCAAGCCATATTTCGCTGTCTTTCATCACCATAGCCAGGGTGGGTGGGCTGCCACAGCTGGGGCCACTCTTCAACCAGGCCGATCAGCCTCTCTGTATCACGTCTGCTCCACATCTTTGGTGGGCCTGTGTGTGCAGATCTGATCGCCCTGTGTGTGCAGATCAGATCGCCCTGTGTGTGCAGATCAGATCTGCCTGTGTGTGCAGAATATCAGATCAGCCTGTGCAGTAAATCGGTTAGCACAGGCGACTTCCTGTTTAGCTTCTAGCGTGATGTAGAAATGATTTTCTGTGCTTTAGGGATGAATTCTAAATCGCTAAGCTACGGGCCACTTGCGAGAGTAAAGAGTAAAAAAAATGGCAGCACAGGAATCACTGCAATACTCACATCCCCATTCATTAACATTGGACTCGCTAGACTTGCAACGAATAGCGAGTTTCCGAGTCGGACTCGTTAGAGTCTAGCGATTCCGAGTATTTCAGGATTCGCCCATCCCTAATCTCCATATATATTTCCTTAGTCACAGACGCTCTCCCAGTATGTATTTGACTGCAATCCAACCAGCAGATATACGGTACTGTATCAGAAGCTGACAGCTCTATACGGTGTATGTATGGAAAAATGAAAATTTCTGTCTATTTTTTTATGGAGTCACACCCAGATAGCATGTATTTGTCCGTGATACCAGCCAGTACACGGTAGTGTGTGAGGAGCGTATAGCTCTGTACAGTGTATGAATGGAAAATGTTAAATCTCCGTCTATTTTTTTACGGAGTCACACACGCTGTCTCTGTGTAGATTTGACCGTAAGACAAACGGCAGATATACGATACTGTTTGAGAAGCGGACAGCTCTATACGGTATATGTATGGAAAATTTTAAATCTCCGTCTATTTTTTGACGGAGTCAACAGCAGATATACGATACTGTTAGAGAAGCGGACAGCTCTATATGGTGTATGGAAAAATGGAAATGTCCTTCTATGTATTTATTTACTCACACACACACGCGCTGTCTCTGTATAGATTGGACCGTAATCCAAACAGCAGATATACAATACTGTTTGAGAAGTGGACAGCTGTATATGGTGCATGTATGGAAAATTTAAAATCTCCGTCTATTTTTTACGGAGTTAAACACAGATAGCACGTATTTGTCCATGATACCAGCCGCTAGACAGTAGTGTGTGAGGAGCGTACAGCTCTATACGTTGTATGTATGGAAAAATGAAAATCTACGTCTATTTTTTTCCGTAGTCACACACAGACTCTGTCTCAGTATGGATTTTACCGTAATCTAAACAGCAGATATACGGTACTGTATCAGAAGCGGACAGCTCTATACGGTGTATGTATGGAAAAATGAAAATCTCCATCTATCTTTTTACGGAGTCAGACACACAGATAGCATGTATTTGTCCATGATACCAGCCGGTACACGGTAGTTTGTGAGGAGCGTACAGCTCTATGCGGTGTATGTATGGAAATTTTTAAATCTCCTACTAATTTTTTCCGGAGTCACACACACACTGTCTCTGTATAGATTTGACCGTATTTAAACAGCAGATATACAATACTGTTTGAGAAGTGGAAAGCTCTATACGGTGTATGGAAAAATTGAAATGTCCGTATATGTATTTGCGGAGTCTCACACACACGCTGTCTCTGTATAGATTTGACCATTGTCCAAACATCAGATATATGATACTGTTTGAGAAACGGACAGCTGTATATGGTGTATGTATGGAAAATTTTAAATCTCCGATTATTTTTTACGGAGTCACACACACACGCTGTCTCTGTATAGATTTGACCGTAATCAAACAGCAGATATACGATACTGTTTGAGAAGAGGACAGCTCTATACGGTGTATGGAAAAATTGAAATGTCCGTATATGTATTGACGGAGTCTCACACACACACACACACGCTGTCTCTGTATAGACTTGACCGTAAAACAAACAGCAGATATACAATACTGTTTGAGAAGCGGACAGCTCTATACGGTGTATGTATGGAAACTTTAAAATCTCCGTCTATTTTTTTATGGAGTCACACACAAATAGCATGTATATGTCCGTGATACCAGCCGGTACACGGTAGTGTGTGAGGAGCATACACTTCTATACGGTGTGTGAAAAAATGAACGCTCTGTAACTGTGCAGAAAATCAGAATAAGGCTGAGTTCACACGTGGCGTTTTTTTCGCGTTTCCGCGGCGGTTTTAACCGCGCGATTTTTGCCGCGAAAAATAAGCACCCCATGCATTCCTATGGGATTCCGCAATGCTGTGCTAATGCTGCGGTTTTTACCGCGGTGGAATCGCTTCGCGGTAAAAAATGCAGCATGCTCATTAATTTGCGGAATCGCGGCGATCCCGCACCCATAGGAATGCATTGTTCCGCTTACTTCCTGCATGTGGCTGTGCACACCATGCGGAAAGTAAGCAGAACAATTGAGGATGGTACCCACGGTCCGGAGGAGAGGAGACTGTCCTCCGGGCTTTGGGTACCATATCCCTGTAAAAAATAGAATTTAAAATAAAAAATATTGTTATTCTTACCTTCCGGCGTCCCGCGCAGCATTCCCGCCTCTCTCCACGCTCCCGGTCCCAGTAATCCTTTGCGAAAATGCCCGCGATGACGTCCAGTCTTGCGGGATCGCGAAGTCTCGCGGTCATTCGCGCGACGTCATCGCGATTTACCGCGAGACATCGCGATCCCGCGAGAACGGACGTCATCGCGGGCATTTTCGCAAAGGATTACTGGGAACGGATGCGTGGGACGCCGGAAGGTGAGAATAACACTATTTTTTATTTTTTTTTACATTCTATCTTTTACTACTGATGCTGCATAGGTGGCCTCAGTAGTAAAAAGTTGGTCACACTCGTCAAACACTATGTTTGACGAGTGTGACCAACCTGTCAATCAGTTCTCCAAGCGATGCTACAGATCGCTTGGAAAACGCTAGCATTTTGCAAGCTAAATACGCTTGCAAAATGCTAGTTTTTCCGCGGGAAAATCGCGGGAATTTAAAATGCGATTTTCCCGCGGAATGGAATTCCGGAATTCTCGCGGTAATTTCCGCGAGAGTTCCGGTACGTGTGAACTTAGCCTAAAAGCTTTTTTGCTTTGAAAAAAGCAGCCTGCACAGCAGTGTGCGCACAGCAATGCAGCTATCAGGTAGCCTTATAAGGCAGCCTAATAACCACCAGCGCTGCTGCACACACAAAAATCCTCCCCTGTCACTGCACACTAACTGTACAGTTGAAATTGCTATCAGAAGAAGCACAGATTTTTTTTTCTTTGTTGCCTAACGCTCTCCCTATTTAGAATCAGCGGCAGCAACCTCTCCCTATGCTAAGATCAGCAGAAGTAAAATGGCAGTCGGCAGTCAGGGCTTTTAGGCTGTGTGCACACGCTGCGGATTTTGCTGCGGTTCCGCAGCGGTTTTGGCCGCTGCGGACCCGCAGCAGTTTCTGCTGCGGTGTACAGTACCATGATTCCCTATGGGAATCAAAAACCGCAGTGCAGACGGTGCGGAATTTTCCGCGCGGATTATCTGCGGTTTTCAATCCGCAGAAAGAATTGACATGTCAATTCTTTCTGCGGATTCTCCTGCGGTTTGCCATCTCCTCCATTGAGGAGATGAAAAACCGCAGGGCAAAACCGCAGAGCAATCCGCAGGTAAAACCGCAGGTCTTTTGACCTGCGGTTTCACCTGCGGATTTTACAAAATCCGCGCGGATGAATCCGCACCTAATCCGCAGCGTGTGCACACAGCCTTATAGCCACTGTGATGCCACACAAAGCAAGCCAATCACACGAATGCACTTCTCTAAGATGGTGATGGCCGCTGCCCATGTCAACGCGTTGCCCACAGTGTGCATCCTTGATGATTGGCTGAGAAAAGGCACTGGATGCATTATGGGAAAAACAACTTTGGCCCGCGGGTCGACAACCTCATGGCCGACCTCATGCTATGGCGGGTTTAAATCATCGAAACCCGACTTTAGCAAAAGTCGGCGACTTATGAATTTGACTGACCCGTTTCACTCAACTCTAGCTCCTATGCAATTATTTTTGCAAAAATCACTCCACTCAATAATCTCTGTGGCCTGCCAGTCTATGAATGATCGGATTATGTTCAGTCAATCAGGGAAGGCCCAGCATAATAGGAGTAGGGAGACATTCTAAGATATAACAAGAAGGAGCTCCATGTGAAGGGCATCTATGCGCAGGTTCACATCATGCACACTTGCGTGAAATTTTCCTGACAGATAGGCGCAGAGTCAATTGCAATAATGGGCATGGGCTTCGCCAGAGAACAACAGGAAAGACAAAGGTCCCATGTGAACCGAGCATCCTTCTTATTGGCTCCTGCCCCACTATCCAAGAGGATGGATATTTTCAAAGTTTTCATACCAGTAACCACTTCTGTGGGTGAGAAAAACTGAGATATGCATGCAGAGGAGATATATACACTCATGTTGCTATGCATCACACAACCTGGGGTAAGATGTTTTCACATGGCTTTTTGTGCTTTGAGTGAAATGCCCCTTTTTACCACAGAAGAAACACAACCTCGTTTACAATGAACCGTAAAAAACTCATACCAAGGGAAGGCCTCTCCTAACTGCATCAGTTCTTCAGAGCACACAGGGAGAACCTCAGTTTTAGAGAGTACCATGGGGATAGAGTCACAACAGGCCTACCCCTAAGGAGTCAATCAATGCATATGGCCAGAATCATGGTGGCCTTTAATGACTCTGGAGTCTCGTAAAGCGCTAGTGCATCTTTTAGTCTTTCAGACAGGCCCTGGCAAAACGGACTCCTAAGAGCAGGATCATTCCACTGGGTGTTACTGGCCCATTTACGGAACTCTGAGCAGGGTCGGTCTCCCTGCTGGAGCTTACGTAGCTTTGACTCAGAAAGGGAGATGTGGCGCCCCTGAGGGTTCAGTCGCCACAGAGGTACTGCACCTCCTCCTGAGGTGTGGTACCCCACCATCCAGGTAAGGTGGAGACACCTGACCACGCTCCAACACCTGCACCCCACACCACAAAGTAGTGTAGCAAAGCACCTTCGGCGGCTCCCTGCTTGGAGTATAGCATAGCACCCCTTGGTGGCTCCCTGCTTGGAACACGAAACGTGCTGGGAGGTGGGTGGAGGTTAGTTGACACAAAAGAGCAGGAAGAGGATAACCCTTTTCAAGTTCTAAGCGCAAAGCCGGAGTCCGGTCCCTGAGGTTGTATGGATACTAATGGTCCTGCAGCAGACACCAGAGGAATAGAAGTAGTGACCAGTTTATTCCCACACAAGACTTGGGGGCACAACAGCAACATATTAGTGAGCCGGGACTTAGTAGCAAGGAGTCCCCAAAGCAGGCTACAGCTGTCTGCCGTACAAGTAGAGTTCATAGGAACATCTGATAGGAGGCACTCCAGTGGAACTCAGTACTAAGAGTACTTCATTCTTAGGCGCTATAAGAGGAGACGTTCAGAAAAGGCACATATGTTGGCGGAGTGTTGGAAATGAGTGCTTCATCTTGCCTGGAAGTTGGCTGAGCTCCTGACCCGGAGGACACGGCACAGATGCGGGCACCAGTACCTGCAACAGATTGTGAGTAAAGCTTTGGAACTAGAGTTGAGCGAAACGGGTCGAAAAAATTCAAAAGTCGCCGACTTTCGCCAAAGTCGGGTTTCATGAAGCGAAACCTGACCGTAGCGTGAGGTCGGCCACAAGGTCGGCGACCATCGCCCCAAAGATGCTTTTGCGCCCTTTTTCAGCCAGTCAGGAAGAACGGACACTGTGGGCAATGTGATGACATAGGCAGCGGTTACCACCATGTTTGTGAAGGGCATGCAAGTGATTGGCTTGCTTTGTGTGGTGTCACAGGGGGTATAAAAGGGCATGCACGCCAACCGCTATGCTACTTATGCTGATCTCAGAATAGGGAGAGCTGCTGCTGCTGATTCTGCAGGGAGAGCGTTAGGCAGGGAAGAGGATACCAAAAACTACTTCTGCTGCTAGCGATTTTGCCTGTACAACACACCAGTTACTGTGCAGTGCAAGGGGAGGCTATATTTCGGTGCATCAGCTCTGTTGGTTATTAGGCTGCCTTTTAAGGCTCCCTGATAGCTGCATTGCTGTTTTCACACTGCTGAGCAAACTGCTTTTTTCAAAGCAATCCAAATTTTATTGTTTTGTCCTGGTGAATTACTGAGCGGTCATTTTTCTCACACCGTACAGGGGTGTACGCTCCTCACACAGCACCGTGTACCGGCTGGTATCACGGCCAAATTGAAGCTATCTGTGTGTGACTCTGTAAGAAAAAGCCGAGGAGTTTGTCCGTTCTTACAGACTTACACTCTAGGGAGATTCCAATTCTGCCCAATTCTATATACACCTTGTAGTTAGTCATACACTAGGCAATTTCTGCCTGTCACATTGCGGTGTAATCTGTCCAGGGCCAGAGACAATAGTTCAGCGGCCAAATTGAATCTATCTGTGTGTGACTCTGTAAGAAAAAGCTGAGGAGTTTGTCCGTTCTTACAGACCTACACTCTACGGAGATTCCAATTCTGCCCAATTCTATATACACCTTGTAGTTAGTCATACACTAGGCAATTTCTGCCTGTCACATTGCGGTGTGATATGTCCTGGGCCAGAGACAATAGTTCAGCGGCCAAATTGAAGCTATCTGTGTGTGACTCTGTAAGAAAAAGCCGAGGAGTTTCTCCGTTCTTACAGACCTACACTATAGGGAGATTCCAATTCTGCCCAATCCTATATACACCTTGCAGTTAGTCATACACTAGGCAATTTCTGCCTGTCACATTGCGGTGTAATCTGTCCTGGGCCTGAGACAATAGTTCAGCGTCCTCCAATCTACAGTGAGATTCAAATTCTCACCAATACTATATACAGCTTCTGCCTTCTCATACACCAGCCAATTTCTGCCTGTCACATTGCGGTGTAATCACTACTGGGCCTGAGACAATAGTTCAGCGTCCTCCAATCTACAGTGAGATTCAAATTCTCACCAATACTATATACAGCTTTTGCCTTCTCATACACCAGCCAATTTCTGCCTGTCACATTGCGGTGTAATCACTACTGGGCCTGAGACAGTAGTTCAGCGTCATCCAATCTACAGTGAGTTTCAAATTCTCACCAATACTATATACAGCTTTTGCCTTCTCATACACCAGCCAATTTCTGCCTGTCACATTGCGGTGTAATCTCTATTGGGCCTGAGACAATAGTTCAGCGTCCTCCAATCTACAGTGAGATTCAAATTCTCACCAATACTATATACAGCTTTTGCCTTCTCATACACCAGCCAATTTCTGCCTGTCACATTGCGGTGTAATCTCTATTGGGCCTGAGACAATAGTTCAGCATCCTCCAATCTACAGTGAGATTCAAATTCTCACCAATACTCTATACAGCTTCTGTCTTCTCATACACCAGCCAATTTCTGCCTGTCACATTGCGGTTTAATCTATACTGGGCCTGAGACAATAGTTCAGCGTCCTCCAATCTACAGTGAGATTCAAATTCTCACCAATACTCTATAGACCCTTTACCTTGTTTTACAGTACCATATAGCTGTTGTTATTTTGGGTACCTTTTTAAAAAAAATGAAGAAGTATGGTGGAAGAGGCCGTGGAAGTGGGCGGGGGTTGCCAGCTGGTTCTGATGGTAGTGTTGGTGGTGGTGCTTCTGCTGGTTGTGGCAAAAGCACAATAGCACCTAAGGCACGAGGTGGTGAGCCGGCGTCATTGTCTGGCTCCACAAGGCCTCGAAGGCTCCCTTTTCTGGAAGTAGGTAAACCGCTTTAAAGCCGGAGCTTCAGTAACAAGTTTTGGCTTACATTGCTGACACAGCCTCCAGCTCTATCGCCTCCTCTTCTGAAGTTTCAAAAAATAAAAGCACTGCGTCATCAGTGGAGGCTCCTGGTCAGGAACAAAACCTTTCCTTGTGTCCTTCACCCCTACCAAAAGTGAAGGATGCGGCAGGCCACACTACAGATTACTCCATGAAGCTCTTTTCTCATACCTTACCTGGGTTATCAAGTCATATCGTGAATTCCCCAGTCCAAGATGAATCTGACATGGAGTGCACTGATGCACAGCCACTGCTAGATTTATCTGCTGGTACATTCACTCAGAGCACTACATTGTCCTCGCAGTGTACTGAGCCAGAATCTGACCCTGATGAAACTCAGGTGCCCCTTCCCGCATACACGGTGACACAGAGGAAGGTGCACATGACATTGAAGAGGAGGTGATGGATGACCCAGTTGTTGACCCAGATTGGCATCCATTTGGGGAAGAGGGTGCCGCTGCCAATAGCTCAGAAGAGGAGGAGCATCCGCAGCAGGCATCGACATCGCAACAGCTGTTATCTGGCAGGCCCGGAGCAGTCCAAAAACGGGTTACAAAAAGCGAAATAGTTGCAGGACAGCTTGGCCAGACAGTCAAAATATCACAGCGTGCAAGGCCTCATAATGTCTTCCATAGTAGGAAGAGTGCAGTGTGGCACTTTTTTGAACAAAATCCTAATGATCAGGCAAAGGTTATCTGTAAGAAGTGCGCAAAGACCTTTAGCCGAGGGAAAAATCTAAGAAATTTGAATACCAGTTGCATGCTTATACTTTTAGCCACCATGCACTTGCAAGCGTGGACGGACTACCAAACCTCACATACCACATGTGCAACTGCTCCCAAAGAAGGTAGTCAGCAACGCTACATTGTTTCCCCCACTGTAAGGCCACCGGTTAGCACACCACCAGCAGCAAATGTTGAGGTGTTGTCGCAAGGCCAAAGCAGTCAGGGAATCACAAAGTTATATCAACGAAAGACTGAATCTAGGCCATCAGAAAGAACACCAACTCCAACACCATCATCAACCCTCTCTCAGTCCGCCATGTCCACCGCTAGTTCCACCATATGCAGCTCTCAAGTCCAGCTCACCTTACCAGAGACTATGAGTAGGACAAGAAAGTACTAATCCTCTCATCCACGTACAGTGGGTTTGAACGCCCACATTGCCAAACTAATCTCGTTAGAGATGATGCCCTACCGGTTGGTTGAAACCGCAGCTTTCCGCGAACTCATGGCCTACGCAGTACCACGCTATGACCTACCCAGTCGCCACTTCTTTTCTCGCAAAGCCATCCCAGCCCTCCACCTTCATGTGAAAGACCGCATTGTCCATGCACTCAAGCAATCAGTGAGTGGAAAGGTGCACCTCACAACTGATGCATGGTCCAGTAGGAATGGCCAGGGCCGTTACGTGTCCATCACTGCGCACTGGGTTAATGTGGTGGATGCAGGGTCCACAGGGGACAGCAGTGGTGGGACAGTGCTGCTTAGCCCACGGTATAGGAAACAGTTGGCTGTAGGCGTTCGACCCTCCTCCTCCTCCTCCAGAAGCGAAAGCTCATCCACAGAGCGCAGTCGCACGAGCACTTCATCCGCAGCTGCCAGTGTTGCACACGAGGTGTCCCCCTATCGATCAGCTAGTGGAAAGCATCAGCAGGCTGTGTTGCAGATGATGTGTTGGGGCGACAGACACACCGCGGAGGTACTGGCCGACTACTTTCAGCGGCAAACTGAGTCATGGCTGGGCAGTCTACATCTTGAGGCAGGCAAGGTAGTTAGGGATAACGTCCGGAATTTTGTGGCAGCCACAGCCCTTTCAAAACTCAGACACATACCTTGCTTGGCTCACACCTTGAACCTGGTGGTGCAGTGCTTCCTCAATAATTATCCGGAGTTAACAGGCCTGCTCCATAAGGTTCGAAGACTGTGCTCGCATATCCGCCGGTCGCCGGTACACTCCAGTTGTATGCAGAAGCTGCAGCGATTGCTCCACCTTCCCAAGCACCGCCTAATTATCGACGTTGCAACAAAGTGGAACACCACCCTGCACATGGTTGAGCGGCTGTGCGAACAGAGGCAGGCCGTAATGCATTTGTGGGAGGATACACGGGCAGGCACTTTGAGGGCAGACATGGAGTTGACAGGTGTGCAGTGGTCGAAGCTGAAAGACCTCTGTAAAGTCCTTCAGTGTTTTGAGGAATGTACAAGGCTGGTAAGCGCAGACGATGCCATCATAAGCATGAGCATCCCAATTATGCGTCTGCTTATGCAAACTTTGACGCACATTAAGGAGCAGGCGTCTGCAGCCGAGGTAGATGAGGAGGAAGAGGAGGAGGGAAGCCTTGATGACAGTCAGCCATTGTCTGCTCCGGGACCTCTCCTGGATGAGATGGAGGAAGAAGAGGATGAGGAGGAGGAGGAGGATGATGATGGGGATGATTATTTAGGGGAGGAGGATGCTTCTCGTGGGGCAAGAGAAAATGTTGGCGTGGCAAGGTCTGGTACAGGGTTTGTGCGTGACTGGAGGGATGTGGATTTGCCAGAAAGTGCTCTTCCACCCAGCACTCGCAGTGCATCATTGACACTGGGAACATTGGCCCACATGTCAGATTATGCCTTGCAGATCCTAAAAAGGGACCTCCGCATTGCCAAAATGATGAACGATGACGACTACTGGTTGGCCAGCATCCTGGATCCACGCTATAAAGGCAAATTCCAAAACATAATGCCACAGTTGAACCTTGACCTAATATTGGCTAACAAACAAGCAACTCTGGTAAACCGGTTGGTTGAGGCATTCCCAGCACACAGCAGCGGTGATGGTTCTCACATGAGCCGTAGGGGCCGGGGGCAGCTTGGAAGAGGTGTTCGTGGTGCACACATCAGAAGTGGCATTGGAGACAGGGGTTTCATGACCATGTTGTGGACTGATTTTTCAAGTCCCGCTCACACAACTGGTAATTCTGCATCGATTGAAAGTGACAGGAGAAAGCAGTTGTCAACTATGGTTACAAACTACTTCTCATCCCATATCGATGTTCTCCCTCACAGGTCATTCCCATTTGACTATCGGGCTGCTAAACTGGACACCTGGCCTGAATTGGCACAATATGCAAGTGTGCTATCAGAAAGAGTCTTCAGTGCAGCTGGATCAATCCTGACAGAAAAAAGGACCCTTCATTAAAATTAACCATGCATGGGTTTCCAAGGATTTTGTCCCACCTTCCCCTGATGACACCTAGGTTGCCAGAAAAATAACTTGCTTTGTTCCTCCTCTTCCTCGCACTTGCCCAATTTCACCTTTTGCAGCAGCTGAATGTCCAACATCAACATATGCCATTTTGTAAACCTCCCTAACTGGGCTGCCTCCCCCCCCCCACATGGCCGGGGTCACCACCTAGCGCACCCAACCGTACGAGTTCCGTTGCCCTGGACAGGTGGGTGGGCCGACTCTTGGGCGCGGGCACTGGCACAGGGTCCCTCATAGGGCAATCAAGTGTCTCTGGCGGTGGGGGTGCACACCCGCCGTCAGACACACCGCCGTACTATGAGGGGCCCAGTGCCAGTACCGACACCCATGAGTGTGCCCCCCTTGCTTGGGCAGGGCCACAGAATTTGCAATGTTTACCTCTCCCTGCTCCTCCGCTGTGTTGTCTGGGCTGTCAAATCCTTCCCTGGGACTGCCACTACAAATTTGTTGAACTGATACATGATGGTTAAGACGTAGCTATGCCCTGTCCCGCTGGCCGGGATCTAGCTTCAGATGATCAATGGCTTCCATTTCTTATGGACGTCGACTCACAATGACATGCAGTGGTGGTTTATCATCAGCTTTCACAGTATTCCTACTCACAGACGCGTGACATTCCGGCGCACATTTTTAAATGTGCCCTCTCATGCCAATCCCATAGAATCGCCTACGGCCTGTGGCTTCTGTCTTTTGCACTCCAAAGTTATGTGACAGATCATGATAGGCAGTGAGCAACATGTTGACATCTCTCCCTGTGATAAAAATTTGATGGAGATGAGTAACGCTGATGGGATCAACGGTACTGCGATACAGCAACACTTTCTTCACAAAGTTATGTTTTCGCTGTCTCCACACACAAATTAATTGAGGGTCAGCATCACCTCTGAGAATTGTGACGGAAGTTTTTCCTGTGATTGTTAATTCCTAGATTTCTGCAATCACTAGACTTTATGTCAGTAATTGTATGCATCTCATTTCCTATGTCGGAAAGGCTGGACTGTCTTAGGCTAAGTGCACACGTACCGGAACTCTCGCGGAAATTACCACGAGAATTCCGGAATTCAAGTCCACGGGAAAATCGCATTTTAAATTCCCGCGATTTTCCCGCGGAAAAACTAGCATTTTGCAAGCGTAATTAGCTTGCAAAATGCTAGCGTTCTCCAAGCGATCTGTAGCATCACTTGGAGAACTGATTAACAGGTTGGTCACACTCGTCAAACATAGTGTTTGATGAGTGTGACCAACTTTTTACTACTGAGGCCGCCTATGCGGCATCAATAGTAAAAGGTAGAATGTAAAAAAAAATAAAAAATGGTGTTATTCTTACCCTCCGACGTCCCGCGCAGCAGTTCCCAGTAGTCCTTTGCGAAAATGCCCGCGATGACGTCCGTTCTCACGGGATCGCGATGTCTCGCGGTAATTCGCGATGACGTCGCGCGAATGACTGCGAGACTTCGCGATCCCGCGAGAATGGACGCCATCGCGGGCATTTTCGCAAAGGACTACTCGGAACGGGAGTGTGAAGTGAAGCGGGAAGGCTGCGCGGGACGTCGGAGGGTGAGAATAACAATATTTTTTATTTTAAATTCTATTTTTTTTACAGGGATATGGTACCCAAAGCCCGGAGGACAGTTTCCTCTCCTCCGGACCGTGGGTACCATCCGCAAATGTTCTGCTTACTTTCCGCATGGTGTGCACAGCCACATGCGGGAAATAAGCGGAACAATGCATTCCTATGGGTGCAGGATCGCCGCGATTCCGCAAATTAATGAGCATGCTGCGGTTTTTACCGTGAAGCGATTCCGCCGCGGTAAAAACCGCAGCATTAGCACAGCATTGCGGAATCCCATAGGAATGCATGGGATGCTTATTTTTCGCGTTTTCGCGGCAAAATCGCACGGTTAAAACCGCCGCGGAAACGCGAAAAAAACGCCACGTGTGAACTCAGCCTTACTGAGACAGAAATATATATGAAGATTTAAAAATACCACCAAAAGTGTATACTGGTGTACACTTCAAAAACATTTCCTTTTTTCTACTTTTTAGATTGTTGTCTAATCCATACTGAGAACACTGAGATTTTAAATGTTTAAACTATGCTAAATATACCTGCTATCCAGTGATAATGTACCCTTTCTCATCTTTGTCCAATCACGTCTAATCCATTCTGGGCCTGAGACCGTCTGAGCCTGCCTCCTGATCTATAGACATAGGTTTTTAATCCCTTCACCCCCAAGGGTGGTTTGCACGTTCATGACAGGGCCAATTTTTACAATTCTGACCACCGTCCCTTTATGAGGTAATAACTCTGAAACGCTTCCATGGATCCCAGTGGTTCTGACATTTTTTTCTTGAGACATATTGTACTTCATGTTAGTGGTAAAATTTCATTCAAATAACTTGCGTTTATTTGTGAAAAAAGCGGAAATTTGGCGAAAATTTTGAAAATTTCACAATTTTCCAAATTTTAATTTTTATGCCCTTAAATCACAGAGATACGGCACACAAAAAACTTAATAAGTAACATTTCCCACATGTTTACTTTACATCAGCACAATTTTGGAACCAAAATTTTTTTTTGTTAGGAAGTTATAAGGGTTAAAAGTTGACCAGCGATTTCTCATTTTTGCAACTCCATTTTATTTTTACGAACCATATCACATTTGAAGCCACTTTGAAGGGTCTATATGATAGAAAATACCCAAAAGTGACACAATTCTAAAAACTGCACCCCTTAAGGTACTCAAAACCACATTCAAGAAGTTTATTAACTCTTTAGGTGCGTCACAGGAATTTTTTGAATATTTAAAAAAAAAATGAACATCTAACTTTTTTTCACAAAAAAAAAAAATCAGGTTCAATTTTTTTTTATTTTACCAAGGGTAACAGGAGAAATTGGGCTGCAAAAGTTATTATGCAATTTGTCCTGAGTGCGCTGATACCTGATATGTGGGGGGGAACCACTGTTTCGGCGCATGGCAGAGCTCAGAAGGGAAGGAGCGCCGTTTGACTTTTTCAATGCAAAATTGCCTGGAATTCAGATCGGACGCCATGTCACGTTTGGAGAGCCCCTGATGTACCTAAACAGTGGAAACCCCCCACAAGTGACCACATTTTGGAGACTAGACCCCCCATGGAACTTATCTAGATATGTGGTGAGAACTTTGAACCCACAAGGGCTTCACAGAAGTTTATAACGTACAGCGGTACAATAAAAAAATCATATTTTTTCCACAAAAATGATATTTTCACCCTCAATTCTTATTTTTCCAAGGGTAACAGGACCCTAAACGTTATTGTGCAATTTGTCCTGAGTATGCTGATACCCCACATGTGGGGATAAACCACTATTTGGGCGCATGGCAGAGCTCGGAAGGGAAGCAGTGCCATATGACGTTTTTGGCTGGAATTGAGATCTGACACCATGTCGCGTTTGGAAAGCCCCTGATGTACCAAAACAGTGGAAACCCCCCACAAATGACACCATTATGGAAACTAGACCCCCAAGGAACTTATCTAGATGTGTGGTGAGCACTTTGACCCCTCCAGTGCTTCACAGAAGTTTATAACGCCCGGGCGTGAAAATAAAATTTTTTTATTTTTTCCACAAACATGATCAATTAGTTCCCAATTTTTTTATTTTCCCAAGGGTACCAGGAGAAATTGGACCCCAAGAGTTGTTGTCCAATTTGTCCTGAGTGCGCTGATACCCCATATGTGGGAGAAAACTACTGTATGGGCACATGTCGGGGCTTGGAAGGGAAGTAGTGACGTTTTGGAATGCAGACTTTGATGGAATGGTCTGCGGATGTCATGTTGCCTTTGGAGAGTCCCTAATGTACCTAAACAGTGGAAACCCCCCACAAATGACCCCATTTTGGAAACTAGACCCCCTAAGGAACTTATCTAGATGTGTGGTGAGCACTTTGAACCCCAAAGGGCTTCACAGAAGTTTATAATGCCCGGGCATGAAAATAAAAAAATCGTATTTTTTCCACAAACATGATCAATTAGTCCCCAATTTTTTTACTTTCCCAAGGGTAACAGGAGAAACTGAACCTCAAAAGTTGTTGTCCAATTTGTCCTGAGTACACTGATACCCCATATGTGGGAGAAAACTATTGTATCGGCATATGTCGGGGCTCGGAAGGGAAGTAGTGACGTTTTGGAATGCAGACTTTGATGGAATGGTCTGCGGGTGTCATGTGCGTTTGGAGAGCCCCTGATGTACCTAAATTATTGAAACTCCCCACACGTGACCCCATTTTGGACACTAGACCCCCCACGGAACTTATCTAGATGTGTGGTGAGCACTTTGAACCCCCAAGTGCTTCACAGAAGCTTATAACGCCCGGGCGTGAAAATAAAAAAATAATTTTTTTCCACAAAAATGATATTTTTGCCCCCAATTTTTCATTTTCCTAAGGGTAACAGGAGAAATTGGACCCCAAAAGTTGTTTTGCAATTTGTCCTGAGTAGGCTGATACCCTACATGTGGGGGTAAAACACTGTTTGGGCGCATGGCAGAGCTTGGAAGGGATGGAACACCATTTGACTTTTTCAACTCCGAATTGGCTGGAATTGTGATCAGACGCCATGTTGCATTTGGAGAGCACCTGATGTGCCCAAACAGTGGAAACCCCCATTTCTAACTCCAACCCTAATGCCAACACGCCCCTAACCCTAATCTCAGCCCTAACCCTAGCCCTAACCCTAGCCTTAACCCTAGCCCTAACCCTAGCCCTAACCCTAGCCCTGGCCCTAACCCTAGCCCTAGCCCAAACCCTAACCCTAATGGGAAAATGGAAATAAATACATTTTCTTTTAATTTTATTATTTTTCCCTTACTAAGGGGGTGATAATGAGGGGTTTGATTTACTTTTTATGGTGGTTTTTATATTTGGCAGCTGTCATATGCTAAAAGACGCTTTTTATTGTAAAAATAGTTTTTGCACCACCACATATTGAGAGCTATAATTTTTCCGTATTTTGACCCACCAAGTCATTTGAGGTCTTATTTTTTGCGGGACGAGTTGACGTTATTATTGGTACCATTTTCGGGCACGTGACTTTTTTGATAGCTTTTTATTGCGATTTTTGGGACACAGAATGAACAAAAACCAGCGTTTCATGAATTTCTTTTGGGGTGGTGCGTTTACACCGTTCCGCGTGCGGTAAAATTGATAAAGCGGTTTTATTCTTCGGGTCAGTACGGTTACAGCGATACCTCATTTAGGTCTTTTTTTATGTTTTGTCGGTTTTATGCAATGAAAACTATTTTATATAAAAAATAATTATTTTTGCATCGCTTTATTCTGCGAGCTATAACTTTTTAATTTTTTCTCTGATGATGCTGTGTGGTGGCTCGTTTTTTGCGGGACAAGATGACGTTTTCAGTGGTACCATGGATATTTATATGCGTCCTTTTGATCGCGCGTTATTGCACTTTTTGTTTGGTGGTATGATAATAAATCATTATTTTTTGCTTCGTTTTTTATTTTTATTTTTTAAGGGGTTCGCTAAAGGGGTTAACTTATGGGACAGTTTTATAGGGCAGGTTGTTACGGACGCGGCGATACCTAATATGTGTACTTTTATTGATTTTTTTTATTTTATTTCCAAAAAATGGATTTATTGGGGGAATTTTTTTTTTTTTCTAATTTATTTGGCCATTTTTAAAAAAATTATTTTAACACATTTTTTTTAACTTTATTACATAGTCCCAGGTGGGATATCACTGTCCTGTGACAGATCGCTGATCTGTCACATCACAGATCACAGTGACAGATCAGCGATCTGTCACAGGCACTGCTGCAGACTTCCTCATGCCTGCGCTTTGCAGGCACTGAGGAGGCCGGCTTCCTTCAGGCCCCCGTCGCCATTTTGGATTTGGGGGCCTGCAGGGAAGGAGCCCCAAGCAGCAGCGCTGCACATTGCGCTGCCGTGGGGGGCTCAGGGAAGCACAGAGGGAGCCCCCTCCCTGCCGATGCTTCCCTTAAACCCCCGGTACACCGCGATCATGTTTGATCGTGGTGTGCAAAGGGTTAACGTGGGCGCCGCTTATCGTTGAGACGTACTATCCCATCCATGGGCATAGGGGCCCAGGTCCCATGGACGGGATAGTACGTCTGCTGTCAGGAAGGGGTTAATGTGTAAACTATGCTACATATATACGTTTTATCCGATGAAACTGTACCCTTTATCAACTTTCTACAATGTTGTCGAATCCATACTTGGCCTGAGAATGGCTGCCGCGCTGTTAAGCAAGCTACAGCACCTGTAGTTTGGACATGTAATTTTTCATTTTGTCAGGAATGCCGGTTAGGCCTAATTCCGTAATTGCGGTTGACCTGCAGTTACTTGGAAATCATCGTTCGCAGGGAATAATTGGAATCCCAGATCCCCATCACTAACGGTGTTCAGTGGGTTATCAGCACCTGTAAGCGACAAAAGCTGTTCCTTTCAGTGTAGCGCGCACGCAGCCCCGGACATGTAAGGGCACGATAGACCTGTTATTGCTCGATCTCGCGTGCAGGAGCCTCGCGTATCCCTCTAATAAGCTTGACGCATACTGCGGGGGCATGCCGAAGTCTCAGTCGTTAACGGAATAAAGCTGAGAAATCGCTAGCACAACTATAAACGGACATACCACACACAGAAATGACAAAGCTTGCAATCTGTCCATATTTTCTGTAGCTTGTATGGTTGTGGTTTCCCGGGTGGAGTCCAATTAAGCCACAGGCTCCACTCCTGGTGGTGCCCTTTTGGACATTCCTTTAAGGTTCAGCTTTGCAATCATACAGCCCCCGGAAACCAAACACTTTGCCTTCATGGACGCATTTTGGAGGTTCGTGGGAATAACGCCGCCCCATCGGCAGTTGCCATAATTTATTGGTGGGCAGTCCGACAGTATATGATCGTGTTCGATTTCAGAATTTTTTTTTTTTTTTGGTTTGTATTTTACATTTTTATTCCAGCCTTTCTTGATTTCATAAGAGAATGACAAGCCTATATCTGTGTCTCCTCCACCTCCTCCTTTTACTCCTCCACCTCTTTTCTAAATGTAGTTGCCCTTTTCCATATGCTATTTTTGTCTTCTGAGCATTTTGTCTGCTTTGAGACACCTTTAAAGGTGTTTTGTAATTGTTTTCTATGTGTTTGTATGTGTTTGTGTTTGCCTGCCATTGTTTTCAATGGGGTTCGACGGTGTTCGTCGAACGTTCAGCGAACGTTCGATGAACTTGCCTCCTGTGTGATGAACCAAAACACTAGTGGGGTGGCTCAACACTACTCCTGATATATAGATGTACATTGTTAATGTTTAAACTATGCTATATATACCTGGTATCTGGTGATACTGTACCCTTTCTGCCAGGAAGTCCTCCTCCAACCAACACTCTTAGTGTATCATTGACACCTGGAACATTGTCCCACATGTGTGATTATTTCTTGCGGATCTTCTTGTTATATTGTGGTGTGATCCATCCTGAGCGTGTGAGTGTCTATGGGTTACTCCTGCAATTTAGATGTACATTTAAAAATTACCCCAACACTGTATACAGCTCTACGCTTGGGATACATTACCCATTTACTGCTTGTTATATTCTGGTCTAATCCAAACTGACCAAGTGAGAGTTATTTTCTGACTGTGGAAATAAATGCTGAAATTGACAACAATGACACTTACACTGTGTACAGCTGTATTCTTGAGATCCATTACCGTTTTACGGCTTTTTAGATTGTGTTGTAATTAGAGTTGAGCATTCCGATACCGCAAGTATCGGTTATCGGCCGATACTTGCTGTATCGGAATTCCGATACCGACATCCGATATTTTTTCAATATCGGGCATCGGAATCGGAAGTTCAAAGTTGATTGACAGCCGAAATGACATCATCATGATGCGCGGTGTGTGCGCATCATGATGCGCCGTCATTCGGGCCTTCCGGGGGTCTCTGCCGGCCTGCCGGGGGCTGTGCCGGCCTGCCGGGGGGCTGTGCTGATGTCCGGGGGTCTGTGCAGGCATCGTCCGATGGGACTACAAGTCCCATTGGGCGATGCCTGCTACCATGACAGTGATTGACACATTAGCCAATGATGGGACAGTAGTAGTCCCATCATCCGGCTAATGTGTTAAATGTTAAAAAAAAAAAAAAAAAATACTACATACATACTACATACATACTACATGCATGCTACATACATACCACATATATACTACATGCATGCTACATACATACTACATGCTACATACATACTACATACATACTACATGCTACATGCATGCTACATACATACTACATGCTACATACATACTACATACATACTACATGCATGCTACATACATACTACATGCTACATACATACCACATATATACTACATGCATGCTACATACATACTACATGCTACATACATGCTACATACATACTACATGCATGCTACATACATGCCACATATATACTACATGCATGCTACATACATACTACATGCTACATACATACTACATACATACTACATGCATGCTACATACATACTACATGCTACATACATACCACATATATACTACATGCATGCTACATACATACTACATGCTACATGCATGCTACATACATACTACATGCATGCTACATACATACCACATATATACTACATGCATGCTACATACATACTACATGCTACATACATACTACATATATACTACATGCATGCTACATACATACCACATATATACTACATGCATGCTACATACATACTACATGCTACATACATACTACTTATATACTACATGCATGCTACATACATACTACATGCTACATACATACTACATATATACTACATGCATGCTACATACATACTACATGCTACATACATACCACATATATACTACATGCATGCTACATACATACCACATATATACTACATGCATGCTACATACATACTACATGCTACATACATACCACATATATACTACATGCATGCTACATACATACTACATGCTACATGCATGCTACATACATACTACATGCATGCTACATACATACTACATGCTACATACATACTACATACATACTACATGCATGCTACATACATACTACATGCTACATACATACTACATACATGCTACATGCATACTACATACATACTACATGCATGCTACATACAATACATTCATACAATACATACATAGACATACAGTACATATAACATAGAGTAACATACTTACCAATACTTGTCACATTGTTCCCCGAAGCCATTGTCTTTTACGGAATAAATATTAACATAACAAACCACAAAAATACTCACCCATGATCCGAAGCAGTCCACGAGTGTGTCCCACGACGATCTCTACGGGCTGCAGGAATCCAATGACGGAAGGTAGGTATCCTTCCGCACTGTATTCCTCCGCCACTTAAAAAAAAAAAAGTCCCTAGTCTCACTTTATGGTAAAAGCTGTGTGGGAAATTCATGCTTTTCTTTCATGTATGTAGTATGTAGCATGCATGTAGTATGTATGTAGTATGTATGTAGCATGTATGTAGTATGTATGTAGTATGTATGTAGCATGTATGTAGTATGTATGTAGCATGTAGTATGTATGTAGCATGCATGTAGCATGCATGTAGTATGTATGTAGCATGTATGTAGTATGTATGTAGCATGTAGTATGTATGTAGCATGCATGCAGTATGTATGTAGCATGCATGTAGTATATATGTAGTATGTATGTAGTATGTATGTAGTATGTATGTAGCATGTAGTATGTATGTAGCATGCATGCAGTATGTATGTAGCATGCATGTAGTATATATGTAGTATGTATGTAGTATGTATGTAGCATGTAGTATGTATGATGCATATATGTAGTATGTATGTAGTATGTATGTAGCATGTAGTATGTATGATGCATATATGTAGTATGTATGTAGTATGTATGTAGCATGTAGTATGTATGATGCACATGTGTAGTATGTATGTAGCATGCATGTAGTATGTATGTAGCATGTATGTAGTATGTAGCATGCATGTAGTATATATGTAGCATGTAGTATGTATGTAGCATGCATGTAGTATATATGTATTATGTATGTGGCATGTAGTATGTATGTAGCATGCATGTAGTATGTATGTATGTAGCATGTAGCATGTAGTATGTATGATGCATATATGTAGTATGTATGTAATATGTATGTAGCATGTAGTATGTATGATGCATATATGTAGTATGTATGTAGTATGTATATAGCATGTAGTATGTATGATGTATATATGTAGTATGTATGTAGCATGCATGTAGTATGTATGTAGTATGTATGTAGCATGTATGTAGTATGTAGCATGCATGTAGTATATATGTAGCATGTAGTATGCATGTAGCATGCATGTAGTATATATGTAGTATGTATGTAGCATGTAGTATGTATGTAGCATGCATGTAGTATGTATGTATGTAGTATTTTTTTTTTTTTTACATTTAGCACATTAGCCGGATGATGGGACTACTACTGTCCCATCATTGGCTAATGTGTCAATCATTGTCATGGTAGCAGGCATCGCCCGATGGGACTTGTAGTCCCATCGGACGATGCCTGCACAGACTCCCGGACATCAGCACAGCCCCCCGGCAGGCCGGCACAGCCCCCCGGCAGGCCGGTACAGACCCCCACAGGGTGCACAGACCACCGGCAGGCCGGCACAGCCCCCCGACAGGCTGGTACAGACCCCGGGCAGTCCGCACAGCCCACCAGCAGGCCAGCATAGCCCCCCAGCAGGCCGGTACAGACCCCGGGCAGTCCACACAGCCCACCGGCAGGCCGGCACAGCCCCCCGGCAGGCCGGCAGAGACCCCCGGAAGGCCCGTACAGACCCCCGAGAGGCTGTACAAGGGCAGGAAAGGGTTTTTCCAATTCCGATACCGGAAGTCTCATAGACTTGAATGGGACTTCCGGTATCGGCATCGGCGATACCGATACTTTTTTTAAAGATCGGCCGATCCATTCCGATCCGATATTTTGAAGTATCGGACGGTATCGCTCAACTCTAGTTGTAATCCAATACTGAGCCTGAGAGTGTCTGTGTGTGCCTCCTCAAATATCTACAGAGATTTAGAATCTTTAAACTATACTATATATACCTGCTATCTGATGGTACTGTACCCTTTTTCTACTTTTTATATTCTTGTCTAATCCATACTGAGCCTGTGAGCGTCTTTGTGTGACTCATGAAATATATAGGGAGATTGACAATTATCCTTTGACTGTATAGAGCTGTACGCTTCTGATACAGTATCATATATCTGATGTTATTTTGGGTACATTTTCTCCAAAATTTGGAAGTATGGTGGAAGAGGCTGCGGACGTGGGCATGGGGGGGCCCAGCTGGTACTGATGGTGGTGGTGCATCTGCTGGTAGTGGCAAAAGCACAATAGCAGCTAAGGCAGGAGGTTTTGAGCCTGCGTCATGGTCTGACTTTGTCTAATTTTTATATTCTTGTCTAATCCATACTGAGCCTGTGAGCATCTCTGTGTGACTGATGAAATATATAGGGAGATTGACAATTATCCTTTGACTGAATAGAGCTGTATGCTTCTGATACAGTGCCATATATCTGATGTTATTTTGGGTCTATTTTCTGCAAAATTTTGAAGTTTGGTGGAAGAGGCCGCGGGCGCGGATGTGGGCGCAGGGGGGCCAGCTGGTGCTGATGGTGGTGGTGCATCTGCTGGTAGTGGCAAAAGCACAATAGCAGCTAAGGCAGGAGGTGTTGAGCCTGCGTCATGGTCTGGATCCGGAACGCCTGGAAAGCTACCTTTTCTGGGAGTAGGTTAACCGCTTTTAAAGGCGGAGCATGAGGAACTGGTTTTGGCTTACATTGCCGAAACAGACTCCAGCAAATATGCCCTCCTCTTCTGAAGTTTCAAAAAATGCAAGCACTCAGTCATCAAGTGCTGGCTCTTGGTCAGGAAGAACCCCTTTCCATGTGTCCTTCAACCCCACCAAAAGTGAATGATAAAGCAGGCCACACTTCACATTAGTCCATGTAGCTCTTTCTATCATACCATGCCTGGGTTATCAAGTCAAATCGTGAATTCCCAAGTCCAAGATGAATCAGACATGGAGTGTGGGTGGCCAGCCAGGGAAGTGGGGTTAATTGGTACCGGGCCGGTGTCTCACAGGGATGTGTCACGGTGGTGGTGACCCGTTCTGTGGCCCTGGGCGTCCATGCAAAGGGGTGAATTACGTTTATAGGTGAATGATACGTGACGCAACCTGTGGTTTCTGATTAGATTGACCAGCGCTGCAGTGTCGCTTCTCTGGGACAGATGTTGTGGTGCAGCTAAGATGTAGAAGCCCTGCACAGGTAGGTGTTATGATTGAGTCACCGTAGGAGGCAAAAACAGAAATGCTAGCTAAGTCCAGAAAACCAGAGAGGTTGGCAGCTATCGGATTGCAGACCCCTGAACCTATCAACACAACTAGCAGTAGCCGTGGGGGTTCCTACGATGCCCTAGACCCCTCGATCTCAGCCGGAGAATTAAATAGCCTAAAGACAGAAAGGGAAATCTAAACTGCCCCAGAGCAGACCCCAAAGCAAAAGGCAGCCCCCCACATATAATGACGGTGAAGCAAGAAGAAAGAACACAACACAGACAGAAAGATAGACTGAGTAAAGACGGGACCCAAGCTAACTAGATAGGAAAGGACAGGAAGGCTGCTGTCTGCAATCCGTGAAAAACCCTATGAAAATAAGAGCCAACAGACTGACAGTGAAAAAAGCCCTGAAGACGCTAGGCTTCAAAAAGACTATGTCAGTACTCAGGGATATTCTGAAGACAGAGCAACCGGCAAAAGGAGAATCAGCTCACCCCAGCAGGGAATGGCAGAATCCAGAAAAGCAAGGCAAACAAAAACAAAACACAAATGCTAAAAGGCAAAGCAGAAAACTTAGCTTTAGAGGAGCAGGAATCAGACTGGTTTCCTAGAAGTCCACAGAGAAATCACCCGCAGGGCAGAAGGGCGTCGGCAGCCTTATATCCAGTCCGTGACTCCACTCAGCCAGTCATAATCATTAGGCTCAGGTGCCTGATAATCAGGCTCATTACCTTCCTTTACCAGAATAGGGAGTTCACCAGACCTCAGTGAGGAAGGGGAAAATGAATTCACAACAGGTAGGGTCGTAGTCGCAGGGCAGATAAAAGAGTTGGTAGATGGTGTGCAGTGCAGGATGTAGCAGAGCCGTGCGCCAGGTGCAGGAGAAAGATGACAGACACAGTCATGCAGTTACTTTACCTGTACTTGGTAAGTGCCGTCCTGGACCCAGAGTACAAATGGAGAAGGAGTTGGTCAGCCTGGAAGCCAATTTGGAATTCTCTCTCTGCAGATAGGTAGTGTGGCCTCCGTTCTAGTGCTTATCTGAGGTATTCGCAGTGCTGAGATCAATGAAGTTCCCCCTGTTGACTCTCTTTTGGAACTTTCTCGTATGGCAGGCAGCCGTAGCCTTTTCCTTCTGGCTCCCACATGTCGATGCTGGGGCCTCCGAGCCTTAGTTGGGTACAGAGCATTTACAACTGCTACTTCCTCCGGTTTCGGCTGCAGGAATGTCAGTGTCCCTACAAACTCGGAGACCGGAATCCGGACCATGCGCTCCAGCTAGGAGTGAGCCTTAACTCTGCTCATCCTCCTGCTCCCCTTCTCATGTCCACTCACTTCCCCTTTCCTGCACAGAGTGCCCTAACTTACCTCCTCCCGACCACAGAGAGCAGCTCCTCAGCAGTCAGGTTCAGAGCTCTCCCTGCTGGCCTGGAGTGGGAACTGTGTTGTGTGTTGGTTGAACTGCTAGAGAGATCCTTCGTTGCTCCCAAGCATGACATCACACTCCCTAGGAGGAAGGTAATGCCACTGTGACAACCGTACTCCTGGGGACGCCACAAGTGCACTGATGCCCAGCCACTGCTAGATGATTCTGCTGGTACATTGACCCAGACCACTACATTCCCCTCACACTCTACACAGCCAGAATGTGATCCTGAGGAAACTCAGGTTCCCCTTCCCGCATACTATACCACCTTACAAGGTGACAAAGAGGAAGGTGCAGATGAAAGTGCAGGTTTCTTGAGCAGGTGGGGTCATGCTCATGTGCGATGGCACTGGCACAGGGCCCCTCATTGTACGCAAAAGTGTCTCTGCCGGTGGGAGGGCCCACCACCACCCCCACCCGCTGTCAGACACACCGCCACACACCGCCGTACTATGAGGGGCCCTGTGCCAGTGCCGTCACCAACGAGTGGGCCCCCCCGCTTGCTCTGGATCACAGCACTTGCAAAGTTGAAATACTTACCTCTCCCTGCTCCACCGCCATGACGTCTTCCGCGTGTCCTGACAGTGATATTCTGATCAGAGAGCGCAATGACATCACGTCTGTACGCCCTCTGCCTAAACAGCCAAGTGCAGTGAGATGGAAGATGGGGACGACGAGGAGTCCAGACTAGTACAGGGATTCCCTAGCGAGGAGACTTATTTAATTGTTTTCATTGTTGGGGCAGCAATTTTTGGGGAGCACTATACTCTGGAGAATGATATACGGGGCCCACCATACACTGGAGCATTCCAAAGGTGGACATCAGACACTGGAGCAGCATTTACAGGGCCCATTATACACTGGAGCATTAGAAATGGGGCCCATTATATATGGAGCATTATTTGGGCCCATAAAACAGTGGAGCTTCATCCATGGGGACCAATATATAGTGTAGCATTATGTGGAGCTCATCATATACTATTTCAAACATTATATGGGACAAATGATTCTGTATGGAGAAATATATTGGCCTCATTACTCTGTATCGCGCACTATGCGGTGGCCATAATACTTTATGGAGTAATATACTGTCTGTTTTTGGAGCTATTGGAGAATTTAAAATCGATATCAGTCATGAGATGTAAAAAGTGAAGTATTTTTCATTGTACTATACTGCTATTTCTCTACCGTATCGGAGCATCATGACTTGTGGTATGTGTTAAAGGGGCGCTCTTTGGCCCAGGGCACATGAAAACCTGGAGCCAGCCCTACCCCTCCACAACTTTAGCCAAATAACCCCCAGTTTTCAGTGCATAACTATTATTATGAAGTAAATTAAGGTTGACAAGCTTCAGTAATAAAAATTGATGTTTTTGCCATTCAAATGGGCACTGTAGGTGTGTTTAATGTCCTCCACTCCCTGCCGACTTTGCTTCCCCATTGACTTGCATTGGGTTTCGTGTTTCAGTCGGCCTTCGACTTTTCACGATAATCTGCCGATTTCATTCGACCTGACTTTTGAGAAAGTCGGGTTTCAAGAAACCCGACTCAACCCAAAAAAAGGCAAAGTCGCTCATCTCTATTTGGAACTACATGCCCTGGTGTCCTCCATTTATTCCTGCGCCAACCTGTCCAGCACTGCTACATCCCTTGCTCCTGACACTAAAACATCTAAGTGTCACTTCACCTACACTACCTTGGGACTACAGCCCTGCCTGTGGAGGACTAAAGCATCACTGCTGCACCACACCATCTGTCCCAGAGGATCTGTCTGCAGCGTCGGCTTACATCTCTATTGCCGAACACCACAGGTGGCACCATGAATCACTTATAAACTTTCACCACCATAAGCACACTGAAACAACCCCCTTTGCAATGGAGCCCCAGGGCCATGGACTGGGCCACTGCTGCCGTGACAACCCCCCGTTGAGAAGATCAACCGGCCCGGTACCGAGTACCCCACGGCGATGGTGAGTGGGGGCGCTCCAACTTGGCATCACGAACAGGATGACGAGACCCGATGCCATTGGGTTCTGTGTGCCTGAGATTTGTTGGACTTAAAACTTTTGGAAATGTGCAGAAGACCTAATGTAATAGACTGTATAATGAATGCTAAAAATGGCCGCCAGCGCGGTGAAGGGCGTGACACTATGGGTGGTCCTAAGAAAAGAGGGCGGACTGTCCTGGGCCTCCCCTGTCTGAACTTCTATGTGACAGCAACATGGTCCACCCCCCAAGGTGTTCATATACTGGCTTGGTATGGAGGAGTTGGAAGAAGACGCCGCCCCCAGAAGGAGGCGCGGAAGCCAGTGGCTGGAAAAGAGCCGAGGCGGGAAGGAGAGCGCCAGGACGCCATGATGGAAGAAGGGCGGAGGCCAGGAGAAAGCGATGGAGAAAAACAACTCTCCCCCAGGCAGTACCTGCGGAACATACGACCGCTGCGATACCCTTTGCAGTGCCCGCCACCACCGCCAAGCCAGTACTGCCACTGGATGTGGCCTGCAAGGAGGAGATACATGAGGGCCCTGGAGCCGCCTGTGAGGCGGGGGTTGTATCCCTACCCGGACCAGGCGCGGCCGCGCAGGTCCCCATCGGAGGCCTCGGCAGACACCAATTCCGTGCCAGCTCGGATCCAGCTGCCACCCGCTGGCCAAGCAGCTCCGGAGGTTGAAGCTGACACCGTTCGCCACCCTGTACCCGCATCAGAGCCAGAACATCATCGGGAGGTACCAGGTATGAGCACTGCCCCTGCCATAATCCTGGTGCTGGGAACTGTACCTGTGGACCGAAATGGTCCAGTGCTTTCTCAGGTCTTAAGTGGCAGCACCCAAGTTTCACCAGCGGTCAGACCAAAAGCCAAGGCAGCAGAGATGCCACCTGAAGCTGAAGTACCTCACTCCCAGGTACAAGTTGTTACTCCTGCTGTACCTCAGGCAGCAATTGCACCAGCTGCCCCTACCTCATCCTATGTCGACCCGCCATCAGCAGGAAAAGGACACCAAGAGCATCTCCCCTGGAAGCAGCCCAAGCAACCAGCTTCCAGAACCCCAGGAGGGGACAACTAGCCATAATGTCGACTTAATTAAACTAAATCTCGTTACCCAGGAGGGTACTTGCACCATTGTGCCTTCTTTTTGGTTATCATGTTTTTGTTTTCTTGTTTTTCTTCCCAGTTGTTGCCCAGTTTGATTGGCAGCCTTTACACTTGAACTATGGAGATCATGGACGCTGAGTGATCCAGAACTGCAATTGTAAATAGTTTGCACCTCTTTAGGTGCTTTCTCTTGGTTTTACATAGGAACCTTTCCTTGAAATAAGGACTACTGTTATGATTGAGTCACCGTAGGAGGCAAAAATAGAAATGCTAGCTAAGTTCAGAAAACCAGAGAAGTTGGCAGCTATCGGATTGCAGACCCCTGAACCTATCAACACAACTAGCAGTAGCCGTGGGGGGCTCCTACGATGCCCTAGGCCCCTCGATCACAGCTGGAGGACTACATAGCCTAAAGACAGAAAGGGAAATCTAAACTGCCCCAGAGCAGACCCCAAAGTAAAAGGCAGCCCCCACATATAATGATGGTGAAGCAAGAAGAAAGAACAAAACACAGACAGAAAGATAGACTGAGCAAAGATGGGGCCCACGCTAGCTTAGATAGGAAAGGACAGGAAGGCTGCTGTCTGCAATCCGTGAAAAACCCTATGAAAATAAGAGCCAACAAACTGACAGTAAAAAAGGCCCTGAAGACGCTAGGCTTCAAAAAAGCTATGTCAGTACTCAGGAATATTCTGAAGACAGAGCAAAAGGCAAAAGGAGATTCAGCTCACCCCAGCAGGGAATGGCAGAATCCAGAAAAGCAAGGAAAACAAAACAATAATGCAAAAAGGCAAAGCAGAAATCTTAACTTTAGATGAGCAGGAATCAGACTGGTTTCCTAGAAGTCCACAGAGAAACCACCCGCAGGCCAGAAGGGCGTCGGCAGCCTTATATCCAGTCATTAACTCCACTCAGCCAGTCATCATCATCAGCCCCAGGTGTTTGACAATCAGGCTCACTACCTTTCTTCACCAGAAGAGGGAGTTCCTCGGGCCTCAGTAGTGAAGGGGAAAATCAACTCACAACAGTACCTCCCCCTTGAGGAGGGGTCACCGAACCCTCAACCACGCCACCAGGGCGATCAGGGTGAGCCCGATGAAAGGCACGCACCAATCTTTTGGGATGAATATCAGAGGCAGAGACCCAGGAATTATCCTCCTGACCATAACCCTTCCACTTAACCAAATACTGGAGTCTCCGTCTAGCCAGACGGGAATCCAGTACTTTCTCTACATCGTATTCCATGTTACCTTCAACCAATACAGGGTCTGGAGGTGCAACCCCCGGAACAACAGGTTCAACAAACCTCTTCAACAAAGATTTATGGAACACATTATGGATTTTAAATGTGATAGGAAGAGCCAAACGAAAAGAGACCGGATTAATAATCTCCAAAATCTTGTAAGGTCCAATAAATCTAGGCTTAAACTTAGGAGAAGCCACCTTCATAGCAATATTTTTTAATGATAACCACACCAAATCACCAACCTTAAATTGGGGACCAATGGTCCTATGTCGGTTGGAAAACCGCTGGGCCTTTTCCTGGGAGAGAGATAACTTATCCACCACTTGGTCCCAGATCTGGTGCATTCTCTCCACCACAGTGTCAACCCCTGGGCAGGCGGAGGGCTCCACCTGCCCTGAAGAAAATCAAGGATGAAACCCAAAGTTACAAAAAAAAGGAGACATCAAAGTGGCAGAACTAGCTCTATTATTTAAAGCAAATTCGGCCAAGGGCAAAAATGAAACCCAATCATCCTGATCAGCAGAAATAAAACATCTCAAATATGACTCCAAGGTCTGGTTTGTTCTCTCTGTCTGCCCATTGGTCTGAGGGTGAAAAGCAGAGGAGAAGGACAACTGAATTCCCAGCTTGGAACAGAAAGTTCTCCAAAATCTAGACACAAACTGGACTCCTCTGTCAGATACAATGTTCTCAGGAATCCCGTGCAAGCGAACCACCTGTTGTAAAAACAGGGGCACCAATTCAGTGGAAGATGGCAACTTAGGGAGTGGTACAAGATGAACCATCTTAGAGAACCTATCACAAATCACCCAAATAACAGTCATCCTTTGAGAGACAGGCATATCAGAGATGAAATCCATTGAAATATGGGTCCATGGCCTCTTGGGGACAGGCAAAGGCATCAACAACCCACTAGAGCGAGAACACGATTTAGACCGGGAGCACGTCCCACAGGACTGCACAAAATTCCTGACATCACGAGACAAGGAGGGCCACCAAAAAGACTGACTCACCAGATCTTTAGTACCAAAAATACCTGGATGACCAGCCAAAGCAGAGCAATGAACTTCAGACACTCTCTTCTTCCACTGGTCAGGAACATACAACTTTCCACTGGGACAACGCTCAGGTTTGTCCTCCTGGAACTCTTCCAGAGCACGTCTCAAATCGGGCAAGATGGCAGAAAGAACTACCCCTTCGCCTAAGATGGTAGCAGGCTTGGTCACCACAGGAGAATCAGCAAAGAAGCTCCTAGAGAGGGCGTCAGCCTTGACATTCTTAGTTCCAGGAAGAAAAGAAACCACAAAATCAAAACGTGTAAAAAACAAGGCCCACCTAGCCTGTCTAGGGTTCAAGCGCTTAGCCGACTCTAGGTAAATCAAATTCTTGTGGTCAGTGAGGACCACGACTTGATGCTTAGTTCCCTCCAACCAATGTCTCCACTCCTCAAATGCCCATTTCATGGCTAACAGTTCCCGATTCCCCACATCATAGTTACGTTCAGATGGAGAGAACTTTCGGGAAAAGAAAGCACAGGGATTCATTTTAGATGTTACAGGATCCTTTTGGGACAAAACAGCTCCTGCACCAATCTCAGAAGCATCCACCTCTACCTGGAACGGAAGTGAGACATCAGGTTGCCGCAAAACCAGGGCGGAGGTGAATCTTCGCTTCAGTTCCTGAAAGGAAGAAACAGCCTCCGGAGACCAATTTAACACATCAGCACCCTTCTTAGTCAAATCAGTCAATGGCTTGGCAATACTAGAAAATTTTGCTATAAATTTCCGATAAAAATTAGCAAAACCCAAAAACTTCTGGAGGGCCTTCAAAGAAGTGGGCTGAACCCAATTGTAAATGGCCTGTACCTTGGCCGGGTCCATTTCAGTAGTTGACGTGGACAAAATAAATCCCAAAAAAGAAATCCTCTGTACTCCAAAAAGGCATTTAGATCCTTTGACATACAGGGAATTCTCCCTCAAGATCCGGAACACAGTCCGAATATGTTCCACATGAGAATCCCAATCCTTGTAGAAGATCAAAATATCATCCAGATAGATAATCAAAAATTTATCGACAAAATCTCGGAAAATATCGTTCATGAAGCACTGGAAGACAGAAGGGGCATTAGTGAGCCCAAAAGGCATCACCAGGTACTCAAAATGTCCCTCCGGAGTATTAAACGCCGTCTTCCATTCATCCCCATGCTTAATGCGAATAAGATTATACGCCCCCCTGAGGTCAAGCTTGGTAAACCAGCAAGCACCTTTAACTCTGGAGAATAGATCAGAAATCAGGGGTAACGGATACTGATATTTAACAGTAATTTTGTTGAGAGCACAATAATCAATACAAGGTCTTATTGATCCATCCTTTTTGGCTACAAAAAAAAAACCGGCACCTAAGGGTGACGAGGATGGTCTAATATGACCCTTCTCCAACGCCTCCTTAATATAGGATCGCATAGCCTCGTGCTCGGGTACAGATAAATTGAAGAGCCGACCCTTGGGAAATTTACACCCCGGGCTCAGTTCAATAGCACAGTCATAACTCCTATGAGGAGGCAGAGACGCAGACTCATTCTCACTAAATACATCATAAAAGTCCGCCAAATAATCAGGAACATCATGCGACTGAGGAGAGGTGGAAAACACCGGAGCCTCACTAAAGGTACACCGACAATCCCAACTCACCACAGACACAGATTTCCAATCCAAAACTGGATTATGAATTTGTAACCAGGGAAACCCCAGAACAATAGTATCATGCAGATTATGTAACACCAAAAACCTGCAATTTTCTTGATGGTCTGGGGCGACCCGCATTACCACCTGGGTCCAAAACTGAGGTTTATTTTTAGCCAAAGGAGTAGCATCAATCCCCCTCAAAGGGATAGGCGTCTGCAGGGGTGTCATCGGAAATCCACAACGTTTAGCAAAATCCAAGTCCATTAGGTTTAGAGCTGCTCTTGAATCCACAAAAGCCTTGGCGGAAAATGTGGACAGGGAGCAGATCAGAGTAATAGCCAGAAGAAACTTAGGTTGAACACCACCAACAGAAAACGTGTGTGCAAAGCGTTTCTCTCGTTTAGGACAGACAGAAATAATATGCGAGGCATCTCCACAGAAAAAACACAACTTATTACGCCTTCTGAACTCCTGACGCTGCTCTCTGGAAAAAACTCTATCACATTGCATAGGATCTGTTCAACCGGTGGCAACACCTCTCGTGCAGCTCTGCGTTCGCGTAAACGCCGATCAACCTGAATGGCTAAAGAAATAGAATCGTCAAGACCAGAGGGAACAGGAAATCCCACCATAGTATCTTTTACGGCTTCTGACAACCCCTTCCGAAAGAAAGCAGCCAAGGCATTATCATTCCAGGTAGTAAGTACTGCCCACTTTCGGAATTTTTGACAGTACAATTCTGCAGAATCACGACCCTGGTTCAATGCCAACAGGGTCTTTTCAGCCTGATCAATGGCATTAGGTTCATCATACAACAACCCCAAGGCCTGAAAAAATGCGTTCACATTAGTCAGAATAGGATCATCTGGTTTCAAAGAAAACGCCCAATCCTGGGGATCGCCACGCAGCAAAGAGATGACAATTTTAACCTGCTGCGCGGAGCTCCCTGACGAGTTAGGCTTCAAGGCAAAAAATAATTTACAATTATTTTTGAAATTCCAAAATTTAGACCGATCCCCAAAAAATACATCAGGTGTAGGAATCTTTGGTTCAGCAGCATGTGAATGAGCAAGGTAGGCGGAAATTCCCCGCACTTCCGCAGCGAGCTGCTCCACACGATCAGACAATTGCTTTATCTCCATTGAGAGAAAAAAAAATTCCCCCTACGGCCTCAGAGATATAGAGGAAAAAATATACACACCCTTTTTTTTTTTTACAAATATACATATAATGACGGTGAAGCAAGAAGAAAGAACAAAACACAGACAGAAAGATAGACTGAGCAAAGATGGGGCCCACACTAGTTTAGATAGGAAAGGACAGGAAGGCTGCTGTCTGCAATCCGTGAAAAACCCTATGAAAATAAGAGCCAACAAACTGACAGTAAAAAAGGCCCTGAAGACGCTAGGCTTCAAAAAAGCTATGTCAGTACTCAGGAATATTCTGAAGACAGAGCAAAAGGCAAAAGGAGATTCATCTCACCCCAGCAGGGAATGACAGAATCCAGAAAAGCAAGGAAAACAAAACACTAATGCAAAAAGGCAAAGCAGAAATCTTAGCTTTAGATGAGCAGGAATCAGACTGGTTTCCTAGAAGTCCACAGAGAAACCACCCGCAGGCCAGAAGGGCGTCGGCAGCCTTATATCCAGTCATTAACTCCACTCAGCCAGTGAAGGGAAAAATGAACTCACAACAGACTACCTCATTATAAGGACATTTCCAGACACGTTGGCTGGACCAGTGTCTACCATTGCACTTAGTAATAATGCTTAATATTTTTGACTAGTACCTAGATAGTGATAGGACAGATTTTATAGAGTTTCATTGAGAGAGAAATAATGTGTTACAATGTTTGAATAAAGATTGGATAAAGATATGCAGATGATGAACCAAACACCAGCAGTTGTCACTTAAGGGTAAGAAGAAAAGACGAAAATGTGAAAAATGACAGAAAGGAAATGTGTTGCTAGAAAATGTGTTACTTGAATTGGTAGTGAATTTGCTTTCATAGCACTTTAACTTAGGTAGCATAACTTTGAATGTGACAACCCCCCGTTGAGAAGATCAACCGGTTCGGTACCGAGTACCCCACAGCCCTGGTGAGTGAGGGCGCTCCAGAGACATAGTCTGGATCATCATACATGAGGTGTAGAGACTAAAAAAAAAAACATCAACTGACCGGAGAGACAGTGAGTCTGCCGGAAGTAAAAAAGCCAAGGATTGAGGATCTTCTTGAAGGAGAGAAATAACAATCCTATCCCGTTGCTCCTCACCACCAGATGATGTAGGACAAAGCCTAAAATACAGCTTGCAAGCTTCATGGAACACCATAAATTTATCATGTCCCCCAGATAACCTACCTTAGGTTCCGGTTCAGCCTGACTGCCCTCTAGATCAAAAGTCTGCAGTTGAGAGTCATTAGATCCATACCAAGATACAAAATGTTTGGGCCAGTGAAAATGTCAGGTTGTGACGGTCTTTAGTAAGGAAGAGGGACCTCGAACTGTCCCTGGAGCTGGGACTCTAATTATCCCTGTCCCGAGGGTTATCTTAAAGAAAAAAAGGCCTGAGTCTCTGATCTTACTGTACTCCTGTAAAAATCCTAATCTGTCCTCTCCCCCCTCCATGAGGCATGTAACAGAAATGAAAGGAAAACCAGAAACAAAGACAAAAAAGGGATAACATAAAACCTCTATCATACAAAAGCACTAACCAACAATTGGGAGTAGGAAAGGGACTGGAAGGAATAATTGAAATGGTTAAAAGGACCAGGAGATAAACACACACATACAACAGCAAACTCCAACTCCAAATTTCAACTACTTAGCTTTAGCTCACAGTACAGGAAGACGAATCTCCAATAGCAACAACAAACTCCTATTCAGCACAGCGGCTCCTAAGAGCAAGGAAGCATAGCTTTCACTGGAAGGACAGAGAGGGTCTGGCCAGGTTTTATAGGAAGAGTTAATGAGCAGATCAGAAGCAGCTGAAATGGAGCTGCATATTTCTGAACAGCATAGAAAGGGTTGTTAGCCTCTTCAGCACCAGAGGAAACCAGTCTCTTCAGCACCAGAGGAAACCAAATTCATTTAATATGGAATCCAAATACACTGGCTAAATGGAAGATCTACGATTCACAACACACGGTTATCTTCTACCCCCCTGATCTCTCAGGTTGGTGTGACACACTTGTAACGGCAACGCAGGATGCTGCTGTGTCTGGTACTAGGTAGTGGGGGGATTGTGTCCATTCTGCTTTGCAAGTTATCATGGAGTGGTTGTCTAGGAATGATTGGGAGTTATTCATTTATTTAACCCTGTTCCCAGCTCAGGTCTTTGCTGTTTATTACAATTCCTATGTGTTGTAGTGGTGAGTGGTGCTAGCAGTATTGATTGCTCTCTTTCAGGGTTGGTTTTATGGTTCCTTTCCCTTTCTCATCATGCTACGCCCCCAGGGTTTCTCACAGAGGAATCTGCCTATTCTTGACTAGGCTCCGGCCGCTTCACCAGACACCAGCTGGCTGGAGACAGTGGGCCAGGGAAGTGCCCTGCTAACGTCCTCCTCCCATTTACTCGGAACTGGATGAAAAGTATCCCTGTCTTTTAAGGTTTGCTTAGCTGTGGCAGTTTGTGCCAAGTGCGTCTGTGGCTGTGCCTTTGCTGGTTTGGTGCCAATCTTGCTGGGTCTATCTGTGATTGTGCTTAACACTCATATTAACTGCGGCTCCCTGATTGGTTGCCTCATCTATTTGCTTAATGAGAATATTTTCTTTTACTACTATACTTGGAGACTAATAAGAAACCCCTATGAGAACGGTATTATTCTTTCTCCCTCCCCTTATCTCCACCTGTAGAGACTTGTCACTTCTATTAGCCTCACATATGTTATTACATAGGATGGGTTTTATGGATGATTGTATATATAAACCAACCCTTCCCTCTCACTTATTTCAAAGGTAATTCCTAAAAAGACTATAGCCCTGTAAATTAACAGTCCAATCATAACTGTCATCCAGCAATGTCTCAGTTATTTGCATGATATCATAATTTTCTTCCAACAATATTACATGTAATTCATCAATTTTCCTGGTAACGTGTATTGCATTACTGTACACACACTTCATTTATTTTTCAGTGTCTCTAATCCTTAGGCTAAGTGCACACGTACCGGAACTCTCGTGGAAATTACCGCGAGAATTCCAGTCCGCGGGAAAATCGCATTTTAAATTCCCGCTATTTTCCCGCGGAAAAACTAGCATTTTGCAAGCGTATTTAGCTTGCAAAATGCTAGCGTTCTCCAAGCGATCTGTAGCATCGCTTGGAGAACTGATTGACAAGTTGGTCACACTCGTCAAACATAGTGTTTGACAAGTGTGACCAACTTTTTACTACTGAGGCCGCCTATGCGGCATCAATAGTAAAAGATAGAATGTAAAAAAAAAAAAAAAATGGTGTTATTCTTACCCTCCCACGTCCCGCGCATCCGTTCCCAGTAATCCTTTGCGAAAATGCCCGCGATGACGTCAGTTCTCGCGGGATCGCGACGTCTCGCGGTCATTCGCGATGACGTCTTCGCGATCCCGCGAGAACGGACGCCATCGCGGGCATTTTCGCAAAGGACTACTGGGAACGAGAGCGTGAAGAGAAGCAGGAAGACTGCGCGGGACGTCGGAGGGTGAGAATAACAATATTTTTTATTTTAAATTCTATTTTTTACAGGGATATGGTACCCAAAGCCCGGAGGACAGTCTCCTCTCCTCCGGACCGTGGGTACCATCCGCAAATGTTCTGCTTACTTTCCGCATGGTGTGCACAGCCACATGCGGAAAGTAAGCGGAACAATCCATTACTATGGGTGCGGGATCGCCGCGATTCCGCAAATTAATGAGCATGCTGCGGTTTTTACCGCGAAGCGATTCCGCCGCGGTAAAAACCGCAGCATTAGTACAGCATTGCGGAATCCCATAGGAATGCATGGGATGCTTATTTTTCGTGTTTTCGCGGCAAAATCGCGCGGTTAAAACCGCCGCGGAAACGCGAAAAAAACGCCACGTGTGAACTCAGCCTAAGTGTGTTGACTGTCCTAACCCCTCCCCCCATGCCTCCACCACTTTCATCACTTAGACCCAGGTTACTGTCTACAGTGTTTTACAATAGCTGCCTCCGCCAATTCCTAGTTTAAAAAACTTCTCAAACCATCGAGCCATTCTTTTCCCCGCACTCTCCTCATTCAGGTGCATCCCTTAACCCAGCGAAGAACCTGTAGCTAACAGACAAGCCCGCCCAGTTCTCTAGGAACCCAAAACCTTCCTTACTTCATAAATTCCTAAGCCACTTATTTACTTCCCTAATTCCTGGCAAGGCACATGGAATAGGTAGCATTTCAGAAAATGCCGGACCCCTTTTTTCTTCATTCCAGGTACAACCACAGCTGTAACAGTGTCAACTTAATTTGTATTTTGAGTATAATTCTAATCTCAATGTATGTAATATCTGAGTATGGGTGCAATGGACAGACATACACACACTGACACGCCTTGGCTGCTGTCAAAGAGGTTTTAAATAGTTGTCTGAGGAACTCTTTGTCATCAAAATGCAGCTAGGTCCACAAATCATCAATATCTGCTGTTGGCAGCTCCCTTTGCAATTGCTGACTAATGGTGTCACAGGGGAGGAGTTCTGAGGAGAGAATTTGCATATTCACAGTGCATTCTAGGAAAGGTGAAGAGTCTCTGCAAGCTTAAAGAACACTGGATTTTGCCTGTTGCAGCTGAAAGGAGGACATAAACCACATGTCGAATTTTGCAATTTTTTTCACCACTTTGATATCTCTTTAACAATAAGAACATGGAAGAGGCCAGGAGTCATTTGGTGAGCTGCAGTTCTTGCTACATGTTCACAGACTTACCAGTGGAAAAGCCAAACTTCACATGTCAGAAATGCAAGCTTGTGTCCCTGTTGGAGGAAAAGTTACAAAATCTTGAAGAGAGGTTAGCTACATTGAAAATCATTCAGGAAGGTGAATAGTTCTTAGACAGAGCAGAATTATCTATTCATGTTAAAGAGAAGAAATTACGCGCAGGTGCAGTGAATCATTCGGCTGATCCAGGCGGCAGATGCGCGATGTGTCTACAGGCAGAGGAAGCTGGTCACATTAAAGGGGTATTCCCACGAACGAAAGTTCATTTTAAAAATTGTCTGTGTCTGACCGTGTACGGAGCATACCACATCTCCTGGGCAGGGGAGGAAGTAAAAGACAATACAGACATTACAGCAGGGGATCACAGAGGATTCATTTTGTGAGGTAAAATATTTCACTGACTGTTTTTAAACAATATTTTACCTCACAAAATATATCCTTTGTGATCTCCTGCTGTAATGTCAGTATTGTCTTTTGCTTCCTCACCTGCCCAGGAGCTGTGGTATTTTCTGTACACGGTCAGACACAGACAGTGAGAGGAGAAGACAGCAGATGAAGGAGAGAAAAAGTGCACAGGGGTGAGAGAGAGCACAGGGGGAGACAGCTCAAATGGGACAGCATGTGAGGGGAGAATACACCACAGGAAGGAGAGAGACAGCAGATAAAGGGGATAGCACATGGGTAGAGAGGTCAAAGAAGAGAGCACAGACTGGAGAAGTCAGCACATGGGGAAAGAGAGAGTGGATAGGTGGGTGAGCACATGGGGAGAGACTCTCAGCGCTGCAAAGCCTGTCCTCATTGTGACATTACCGCCCTCCCGATGCAATAGCGTCGGGCCTCCATTTAGTGATTAGAATATAAGGCTAGAAGGATACAACTTATATGCAAGAAACAGACTTGATAAACGAGGAGGAGGTGTCGCATTGAATGTTAGAAACGCATATATCTGCACAGAGATTGAAGCTTCAGAGACTGGGAGTTCTGTGGAAACTGTTTGGGTAAGAATACAAGGAGAGAACAACAGAATGGACACCATTGTAGGCATTTATTACAGGCCATCTGTGCAAGCTGAAGATATTGATGAACTCTTTATGCATCAAATGGCCAAGTTTTCCAAAAAATATGACATAGTGGTCAAGGGAGATTTCAACTATCCAGACATTTACTGGGAATCTCTCTCAGGAAAAACTAATAGATCAAGCATATTCTTATCCTCGCTTGCTGACAACTTTATCTTCCAAAAGGTAGGGGAGAAAACAAGGGGAACTGCTACCTTTGGATCTAATCCTTATAAACAGGCAGGAAATAGTTGAGTAGGTAAGAGTGGCTGGGACCCTAGGAAGTAGCGACCATGCTATTTTAGAATTTGGGATAACTAGAGGAGGAACACCTGTGAAGACTCAGACTTCAAGGTTAGATTTCAGAAAGGCAGATTTTGACAGACTCAGAGAGAGAATCGGAGGGATCCAATAGCTGTATATCCTTAAGGACAAAAATGTCCAGGAAAGATGGGGAATCTTGATAAATGAGATTCTCAAAGCACATCGTTAACAATTCCAAAAAAGAATACAAAGCATTTAAGGAAACCAGGATGGATAAACACAGAACTTAAACACATGCTAAAAAGGAAGAAAGAAATGTGTATTAAATGGAAAGAGGGAGGCATATCTAAAGAAGAATATAATGCTGTCTGCAAATCCTGCAGGGCACGAATCAGATTACTAAAGCTGACAATTAATTAAGGCTTGCAAGAGATGCCAAAGGCAATAAAAAAGGATTTGGGGAATGTGTCAAAAGTATAAAAAAGTTAAAGATGCTATAGGATTTTAACAAGATGAAAATGATGAAATGGTAAGAAAGGATGTTGAGGAGGCTGAACTTTTAAATTCCTATTTTGCATCTGTTTTCTCTCAGGAAGGAAATGTAACATTAAATGATCTTCACTGTCCTATTAAAGGAATAGAGGAATCCAGGATATCTATAAACAGAAAGATAGTGAGGAAACACTTAGCTAATATAAATGAATTCAAGTCTCCAGGTCCAGTTGAATTACACCCTAGAGTACTGAAGGAGATAGCTGAAGAAATTTTTGAACCACTTTCCATAATCTTTGAAAATTCTTGGAAAACAGAAGTCCCAGAAGACTGGAAAAGAGCAAATGTTGTTCCTATCTTCAAAAAGAGAAAGAAGTTGGACCTAGGGAACAATAGGCCAGTAAATCTAACTTCTATACCAGTAAAGATCTTTGAGCAAATTATTAAACAACTTGTATGTAAGTACCTGGATAAGAATGAAGTGATTATTCAGAGTCAGCATGGGTTTGTAATTAATAAGTCATGTCAGACTAACTTAATTTCCTTCTATGACAGAATCACTGACTGGGTTGATCAGGGAAATGATGTAGATATAGTATAGCTTGACTTCAGCAAAGCATTTGACAAAGTATCTCACACTATCCTTATTGAAAAAATGAAGTATGGAATGGGCAAGGCAACTGTTAGGTGGATTCATAACTGGCTTAGTGATCGGAAGCGCTCGTGGAAGCGCTCGAGTAGCGCGAAACGGCCGTTGTCAGCCCTTGACACTCATGTTATCACATCCCTGACGTGACATGTAATCTTGTGTCATTAAACATTCACACTAATCCCGTTGAGTGCGACCCTTTTCTCTTGATTGGAATGGAATAGTTCGTGACGCCACCTGTGGTGCTCGGCAAGGGAGGTGTTAAGCCGACGCTGCAGACAGATCCTCTGGGACAGATGGTATGGTGCAGCGGTGATGGTATAGCCCTCCACAGGCAGGGCTGATGTCCCAGGGCAGTGTAGTTGTGATGGTTGTGGAAAGGCGCAGGCAGTGTAAAAGATGGCACCCAGATGTAGCGGTGCTGAGCGGGTTGGTGCAAGAATGAATGGAGGACACCGAGGCTTGCAGTTCCAAAGCTTTACTCACAGTCTGCGGTCCACAAGGGTGCCTGCCTCCGGGCCATGTCCTCCAGGTCAGAGACTCAGCCAACCTCCAGGCCAGATGGAAAGCTCCTCTCCAACACTCCGCCAACGTACCTTTCCTGAACGACTCCTCTATTGCGCCTTAAAGTGTGAAGATCTCCAGTACCGTGGCACCTTTCATGCATAAATTTTTTGTTTATATCGGTTCATATGTATGTAAACTGCCGCTCTCCAGTCCGCTGGGCGGGGCTTATTCACCTGCTCCCCCCTCCCTGTCTTGCTCTACGCATTTCTTCTTGTGTAGAGCAAGACATGGAGGGGGGAGCAGTTGAATAAGCCCCGCCCATCGGACCGGACCGTGGCAGTTTACATACATCTGAACCGCTATAAAAAAGGTATTTATGCATGAAAGGTGCGGGGTCAGGGGGAAGCAAAAGTACTAAGAGAATCCTTATGTGACACACAATTGAATGATATCATTATATGATATCTCAAAAAAGGGGTGACAGATTCCCTTTAAAGAGGACATTTGATATTCATACCTGCCAAATCATGTATTTATTTTAAGATAGAGTTGAGCAAAGTTACAGATGGACAGCAACCATTTTTCTGGAATACAGAAAGCCCGTAAGGGGTTAAAGGAATTAGGCTCCTTTCTTGATTCTTTAGATCATTTCTTCTCTCTTATATAGTCTGTCTTCTTTCTTTGTTCTGGACATCTGGCCACTTGTAGCTGAGTCTTCTGTCAAAAGATCCTACACCATCATATGGGTCGCATCTAGGGATGAGCGAGCATATTCGTCGGTACTCGCGGTACTCGGAAAATAGCGAGTATTTCACTACTTGCCTCGCTATTCTGTTCTCCCGCCCAGCTGTTGCCAGTCACAGTAATGCCGCACCCTTCTTGGTTGTGGGCAGCATTACTATGATTGGCTGGCTGCCCAGCATCCTATGAGTCATCATAGCGTGGCACTAAGCCCTGCCTCTGCCATTTTCTGCACATTGCATGCAGAACACAGCTAGTGTAGGGAGCGTGTGAGCAGCTGTTAGGGAGAGTTTGTTTTTTGGTTCAAATCAGCCAGAAATCCTCTGTGAAACCCAAAAGCTCTTTTCAGAGCTTAAAGCATAAGGTCAGGGTGGGACTGAGTAGTGACCGTTCTCCCAGCTTTTTTTAGGTCACATTTATCCCTGCAGGGCAGATTTTTTGTGCAGTTGCGGTGCTGTGTTCACAGCGAATAGTACGCACGCACGGTGCTGCACAACTGACATGCAGCCAGCACCGCTGTCTTGTGTGGTGTCTGGGCTGCGTATTCTTGCCTTACAACTAAGGGCAGTTTTTTTGTGCTGTTGCGGTGCTGTGTTCACATAATCACAGCGAATAGTACGCACGCACGGTACTGCACAACTGACAGGCAGCCAGCACCGCTGTCTGGTTTGGTGTCTGGGCTGCGTATTCTTGCCTTACATGTCAGGGCAGTTTTTTTGTGCTGTTGCGGTGCTCTGTTCACATAATCACAGCGAACAGTACACACGCACGGTAATGCACAACTGACACGCAGCCAGCACCGCTGTCTTGTGTGGTGTCTGGGCTGCGTATTCGTGCCTTAAACCTCAGGGCAGTTTTTTTGTGCTGTTGCGGTGCTGTGTTCACATAATCACAGCGAATAGTAAGCAGGTACTGCACAACTGACACGCAACCTTACCTTAAACCTCAGGGCAATTTTTTTGTGGCAGCACCGCTGTCTTGTGTTGTTACTGGGGTGTGTAATCTCACCTTAAACCTCAGTGCAATTTTTTTCTGCTGCTGCGGTGCTGTTTGTAAAACACAAAGCAGTACTAGGCTGTATTGCTACCTTCCACAAAGCACTAACTGCTCCTTGTTCCCCAATATCTGCATCTGAACATCTGCAACTATGGCAGAAAAATCCAAAATTCCTAAAAAGGCTGTTGTGAAGGGACAGGGACGTGGGGTTGTTGGTGTCCAACAAGGCACAGAGTCTGGGCAATCGAAGAAGGTTGATGCATCTAGGTTCCTGGTGAAATTTCCCAGTCTGGAACATAAACGGGCCTGGAAGCCAGAAGAACAAGAGCAGATACTGTCTTGGATGGCTGATAAGGCCTCAACGAAATGTTCTAGCAGCACCCAATCGTCCATGACAAAACACTCTACTGTCCATACAGATAATGCTGGGTCATCTCAACCTGTTCCTAGTTCATCACCTGTTCAGGAGTCACAGGAAACATTTGACCCCAACCTTGGTCACTCCGAGGATCTGTTTGATCCATTTCCTTGCATTGCCTTTGGCCTCTCACGGCGCGACATTGAAGAGGAACGTGAAGGGTTATCGTCTGTTGAAGATGGCCAAATATTTGAAACCCCACGTCCAGAAGAAAGCCACTTTCATCCATGTGATATACCGGGTGAAGAGGTGGAGGCTGATGGTGATGACACTCAGTTGCCATCTGGCCAGTCGCCAATATCAACACGGAAGGAAGATGACATGGATGACGAGGTGGTTGATGATGAGACCACCGATCCGACCTGGGCCGTTGGCACACATAGCCAGCACAGAGGATGAAGGTGGATACGTAGCACCAACAAAGGAACCAAGGGCTACTGGTTTGAGCAGAGTGCGAACTGTGTCAACTGTTGCCAAGAGCAATCCCTCTGAGCCCCAAGTCAAGGCAAGGGTGCGTTCAGCCGCTGTCTGTAATTTTTTTTCTGATAGTCCTTCTCAACCAAATGTTGTCATCTGTAGCATCTGCCATAGGAAGCTGCGCAGAGGCCAGGGCAAAGGCAACCAAAGCACCACCAGTATGCGGAAACACATGGTAGCCAAGCACCCTAGTCGGTGGGCTGAACAACAGGGTACCAAATCAGTGTCTGCGACTGCGGGTCAAACCACTGCAATGTTGCCTGTGATATGTCCTTTCCAATCTGCTGGGCAGGAAGCAGGTGATCATCATACCTCTTGCTCACAAGCTGCGGTTGCACAGACACAGGCCACAACAAGCTCATCCACTTGTTTGTCCCAGGAAAACGTCCAAATGTCCATGCCCCAGATGTATGAAAGGACGTGTAAATACTAAGCCACACACCCACAAGCACAAATGCTGAACACGCACATTTCCAAGTTGCTAGCCGTGGAGATGTTGCCGTTTAGGCTTGTGGGGACACAGTCTTTCCGTGATCTTTTGACTGTGGCTGCCCCATGATACTCGGTTCCCCCCAGCCGGCACTATTTTTCCCGGAGTGCCGTCCCCGCATTACACCAGCACGTCTTAAACAATCTAAAGCGGGCTCTCTCCAACGCCGTAACCGGGAAGGTCCATCTTACAACAGACACGTGGACAAGTACTTGTGGCCAGGGACGATGCATCTCTGTCACGGCACACTGGCTGAACCTGGTGGAGGGTGTGACAAAGTCTCAAACTGGACCATCAACACATATCCTACCCACGCCACGAATAGGGGGCCCAACCTCAATCAGGGTTTCCGCCTCATCATATGCGTCCAGTCTCACCTCTTCCTCCTCCTCCGCCTCATCATCCTATGCTGAATTACCCTCCACATCTCTCCCAAGTTGGAAGCTGTGCAGCAGTGCATCGGCAAAGCGGCAAAATGCTCTGCTGAAGCAGATCTGCTTAGGTGAAACACCACACACTGCAGCAGAGTTGTGGCAAGGAATAAAACAACAGACCGATCAGTGGTTCTCCCCACTGCAACTCCAACCTGGTCTGGTTGTCTGCGACAATGGATGAAACCTGGTGGCGGCTTTAAAGCTCTGGAAGCTGGTACACATGCCATGCATGGCTCACGTGCTGAACCTAGCGGTGCAGAAATTTATAAAAGCATACCCTGACTTGCCGTACCTACTTGAGAAGGTGCGCCATATTTGTGCCCATTTCCGCCACTCCTCAACCGCTGTTGCTGGTCTTGCAGTGCTTCAAAAGCAATTTAATTTGCCAAACCACAGACTCATTTGTGACATGCCAACACAGTGGAGCTCAACATATCATATGATGGCAAGGGTAAGTGAGCAGCAGAGGGCACTTTCTGAATACCAGCTTAAACATGCCCGTCACACTGAGACTCAGCCAAGACACATAACAACTGTGGAGTGGGTGTGGATCGCTGATATTTGTGAGGTGCTTAATAACTTTGAGTACTGCACGAAGCTTGTGAGTGGTGATCAGGCTATTATCAGCGCAACCATCCCTATGCTGTGTCTGCTGAAAAACTCGCTGCAGAATCAAAAAATAGAATCTTTGCATGCCCAGCAGCTGGGTATGGAGCAAGATTTCACAATGGGTGATCCCACCCAGCCCAGCCAATATCATCAGGTAACATTGGGGGATGAAGATGATGATGAAAATGAGGAGGGAGAGGACTTCTTTTTCAGTGGTACCGAGGGGACACCTCATGCTACAGAGGGGAATCCCAACCCCAGCTTCATGTCTGTTCAGCATGGGTGTGCTGAAGAGGAGGAGGTGGAGGAGGAGAGTCAGTGTGAGGAGAGGATGAGTATTGTTCCTCCTTCAGGGGTCACAGAACATTTGCCTCTTTGCTGCTTGGCACACATGGCACTCTTCATATCTGACTGTCTGTGCCAAGTCGCTCGCGTAATCCACATTTTCAATAGCAACCTATACTGGTTGTCCACCTTTCTAGACCCACAGTTCAAGGACAAATTTCCTTCGCTACTGTTGCAGTTACCAAGGGGTTTCACAATAGAATCCTTCAAGAAGGCCGTTGTCGATCATTTGATGGCAGCAGCACCCTCAGACACCACTGCTAGCAGGGATACCATGCATTAATGGGGAGAGATACAACAAGCAGGTCCAAAAGAGGTGGTGGTAAAATGTCCACAAACTGGGCTATCTTCAATAAACCGGCTCATCACCAAGGACTAGCTGGAACAGTATCAATGTCAAGGAGGGAGAAGTTAAGCAAGATGGTCAACGACTATCTAAGTGACCATACTGTACATGTGTCTTTCCTTATGCTTTTGTAATGTTTAATTACTGGGTATCCAAGTTGCATAGTAGGCCCGACCTCTCCTTCTATGCCTTGGAGGTGCTGGCCTGCCCTGCTGCTAGTGTGATGTCAGAGCGTGTTTTCAGTGCCGCTGGGGCAATCATCACAGATACACGCACACGGTTGACAACAGAGAATGCAGACAGGCTGACTCTGATAAAATATAACAAGGACTGGATTTCGCAACAGTATTTAAGCCCTCCAGATGACAGTATCCCAACCTAAAGTCACCCAACACGTTTTTTTTTTAAATTGGTGATCACATCCATCCCTTCCCAAACAAGCCCCTTTTCTTCTTCTTACACATGTTTTCAAACCCTGCTTCGGACACATGTACCTCATGGTCAATAAGCTAAAAGCAATGTTACGTTAATTAATATTTCCCATCGGAGGCACTTGTGATGAGAGTGAGACCCTTTTTCCTTCATCAACCATGGTATCATGCCCCTTGGGCTAATTTTTGGAGACACTATTGCTATGCCTGGACACTGGGCACGGTCACCTCTATGCTAGTAGTCCTAGATTCATCATAATTGTTTGGCCCTTCAGACCTGTCTTGATTCCTTCATCAACTATGATACAGCCCCTTGGGCTAATTTTTGGAGACACTATTGCTATGCCTGGACACTGGGCACGGTCACCTCTATGCTAGTAGTCCTGGCTTTATCATAATTGTTTGGCCCTTCAGACCTGCCTTGCTTCCTTCATCAACTATGATACAGCCCCAAGGGCTAATGTTTTGAAGGCACTATATCTATGCCTACACATTGGGCAGTGGCACTACAAGGACAGTAGTCCAAGCTTTATAATTGTGAATCCCTTGTGATGATGATAATGCTGATGGGTGGCTTCTTCCTGCGTTAACCATAACAAAGCCCCTAGGGCAGATTGCTCTCCTTACACCACTTACATACTTAGCTGTCAGAAGATCGCCTCCATCATCACTCGCTCTTACGGCACTTCTGATATATCACTGGCACTGCGTAAGTGGCGTACGAGTCCCGCTCTTCCAGCAAAAAACCACAGGACTTCAAATAGTGTTTGTACATTCTAGTGAAGCAGTGGTGTAAAACCACTCGTGCAGCCCCTGACCAGGTGCCCCCATGTTATATACATTTATTTACAGCATACATTTTTTAACATTTACACATTTTTTAGCCTTTTCCTCAGCCCCCAGACCGCTTTGTAGGGTCCAGCATAAAATTACTCGCATTTTCCATTGACTTTCATTGGACTCGCTATTCGTACTGAATACCCGAGTATTAGATACGAGTATAGCGAGTCCGAATACTTCAGTACTGGCTCATCCCTAGTCGCAGCGAATGTCAATAATGTGCACCGCAGCACACATGACAGCGTGAGATATAGTGTATGGAAGTGGCTGGAGGCCCAGAATAAAGAAAGAAAATAGCAGGAAGGATATAACAGATCTAAGGGTCGATCAGAAGAGCAATGGTGGCAGGACTGGTACAGAGAGAACCATGGAGAGATGAGCATAAGTGGCTCCATACACAATAGGTTCAGCCAATTGTTTGGCTAGCAGTGATCTCTCCTGACTCCTCCATACACAAGAGCGTTCCCTCTGCCAAACTCTTGTATGCTCTGTACGAGAGAGCTGCTGCCAGACCTCTCTGATGGTGACTTATCTCACCGAGAGCAAAATGCCGTATTCTATCTCCTCTGACATCATCTGTTGGGTATAGTTGGGAGGACACCCCATACACAATGTCGCTGGCTTCCGTCGACATTAGTTAAATTTAAATGGAGGACTTAAGAACTTTATTAACCCCTTCCTGACTGATTCAATTTGTATAAAATTTATTTAATGTGAATTAAATTTCCTCTGTGAAGTTATCAAATCTGCCCAAAGGAATTTCAGTAGATTTGTCCTATGTATTATAAATATATATTATTCATTTTGCAACCCAACTTCTTTAAATGAGACTTTTTATGGGCAGCACCATGGTTCAAAGGTACGCACTACAAGCATTGTCTGTGACATGTATGGATATCATTGTCACTTTCCTCTGCTGACAATATTTCATTTGTCTCCAGCTGTATTATAGAGGCGTTACTTTTTATTGCTTTCCTGCCAGAATCAATGTCCTCCCTGCCCTGAGGATTCACAACAGAAGCTTAAAGTGATTAATTAGAGAATAGATAACTTATTAATTGCTCTGCGACCAGTCTAGATTTTTAGATGTTTTAGATATTTTAGCTGACTATTTTTTTTATATATTAGATAACATGGAAAATATAAACAAAAAAGTGCAATCCTTTTTTTTGTGTGAGTGATAAAACACTGCAAATCAGAAGAAAACATGTTCTTATTGTTTTAGGCCTGTTTCACACATCCGTTTGTGTCCATCAGTCAAAATCCGCCGTTTTGCAAAAAAACCAGATCGGCCATTTTTCTTGGCGGATCCGTTTTTTTCCCATTGAGTTGCATTACCGGCGGTTCTTGACGGATGGTCATCCGTTGGACCGTTTTTTTGCGGATCCGACAAAATTTTGACGTCCGCCGACATGCCCGAAACGGACCATGCAACATTTTTTCGGGCGGCAGGATCCGCACTTCTCACTGCGCCTGCCCGCAAGACTTCACTCAGCCGGAAATTTAACCCTAAACTCTGTTCTGGCGGCTGAAAAATTCTCTCTCTCTTGGCAGCGGTTCCTTTAAAATTCTTCCTTTGACGGATCCGTTAAAATAACGGTCCGATCACAAACGTTGTGGTCAGTACAGGAACGGATCTGCTATCTGCCATTTTAGCGGATTTGGACTGACCAAAAAAACTGATGTGTGAAACAGGCCTTAGTGCTTCTAAAAAGTCTTGTTTTTTTGACAAAACTTCAAGATAATAAATATGAACTAAAAATGAAGATAGAGATAATGTTTTAGATCTTATATTATTATATTGATTTTATCTTTATATCACCAACATATACAAAGTAGAATATCAACTGTAGTAAAAAGAACAAGTAAAATATGTTTGTAATTCTATATACTTATCATGTATGACAAATAGTAATTATATATATATATGTATATATACAGCTGTGGCAAAAATTAAGAGACCACCACATCAAATCCCTGTCATGGGCAGCCCATTCTCCAGACCTGAACCCCACTGAATACATCTGGAATGTTATCAAGAGGGTGATGGATAGTCACAAGCCATCAAATAAAGAAGAACTGCTTACATTTTTGCGCCAGAATCAGTGTGAAAGAGTGGTGGCGAGCATGCCAAGATGCATGAAAGCTGTGATTAAAAATCATGGTTATTCCACAAAATATTGATTTCAGAACTCTTCCTGAGTTAAAACATTAGTATTGTTGTTTCTAAATGATTATGAACTTGTTTTCTTAGCATTATTTGAGGTGTGAAAGCACTGAGTTTGTTTGTTTTATTTTTACTTTTGACCATTTCTCCTTTTCAGAAAAACAAACAAACAACATTTATTGCTTGATAATTCGGAGACTTATTGTCAGAAGTTTATAGACTAAAAGAACAATTTACATTTTACTCAAAAATATAGCTATAAAGAGAAAAATCAGACAAACTGAACATCTGAAAGTGGTCTCTTAATTTTTTGCCAGAGCTGTGCATATACTGAATATATAGCACTAAACATGTCAGTTGTTCTTATTTTATTATTGCAATGTAAGAATGTGCTACATATATAAATGGTTTAATTAATAAGTGAAAAACATTTGCAATATATATATATATATATATATATACTGTGTGTGTATATATACATATATATACTGTATATATACTGTATATAAGTACATACATTATATATAGACATTATATATAGATGGACAGGTAGTACCACTGTAATTTGTTTTTAAAATGAAAATGCTTTCAATAGCTCATCCAATAATTACTGTATTTTGCCAAATTTAACTTTACATTTAGAAAACAGTTGTTGACGATATATGGAGAACTTGTATATTTTTATATTTTTTTCTTTTTTTTTTCTTTTAACAGCTATAATCTACAACCAACAGGTGGCAGAAGAAAGCTATCATTCTGGGTAACACACAAATCACCTGCACATTTTACATCAAGACTGTTCTGATTATTATAACATGGAGCATGGATGTAAAGGCAGATACAAAGTAAAGATGATAGATGAAGGATGGATAGATAGATAATAGATAATAGATAGATAATAGATAGATTGATAATAGATAATAGATAGATTGATAATAGATAATAGATAGATGATAGATAGATAGATAGATAGATATGGGATAGATAGATAGATAGATAGATAGATAGATAGATAGATAGATTGATATGCGGTAGATTGATAGATTACTTAATAAAATCATTTTGATAAATATAGCAATAATACATTTCTCACACTACATTTGCTCCTAGATACCTAATAGTGATGCCCACAATTCTTTATCTAATGTAAATCATAATCCATGGCTGTAATCAGCTACATCTAATCACTAAATATGGATAATGTCGATATAAAAAGGAAACACATTGAAAGGTAAAGCAAACATTTTTATCTGCCATTTCTCTATATTTTATGATTTCTTGTAGATAGAATTTCAGTCCCCACATAAAAAAGACTTATAGCAGGAATTTTACAAACACTAAATAGATATAGTTTAATATTTAGTTTTGGCAAATGTCTGCTGTCCTCTAAATATACTGTATGCAAACCAGTTTTAGTCCAAAATTTGATCTGAATTCCAGAATTATCCCTTCATCTACTGACTATTGAGATCCCCCAGAACTAACCTGACGGTATAGCATCAGGAAACTCAAAATATTGGCAAATCTCAGACAGCATCTGCAAAAAATATGAGTGATGTCAGTTCTTATATGTTGTCCAATATTGCATGATGAGTTCCAGAATACATGTTTGCAATTATGATTTTATGTTAAAAAAAAAAAGAATTTAATCAGCGACTACAAAATATTTTCAGGAGAAACATTAAAAATGTGAGTTGCATCCTCATACGGGGAACTTTTTTTGCTGAGCAAACATCATCTTTTGTAACTCTTAATAAGCAGAACTTGCTCTGCACATTCACAAATGATAAATCATACATGATATCCTATACACATAGAGAGCTGGTAAAACTAGGTCGTTTCACAGAATGTGTTATATCTTTTTAATATCGGACTGGAAAACATAATACAGTTAAAAAGAAAAGAAATGACATTTTGCTCTGCTCCATCTGTAGATGTACACATAAATGATATGTTACGGCACTGTTCATTTACAGAAGCATAGAACGGATTTGAGCGTGTTATAACTTTTTTTAAGCATTTGCGCTGTATGTTATGCTTATATTTACGCTGTATGTTATTTTTATATTGTACCTTTAAGGTATTAAACAATTGATACAATTCGTCCTGCACAGAATTCAATTGCTGCTCTAATTCCGTGACGTACAGAATAAGTAGAGGGAATTGAGTTGTATACATCATCATTTTTTAAGTATATCCACCCCAGCAGTAATTTGTTCTTTTGAGCAAAATTTGGGGGGGTGCACATCCAAGACGAGAGTAAGCAGAATACATAGAGTTCTTATGCTCATTTCAATTTTATCTATACAAAAGCTTTGCAATATTATTTATTCTATTTCTTCATGATCTACGTATTTGATTTATTTTTCCTTTTATTTATCATTTTTAATTTATATTTTTTTATTTTAAATTTATTTATAATTTTTATATTAGAATTTTACAATATCAGTTTTGGCTCATGTTTAGCCCACGTCACTGAACTCTATGTAGGTGTAAGTATATAAATCTGCGCTTGCTTTTGTTTTTTTGTTTTTGTACACGGAATGGTATAAGAGAACTACATCGGCTAAGGAAGGCAAAGATTGGTTCGCATTTGTAAAACATAATCTATCATGGAACAAAATGGCGAACTTGTATTAGGGAGCTGAAAAAAATATCACTTCTCTGATATCATGATGTTACCAGAAATGCTTCTTTTAGCTACAAGAAAGGTAGAAAACACTAAGGAGCTAAAAAAAACTATGAGATTTCATTGGAGAGTTTTTGCTCAGAAAACTTAGTACAAAGGCTCAGTGTGAACGCACCCTTAGATTGCAAGTAGCACCTGCCTAAATAGACCAAATAAAAAACCTGTATAAAAACCCTATTATTACAAAAGCATTTTAAAATGAAAAGTAAATTACACATTCACAAGGTATAGTACTGAACAGTAAGATATATTACAAATGCTAGAATTTACTCTCATTATACAGTCCATGTAGAAATAACACTATATATATATATATATATATATATATATATATATACATATATATGAATATTTATATTTGTATATACATCTATATATACACACATATACTATACATATATAAATTATTTTATGCATTGAAAAATAAAAGTTATTATAATATTATATATATCTTATTATAAATAACAATACTTGTATTTTTCACTCCATTAATGCATAAAATAATGTCAAACCTGAAAACCAACAATTAATGTTCAGTATCTGTTTTCCATCAAATGTCAAGATATGTTACATGATGATTCTGGGAAGAAGGAATCTCCTCCTGTCGAATAGCTTTAAATTTGCTTAAAAAGTGACATAATTATCTCTGAATTTTCATGGCAATGCCACCTATGGGACCTGAGCCTGTGTCAATAAGGTGGGAGCTCGTCCCCCATCTGGTAGCCGCTGTCAGTGGTAAGGTGCCCAATGACGTGTATCTCTTTCCATTTTCTTGTATGGGACCCTAACCTATGCCATTCTCCGAGCTGGAAACACCCCTTTAAAAAGTAGTTCTATATATAGCTATAGGAAAACTAAACATAATCTGCAGGATTTCATTTAATTTCAAATTCCATTTGTCCTGCGGATACCGGCTGCTTTATGATGATCCACAGTCAGGAGTCTGGTGACCAAGCTCTGGGAATGTGACATTCTCTACAGCTTATTATTCCCCTACAGCTTAAGGAAGTATTTGGAATAATAACTGTACTTTAGAATCACGATTTAAACAATTATGTAGTGTATATTGTAATTTGGTTCTGGAGTGGATTTCCTCTTTTAGGTCTAATTCACGCGAGGATCTCCCAAGCTCCCCATGTGCCACCACATAGACTAGCAGCTTACTAAAAATATGTAGAATACCTCTCTATTACTGTCTCATAGTTTTTCTCCATTAGTGGCAAGATCCTATAGATTATGGAACAGAATGTGGAATCTGACAGATTTGTTCAATAATGGCACATGTTTAAGTAGCTGGGCCTGCTATGGATTTTACATTGGAGCTTCAGCTTGGACACCTGCAATCTTTACTTCTCTGTTCTGTCCAACTCAGAGGTTGCATAGGGAGATAATGTGAATGAGATCTTAGATGCTATGTTGTCAAGAAAACACTTGAACTTGTTGATCTGAAATATACTACATTACTATATCATTACAAGCGAGAATATGGAAGCCATCTACACCACGCTGTGGAAGGCACATGCAGGCTTGGCTGGAGGCTTCACCACAATTTACAATGAGCCACTAGAGGAGGTATATAGTTATTCCATAAGGTACAGAAATAAAAGGCTCTGAAATTGGGTGTTTTTGTGTCACTGTGCCTAGTAGAATAAATAATGTCATTAAACTTCACGCACAAAAGTCCTTTTGGTTCCTGGACATTCTCCTGTAAACTCATCACCAGATTAATTCTCCGATTTATGTGTAATTGAAGAACTTAACCCAATACACGGTGGGCTATGTAGAATATGCGTAGAATTTTTTCATAGATTAATATACAACATACATATATAGTATTAACATGGTTATATATAAGAGCTGGAAAGCTAAACTATAGGAGGAATGAAAAAGAACAAAGCCAGGATTGTAATCACACTACAAAAATTACTCAATGCTGATCTATTATAAGAATATCAAGCTCTAAAAAAGGTATTTGGTTATATTCCTAGATCCAAGGGGTTAATAGGACAAATGGAAAAACGATTTACAAAAAGTATGCCTCAAGAGCCCAGTGTACTTATAAGGAGGGCGATGTCCTCACAATCCTTTGGTCTTGCCCACATTTCATTTACTATGGCCTCTATATGCAGGAATTTACTGTAAGTTGCTCAATGTGCTCCGATGTCCCTGCATATATCCATCTTCAGCTATCTCTTTCCAGAGACAGAAGTATGCTACAGAAACTTATATTGTGGATCATTTATATTCTTACTTCCATTGCAAGAAATGTGATCTTGTTCTGTCCAACGGAGCCAGAACTCCGTCCATCGGGATAGTCTACAGTCATGGTGTCCATCTACTATAAAATCCAGCCCTGGTGATGCCCATCAATAAATCCTGGTTGTGTATGCCTCCCAGTTTACACTCTTGATATCACTACTATCTTTTCATATTCCCTTTTTTCTTCATTGCTGCTCCTTTAGGCCTGTAATAATATTGCTCACCGTTACATGTCGCCGTGTTTGACAGCAGTGGAGTAACTTGAAGTTCACGGGCCCCAATGCAAAAGCTCCATCTGGGCCCCCAATTATTGCAAGTCTTTAATAGTATTAGTCTTTCCATATGGGCCAAACGGACAATTTGGACAACCTGGGCTTCAGGGCCCAGGAGCGATTGCAACTCCTATACCTATTATAGTTATGCCCCTGTCTGACTGCCTATCATGCAGCAATTACAAACTGGTAGTTTTGGTAAAGAAGCATGAATTATTATTATTATTTATTGTTATAGCGCCATTTATTCCATGGCGCTTTACATGTGAGAATCACATAGGAATAGGAATAGGAACTGTAAACCGGAAGGGTCCTTGTTTGACCATTGTAAATGTTGGGAACAATATACATGTCAGTATTGAGAGTGGAAACCAGATATGTTAATATACACAGATATGTAATTTAGGGACACATGGTATGGACAATCTACAAGGTAAATCGGTATATGTAGAGACCTATTAATTCACCTGATCCAGTCTAAAGTTGTGTTAGGCATGTTCCTGCTAGCATACATTGAGAAAAGCCAAGGTATGTGACTGGCTTACACTACTTTTTATATTGGGTGAATTTGATTCTCAAATCTGATCCAAATCATACTTTTCTATTATTTATTTTGCAGACAATCAATCTACAACAAAACAGACAGTGAACAGCCCCGTTAACTACAATGGATACATGTTCTATTCATGTAAAATAGAGATCAAAGACGCACATTAAAAAATTGCTTGGGATAAGGCCTTAGACAGAGCTCACGCATCCATATCAGTGAATGGACCAAAATGCCCAGATTGACCTTGGGCCTCCAAACTCACAATAACAGCTTTCTGAGTAGATAAGAGGCTGTTGGTTCAGATTAGTAGACACATGGTCAGTTTTGGAATTGTGGTGAGTACAAGGATCTGGGAATTGTGGTTAGTACAAGAACTTGTGAATTAAGGCTTAGGCATCATCCAGACAACTTTGATTTTTCTCTTATGTGAAAACTGATTTTCATCACTGTTTGATCAGTGTTAGTTTTGACCACCAGTGTTTGGTAAGTGCCAGTTTTTACCACCAGTGTTTGGTCAGTGCCAGTTTTTACCACCAGTGTTAGGTCAGTGCCAGTTTTTACCATCAGTGTTTGGTCAGTGCCAGGTTTTACCACTAGTGTTTGGTCAGTGCCAGATTTTACCACCATTTGGTCAGTGTCAGTTTTTACCATCAGTGTTTGGTCAGTGCCAGGTTTTACCACTAGTGTTTGGTCAGTGCCAGATTTTACCACCATTTGGTCAGTGTCAGTTTTTACCATCAGTGTTTGGTCAGTGCCAGATTTTCCTATCAGTGTTTGGTCAGTGCCAGTTTTTACCATCAGTGTATGGTCAGTGCCAGGTTTTACCGCCAGTGTTTGCGTGTCAGTTTTTACCATTAGTGTTTGGTCAGTGCCAGGTTTTACCATCAGTGTTTGGTCAGTGCCAGTTTTTACCATCATTGTTTGATCAGTGTCAGTTTTGACCATCAGTGTTTGGTCAGTGCCAGGTTTTACCATCAGTGTTTGGTCAGTGTCAGTTTTTACCACCAGTGATTGGTCAATGCCAGGTTTTACCACCAGTGTTTGGTCAGTGCCAGTTTTTACCATCAGTGTTTGGCCAGTGCCAGTTTTTACCACCGGTGTTTGGCCAGTGCCAGTTTTTACCACCAGTATTTGATCAGTGCCAGTTTTTACCACAAGTGTTTGGCCAGTGCCAGTGTTTCATTAGTGATTTTTAGGTATGAAAAAATGAATGAATGTTAATCATGGACATGACATGGATTGTACATGTATGCCATCCATATGCTGTCAATGATTTCCAAAAATCAGACTTGCCTTCATGACATTTTTGCAGACATACGGTCTGCAAAAAATACAGACATGGAAACACCTATACAGATTATAAAGGGTTTGTGTTCTATCTGTAAAAAATGGATGTCTGAATGATGCCATAGAAAGAAACTTTGATTGCTCATTAATGAGAATTTATTGTTTTTGGATTTTAACACATTTGGAATTATTGGATGGGCTTAGAAATATACCCACTAGCATGTAATGAGGCACGTACACTAGGAAAACAAGCCATTAAAAAATACCCATATACAAACAGTACTCTGAAATTATTTTGCTTTTAAATTAGATTTGACACAAAACACATGAGAACGAAAGGCTTTACAGCGTTATTAGTATTATTACAATTTTTAATATCACTGTCAATATTATTTTCATTTAATCACTTAAATTTACTAAGATTAGGATGGGGTAATTTTTATGTCATTTTTCTTCTAAAATATTGAAAAGTTGAAAAAAATTTTTTTACCTGACACATTATATTTAACATCAGTCTAATGACGTGAACCCCTCCAGTGACAAGTCTGCTTACCTTATGTCATCATTCAGATCTACATGTGAGCAGTATCAGAGGTGCCACTTCTTAAATTTGACACTGATAAGTGAGGGGAAACAAAACTAAAGAAAACATCAATTCCTAGGAGACAATACAAAGATACAGCTCATAAAACAACACTTCCAGGGTGTTTTGCCTTGTTGATTGCTCACCGCACACCCAAGTCGTTAGCTAATAAGAACAATGAGCTGAATGGAATGTCTTATTACTTAAGTATAATCTCTAAAGGCTCTAGAGGTGTGGGCTCTAATGCAGTCTGACTGGAATCTGGAGGTAGTATGGAGGAAGACATATTTAAACAAGGCAGCTTGTAAAAGCACATTCACTATGTGGTCGCGCTCACAAAGACTTTTTTTTTGCCACCGGCAGATGATGCTCGGAATGAATGACTGGGACCCTAAGGAAGATTGCCACAGGCCTAGACTGGAAAACAAATCCCTTTTTTCTGAATTAAGCTTTTATTGGTCTATTCAGCAAAAACAAACTTACAAACGCTCAAAATTCAGCTATGTGCCCAAGCATGAGCAAGAGGATTTTTGTTGTCAAGTAAAATAATAGGTTACATAGCAAATAGCTGTTTTAATAACTATTTCAAAGATCAAACCTGTCATTCAGGGAGCTTGCTTCTCATTCCCACAGTGAAGGCAACATTCTCCCACTTCAAGATCCATTGTATCTTTGATGATTTTTTACAAGAGTATCGCAAACTTGCTAATAGAAACTTTTTAGTGCAACTTTGTGCTTCCCAGTTGTTATTTTACCTTTAGAATACTTAATGACAAACGTGAACATGAGAGGAAAAACTCACCAGCAGTTTAACAAAAATAATAAGCACAAAACTTTATCACAACTCCACACAATCTCTAGGTTGTACAAAACTAATATTTATTATATGGGAGCCATAAATGCTCTTGGGTTCCTACTGACCCTCCGTATGCCCCAAATTAAAAAATGTGCCAAATTGCTTCAGTTGCAGTCTAATGGAGGTATTATTTCCTATCAAAGAAAATTATTTAGGCAAAATGGAGCCATAATCAACAATAGGACAACATTTCCAAAATGGGAAGCCACATAGGGCAATGTGAAATATGCTATTTTGAAGTAAGCAAAAAAACTTTACAATGCAAAAATTTGCAAACAGCTTCAGTCTTGTAATATATATCTAATATATAAAGCTCAATGTGTGTGTAAGTACAGTTAGGTCCATATATGTTTGGACAGAGACATTTTTCTAATTTTGGTTCTAGACATTACCACAATGTATTTTAAACAAAACAATTCAGATGCAGTTGAAGTTCAGACTTTCAGCTTTCATTTGAGGGTATCCACATTAAAATTGGATGAAGAGTTTAGGAGTTTCAGCTCCTTAACATGTGCCACCCTGTTTTTAGATGAGTTTTATGGTGTTTTCCTGTCATATTTTCTGATATGGTTTCTGGTCTGTGGTCTGTGTATTATCATGGCATTTTGTGCATATTCCCTTGTTTATTTTATGTATTGAGTAAATAATAAATTTTGAAGAAATTTTATTATCATGCTTTTTGCCTCTTTTTCTGCCATTTACTAATGGTAGTTATGGTTTTTGAATCTTTTTTGAGGTGGTATTTTTGATATGTTGACCATTTACACGGATGCCTGAATGAACCCCTACTGTGGTTGTGCAGTGATGAGGAACAGAAGGACTGGGATATCCATGTGGTGATAAATGGGGTTCCCATCCTCTATCACCAGGGAAAGACATCTTTGCTTATGAAATTTCTTTGCAGTAGGCCACCATAAAATGCATAAAAGGGCCAAGTACTTTCTATTGGAAGATACTGTTGGAGCAGCTCTCTATTTTTGACTCCCGGAAGGAGGGCTCTTGAGTAGAGAACCTACCTCTGTTATGTCCACATGCAGTAATTTTAAAAAATATATACTTTTGGATAATATTATTAAAATGATAAATATTGGGGTCTAATCACATTTTTGTTATACGTGGAGTGAAATATTGGAAACGTTTGATATGTTTAAAAATTGATATACCGTAGTCCTTCACTGGACAGACTTTTCTTTCTTTTTGTCTCAGACATATGCATATAGCGACAGACAGGTAACTTTTGCCTTCAGCATTTCTTTTTTTTGTGTATGATTGTTTCTGTCACTAGACAAGCGATCAAGTGGCGTCAAATCATCGTAGTTGTCAAGCAAGTACTAAGAAAGAGAGATAATGCTTATGTAATAAGAAAGCATATACTTCAATTGCAGATTTTTTTTTTTCCTTTTTGTTTATATGCATAATGCACTTCCGAAAAGGTTGTGAAACCTCAGCCTTCTATTTGGTCTGGGGGATTTTGACTAGGTTAATACTATAATGCCTGTCTGCTTTTTTTGCTCTTTGAACCCAAATAACTGCAGAATGCTGTCTGGAAACAAATAGCCTGAGCTATGTACTTCTAGGGCTGAATTTTAAAAGGGCACTTACTGCGTAAACATTGTCTACTTAGACTGAGATGACAGACTTTTTTTTCCTGTACAAAATAATAAAGCAATGACAAAAAAAAAATCATCACATTTCAAATTTTAATTCACATACTGGAAAAAAATATATTTTTCCACATATTGATTTTTATGAGACAATAAGAAAAAAAGACAAATGTTATATAGTTAGTGGAATAAAAATATTTTTTATTTCGGCTATGCAAAATTTAGGTCCACTCAGATGCAAAATCCTGGTATCTTCTGTTATTCCATGTTTTACAAATAAAGCTGTAGAAGCATATGTTGTTTGCTGTAAATTGGCAATTTCACATATATTAATCCCTTAACAACAGAGGTATTTTTGGTTTTGCATTTTCATTTTTTGCTCCCCGTCTTCCCAGAGCCATAACTTTTTATTTTTTGGTCAAAATGGCCTTGTGAAACAAGTTGTAATTTTGAACGACACCATTTGTTTTACCATGTCGTCTACTGGAAAGCGGGAAAAAAAATTCCATTTGCGGTGAAATTGCAAAAAAAGTGCAATCCCAAACTTGTTTTTTTTTTTTTTTTACTAGGGTCACTAAATGCTAAAACTGACCTGCCATTATGATTCCCCAGGTCAGAACGAGTTCATAGACACCAAACATGTCTAGGTTCTTTTTCATCTAAGTTGTGAAAAAAAATTCCAAACTTTGTTAACAAAAAAATAATTGCAGATGCGATCTTTTGATCACCTGTTATTGCATTTTAATACAATGCTGCAGCGACCAAAAAAAGTAATTTTGGCGTTTTGACTTTCAGCTTAATCCTTTTTTTATTGATAGATTGGTCGATTCTGAATGCAGCTATACCAAATATGTGTATGTTTGTTTTTTTATTGTATTATTTTGAATGGGGCGAAAGGAGGGTGAATTTAATTTTTATTTTTTTATATTTTTAAAAACTTTTTTTTGCATGCTTCAATAGTCTCTATGGGACACTAGAAGCTGCCATAACCTGATCGTCTCTTCTACATATAGGTGATGATCAGATCACCTGAATGTAGCAGAAATGTTGACTTGCTATGAGCGCCGAAAGCCAGGTGGCGCTCAAAGCAATCCAGCACTGACAATCATAGAGGTCTCCAGTAAACCTCTGGTTGTCCTGCCAACACATCAGTGACCCACGATCATGTAACGGGGGTCACCAGTGGGCAGATTTCCTGTATGATTGCCTTAAGCACATGTAAATGCTGCTGTCAGAGTTTGACAGAGGCATTTATCTACTTAATAGCCGCAGGTGGATCGCGATTCCACCCGTGGCTTTTGCAGGCACATATAAGCTGTTCAAAACAGCTGACATGTCCCGAGAAAGATGTGGGCTCAGTGTTGGAGCCGACATCAAAGGGAGGGAGTCCGACATTGACGTACTACTACGCCCAGTGTTGGAAAGTGGTTAATATGGGTAATGTACATGAAGGAAAATTCACCATACAGGAAAGATTAAGATGAGGCATCATTCAAGTCATAATCCTCCACCTAATTCTAAGAACCTCTTCTGAAGAAGATCAATTTCACATGTCAGATTTTCACAGTCCAAGTAAAGACTACCAAGTATGGTCAAAAATTCCCTGACCAGAACTCAACGGCCTCATAGACATACATGTAGCTGATGAGTTTGAGTCAGGAGAACTACAGCTTGTCCAGTCTGCAACATCCCTACTAAGACTGTGAATGTTGGACATGTAAAAACGGCCAAAGAAACCAGTAGGGTCAATGCAGGTCTAGTTTTAAAATTCTTGACAATTAGCCCATTCTTAGGCCCTTGTATTCATCTACAATGATTAGGTACTTCGCTGCAAGTAATTTTATGTTTAAGAAATAACTCTGGTAAGCTAAATTCACATATCTGTATATAAAACAGAGAGCACATGAAGGCAACATGGATGGCATCTGTAGAACCAAAGAAATGAGTCATAACATATATTTATATAAGTGCATTGTGTAGGTGCACATTCACACCGTGACCATTTCACATTCAGAACCAATGATAAAAAAGCAAACATTTTGCACTAGGTAAATAAAGTTATAGTACATGGAAATAATATGGCATACCAAGGCTAGTTTCACACTAGCGTTTATGAGCGCAGCCTGCGCACGGCCGCCGCTAAGCCCCGCCCCCTGCCGTGCCTCCGCTGCATGCGCCCTGTGTCCCCTATCTTTATCACTGGGGGCGCAGGCCGTGCGCAATATGCTTTTGGCGGCGCATGCGTCCTTTTGACGGTGCGCCGACCTGCGCCAAACGCAACCTGCTGCAGTTTGGTTGCGCCGGCGCACCGTCTAAAAGGCGCATGCGCCGCCAAACGCATATTGCGCACGGCCTGCACCCCCAGTGATAAAGATAGGGGATGCAGGGCGCATGCAGCATCATGCGCCGGTAGGCGAAGCTACCGGCGGAGGCGCGGCAGGGGGCGGGGCTTAGCGGCGGCCGTGCGCAGGCCGTCGCTGCGCTCATAAACGCTAGTGTGAAACTAGCCTTAGTTAACACTTATTTGATCAAAAAGCGTAAAATCCATCTCACTGCAACAAGATGTACCCAATCGGGATAGACGCTAACTCTTGTAGTTCACCTCGCTATTCGTCAGTAGATCTCAAGATATATTTGGGCCAAGTAGCACTTAGATCTTACTGTTTAGACTTCTGCCTGTCTAAGCTATATGGCCAAAATGCCCAGCGCAAAAAGGGGAGCCATGCAACTGTTTGTACAAAGTACAAAAAACTAAGCCATAACCAAAGAAATGAGTCGGAACATATGCTGTATGTCGGAACATATGCTGGCAAAGTGGAATATGTAAGTGAACATTCACACTGTGTAATGGGCTGCGTGGTGGAACCACTGTGCCAAAGCCCAAGGAAGACCTGGAGGGGCATGACTAGGAGCCTCACCCAATCCGACCATGGATACGCAGCAGCTAACGACACTTCAGTCCATAGAGAGACAAGGGAGGTGATCCAGGTGCTACTCCATGACTGACCTTGGGTAGATGGCGGCTGACCCGTAGGAGTGGATAGCTGGAATGGCCTAGGGAATGTCCAACAGATACAGACAGGCAGGGAAGATGACAGGAACCCCAGGTGCAGACAGGACAGTCTAACAGAAATGAGCACTGACTGGTGAAGCTGGCTTGGCTGCCATAGAGGTGAACACTGGTGAGTGCATCTGCCTCTGCTACCATTGAGGTGAGCATTGGTGGGTGCAGCTGGCTCAGCTGCGATTGAAGAGAGCACAGGCGGGTACAGCTGGCTCAGCTGCCATTGAGATGAGCACTGGTGGGTGTAGCTGGCTCTACTGCCAGTGAGGGGAGCACTGGCTGGTGTAGCACACTCAGATACAAGTACAGGCACCTGAGAACAGCACGGCGCCCCACAGCCCCCCTTCCCAGCACAGCACCCCAGCACAGTGCCACCAGTACAGCACAGAGCCCACAGCACGGCACCCCACAGCCCCCCTTCCCAGCACAGTGCCCCAGCACAGTGCCCCCAGTACAGCACGGTGCCCACAGCACAGCCCCCCTTCCCAGCACAGTGCCCCAGCACAGTGCCCCAGTACAGCACGGTGCCCACAGCACAGCCCCCTTCCCAGCACAGCGCCCCAACACAGTGCCCCCAGTACAGCACGGTGCCCACAGCACAGCCCCCCTTCCCAGCACAGCCCCCCTTCCCCAGCACCCCAGAACAGCACCCCTGCCCCAGCACAGAGCCGCCACCTCATCAGCTTGGGATGGGATTTCCTAGAGGCCACCGCACCAGCCTGAAACACCGAACGACCCCTGTGACCACTCCTCCACATGTGCCGGATATCTTCCCTGGTAAGCTGAATTCGGACTGTAAGACAGACCCCCATTTGACACATTATTATTTTTTCCCTATTTTCCCTCTGAAAATTTGGGGTGCGTCTTATGGTCCGGTGCGTCTTATAGTCCGAAAAATACAGTAACTTCACATCTCAGAGAGACAGAAGAGACTGTGAGTACAACTCATGATGACCTTTGACACACTCAATGTAGAAATGAATGTGTTGCATGGATTTATGTCTTTTCACATCAACTAAGGAATTTGCTCCTAAGACCTTGTGGGGGCATCACACAACACAGAACCAGACCCAAATCAGAGGACAATAAACCTTTCACTCCTTATCTATGATCTGGTCCAATATTTATGGTCATAACTGTCTATCACTCCCCCATAATGATAGCTCTGCTTCATGTCGCTTGTCTTATCTATTGCATTTTTTCTGGGCTGTGCTGTGCATAATTACGTGATTCTTCAGATTTTGTATTAGTCAATGCCTAATGAAGAGACCTGAGTAGTCTCAAAAGCTTGCAATGTGTTACCATCTTTTCAGTTAGCCATTAAAGGTATCAACCACTGAGGACTCTCAATTCTAAATATTTTCCAATCTACTGGCTAACACGGTACAAAGATATATATCTTTCCTGTATTAGTTACTCTCTCACCTAAATGTATCAACATAGATAATAACAATAATGTAGGAAATTTCTAATTAAAATACTACTTTACATATTGGGGTGTGTGTTAAAGAAGAGCCCTAAATGATCAAGCGTCCAAATAATGTATACAGCATGGATTCTTTCATTTCTAGACAATATATTTATTGGTCTGTTTCATTTTAATGCGAGTAAAAGTCACAACAATGTAGTTGCTGAAAGATTTGTAACATAAACACAAGTGACTTTACAGACTTTTGACAATGTAGCCCTTGGAGAGCTGTGAAACGGCTAACTAATGCAATGGGATTAAAGGTGAGATATGCAGGATTATCTGTAAATTCATACGGTTTATTAGTGAAAGTGTATAGAGGAATACTGCCCTTTAAAATACTGGGCACAAAATAGCATGCTGAGTACAAAAGAGGATCAAATATGTCAATTTTATGCCTCACCGACACCTTTTCCAACCTCATTATAGTTTTCATTTCTTAAACAAAAACTTGTAAATTGCCAAAAGAGAAACATCAGCACATCCAGCTAACCATATCTCTTTGCCTATGGAGTTTCTAAAATGTTTAGGGCCCCAAAGCAAAATCAGGAATTGCCCTTCCCCCACCGCCCTCCACTGTTTATTGACAGGAAATTGAGCTGTATTAAAGCTTCAAGCACAAAGTTACTTTTTTGGATTGACAACCGTAGAATAAATAGTAGAACCATGTAGCAGATATTCTCCAGAAAAGGGGAATTTGTGTAACAGAGTTAGTCAGTGGAAAATAATGATTTCCGATCCAGAAGAGCAGTTCTTGAGCAGCTCAGATAGGTGGTGCTGGTGCAGCGGGACAGAGATGTGGCTGGAGCGGAGATGCGAGCTGATGCAGCAGAACTGGAACAGCAATGACTTTAGTAGCAGAGCTGAATCAGCAATGAATGGTGTGGCAAATCTGGATCTGCAATGATGGCTTATGTCACGAAACAATCATTGACCTCCCTAGTCCAGTCAAAGAAAACACTGCGGCAGCCGGCAAAGGCGCTCAATCAGTGAAATCCTAGGTGTATAGCTCCTTGGGAAATACAAATATGCAAATAAAGTCCGTGGAGCCTCATTTAAGAGTCCCAAACACGGGACTAGCCAGATCTTCCTCCTGGGAAGGACCCAGCCAAGAGGTGGCTCCTTTTGGAAACCACCATTACCACCATATTAAGTGGCCCTTTACAGATATGACAAGGGAAATACCTTGGCTAGTCCCGTGTTTGAGACTCTTAAATGAGGCTCCATGGACTTTATTTGCATGATGGCTAATGTAGGAGAGGTGGATCAGTTATGGTGATCGTAGTGTAGTGGAGCTATACCATAATTGGCATGGATCAGTGGTATTCTGATGTAGCAGAGCAGGACTGGCAATCACCAGTGTAGCAGTGCTGAATCAACAATCTGGATCAGCGATGGCTGGTTTAGTAGAGCTTGATCAGTGATAATTGATGTAGCTGGATTTATGAAGCAGCAAAATTGTTACCATGATGTAGCAGTGCTAGAATCATAGAATAGCAGAGACGCACAGTTTAGTCTGATGTAATTCAGTGCTGAAACAATGGAATAACAGAATTGTACATCAGAGGCTAATCTGTAGATGTGAGTGGAATAAAGAAGTAAAAAAGTTGTATAGTGGAGGACCAAAGTAGTGGCATGGTGAAAACTACCAGAATACTCAGGTATTTGATCACCTGAGCAAGTTGGATGATGTCACAAGAGCATTCTGGGTTGCCATGGCAACCTGACTCAAAGAGACACTCAGCCAAAGAGAAAGGAGGATGGAGTTTGTAGTGCTGGAGCCTTGCGAGGTGGGTATTATAGCTGATTTGTGTATGCTTATAATTCAGTAGTAGTTGAGAACACTGAGGCAGATTTACTAAATTTATGTAATTTTTGTTGTTTTGTACCTTTTCCTATACTGTTTGAGATGTTTAATGCATCTTATGGCACTTTTGTGATGGTTACTTATTTTATGATGACATGTTTCTGTTGGCAGCAGATTATTCAAGATACTCTCCAAGCCTGTGACAACAGAGCTTCTTTATTCAGGAACAAACAGGAACAATATATGATAAGCTTAAAAGATCAGGACTAAATCATTTGTATGTCTCTATCTGTGCATCATCTACAGCAGGCTGCTTCTGTCATACACAGACATAGGGAAAGCAGGAAATACAGTCACATGCTCTCCCTGTGTCAGCCTCTGGGACATGTAAAAAGAACAAACTTTATAAACAGCATACAAATCTAGTAACTAAACACTCATAGCCAGGAATGGAGTTGTTGCTCCAAACATATTCCAACACCCCCACTCAAGAACTAATTATCCTGTTAGTCCCATCGTGGTTCTGAAGTCCACAAACTTTGCTCTTGATAATGGCATTGTCATACCATCGGCTATCATCTTGTCAGAGTCGCAATAAACAAACTCGAGTATACCACGTTCCACTAAGTCACATAAGTGGTGATTAGAGATGAGCGACTTTGCCTTTTTTCTGGTAGAGTCGGGTTTCATGAAACCCGACTTTCGCAAAAGTCGGGTCGAACGAAATCGGTCAATTATTATGAAAAGTCGAAGGCCGACTGAAACACGAAACCCAATGCAAGTCAATGGGGAAGCAAAGTCGGCAGGGAGTGGAGGACAGTAAACACTCCTACAGTGCCCTTTTGAAAGCCAAAACATCAATTCTGATTACTGAAGCTTTTCAACCTTAATTTACTTCATAATACTAGTTGCGCACTGAAAAATGGGGGTTATTTGGCTAAATTTGTGGGGGGGTAGGGCTGGCTCCAAGTTTTCATGTGCCCTGGGCCAAAGAGCGCCCCTTTAACACATACCACAACTCATGATGCTCCGATACCGCAGAGAAATAGCAGCATAGTACAATGAAAAATACTTCACTTTTTACATCTCATGACTGATATCCATTTTTAATAGCTCCAAAAATGGACAATATATTACTCCATACAGTATTATGGCCACCGCATAGTGCGCTATACAGAGTAATGAGGCCCATATATTTCTCCATACAGAATTATTGGTCCCATATAATGTTTGAAACAGTATATGATGAGCTCCACATAATGCTACAGTATATGTTGGTCCCCATGGATGAAGCTCCACTGTTTTATGGGCCCAAATAATGCTCCATACATAATGGGCCCCATTTCTATTGCTCCAGTGTATAATGTGCCCAGTAAATGCTGCTCCAGTGTCTGATGTCCACCTTTGGAATGCTCCAGTGTATGGTGGGCCCCATCTATCATTCTCCAGAGTATAGTGCTCCCCAAAAATTGCTGTCCCAACACTGAAAACAATTAAATAAGTCTCCTCGCTATGGAATCCCTGTACTAGTCAGGACTCCTCGTCGTCCCCATCGTCCATCTCACTGCACTTGGCTGTTTAGGCAGAGGGTGTACAGATGTGATGTACGGTCGCCACAGTGGCATTACCTTCCTCCTAGGGAGTGTGATGTCATGCTTGGGAGCAACAAAGGATCTCTCTAGCAGTTAAACCAACACACAACACACTTCCCACTCCACGCCAGCAGGGAGACCTCTGAACATGACTGCTGAGGAGCTGCTCTCTGTGGTCGGGAGGAGGTAAGTTAGGCCATTCTGTGCAGGGAAGGGGAAGTGTGTGGATGTGAGAAGGGGAGCTGGAGGATGAGCAGAGTTAAGGCTCACTCCTAGCTGGAGCGCATGGTCCGGATTCCGGTCTCTGAGTTTGTAGGGACACAGACGTTCCTGCAGCAGAATCCGGAGGAAGTAGCAGCTGTAAATGCTCTGTACCCAACTGAGGCTCGGAGGCCCCAGCATCGACGTGTGTGAGCCAGAAGGAAAAGGCTACGGCTGTCAGCCATACGAGAAAGTTCCAAAAGAGAGTCAACAGGGGAAACTTCATTGAACTCAGCACTGCGAATACCTCAGATAAGCGCTAGAACGGAGGCCACACTACCTATCTGCAGAGAGAGAAATCCAAATTGGCTTCCAGGCTGACCAACTCCTTCTCCATCTGAACTCTGGGTCCTGGACAGCACCTACCAAGTACAGGTAAAGGAACTGCACGACTGTGTCTGTCATCTTTCTCCTGAGCCTGGCACATGGCTCTGCTACATCCTGCACTGCACACCATCTCCCAACTCTTTCATCTGCCCTGCGACTACAGCCCTAGTAGGTCTTCTACATCTTAGCTGCACCACAACATCTGTCCCACAGAAGCGACACTGCAGCGCTGGTCAATCTAATCAGAAACCAGAGGTGGCGTCACGTATCATTCACCTATAAACGTAATTCACCCCTTTGCATGGACGCCCAGGGCCACGGAACGGGTCACCACTACCGTGACACATCCCTGTGAGACACCGGCCCGGTATCGATTAACCCCACTGCCCTGGCTGGCCACCCACACAACATGTCAGATTCATCTTGGACTGGGGAATTCACGATTTGACTTGATAACCCAGGCATGGTATGATAGAAAGAGCTACATGGACTAATGTGAAGTGTGGCCTGCTGCCTCATTCAGTTTGGGTGGGGGTGCAGGACACAAGGAAAGGGGTTCTTCCTGACCAGGAGCCAGCACTTGACCACTCAGTGCTTGCATTTTTTGAAACTTCAGAAGAGGCGGGCATATTTGATGGAGTCTGTTTCGGCAATGTAAGCCAAAACCAGTTCCTCATGCTCCGCCTTTAAAAGCAGTTAACCTACTCCCAGAAAAGGTATCATTCCAGGCGTTCCAGAGCCAGACCATGATGCAGGCTCAATATCTCCTGCCTTAGCTGCTATTGTGCTTTTGCCACTACCAGCAGATGCACCACCACCATCATCACCAGCTGGCCCCCCCGCACCCACGTCCGTGGCCTCTTCACACCAAACTTCAAAATTTTGCACAAAATAGACACAAAATAACATCAGATATATGGCACTGTATCATAAATGTACAGCTCTATTCAGTCAAAGGATAATTGTCAATCTCCATATATATTCCATCAGTCACACAGAGACGCTCACAGGCTCAGTATGGATTAGACAAGAATATAAAAAGTAGACAAAGTATACAGTATCATCAGATAGCAGGTACAGTATACTGTATATAGCATAGTTTAAACATTAACAATGTACGTCTATATATCAGGAGAAGTGTTGAGCCACCCCGCTAGTGTTTTGGTTCGTCACACAGGAGGCAAGTTCGTCGAATGTTCGTCCAACCCCATTGAAAACAATGGCAGGCAAACACAAACACATACAAACACATAGAAAACAATTACAAAACACCTTAAAAGGTGTTCCAAAGCAGAGAAAATGCTCAGAAGACAAAAATTACATATGGAAAAGGGCAACTACATTTAGAAAAGAGGTGGAGGATTAAAAGGAGGAGGTGGAGGAGACACAGATATAGGCTTGTCATTCTCTTATGAAGTCAAGAAAGGCTGGAATAAAAATGTAAAATACCAACCAAAAAAAAAAATTCTGAAATCAAACACGATCATATACCGTCGGACTTCCCACCAATAAATTCTGCCAACTGGCGATCGGGCGGCGTTATTCCCACGAACCTCCAAACAGCGTCCTTGAAGGCAAAATGTTTGCTTTCCGGGGGCAGTATGATTGCGAAGCTGAACCTTAAAGGAATGTCCAAAAGGGCACTACCAGGAGTGGAGCCTGCGGCTTAATTGGACTCCACCCGGGAAACCACAACCATGCCACCTCAAGAAAAGATGCACATATTGAAAGCTTTGTCGATTGTGTGTGGTGTGGTATGTCCGTTTGTAGTTGTGCTAGCAATTTGACAGCTTTATTCTGTTAACGAACGAGACTCCGGCATGCCCCCGCGGTACGCGTCAAGCTTACTAGAGGGATACGCGAGGCTCTGGCACTATCATGGCGTTACATGTCCGGGGCTGCATGCACGCTACACTGAAAGGACCAGCTTTTGTCGCTTACAGGTGCAGATAACCAGCAGAACACTGTTAGTGATGGGGATCTGTGATTCCAACTATTCCCCGTGAACGATGATTTCCCAGTAAGTGCAGGTCAACCGCAATTCCTGAATTAGGCCTAACCGGCATTACTGAAAAAAATTACGTGTCCAAACCACAGTTGCTGTAGCTTGCTTAACAGCTCGGCAGCCGTTCTCAGGCCCAGTATGGATTCGACAAGATTCTAGAAAGTTGATAAAGAGTACAGTTTCACCGGGTAACACGTATATATGTAGCATAGTTCACACATTAAAAACCTATGTCTATATATCAGGAGGCAGGCTCAGACGGTCTCAGGCCCAGTATGGATTAGACGTGATTGGACAAAGGTGAGAAAGGGTACCGTATCACTGGATAACAGGTATGTATAGCATAGTTTACACATTAAAAAAGTAAGTCTATATATCAGGAGGCAGGCTCAGACAGTCTCAGGCCCAGTATGGATTAGACGTGATTGGACAAAGGTGAGAAAGGGTACCGTATCACTAGATAACAGGTATGTATAGCATAGTTTACACATTAAAAACCTATGTCTATATAACAGGAGGCAGGCTCAGACGGTCTCAGGCCCAGTATGGATTAGACGTGATTGGACAAAGGTGAGAAAGGGTACCGTATCACTAGATAACAGGTATGTATAGCATAGTTTACACATTAAAAACCTATGTCTATATAACAGGAGGCAGGCTCAGACGGTCTCAGGCCCAGTATGGATTAGACGTGATTGGGCAAAGGTGAGAAAGGGTACCGTATCACAGGATAACAGGTATGTATAGCATAGTTTACACAATAAAAACGTAAGTCTATATATCAGGAGGCAGGCTCAGACGGTCTCAGGCCCAGTATGGATTAGACGTGATTGGACAAAGGTGAGAAAGAGTACCATATCACAGGATAACAGGTATGTATAGCATAGTTTACACATTAAAAACCTATGTCTATAGATCAGGAGGCAGGCTCAGACGGTCTCAGGCCCAGTATGGATTTGACCAGCTTGTACAAAGATGAGAAAGGGTACAGTATCACTGGATAGCAGGTATATATAGCATAGTTTAAATATTTAAGATCTCCATGTTCTCAGTATGGATTAGACAACAATCTAAAAAGTAGAAAAAAGGAAATGTATTTGAAGCGTACACCAGTATACACTTTTGGTGGTATTTTTAAATCTTCATATATATTTCTGTCTCAGTAAGACAGTCCAGACTCTCCGCAATAGGAAATGAGATGCATACAATTACTGACATAAATTCTAGTGATTGCAGAAATCTAGGAATTCCTATTCACGGGATAAACTTCCGTCACAATTCTCAGAGGCGATGCAGACCCTCAATTAATTAGTGTGTGGAGACAGCGAAAACCTTTCTTTGTGAAGAAAGTGTTGCTGTATCGCAGTACCGTTGTTCCCATCGCCATTACTCATATCCGTATAATTTTGATCACAGGGAGAGATGTAAACATGGTGCTCACTGCCTATCATGCTCTGTCACATAACTTTGGAGTGCAAAAGACAGAAGCCACAGGCCGTAGGCGATTCATTTGGATTGGCATGAGAGGGCACATTTAAAAATGTGCGCTGGAATGTCACACGTCTGTGAGTAGGAAAACTGTGAAAGCTGATGAGAAACCACCACTGCATCTCATTGTGAGTCGACGTCCATAAGAAATGGAAGCCATTGATCATCTGAAGCTAGATCCCAGCCAGCGGGACAGGGCATAGCTACGTCTTAACGATCACCTTCTATCAGTTCATCAAATTTGTAGTGGCAGTCCCAGTGAAGGATTTGACAGCCCAGACTACACAGCGGAGGAGCAGGGAGAGGTAAACATTGCAAATGCTGGGGCCCTGCCCAAGCAAGGGGGGCCCACTCGTGGGCGTCTGTACTGGCACTGGGCCCCTCATAGTACGGCGGTGTGTCTGACGGCGGGTGTGCACCCCCACCGTCAGAGACACTTGATTGCACTATGAGGGACCCTGTGCCAGTGCCCGTGCCCAAGAGTCGGCCCACCCACCTGTCCAGGGCAACGGCACTCGCACGGTTGGCAGCCCAGTTTGGGAGGTTTACAAAATGGCATATGTTGATGTGGGACATTCACCGGCTGCTAAAGGCGAAATTGATCAAGTCCCAGGAACAGGCGGACCAAAGAAAGCCGTTTTTCTGTCAACCTATGTGTCATCAGGGTAAGGTGTGACAAAATCCTTGGAAACCCATGCATGGTTCATTTTAATGAAGGCTAGATCATCCACATTTTGGGTCAACAGATGGGTCCTTTTTTCTGTCAGGATGGATCCAGCAGCACTGAAGACTCATTCCGATAGCACACTTGCAGCTGGGCAAGCGAGCTCCTGTAAGGCATATTGTGCCAATTCAGGCCAGGTGTCCAGTTTAGCTGCCCAATAGTCAAATGGGAATGACCTGTGAGGGAGAATATCGATATGGGAGGAAAAGTAGTTTGTAACCATAGTTGACAAGTGCTGTCTCCTGTCACTTTCAATTGATGCAGTATTACCAGTCGTGTGAGCGGGACTTGAAAAATCAGTCCACAACATGGTCATGAAACCTCTGTCTCCAACACCACTTCTGATGTGTGCACCACCAACACCTCTTCCAAGTTGCCCGCGGCCCCTACGGCTCGTGTGACAACCATCACCGCTGCTGTGTGCTGGAAATGCCTCAACCAACCGGTTTACCAGAGTTGCTTGTTTGTTAGCCAATATTAGGTCAAGGTTCTCCTGTGGCATGATGTTTTGGAATTTGCCTTTATAGCGTGGATCCAGGATGCTGGCCAATCAGTAGTCATCATCGTTCATCATTTTGGCAATGCGGGGGTCCCTTTTTAGGATCTGCAAGGCATAATCTGACATGTGGGCCAATGTTCCCGGTGTCAATGGTGCACTGCGAGTGCTGGGTGGAGGAGCACTTTCTGGCAAATCCACATCCCTCCAGTCACGCAGAAACCCAGTACCAGACCTTGCCATGCCAACAATTTCTCTTGCCCCACGAGAAGCATCCTCCTCTCCTAAATAATCATCTCCATCATCATCCTCCTCCTCCTCTTCTTCCTCCACCTTGTCTACGACAGTTCCCTGAACAGACAATGGCTGACTGTCATCAAGGCTTCCCTCCTCCTCTTCCTCATCATCCTCGGCTGCAGATGCCTGCTCCTTGATGTGCGTCAAAGTTTGCATGAGCAGATGCATAAGTGGGATGCTCATGCTTATGATGGCGTCGTCTGCACTTACCAGCCGTGTGCATTCCTCAAAACATTGAAGGACTTTACAGAGATCTTTCATCTTTGACTACTGCACACTTGTCAACTCCATGTCTGCCCTCAAAGTGCCTGCCCGTGTATCCTCCCACAAATGCATTACGGCCTGCTTCTGTTTGCACAGCCGCTCAACCATGTGCAGGGTGGAGTTGTTGCAACGTCGATAATTAGGCGGTGCTTGGGAAGGTGGTGCAATCGCTGCAGCTTCTGCATACGACTGGAGTGTACCGGCGACCGGCGGATGTGCAAGCACAGTCTTCGAACCTTATGGAGCAGGCCTTTTAACTCCGGATAATTAGTGAGGAAGCACTGCACCACCAGGTTCAAGGTGTGAGCCAAGCAAGGTACTGTATGTGTCTGGGTTTTGAAAGGGCTATGGCTGCCACAAAATTCCAGCCGTTATCACTAACTACCTTGCCTGCCTCAAGATGTAGACTGACCAGCCATGACTCAGTTTGTCGCTGAAAGTAGTCGGCCACTTCCTCCGCCGTGTGTCTGTCGCCCAAACACATCATCTGCAACACAGACTGCTGACGCTTTCCACTAGCTGCTCGATAGGGGGACACCTCGTGTGCAACAGTGGCAGCTGCAGATGGAGTGCTCTTGTGACTGCGCTCTGTGGACGAGCTTTTGCTTCTGGAGGAGGAGGAGGGTTGAACGCCTACAGCCAACTGTTTCCTATACTGTGGGCTAGGCAGCACTGTGCCATCACAGCTGTCCCCTGTGGACCCTGCATCCACCACATTGACCCAGTGCGCAGTGATGGACACGTAACGGCCCTGGCCATGCCTACTGGACCATGCATCAGTTGTGAGGTGCACCTTTCCACTCACTGATTGCTTGAGTGCATGGACAATGTGGTCTTTCACATGAAGGTGGAGGGCTGGGATGGCTTTGCGAGAAAAGAAGTGGCAACTGGGTAGGTCATAGCGTGGTACTGCATAGGCCATGAGTTCGCGGAAAGCTGCACTTTCAACCAACTGATAGGACATCATCTCTAACGAGATTAGTTTGGCAATGTGGGCGTTCAAACCCAGTGTACGCGGATGAGAGGATGAGTACTTTCTTGTCCTACTCATAGTCTCTGGTAGGGTGAGCTGGACTTGAGAGCTGCATATGGTGGAACTAGCAGTGGACATGGCGGACTGAGAGAGGGTTGATGATGGTGATGGAGTTGGTGTTCTTTCTGATGGCCTAGATTCAGCCTTTCGTTGCAATAACAGTGTGATTCCCTGACTGCTTTGTCCTTGCGACGACAACTCAGCATTTGCTGCTGGTGGTGTGCTAACCGGTGGACTAACAGTGGGGAAACAATGTAGCATTGCTGACTACCTTCTTTGGGAGCAGTAGCACATGTGAAATGTGAGTTTTGGTAGTCCGTCCACGCTTGCAAGTGCATGGTGGTTAAATGTCTTAGCGTGCAACTGGTATTCAAATTTCTCAGATTTTTCCCTCGGCTAAAGGTCTTTGCGCACTTCTTACAGATAACCTTTGCCTGATCATTAGGATTTTGTTCAAAAAAGTGCCACACTGCACTCTTCCTACTATGGAAGACATTTTGAGGCCTTGCACGCTGTGCTAATTTGACCATCTGACCAAGCTGTCCTGCAACTCTTTTGGTTTTTGTAACCTGTTTTTAGACTGCTCCGGGCCTGCCAGATAACAGCTGTTGCGATGTCGATGCCCGCTGCGGATGCTCATCCTCCTCTTCTGAGCTATTGGCAGCGGCACCCTCTACCCCCAATGGATGCCAATCTGGGTCAACAACTGGGTCATCCATCACCTTCTCTTCAATGTCATGTGCACCTTCCTCTGTGTCACCGTGTATGGTGGTATAGTATGCGGGAAGGGGCACCTGAGTTTCATCTGGGTCAGATTCTGGCTCAGTACACTGCGAGGACAATGTAGTGCTCTGAGTGAATGTGCCAGCAGAATCATCTATTAGTGGCTGTGCATCAGTACACGCCATGTCAGATTCATCTTTGCCTGGGTAATTCGCGATTTGACTTGATAACCCAGGCATGGTATGTGAAAAGAGCTCCATGGAGTAATCTGTAGTGTGGCCTGCCGCATCCTTCAATTTTGGTTGGGGTGAAGGACACAAGGAAAGGTGTGGTTCATGAACATGAGCCTCCAATGTTGACTCAGTGCTTTTATTTTTTAAAACTTCAGAAGAGGAGGCGATAGAGCTGGAGGAAATGTAAGCCAAAACTTGTTCTTGATGCTCCGGCTTTAAAAGCTGTTTACTTACCCCCAGAAAAGGGAGCCTTCAAGGCCTTGTGGAGCCAGACGATGACGCAGGCTCAACACCTCCTGCATTAGGTGCTATTTTGCTTTTGCCACTACCAGCAGATCCACCACCAACACCATCATTACCAGCTGCCAACCCCCACCCACTTCCACGGACTCTTCCACCACACTTCCTCATTTTTGAGGAAAATGTACCCAAAAAACCACCAACTATATGGTACTGCAAAACAATGTACAAGGTGTATATAGTAGTGGGGAGAATTGGAAACTCTGTAGACTTCAGGACACAGTTGGATTCTGTCAGGCCCTGTTTATTTTACACCGCAATGTGACAGGCAGATTCTAGATCATGTAATAAAGGTGGATAGAGGACTGTGGAGAATTGGACTCTCTCTACACTTCAGGACAAAGTTGGATTCTGTCAGGCCCTGTGTCTATAACACCGCAATGTGACCGGCAGAAATTGCCTAGTGTATGACAAACTACAAGGTGTATAAAGAATTGGGCAAAATTGGAATCTCCCTAGAGTGTAGGTCTGTAAGAATGGACAAACTCCTCGGCTTTTCCTTACAGAGTCACACACGTAGATAGCTTCAATTTCGCCGTGATAACAGCCGTTACACGGTACTGAGAGAGGAGCGTGCACGTACAGCGCTGTACTGTGTATGTAAAATTGTCAAGCTCCGTGTTTTTGTATACGGACTGACACACGCTGTCTCTCTCTAGTTTTGAATGTAAACAAACAGCAAATATACTAAACTGTTTGAAAAACGGACAAATATATAAGGTGTAGTTCTGTAAGAACGGACAAACTCCTCGGCTTTTCCTTACAGAGTCACACACTTAGATAGCTTCAATTTGCCCGTGATAACAGCCGTTACACAGTACTGAGAGAGGAGCGTGCACGTACACCGCTGTACGGTGTATGTAAAATTGTCAAGCTCCGTGTTTTTGCATACGGACTGACACACGCTGTCTCTAGTTTTGAATGTAATCAAACAGCAAATTTACTAAACTGTTTGAAAAACGGACAAATATATAAGGTGTAGGTCTGTAAGAACAGACAAACTCCTCGGCTTTTCCTTACAGAGTCACACACGTAGATAGCTTCAATTTGGCCGTGATAACAGCCGTTACACAGTACTGAGAGAGGAGCGTGCACGTACACCGCTGTACGGTGTATATAAAATTGTCAAGCTCCGTGTTTTTGCATACGGACTGACACACGCTGTCTCTCTCTAGTTTTGAATGTAATCAAACAGCAAATTTACTAAACTGTTTGAAAAACGGACAAATATATAAGGTGTAGGTCTGTAAGAACAGACAAACTCCTCGGCTTTTCCTTACAGAGTCACACACGTAGATAGCTTCAATTTGGCCGTGATAACAGCCGTTACACAGTACTGAGAGAGGAGCGTGCACGTACACCGCTGTACGGTGTATGTAAAATTGTCAAGCTCCGTGTTTTTGCATACGGACTGACACACGCTGTCTCTCTCTAGTTTTGAATGTAATCAAACAGCAAATATACTAAACTGTTTGAAAAACGGACAAAACTATAAGGTGTAGGTCTGTAAGAACGGACCAACTCCTCGGCTTTTCCTTACAGAGTCACACACTTAGATAGCTTCAATTTGGCCGTGATAACAACCGTTACACGGTACTGTGTGAGGAGCATACACCACTGTATGGTGTGTGAAAAAATGAATGCTCACTACCTCACCAGGACAAAACAATACAATTTGGATTGCTTTTAAAAAAGCAGTTAGAACACCAGTGTGCACACAGCAAGCAGCTAGCCTTAAAAGGCAGGCTAATCACCACCAGCGCTGCGGCACAAAAGCAAAAATCTTCACCTTTCAATGCACAGTAACTACAGTGAAAAGCGCTAGCAGCAGAAGCAGTTGTTTTTTTCTTTTTGCCTTCCTAACGCTCTCCCTACAGAATCAGCAGCTGCAGCAGCTCTCCCTATTCTGAGATCAGCATGAGTAACATGGCGGTCGGTGTCCCCGCCCTTTTATACCCCCTGTGACACCACACAAAGCAAGCCAATCACTTGCATTCCCTTCTCCAAGATGGTGGTGACCGCTGCCTATGTCATCACGTTGCCCACAGTGTCCGTTCTTCCTGATTGGCTGAAAAAGGGCGCTAAAGCATCTTTTGAAGCGCGACTTTGGCAGTAAAGTCGCTGATCTCGTGGCCGACCTCACGCTAAGGTCGAGTTTCGTTTCATGAAACCCGACTTTGGCTAAAGTCAGCGACTTTTGAATTTTTTCGACCCGTTTCGCTCAACTCTAGTGGTGATGTTTTACATCAATGTGCTTAGTCCTTGCACTAATCTTCTCACTGCTGGCAAGTTTAATGCATCCTTGGTTGTCCTCAGAGATAACTGTTGATTGAGCTAATGGCTTGCCGACATCTTCCACAAGTTGTTTCAACCAAAATACTTTTTGACTTGCATAAGCAGCAGAAATATATTGTGCTTCTGTAGAAGATAATGCTATTGACACTTGTTTTCTGCTGGACTTAGAAATTGAATTTTCTCCTAACTTGAAAGATTTTGAAGAATTCTCGTAATTGCATTCCAGTCTCTTTGGAGTGGCTTGCTTACATGACGGCAAAGAATTCCTACTGTGGCTGTGGTATCTGGACTAGGTGTGTGTTGTGAATTGTCTTACTTCTCAGTCGGGGCTCCCTCTGGTGGTTACTGTGGGTAGTGGAGCCGGCCGGATTGACAGAGGTCTGCCACCTGACGATGATGATTGGAAATCTGAGGTTACTGATTGGGAGTATTTAAGTGAGCAGGCTTCCCTCAATTGTTGCTGGTGATTAGTTCTTCCTGTGCAACTTGAGGTCTGCTGTCTCCTGCCTGATCCTGCATTTTTAAGTTGTCTATTTGCTAATCCTTTGCATCTGATCTGGTTTTCCCTCTTTCTGCTTTGCTGTGCGGGTTCAGCATGCTCCCTGCTGGGGCTGTGCTTGACCCCTCTCCATATGTTATAGCTTGTGTCAGTTTGTTCAGTCCCCTGTTATATTAGTCTCTTTTGCTTTGCTGCCAGTTTACACCAGAATGCTGATATAGTGGGGGAGAGGCTGTGAGACCTCAGTTTTTTTTGTACATCAGACGTGTTAGATTTTTTTGGGTTTTTGCGTAATTGCAAACAGTGTCTTTCCTTTCCTATCCTATCTTGACAGTTTGGGCCCCATCATTTGCTCAGTCTATTTTCTGCCTGTGTTTGTCCCTCATCTGGTCTCACTGACAATATATGTTTGGAGGCTATCTATTTCTTTGGGGTTCTACTCCGGGGCAGTTTAGATTTCACCTTTCTTGCTTTAGGCCTAATTAGGCGGGTTTCACACTAGCATTTTTTAGCGTAGCGCATAGTGCGCTTACATGCGCATGCGTCCTGAGCCCCTATCTTTAACATGGGGGCGCATGGTCTAGCGCTTGTACGCGTTCGTATGCGTTTTCGTGCGCATGCGGTTTTTTGTAGTGTGCGGACGGGCGTGCCGGACGCAACCTGCTGCGTTTTGGTCCGTCCGACCTGTCTCAAAAAACGCATGCGCATGGAATGTGCACAGAATGCTAAAAAAAAAAACAGTCCATGCGCACGCCTGCGTTTAAAATCGCATGCGTTTTAAGAGTCAATATGGCTACAAACTGGTTAAAACGCATGCGCATAAAATAAGCAAACACATGCAAAACGCAGCACAGCACAAAAAACGCTAGTGTGAAAGTAGCCTTAGTACTCCGGCTGTGTTGAGGCATCTAGGGCATTGTAGGTACGCCCCACGGCTACTGTTAGTTGTGTTGTTAGGATTAGAGGTCTGCAATTCGCTAAGTGACCAACCTTTCTGGTTTCCTGGTGGCCTAGCCTATTCCTGCCATCCTCCTCAGTGACCTGTTCATAACAGTTGTGGTTGCTATGCTCAGAAGCCCCATCTCTGCTTCCTGTAACTCTCATTGCTGGGTTGCAGATCTTCTCCTTGCGGCATTTATCCACTTCTGCTTCTCGTGAACAGGCAGATTTTGCATCTCTTGCAATGAGTGTGGCACTGGTTCAGGAAGTATTTTGATCATATAAGAAAGGTGTCTACCTGGGATACCTTTGTTTGGCCTTTCTAATCTCCTGACTTGAGGTTGACTTGGTTCTTCTGTGTTTTCCTTGGTGGCTTCAGAGCTTATACACACTTCAGTGTTTCCCTGTTCAGTGTCTGGGTTTGGTGATTGAGATTCTTGTTCTTTCTTCTTAGGTTGAATAACTGGTGTAACTTTATGGAATTTGAGCGATACAGAGTTTTCATCAATTACTACATCTCTGCTGATTGTTACTGTGTTGGTGTCTGGGTGCAGGGTTATGTATACCTTTTGAGTTTTCCTATAGCCCACCAGGACTCCTTGATTTGAGTGTGATTCCCACTTGGAGCATTTTTCTTTGGGAACATACATAAACGTTTTGCTTCCAAATATCCTGAGGTGCTTCAAGTTAGGCTTCTCGCAGTTCCATAGCTCATATGGAGTTTTATTTGTGGCTTTACCTGGCACTCTGTCTTGAAGATAGCAAGCTGTCATGATGGCTTTTCCCCAATACGTTGCAGGTAGATTCGCATCAAAAACATACTTCTTCCACTTTCACAGAGAGTACGGTTCTTTCTCTCAGCAATGCCATTTTGTTCTGGGTTGTGTCTGGAACACGAATCCATCCTTTTTCTAATGGTTTGCACCTTACATTTGTATATTCAGTTCCATTATTTGCACTTAGGGCTTTTGGCATTCTTCCAAATTTGTTAAACAGTACAGCAAGAAATTATTCAAGTTTCTGTGGAACTTAATTCTAACTGTGAAGCAGGTAGGCGACTTGTATATCTGGAGTAGTCATCAATAAATGTGAGAAAATGTCTCTTGTTGCTAGGAGTTTGAACACTCATTGGACCACTTACATCTGGTATCAGATCCAGTGGCTGTGCAGATCTAGTGGTGCTTATTTTAGGAAAGGATTTTCTGGACATTTTCCCTTTAAGGCCACATGCCTGCATTCAGTATTTGGTGAGTTTTTTACCTACGTATTTGTAAGTCAAAACCAGGAGTGGATGAAAAATGCAGAAGTGGTGCAAATGTTTCTATTATGCTTTTCCTCTGACCATTCAACTCCTGGTTTGGCTTACAAATACTGGGGTAAAAAACTCACCAAATACTCATTGTGTGCACATGGCCTAAGACAGCTAGTGCACTTCATCATTTGACTACAATGGTTGATTTCAACACCATTTGCAATTTGAACTAGCTTCCTTACTGCCTCTAGGTCTCTGTGCCCAAGATGTCTGTGCCATACATGGATACAATTCTTATACAGATCTTGTCTAGCACTGTACACTCTTTCTTTGCATTTTAGCTGATAAAGTTCATCTTGGATTTTTCTTTCTGCAAGAGTGTGACCCTTCTTTGATATGATGCAGCTGTTGTCTTTAAAAATAACCACATTTACCTTTTGTATGAGCTTCTTTACTGACAGAAGATTGCTTTCAAGGCTGGGAATATAGAGAACATCCGTTATTGGGATCTTTCTGCTTTGTGCTGAGGAAACTGGACAGTGGAGGTAGAAGTCTCCTACTCTTTCTGAAGTCAAATAGTGACCATTAGCTAAGATTACCTTTTCTGACTTGCTTTCATTAAGGTCAGTGAAGAAAGCCTTGTTATTTGTCATATGATGTCTTGCACCAGAATCTATACATCATATATGCTTTGCAGATGGGGCCTGTACTGGCATTAAATGCAGCTTCAACACATGCAGAATCTTCCTTTTCAGCTGTTTTAACCCTTTGATGACTGTTCTGCTTTTTAAGCTGACTCATTCTTGCTTTCCAAATTCTTAAGTCTGCTTTAAGGTGGCTGGGCTTTTTACAGACAAAACATTCATGAATTTCTCTTAGATTGCCCTTATATTTAGGGAAATTCTGTGTCTTTAATGCTGTTTCTGTTCTGGATTCATTACGGCTTCTTACATGCTGCATTTTTCTCTTGAATTCATCCACAAGTTTGCCTTTAACATACTCTAGTGTCAGCTCATCATATGGTCATGCATCTAGTGCACGAGTGTGTCATAATTCTCTGGAAGACCACTTAATAGAAGTGCAGCAACATGGAAATGTTTATTTCTTCTCCAATACGCCTGAGATGCTCCACAATCTCTAGGGTGTTTCTTATATAGTCCTGTATCACTTAGCTTAGACTGATACATCTTTCTCATGAGATAAAGCTTATTGCTGAGATTTGATCTTTCTTGCACTTTCTGTAACTCAGCCCACATCTCCTTTGCAGTTGCACACTTGCATATATGCACAATCCGATTATCATTTATACTGAAGAAGATCATGCTTTGGACTTTCTGATCATTTCTAGCCAATCATCTGTTAATGGATGAGGCACTTGTTCCTGAGTATATTTCCATGTACCTACTCTTATGATCAGCATCTTCACCTTGAATTTCCAGAACTGGTTGTTCTGGTTAGTGAGGCTTGGCACTGAGAACTTGACAGGATTGCTGCTAGTGGACATTCTCTCTGTTGCTCTGTGCTGCTTTTGCTCTGGGCTTCTGTTGCTGCGCTACTCTGGGGTTCTGTGTCACTTTGGGCCCTAACCTGTTGGCAGCGGATTATTCAGGATACTCTCCAAGCATGTGACAACAGAGCTTCTTTATTCAGGAACAAACAGGACCAATATCTGATAAGCTTAATAGATCAGGAATAAATTATTAGTGTGTCTCTATCTATGCATCATCTACAGCAGGCTGCTTCTCTCATACACAGACACAGGAATAACAGGAAATACAGTCACATGCTTTCCCTGTGTGAGCCTCTGGGAGTTTTTTTTTACTTTATAAACAGCATACAAATCTAGCAACTAAACACTCAGACAGGAATAGAATTGCTGCACCAAACATATTCCAACAGTTTCTTATAACGAAATTTTGGTTTATTTTAGTGAATGCTGTTGTGTTTAAGCCACAGCCTTTCCATCTATGCCATGGCCCTTTTCTGAAATGACTCTTCTTTTGTAGCAGAAGCCACCTAGGCACAAACATATCAGAAAATTTGCTCCATTGTGTAGAACATTCAGTATTAAAGATTGAGGTGATTTGGTAATTCTGGATAAAAGCTATATTATTTAGTAAACTAGTCTAAGTTTACTAAAGTCTAGTCCAAAGTCTAATAATTTGTGTGCCACATTATTGCCTGATGTAGAAAAAAGCTGAATACTCCAGAGATGGAAGGTAAGTATAAAACTTCACTTTCATTAGTTCCTACACGCTTCGGCGTTAAGCCTTAATCATGGAGTAGTCTGAAACTGGTAATACATATATGCCTAGGTCACATGTAGGTTTGGTAGCCAATCCCACTGGCTTGTTAATTATCATCTGTGAATTCAAAAACAAGTGCAAATTTCAAACTTCCAAGGCATGAATTAGTGAAACAAACTATGTATTTTGTAAAATGAGGTCCTGTCTTATATTGAGGCGTGCTGGGGTTTTCGATTGAAATTTAAAAATACAGTATGATTCTATATTCAGAATTTTCCCTTCTAAAATCTCCACCTCTAATATACTTTTTCAATGCCCACAAATTTCAATGTTAAACATTTCCTTTATGAATACGGAAAAAAGGTTTGTAAACTGCTGAAGTGTTTTTGGCGGATAAGCCACATTAGAGATATACGTTTTTTCAAAAAACCAATAATACAGCCTACCTATTGGACTTCGCAGACTGAACATGCTAGTAGATATATAACTGCAGGTGTATTACAGTAAATACATTTTCATGGATCTGTGATATGATGTTACATGTGAACTCATTTTACAATATCTGTTTCATTAATTCATGATCTAGGAGTTTTTAACTTGCACTTGATTTCCATTGCACAGATGGTAATTACTATGCCAGTGAGATTGGCTAACAAACCTACTGTACATGTGACCTAGATATATACATTTATGTCCAAAAGTGTTGGCATTCTTGAAATTGTTCCAGAAAATGAAGTATTTCTCCCTGACAATTATACATGTTTTGTTATACATTGTTAGGTGTTGGGTTCCTGCCTCTGCAAAGCAGGAATCTCAAGCCTTGCCATCTCCCATTCCTCTCCAGCCGCAGAGGAGCCTGCTCAGCAAAGAGATTTTTGGCATCTTGCTCAGTCTACTACTGTTGGCTTGGTTACTGCTGCTAATCAGGGTTCAGCTATAGTAAGTCCATCTTTTGGTCCACTGAGCATGCCCGTGGGAAGTCCTCTCATTGGAGGTCGGAGGTCACATGCTCAGGTCCTATTACTGCTCCCATTGGACCACTAGGAAGGTCCCGGAAGGACGCTGCTATAAAAGAGCTGTGTGGCCGCACGACCATGTGCTAGTATAGACTCAAATACTTATGGAGTGTATGATGTTGGATGCATGTATCTGGTGACTGACTCCTTATGAAACCCCTACCCTTGGTTGTGTCTGTTGTTTTGGTTTAGTGGTTAGAGTCAGTGCCTGTCATTGGCTAGTGCATACGCCACAGTGCAGTCCAGTCTTCTGCACAATAGCATCCGATGGTGTCACCCACTGCAGGGCACTATCGCTCCGCACCAAGTGACAGCCACGCCTGTGCTATGCCTTGTGCAACCTGTGTGCTTATCTGGTCCAATCCTGGGCGATTAGTGGCGTCCGCCTGAGCGGCACTGTGCACACTTGCACGCATTATCTATTGTAGTGACTCTTGCTGGCACCGCAGTCATGGCGCTGAATGCTAGCAGTCTAGACGGACTCCAGTCCTGCAGTCTAAGGGACAAGTCCTGTGACCTTACGCTATGCGCTTCCTCTGCCGAGTCATGTGGAGTTAACAGGCTCCGGCGTTTCTTTCAGTGGCTCTGTGAAGTAACAGAGTTTGCTCCTGTGCACACTGGGTCCGTGGTTAACCCGCCGGTGTTCACTTAGTACTCTGCCATTACTAAGCAGCAGTTTTCCATCTCTGCACGGTGGACCCCAGGTTGCGATTGCACTTCCTTATATTTTATATTTAGTGCAATCCGCAACCCTAACATACATATGTTTTTTTCGGTGACCAGAAAAATGCCCACAGGAAAATTGCCCACAGGAAAATTGCCCACAAGAAAATTGCCCACAAGAAAAATGCCCACAAGAAAATTGCCCACACGGAAAATTGCCCACATGGAAAATTGCCCACACGGAAAATGCCCACACGGAAAATTGACCACGCAGAAAACTGCCCACATGGAAAATTGCCCACACGGAAAATTGCCAACATGGAAAATTGCCCACATAGAAAATTGCCAATTGCAGCATCACAAAGTTTCAGATCTATGCTATTTGAGGTGCACGGTGAGGATGTTCACATGATATGTGAAAAAAACCCACAGAAAATTGCCCACAGACATGAATACCCACAGGAAAACAGTAGCGAGTTATTGGTGAGATGCTCTGCAGGACAGAGAATAGCATAGATCTATAGGTTAAATATTCTTCAGGACAGGGGGATAGTATGCTGGTATATGTGAGATGCTCTGCAGTGCAGAAGAATAATCTAGAATTATAGGTGAGATGCTCTGCAGGACAAAGAATAGTATAGAATTATGTGGCGCCCTCAGAAGTACGGTTGCCACAGTGGCATTACCTCCCTCCTAGGGAGTGTGATGTCATGCTTGGAAGCAATGAAGGATCTCTCTATCAGGTAATTCCAGCACAGAACCCAGTTCCCACTTCAGGCCAGCAGGGGGGGCTCTGAACCAAACTGCTGAGGAGCTGCTCTCTGTGGCCAGGAAAGGGAAGTTAGTCAGATCGTGCAGAGAGGGGGAAGAGTGTGGACGTGGAGAGACAAGCTGGGAAGGATTGAGCTGGAGTTAAGCTCACTCCCAGCTGAAGCGCATTGACCGGACCCCGGTGTCCGAGGCTGTGTGGATGCTAATGATCCTGCAGCAGAAACCGGAGGAACAAGAGGCTGTAAATGCTCTGTTCCCACCTAAGACTCAGAGTCACAGCAGCAATGTGTGTGAACCAGAAAGAGATGGCTACAGCTGCCTGCCATACAAGTGGAGTTCAAATATCAGCAAGCAAGAGGAACTTGAGTGTAATTCAGAACTGCAAGTACTTCAGATTAGCGCTAGAAAGGAGACTACACAACCCATCTAATTAGAGAGATTCCCAAGTTGCTTCCAGGCTGACCAATTCCTGTACTATCTGTGATCTGAATCCTGGACTGTACCTTCTGTAAAGGTAAAAGAAACTACAATCTGTTGTGTTCTTTGAATTCTTCCTGCAACCCACTCAGCACTGCTACATCTCTTTTCTCAACACCTATTACTACTGCCCTGGGACTACAGCTCTGCCTGTGGAGAGCTACTACATCTTTGCTGCGCCCCACCATCTGTCCCAGAGGATCTGCACCGCAGCTTCGTCTTAACACCTTCCTTGCCGAGCACCACAGGTGGCATCACAAATCATCTACCTATAAACTTTATTCAGCTACATTTCACCCATTTTACATGGACACCCAGGGCCATGGATCGGGTCACCGCCACCGCGACCTATCCCTTTAAGACACCAGCCCGGTACTGAGTATCCCACAGTCCTGGGGGTAATCCAATTATAGGTTAAATGCTCTGCAGGACAGAGAATAGCATAGATCTATAGGTTAAATACTCTGCAGGACAGTCAGGGGGATAGTATGCAAGTATACGTGGATGCTCTCCAGGGCAGAACAATAATATAGAATTATAGGTGAGATGCTCTGCAGGACAGACAATAGTATAGAATTATAGGTTAAATGCTCTGCAGGACAGGGGGATGGTACACAGGTATAGGTGAGATGCTCTGCAGGACAGGGGGATGGTACACAGGTATAGGTGAGATGCTCTGCAGGACAGGGGGATGGTACACAGGTATAGGTGAGATGCTCTGCAGGACAGGGGGATGGTACACAGGTATAGGTGAGATGCTCTCCTGGACAGGGGGATAGTATACAGGTATTGGTGAGATGCTCTGCAGGGCAGGAGAATAATATACTGTACAATTATAAGTTTGATGCTCTGAAGGGCAGGAGAATAATATAGAATTCTAGGTAAGATGCTCTGCAGCACAGAAGCACATTTGCTTCTGCTTTTTGAGGGCAGGAGTCATGATAATGTTCTGTTGGTTCTTGAACTACGTTGTCATCTTTTGTTTTGAGAACTGAATGGCACTTTAAAGAGTGATGCAGTCGGCATTTCCTAGTCACCACTGCGTTGATAGTATGAAATGCAAGATATTCAAACCCCAAGTAGATCATAACTTTGTTGTTCCTCTGGCTTTTTGAAAACTTCATTGTTTGCACTACATGAAGAAATAGAATACTTTAGGTGAACTCAAAATACACTTTTATTGAAAAAAAATTTAAAAATATGGGAATAGATCTATTAAAGTACATGTTTTAACTAACCAAAACACAATTGGCTGGCACAGCAGGAAAGCCATTGTTCAATGAGGTTGTACCAAAAGGAATGACATGATTGCCAATTTGAAACAATGGGGGTGGGGAAGCGCTGGAAGGAACATGTGAAATAATGTCAACAAGGAAAGCCCGGTGACTTCCATGGGCTCCATTGAAATACAATACAGCACAACACAGGCAGCAAAGAAAATGCAGAATGGATTTCAACAAAGTTCTCTGGGCCCAGCTTACTTCTCCAGGTTCTATAGGTTCGGTTCACGCATACCTAGTCCCAGAGTACAGATTCTGTTCTTACGAGTTGTCATTCCACTCTCAGTGTGGTGTGTATGAGCCTAGAGACCCTTATTCAAATCCATTCTGCATTTTCTTTCATCCTATGCCTGCCTAGACCTGCAGTATATGTGTATGATACATAACTACGTAGGATCTGTTCACTCTTATTCTCTTGGTAGTCGTAAGTGGACAGGAAAGGAAGTGCAGGCACCAGATTCACTGCCACTGAAATCAATGGGAGAGCGGCGCTGCTCTGGCACTTCCAGGTTCTCTGTTGGTCAGTGACATCACTATGGAGACACACCGGTCAGTGGGGGCTCTTGTCTGCTGGCCTGGCTGTCTTTCGAGAGCCTGCAAGAACTAGAGCTCATCCCACTTAATGCCCACACTCGATCCCCATGGGTAGAACACCACTCAGACAACACAGGGTGAGGGAAACACACATTGGTAAGACTATTGGTTCACCAAGAGAAAAAAACACAGAGGTGCAATGACTGTGGTCGCAGGGATCAAGGCTACGACCAGGCACAGGGGTACAGGTGCCTGCTTCTGCTGGATCGCTGTCCTCACTGAAGATGCAGATCCAGACAACATGCATCGTGTTGCTGACGTCGGAGGTGAAGCCACAAGGAGCGGCGCATGACAATGGCGCACACTTCGATGTCAGCTACCGTGCTGTGCGGTGGCTACAAAAGACACTGGGCGAGGTGGGAGCAGAGGAAAGGTGAGTAGAATGTTTTTGTTTTTAATTATGCATTAGCAGCAGAACGGGGACACATACACTAGGATTGAGGATCATGTAAACCAGGATGGGGACATACTGTATATACCAAGAAGGGGGAATATATTCCAGGATACGGACATATTCACCAGGATGATGGGCATATATACCAGGATGGGGGATATTTTACTACATAATGAAGGGGGTAATTCATAAGTCTTTATAGAATTTATAACAATACAGGGGCCCATACATCTGACCAACGTGTGTGTGTGTGTGTGGGACAGGTCAAAATTTCGCACTGGGGCCCATCGGACTCCAGTTACACCTCTGCAAAAAACATACATTCTCAGCAAGAACACAAGGTGGTTCAAGTGGCAGAATCTCACCTTTCAGCTGTGCCTTCTGGGCTTCCAGGAACGACTATCTCTGCCAGCAGCTCCCTGCTTTTGGTGGGCTCCCACTGAGATGTTAATGTATTAGATGTGACATATAACTCCACCGATAATACAGTGATACTTTTGTGAGTACTGATAGCAGTGATGGCTCCTCTGGATCACACTGCTATTGATTCTGCATGTGCTGCTGTTTTGGGCTGGTGGGAGGAGTAAGGCAGAATCAGTGAGAGATGAGAGCAGAATATATCTATCTATTGCTGATCATGACAGACGGCTACAAGCACAGATCTTCATTTTTGCAGTTTTGCACTAGATCAACTGTAAATCACAAGTTGATCGCATATCATGTGAACATCCTCACCTTGCACCTCAAAAATCATAGATCTTAAACTTTGTGATGCTGCAATTGGCAATTTTCTGTGTGGGCAATTTTCCCTGTGGGCAATTTTCCCTGTGGGCAATTTTCTCTTTGGGCAATTTTCCATGTGGGCTATTTTCCGTGTGGGCAATTTTCCTGTGGGCATTTTTCAGGGAACTGTTTATTTCCTGTGTGAGTATTGGAAAAAAAAAACCCCCAAAAAACAAAAAACAAAATGAAATGAAAATTGGTCATAATTTTACACTAAAATGGGCCAGACAAAATTGTTGTCACATTCCAAATTTGTAGGTAAGCAACTTTGCTTCATGAATGTGATGCACACTCAAACTTTCCTGTGGCAAGTAACAGGTGACGACAATATGAAAATCACACCTGAAGCCAGATAAAAAGAGAGAAGTTGAATGAATATTGGCATTGTTGGTTTATATGTTCCACACCAAGCATGGGAAACATAAATAGGAGATGAAACCTATCTGAGGACTTTAAAACCTCAAGGTTACAAGTCCACCTGCAGAGATCTTGATCTTCTTTTGTCCATGATGTGCAACATAATCAAGAAGTTAACAACCCATAGCACTGTAGCTAATCTCCCTGGATATGGATGGAAGAAAAGAATTGGTGAAAGGTTGCAACTGAGGATAGTCCGGATGGTGAATAAGCTTCCCCAATAAAGTTCCAAAGAAATTAAAGCTGCCCTGCAGGCTCAGGGTTCATCAGTGTCAGCTCGAACTATCTATTGACATTTGAATGACACTAAACTCTATGGCAGGAGACCAAGAAGGACCCAGCTGCTGAACCAGAGATATTAAAAAGCTTGGCTGCAGTTTGCCAAAATGTACATTAGTAAGCCAAAATTCCTCTAGGAGAGCATCTTGTGGACAGATGAGACGAAGATAGAGCTGTTTGATAAGGCACATCATTCTACTGTTTACCAAAAACAGAAAGAGGCTTACAAAAAAAAGAACAGAATACCTACTGTCAAATATGATGGAGGTTTTGGGGTTGTGTTGCTGCCTCTGGCACTGGGTGCCTTGACTGTGTGCAAGGTATCATGAAATCTGACCCCAAACATCCTTTAAAAGACACCCAGAAATGAATGGAAACCAAGAGCTGGAGAGTTCTGAAGTGGCCAGCAATGAGTCCAAATCTGAATACTATTTATTTTATGAGGATAGATCTTAAAATTGCTGATGGGAGAAGGCACCCTTCAAATATGATAGACCTGGAGAAGATTGCAAAAGAAGAGTGGTTCAAAATTCCATTTGTGAGGTGTAAGAAGCTTGTTGTTGATTATTGGAAGGGATTGATTGCAGTTATTTATTCCAAAGGGTTTGCAATAAAATATATAGTTGAGGATGCCAATAATTTTGTGTGGCTCATTTTTGGAGAATTGTGTGAAATTATGTTCAATTTACATTTTTTCCTTTTTTTTGTTGTTGTTCCAATATAGAGAAAGGAAATAAACATGCGTATAAGAAAACATGTTTGTCATACACATATTACATGATTGTATTTTTGTAGAATTTTCAGAACATAAATTGAGCAGAAACTTCAAATTTTTGAAGAATTTCAGATTTGGAGGAGGATTTGGAAAGATTCCACTTAAGTTCCACTAAGTTTCTGCTAAAAAAAATTCCTTGCCAAAGTCCATGTGCGCAAAACCTGTCAGTTCAAATGCAGTAAACTCACTTTAATTTCTTCTCAATAGTTATATATAATACTTAGCATTTTTTAAAATTTTACCTTAAATAAAAGCAAGCAACTAGCAAAAAAAAATGAAACACTTTTTTTCACATCTATGCATAATCTTAAGCATGCGTAAACTAAATTATATGCTGTAACAGTGAAGAAAGTAGGGTTTAGGGTCACATATCTGGTTATTATAAAGCAGCAGGATTTTAAAAGGTAGTCTGATCACTGCCTGTCACATGAAACATATCTCACACATATTAACAGAAACATTTTGTGAAGAGTTTGGTGTCCTTGCTAATCACCAACGCTAACAAATTTCATGCTTCAATGATACAGCTGTAAAAAATTACTGATTATCAAAATTCTTTCATCTTTAGCAATAAAGTCTGTGTGATTTTTGTTAAGCGTTGAATATTGACAGTCGTGCTTCTTTTTCTAACATCGTGTTATTTAGGAAACCAGAACGTTTGGGATTATTTTTGTACATATAGATATGCTAATTTGTTTACAGGCTACAGGCAGTATTTAAAAGATGTGCACATATTTTGGAAAATATAGATGATCAGTAGAGATAATTGAAAATTTTAAAGCTCAAATGCACCAGGTTTGGCGAGTTTCTTCCAAAAATTTGATTTGCAGCAAATAAATTCAATTGCCATGAAATGATGTGAACTATACTCTGAGGTCTCCCAGAATTGTATTCAAAGCCTTTAAATTTCTTTAACACAAACACTATAATGTCTAACTAACCTCGCCATAAATATGGATGGGAACTGAGTAGTAACTCACAGTCCATTTAATAACTGCACACTGATAGACTTTTCATGTTTTTTTATATTACAAAATGGTCCAAAAATTATCACTCAAGTTATTTGTGATCAGGCAGACCATTCTGAGCAGAACACTGAATTAAACTGATGAAGGCCCTGTTATAGGTAACATCATACTGTTGCAACTGAGATAACTGATGTGTGTGCTATATGTTCAGTTATGCTCTCTCCTTCTTCCTTGTTAATATGCTTGTTTGAGGCAAGGAAGGCAAATTGATACCTGCGTTTGGTAGTACTACTGCCTGGATGGCTGGTGCCAGTGGTGATGCTACTTATGCTGCCAGTGGATTCCGCATCCTTATCCATGGTATGGTTAGTTTTCTTGCACAGTATCCTTTCATTGCCCCTTTTTATTTTACCTTTTTTTTGTAATACTGTTATTAACTTTTGATACTTGTTTTATACCCAATTATTTAACCCCTGCTAAAAAGGAGATAATAAAAATGGCAAAGTAGGTATGTACAGTACAGACCAAAAGTTTGGACACACCTTCTCATTCAAAGAGTTTTCTTTATTTTCATGACTATGAAAATTGTAGATTCACTCTGAAGGCATCAAAACTATGAATTGACACATGTGGAATTATATAATTAACAAAAAAGTGTGAAACAACTCAAAATATGTCTTATATTCGAGGTTCTTCAAAGTAGCCATCTTTTGCTTTGATTACTGCTTTGCACACTCTTGGCATTCTCTTGATGAGCTTCAAGAGTTAGTCACCGGAAATGGTCTTCCAACAGTCTTGAAGGAGTTCCCAGAGATGCTTAGCACTTGTTGGCCCTTTTGCTTTCGCTCTGCGGTCCAGCTCATCCCAAACCATCTCGATTGGGTTCAGGTCTGGTGACTGTGAAGGCCAGGTCATCTGGTGTAGCACCCCATCACTCTCCTTCTTGGTCAAATAGCCCTTACACAGCCTGGAGGTGTGTTTGGGGTCATTGTCCTGTTGAAAAATAAATGAAAATAAATAAAAATAAAAGCTGAAAGGTGGGGCGTGCAATATTATTCGGCCCTTTTAACTTAATACTTTGTTACGCCACCTTTTGCTGCGATTACAGCTGCAAGTCGCTTGGGGTATGTCTCTATCAGTTTTGTACATCGAGAGACTGAAATTCTTGCCCATTCTTCCTTGGCAAACAGCTCGAGCTCAGTGAGGTTGGATGGAGATCATTTGTGAACAGCAGTTTTCAGCTATTTCCACAGATTCTCGATTGGATTCAAGTCTGGACTTTGACTTGGCCATTCTAACATCTGGATACGTTTATTTGTGAACCATTCCATTGTAGATTTTGCTTTATGTTTGGGATTATTATCTTGTTGGAAGACAAATCTCCGTCCCAGTCTCAGGTCTTTTGCAGACTCCAACAGGTTTTCTTCAAGATTTGTCCTGTATTTGGCTCCATCCATCTTCACATCAATTTTATCCATCTTCCCTGTCCCTGCTGAAGAAAAGCAGCCCCAAACCATGATGCTGTCACCACCATGTTTGAGAGTGGGGATGGTGTGTTCAGGGTGATGAGCTGTGTTGCCTTTACGCCAAACATATCGTTTGGTATTGTTGCCAAAAAGTTCGATTTTGATTTCATCTGACCAGAGCACCTTCTTCCACATGTTTGGTGTGTCTCCCAGGTGGCTTGTTGCAAACTTTAAACAATACTTTTTATAGATATCTTTGAGAAATGGCTTTCTTCTTGCCACTCTTCCACAAAGTCCAGATTTGTGCAGTGTATGACTGATTGCTGTCCTATGGACAGACTGTCCCACCTCAGCTGTAGATCTCTGCAGTTTATCCAGAGTGATCATGGGCCTCTTGGCTGCATTTCTGATTAGTCTTCTTCCTGCTTGAGATGAAAGTTTAGAGGGACGGCCGGGTCTTGGTAGATTTGGATCATTCAGAGTTCCACAATGAACTTCTGGAGTGAGTTTGCTGCACTGAAAATAAAGGGGCCGAATAATATTGCACGCTCCACTTTTCAGTTTTTGAATTCCCACAAAAATTTAAAATAACCAATAAGTTTGTTTATCTTCACAATTGTGTTCCACTTGTTGTAGATTCTTCACCAAAAATGTACATTTGGTATCTTTATGTTTGAAGCATGTTGATATGTGGGGAAAGGTTGAAAAGTTCCAGGGGGCCAAATGCTTTCGCAAGGCACTGTACATGGTTGTCAAATTGGACTTGTACCACAGGTGTGAAAAAGCAGACATGCACAATTAAATGTCTACTAGAGATGAGCATATCAATCTGTGGAGGATCGAATTTGAGTTTAATTTACAATCAGCAATTGGATTTGTGAAGCGCACCAGAAAAAAAAATCACCAAATCCATTTTGCACATGCTGCACTCTCACTAAGTATTTTACATCAGAATTTGTAACCCAAACTCAGGACTGGAACAATCAGAGGGAAAGTGTAATAGAAACACATGCACTGCTTTTATATTTTTCACCAACTACTGGTTTTGCCTTACAAAATCTGATAGAAAATACAGGCCAAATACTGAATGTGTGAATGTGGCCTAATAACAGAAATCCAATATTTGACTGAAATTGAGTGAACTCTTGCAGCAGTCTTATCATCACTAGCGATGAGCGAACCTTTCAAAGTTCAGTGCGGCGAACGCCCCAATGTTTGCCGAACAATTCATTGAACACATCTGGAATTCAATTGAAGGCAAAACCATACACAACACCTTCAGGGGGGCTAAGAAGCTGCAAAATCAGCTAAAATTGGGGCAGACTCCAGGAAAAGTGACATCAACCGACCCAGAGAACAAATTGTATAATTGCGCAGCATGAATGCATGGTACAGGGCTTGGACCAGCACTTCTAACTGAAACGTTGATCAATAACAGGTGGATGAGTGACAGATGTAGGCCTCGTAGACTACTATTGCTATAAACATTTAAGGATGGTAACACAGGTAATTGACTGAAAGTAAGTGCAGGCTTGCTGATCTGGGAGGCCTACTGCTGCAGGTAACTCATACGAAGGAGACCAAACTTGGAATCTCCAAATTTCAAAAAATTATTGGCACACATTGGTAAGGCGGTATCAATTTCCCCAGAGTAGAAAAAGTATAATGGGCCTCTGATACCCACTGTACTACAGGCAACCCACCAGATGGAGACCCTGCTTGGAGTCTCCAAATGTAAAAAAAATATTGTCACGCATTTCTAAAGTGGCATAAATTTCCCCAGTGTAGAATTAGCATAATGGTGCTCTGACACCACTTCCACTACAGGCAACCCACCAGATGGAGATTCAACTTGGAGTCTCCACATTTCAAAAAATTATTGACACACATCACTAAAGTGGCATCAATTTCACCTGAGTATAAATAGTATAATGGGTCTGTCACATCTCTTCCACTATGGGAGTCTCCACATTTCAAAAGATTGTTAGTAATGTCAGCAGCAGTAGCAACAGCAGGCACAGAATCCACTACAAAGGTGTCACAGACTGCAATAATGCAAGATCAATGCAACACTCTAAGGCTGGTTTCACATTAGCGCTTTTGTGCGCAGCGCATCGGGCGCACCAGTGCGCATGCGCACTGCGCACCTATATTTTACATGATGTGCGCATGGTCTTGCGCATATTTGCGCTTTCGTGCGCATGCGTTTTTTTGTCTTTTGCGCCAGGCGCGTCAGACGCAACATGTTGCATTTTTGGTTCCGCCCTGTCTCGTTAAAACAACGCATGCGCACGGAATGCGCACGGAATGCGCAAAAACACCACATTGGAGTCTATGGGAGCGCAATACTTGCGCATGGTCTTGCGTTTTTATGCGCATGCGTTTTTTACATAAACATGACTGAAATTTGGTCTAGACAGTAAAAAAAAAAAATTGAACCAAGGTGATAAAATGGTGTGGGCACTGGGATTCCACAATACTTTAAGGATTGCTCACTAGTGGACACACAGCACAAGCTGCACCAATGTAAGTATGAAAAACCTAATGTCTGGCTGAAATTTCAATACATTTCTATGTACTTATGTCTCTTTTTTTTTTTATTGCAGCATGTCTTCATCTGGTGAAGAATATGTCCCCGGGACAGGGCAAGAGGCAGAAGAAGTGAGTACTATGCTTCCGTATGGATTTGAAAAAATAAACACATGTGATTAATTTTTTTGGTTTAATTTTCAGAGCTCATCCTCCATCACGCCACCACCACCGGAGGAACGGCAGGAGCAGCAAGGCCAAGTGCGGGCGGGTAGACGTGATGTAAGTACAGACGGACTGTTTTTTTTTTTTTTTTACTTATTTTCTAGTCTGGTTTTTTTTTTTTTTTTTTTTTTTTGGTATTTTTTAGTTTTTTTTTTTTAAATTTTCATGGTTGTTTTTTTCGATGTTTGTTGTTTTTTTTCCATTTATTTCCATTTAAAACAAATAATTTTTTCATGGATTGTTTATCAATATCTAGGGCTCAAAGTGTGTATGTGTGTGTGTGTGTGTTTGTGTGTGTGTGTGTGTATGTTTGTTTGTTTGGGTATATGGGCACGGGACTATGGGATGGAGGATATATATGATGGGTATATGGGCACGGGATAGAGGATATGTATGATGGTATATGGGCACGGGACTATGGGATGGCGAACATGTATCATGTGTATATGGGCACAGGCATATGAGATGGCGAATATGTATGATGGGTATATGGGCACAGGACTATGGGATGGAGGATATGTATGATGGAATATGGGCACGGGACTATGGGATGGAGGATATATATGATGGGTATATGGGCATGGGATGGAGGATATGTATGATGGTATATGGGCACGGGACTATGGGATGGCGAATATGTATGATGGGTATATGGGCACAGGCATATGGGATGGCGAATATGTATGATGGGTATATGGGCACAGGC